>NC_143532.1:15726313-16335063 GCF_031878675.1 Megascapheus bottae | reverse complement strand
ACATTCTTTGCTTCTGGCTTCAACTGTCCCTGAAATTAGGGCTGTATTTCACAATATTGATGGTAATTATTAATCTTAAAGTTGCCATTATATTTTCTGTAAGTGGAGGGGTAAATGCTTTCTGAAAAATTGCATCTGTGGCTGAGAGCATTTTGGAGAAGGCCTTCAAATGGCTTTATCTCACATCTTCCCAGGTGCTAGCAAAGAGATAAGCCCCAATTCAGCTTCTAAACAGAAACTGGGATGGGGGCATGTAGATAGATTTAAGAGGACAGGTACAAAGCTGTCTATTAAACTGGCCCATGCTTTGTGGATTGGATTTCTTTTTATCTTCCTTCCCTCCTTCTTCCTTCCTTTCTCTCTTCCTTCCTTCTCTCTCTCTCTCTTTTGCTTTCTATTTCTGTTTCTTTTCCCTCCATCCTCACTGTCTTTCTCTGTCTTTCCTTTCTTTTAATGTTGAAACTTAATAGTAACTTCGGTAAGAGTTTAATTCATGGATGGATAACAATATTTTAACTTCACCTTCTGCATAAAGCAAACAAAAAGAAACAGGAATAAGAAAAATAATAAGAGAGAGGAGAGAACTGTCCTCCCCAATACTAGTATTTTATTATAATAAATTGTATTCTAGAGTAAAACATAGTAATTAAATTCAATTGATTTTTTTTAACTTGCCTTTAGGACACCATCATTTGACATTTCCCAATTTATAATAATGAATCTTTCAGTGACATAGTTGAAGGCAGATAGATGGGGGCATGTTCTATTATTATGCATTAAAATGGATGTTGCAGTTCTGATTAGTTGTTATCAAAATCTGTTATCATGAGGGAAATCAGCCATATTTATGTGTGTATTCATGACACAAATGCTCCATGAACATGTAAAGAAGATTTGCATTATGGAGAAATATCAGTAAGAAGATGTACGATGCCAAGAATTCTTTTTTTTTTTTTTTTTTTTTTTTTGTCTGTTTGTTTAGTGCAGGACCTGCCGGGTGAGAAGAGGATACACACTGCCTTTAGGTTGCTGTTTCCTGCCTGCACAAGCAACTGGTCCTATTAGATGGATATGGAAGCTTGTTTTTTTCTTCTACCTCAAGTGCCCTCTAGCGAGCAATATCTGTGCAGGTTTCTCTGTAAAAGGAGCTAAAAAGAAGAAGGGAAAAACATATTCAACCAATTGCTGTCCTAATTCCTGAATTGCTGTTTTTCTTTTTTTCTTCCCCAGAGGGGTCATTTCCTCATAAGCATTTGGCAAAACAAAACACAAGGAAAAAAAATAAAATACTGTTGCTTTTGCATGAAAGAGAAATCACTCATTTACTAAACTGGGAAACAAATGCTAATTTTTTCTCAGAGGGTTCTTTGGAAAGAACATTCATCATAATTTTTCCATACGTATCCCACACTCTCGTAAATCAGACAAATGAAACAAGGTAAGTAACTCTCTAGAAGGAAATTCTGTTTTGTTCCTAACTTCATGGCAGACCAGCTAGAGGGCTTTTGATGCAAATTGATTAACCTCTCCTTGTGTTTTCAATTTGTGTCTTCATCAAAATGCATAATAGTTCTTTCTTGCCTGGGGAGGCTTAATTGAGGCATATTTGACAATTTAAGTTCCTCAGACACAATTTGAAATACAGTTGAACTTGCTTTTCATCTAGAAACTACTAAAAGTGTTTCAAGTTCTCCATGGTAGTTCATAAGAAAACTGTGATCAAAATTTGTATTTTCATAAACACCACATTGAAACATCTCTAAAATAATCCTTTTGCTTAGGAGATTTGGAATGGTAGGACCTAGAAGAGAATATTGGGGAAGGAAAGATGTAATTATTTTTGCAACCATGTCTGTGGATAAATGAATAGAACAGAATAGTAAGACAGAAATCCTGTAACACATACATTTGAACATATCTCCCTAAATTGTCTGACAAAGTAACAATAACAGAAGGTAATTTTCCTCACCCAGACACAGTCTATTAAACAATATAAAAGAAGGGATTACCTGTAAACAAACTTACACATCCACATCCCTCAGATGTCTACACACCTGCCACACAACATGGAGTTTCCCCACCCCCCACCTCTCCCCAGGAATGTTCTGACCATCTTTTATTCTTGTGTTTAATCAGTACCCTATTGCTGCAATATTGTAAAAGGTAAGTAATGAGTAAGATAAAGGAAGAAGTTATAACACCCTCCATTACTCCTTTATATGTAGCATCTCTTTATTTAATTTGTGTGTGTGTGTGTGTGTGTGTGTGTGTGTGTGTGTGTGTGTGTGTGTGTGTGTGTGTGTGTTGATTGTGGGGCTTGGACACTGGGCCTGGGTATTGTCCCTGAGCATGTAACCTCAAGGCTACTACCCTACCCCTTGAGCTACAGCACCACTTCCAGTTTTCTAGTAGTTAATAGGAGACAAGAGTCTCATAGACTTTAGTGCCCAGGCTGGTTTTGAACCGCAATCTTCAGATCTCAGCCTCCTAAGGAGCTAGGATTACAGGTGTGAGCCACCACACCTGGCTTAACATCTCTTTAATTATTAAGGAATGGGGACTCAAAAAAAACCACTGTTGGCTTCCTTTAAAACAAAACAGAGACTCAAGAATAGAAGTCTCTTTTTTATGGTTACTCAACTAGAAAGTTAAAGAGTAGAATGTAAGTCAAAGCTTTCTAACAGTAATTGCTTTTAAATACAACTCAGTATTAAAATGGCACAAAGAAATGACTATTACAACCTACTATTTGTGAATCATGCTAGGGGTAGAAGCCAGGTTTTCTGGTTATGTATAGATGTATGTATGTATGTATGTATGTATGTATGTATGTATGTATGTATGTATATGCATGTATTTATGCATGCATGCATGTGTGTACATATGTATGTCAGTTGTGAGACTTGAACTCAGGGCCTGGACACTGCCCTAGAGCTTTGTCTCTCAAGTCTAGCACCCCACCACTTTGAGTCCCAGTGTCACTTTTCATTTTCTGGTAGTGAATTTGAATTTGAGATAAGAGGCCCAAAGACTTTCATACCCAGGCTGGCTTTGAATCATGATCCTCAGATTAAGAACTGAGGACCTCCTAAGAAGCTAGGATTAGATTACAGGTCTGAGCCACCAGCACCCAGCTTGTGTGTGTGTGTGTGTGTGTGTGTGTGTGTGTGTGTGTGATCATAGGAATGACACACCAGAGTATAGTTTGCAGTCTCGTGGTTCTCATGCATACTAAGCGTACATGCACTGTATTTCCCAATTCATAACCAATGTTTAATTCATGTGTTACATTGTGTAGAAAGTATTGATAAATCACAATTGAATAACTAAAGCGTGTACTCTTGCAAACAGTATCATAGTCTATAAACATGTTATTGTAAATATGGATCCCAGTATCCAATTCAAGCAAATGCTAAGATCAGAATATTTTTGATTGCTTTTTAATTTAAATCAACCAAGGTGATTCCAGTTGCGGGTAAGTACCATTCTGGAAGCCTTTTGCAAATAATGAAATTAAAAAATATATAAAGTCTTGATCAGCTGCTAAGTACTAGAGCTCAAATCTATCACATTTTATCACATTTGGATTCATTTATCCCTTCTCCTATTTCCAAATGCATTGTCGTGTGTGTGTGTGTGTGTGTGTGTGTATGTGTGTGTGTGTTGTGATTCTTGCAATAATCTTGTAAGATGAGATCTTTTATTTGTTCAGGTGTATATAGAATTAACAAGTCAAAAGGGTTCTTAGACATTTCCATCATTTTATAGAAATAGAATTGAGCAAGCCTTTTGTCTTCTGAGCCTTGTGTTATTTAAGGCTCAGAATTCCTTAGAGAGATCATGAGAACCGTCCAGACTATATCCTAGATCATTGCCTTTTGTTACCACATCATGTGTCCTGGCAAACAGTTGAGAGAAAAATCTGTTAAGCTACTAATATGAATAGTCCTCAAGACAGGAAGTCCAGAGACTGGAGAAGATAAGGATACAAAAGAAAACATAGTCCAAGCCTTCCAATCCAAATGACTGCAGTCTAGAACATGTCTGATTTCCTTATCTTGTGAGATTGCATTTATTTCCTCCATGTAGTCTCTGCGAATCTCATATGTCTTGTCTTGGTTGAATTATTTCAGCACCCAAGAGTCTGGCTCCCTATGCAGCCCCCAGGCTTTTGTCAAAACACAACCTGTAGGCTGCAGAACGTTGGAGTGATGATGACTGGAGGAGCAGAAGAATACATCAATGTAAGAAAAGTAATAACAAGTGTACTCTCATATGTTATAATGCACCTTGTAAACCCTGGGAGATTATTTGCTATCTTTTAGTAGAAAGTTCAAACAAGACAGCTATTCTCAACTAGAGTTCTTTAAAACTGTCTCTTGTCTCCTACAAAAACAAAGAAACAAAGCCAGGCTCTGGTGGCTCATACCTACAATCCTAACTACTCTGAAGGTTGAGATCTGAGGATCAAGGTTCAAAGACAGCCCAGGGAACAAAAGGACCTGAGACTCTTATCTCCAATTAACCTCTAGAAAATGGGAAGTGGGGCTTGGCTCAGGGTTAGGGCGGTAGCCTGGAGCTGAAGAGCTCAGTAACAGTGTCCAGGCTGAGCTTAAGAACCATGACTCACAAAAAAAAATCAAAAATGGAAACGGTGCTGTGGCTCAAAGTGGTAGAGCACTAATCTTGAGCAAAAAATGCTCAAGGACAGGGTCTAGGCTCTGAGTGTAAGTTCCATGACAAGAAAAAAAAAATAGAGAAACCTTCCAAATATGACTTGTGCAAATCTCAGAGCCACATGAAGTTTTCCCAGTTTTTTGGTTTTGTAGCATGGTATGTATTGTGGCTGTCTTACCCCAGATTATGTCATTGCTTCTGTTTCTGAAGAACAACAAAGTTTCCACGGTGTTGTTTTCTCCCTCTGATTGCATAAGGAATATAATTACTCTTCTGGAAAGGAAAATAACAAATGACATCCACAATGATATTCATTGTTTGTACAATGTTGAGTGTGAAATTCATGCCAGGCACTATGGATATTTATCTGAATATATTACCTCATTTATTATCTACAATAATTTCTTGATTTGTTTTTAGATGAAGAGCTTCTGAAGGTAAGTATATTTTTTTTTCCCACTCTGAGTTCTAATTAGGTTTATGTTTATTTTTCCCCCCTGATGTCACTTTACAACACAATCAATATATCCTATTGAAATATAAACATTTCTCAGCATGGGGATGTGGTATATGCCTGTCATCCAGCAACACAGGAAATGTAAATTAAAAAACAAAATCCAGTGGCTGGGAGTTTGGCCAGGTAGAGTGCCTGCCTATAATGTACAAATACCTACATTTGGCTCTGCCGTACCACATACATAGAAAAAGCCAGAAGTGGTGCTGTGGCTCAAGTGGTAGCATGCTAGTTTTGAAAGAGCCCAAGGACAGTGCCCAGACCCCATGAGTTCAAGCCTCAGGACTGGCAAAAATAACAATAGTAATAAAAATCCAGCATGTTTTAAGTATAAATGTGTGATATTAAAAAAAAAAAACTAACAAAAAATCCTTAATGTACTATGTTATCTCTCATCTCTTTTGCTGTCCCTTGGTTATCTCATGTTGTTACAGTATTTTACCTTGTTATCAGATATACTGTATATATGCGTATTTGGTTATTTGAAATCGAATAGGGAAGGGGGAAAACAAGATGAGGGGTTGGGGGTGAGGGGAGGGAAATGCGGACCAAGACATGAGAAAGGGTATCAATGTTTGTGAAGTAATGCACCTTCTATCTGGTGAATATAATGTAACCCTTCTATTAATCACAATAAAAATATATGGAAAAAACAACTAACAAAAACTAAAAGGATCAAGGTGTGGCTCCAGTAGTAGAGTACCTACCTAGTAACTAGAAGGTTCTGCGCTCAGACCCCAGCACCAAGAACTCCAACAACAATCAAGTCTACTTTGGCGCATATAGATTTATTTCCTCTCAAAGGAGCTCACTTGACACCTACCTAAAAAATGATGGTGGCCAGAAGACAGATCCTTCCTATGTCCTCATAGCTTTGTTATCTCTCTTAATTGTATAATTTTGTCTCATGGTTACACCGGAAATTGAGTCAGGTCTCAAACAAATCCTGCTCTGCTGCATAATTACCCACTGCTCTGCTGTATATTCTAAGCTAAAGGCAAACTCTTATTCTCCTTTTGTCCAAAACATCATGTACATTCTAAATAGTTTATTTTGTGTTTGCAGCATCATTTCATCTGGGAGATGGGAATAATATATTTCCTTAGAATGGCAGAGTATACATGGTGTATCTACAGCCCTGTGCTTGGTCCACAGCCAAGGCATATCACCTATCTATCTATCTATCTATCTATCTATCTATCTATCTATCTATCTATCTATCTACCATCTGTCTTCTAGACCTAGATATATCCATAGACATCTAGATATAGATAAATCTAGATAATTGAATGTACCTACAGCTATCAATATAAATGTGCTAAATCTTTTGGTGATCATGCAGTGCTCACCATGGGCCACACCCATCAATGCTAACCCTTGGAAGTGCCACTCAACTTGGCTCTCAATTCTTGGGGTTGAGTTTGATCAGCTTATGGAACAGAACCTGAGCTTAGAAAAATATCTTTCCTTCCTTCAGTACATTCCTCCTCATGTCTAATAGTCATGTTTCTTTCTTTTTTTTTTTAAACTTTCCCAGTTGATTGCTCATGGGGTTTTCGATCTAATATGATCCCCGTGGTGGTGTGTTCTAACTGTACTGTTGGGAAGTGGTAAGATTCTCAGGAGGCAGGGCCTAAGGAAAGGAAATGAGGTCATCAGAGACATGCACTTGAAATAGTTATTGGGCCCTGGACGCTTCCTCAGTGAGTTGAATAGATTTTGATGGACATACAGACCACTTCATATCCCTATTCCTCTTCCCCCAACCCCATGCACTTACCCAAAGGCAATAGCACGGGATGTCCGTGGAATCCATCCTTTGACATGAGCCATTAGAAATCACTTCTTTTGACTTGTTTCTAGAGTTTTATTATAGTGAGAGGAAGTTAGACCCTTCAGTACTCATTCAAGGCTCATTGATATCCAGTCTTATCACCCCCCTGCATACATCTGCAGTATGAAGCTCCATACATTGACCTGTCTTTTTGTGTTTATTTGTTTTCTTCCACTATTGCTTGAGTGGTTCTGATTTCCTTGAGAGCCGTGGCTTTACTATCCATATGAATGTATCCTATATCTACCCCAAAGCTTGATAACACATATTGAGACTCAAAAAATGGTATTCTTTTGGATAATGAACTAATGAATATGACTGTTGAGATAAGTATAACATTATTGTCAACAGTTAGCTAGAAATAAACTCAGATTTGTAGTTAGGAAAATCAGATGGCCCAGCAGATTGGTGCAGGCAAACAGATTTCACTGGAAAAGGAAGAGGGAGAAAAAGGGAATGGCAAAACAATGCAAAAAGAAATGAGCCCAGGAAACTACGTCTCCTATGGACTAAAATAGAACAGTGAAGATAACAGACTGAAAATTTAATTGTCTTTTTAAAAAAGGAGGAAAAAATATAACTACATCCACTGATAAAAAGAAGGTGAATGTAGAAAAAACATCCAGATCACTAACAGTGACATTTATCATACTGGTAAGTAATACCAGTAGTAATAACAATTATAGTGACACTACATACTATTAAGGATCCATCTGTTCCTTAGAGTCTCATGATTTAGTACCTGAGTATTTACAAAGTAATTCCCTATTAGGAAATAAGTAATACCTCAGGCATAGCATACTGTCTCTACCAATATCAGACATTTACTTGTCCTCATCTACCAAAGACAGAGAGAGCTCTAAAATACATCCCCAGAATGCTGGGCTTTCTCCAGAACTAGGAGTTCCCTTTAAGAACAAAAGAAGGAATTTTTCTCCATTTATCTTTGAATCCCCAATGACATAAAAGAGAGAGATTCTCCATCGACTTCTACTGATTTATTATCCTATATCTATCCCACACCCAGCTTCAAAATACATAGGTGTTGTTCTGTACCCCTATTTTTTTTTTAGATGGCAAAACATGCGGACATCTAGTCACAGTAGCCAGATGGAAAACAAATGTCTCATATATATGAATGTAGTAGATTTTTCAAGAAATTAGGCTGCAGCCTAGGAAGATTACCAAGGTCACATTGCTTATTAATTACTTTCCTCTCTGAAGAACCCTACGAAAGCACATTCCTTTAGTACTCATATAGACATTAGAGAAGTCTCCGGGTGAAAGTTCAGGCTTCACCAGCTCTGAGAGGGATCCAGGGCAAGCTGAGTATTGTCGAGCCCTCCAGGAGCAGCTGAAGCACCTTTCAAATGCTGAAATGATAGAGAACAGGAAAGGCACTCTGCATCTGGATGTGGAAAACAAACAAACAAACAAACAAAAACCAAACACGTATATTCTAAGGGAAACAGAATCTGTGCATTCCTGATTAATTTGTGCTTAAATCGATGAAGTGTTTCACAAAAGATGTTTGATGTTGAAGCTTTTTGAAAAGAGCCTGATGGGACTTTAATGGTGTTTTTGTCTTAAAAAGAGGCAAATTTCCCTCCTCCTGTGATTTTCTGCCCAAATGACTTGATTTCAAGGTCTTATTTATACATAAAGCAGAATCTTAGTACTCTTAAAAAAAAAATCTTTGAGCTGGGTGTGGTGGTTATACCTATAATCCCAGCTACTCAGGGGACTGAGATCTGAGGATCAGGGTTCAAAGCTATCCCAGGTGCTAAAGACCATGAGACTAATCTCCAATTAATCTCTAGAAAAGGGGAAGTGGGGCTGTAGCACCAGGGGTAGGGTGGTAGCCTAGAGTTGAAGAGCCAAAGGACAACGCCCAGGCCATATCCTTGAGTTGAAGAGCTTAGATAGCGCCCAGGCCCAGAGTTCAAGCCCCATAGCCACCCCCCCATTCCCCCCCACCCAGCAAAAAAAAAAAAAATCTTTGTGTTTCTAACTACCCAGATGTGATGCATTAACTTAAGTTTTGTTATGCTATTACAAGGTATCTGTCTGTCTGTCTCAAAAAAATAGGCAGATGGTTTAATGAGGTTATTAACATCAGATGCTGTTTTCTCAGGACAATGCAAGGCTCAGCGTGTTTCAGGAGACCTGAAAGGTTGATTACACATGGGAAGCTTTTTTTTTTGGGGGGGGGGATGCAGAAAGAATATTTAAAGGAATTAAGTGAATTCTCATTTTTTTTTAGCTAGAATGCAAAGACAAATACTACAATGAATTAATGGTAGTAACAACTGGTTGAAGCATCACTGTGGCCTAGTGCTTCTCAGAGGATTCTTATTTAACCTACAGGACCATGTGGTGATGCAGATAAAATTACCTCCATTTAATAAGAATACAAAATTCAAGGACAAGATATTGATTTCCCAAGTCTCATAGGTGTGAAGGACCAAGTGTATGGTTTCTACCTATCATTGGGATCTAACCCAAACTTGTTGGGAAACCCTAAGATTTCAGGAGCAGCACTATGTTTTTTGTTTTTTCTTTTTTTTTGGTGGTAATTTCTAATGGCATCCAGATCACAGATAATGAAAAATAGGTAGGCAGGAAAGTTATTCACTTTCTGACTCTCTTTCAACCTTCCAATTTCAAAAAGGGAGACCATTTTCATTTCCAGTTAGTGTGGATCCATCCCCCTCATAAGCAGAATGCTGGCCTCTGGCTCCAATTTCCTTGTTAGAATGGAAGTGCACTGTTTTGCATTCATTCAATTTATTTTTGAGTTTACCTTGCATTTATGGCAAGTAAAAATAATGATTTATTTTTAGATATGGATATAAGGTTCCCTTTTCACACAAATGTTTATTTTACATTTTTAAAGAAGGGAGTTGATTAAAACATTATACTACGCAGATGGTGTAAGGACCAAGAGAAAAGCACCATAACTATATAAATGACTACAGCTTGTGATGCAAAGAAAAGAAAAACCTATATTAAATCAACATCCTTTCAAAGTACCATTACCACATAAATTGTCTCCTAAACTTGGAGGAATGTACATTTAAAGAAGTATTCCTTAGTTTGAAGTTTTTATTCAATTTCAAATGTTCCAGATATCTCTACTTTGATTTCCTATAAAAATCAACTCTTAAAAATATAAATGTCAGGTCTGGGAGTTATAAAGAATTGGAACAGTATAACCTAGTCCAGTGGACATTGCAGAAATGCATTTAGTCCTCAGGTACAAACCTAAAGTATTCTATTTTATATTGTTGTATCTCTCCCTGCTTCCTCCCACTAATATTTCAAAACAATAATCATGCTCCTCAGTTAACATCCTAGACAAAGGTTGATGAAAATCCCACTACAGCTTCTCTTATTTCGAGAAGACTAAACTAAATAAATCAAATAAATCTTCCCAGTGTACAAGTTTAAAGCAGAGTGTGAAAAAGAAACAAAAATATATGTCCATTTTTTTTCTGGTGCCTATTTTATTTGGTTTATCACTCAATTTCATTTAGGGAGACATTGTAGTGTTCTTCCATGAAAGTTAATTTTTTTTTTCTTACCATTGCAAAGGGAAGTCAACACATTGCTCATAAAGTGTTAAAGTCTTTATGAACTGCTGATGGATATCAGGGGAATGCTCTGAGGATTAGGTGGTTATATTGTGGTGAAAATATCTACTTCCTCTAAATATTACCTTTAGTAGCTTTGTAGCAAATATTGCTGAAGAAAGAGACTATAAATCACTGAAGTCCCTGAGGACTTAGTACTGAAGTGCCATTTATGTTTGCCTTTCTCTCAAATTACTGGCTAGTACTCTACTGAATACAGAAAAGAAATAGTTTACAAGAAAAGTGGGAAGACAAGGGGAGAGAGAGCGAGAGTGAGAGAGAGAGAGAGAGAGAGAGAGAGAGAGAGAGAGGAGAGAGGAGAGAGATAGAGAAATATGTTCAAAGAGAGACTGCATTTTACAGTTTTTGTCCCTTTTTTGTTTGCTTGTTCTGTTTTGAAACTGGATACCACCATTATCCACAGAGGCCTTGTTCTCAGAAGGGATTCACTTCCTTCAGTTTTCTGAGTAGCTGGGAGAACAAGAGTGTGTCACCACAACCACTGGCTTCATGTGACATGATGTACCCCAGGGCCTCGGAATTTGAGGGCACTTACATGTGGATATTCATGATTGCAAACCCTGTGAATTTCTTGCCAAGACCCAATGTAAAATCCACCATCTGGAAAGCATTTGAGGAATGTGCAACTTGTAGAGAGAAAACTCTGTGAGTTATTTGTGGGTTTTATGTCTTAAAAGGTACTAGACTTTGTAGTATTAGTTACAACATCCCAGAAATAAAATCAGTTTAGATATACATCATTTGCTAAAGGAATACAGAAACACAAGCAGAATGCTATTCAATCATAATTATGACTGCCTATGATAGAGAATGTGGGTGGAACTGGAAATCAGTTTGTTACATGAAATAAGTCAGGTATGGGAATATGAGTGCCTCGAGATCTCACTCATTTGCTGGAAGCTAGCAAAGTAATCTCATAGAAGAGGAGAGCAGAACTGAGGCCAGGAGCCGGGCACAGTGGCTGCAATCCTAGCTTCTCAGGAGGCTGAGATCTGAGGATCAAAGTTCAAAGCAGCCCAGGCAAAAAAGACCTGATACACTTATCTCCAATTAATCACTAGAAAATGGGAAGTGGGACTTGGCTCAAGGTTAGGGTGGTAGCCTTGAGCTGAGGAACTCAAGGATAACACCCAGCCCAGAGTTCAAGCCCCTTGACCCCCCTCCCCCAAAAAAAATCTGAGGCCAGAGACAGCATAGTCTTAGAGACTAGAAACTTAGATAACTCTAAGTCACAGCTAGGTAACAATGAGAAGTTTATCTGAGCTATGGTTCATTAGGGTGGATATAAAGTGTAATTATGTACTGTGTATTTCAACAAGGCATAAAAATATTTTGAATGTTTTTCTCACAAACAAATGCCCATACGAGGACATGGAAGATATGTTGAACCCAATTTAAGCATCATACAATGTAGCCGCTTGTGGACACATTACCAGGAACCCCGTAAATAAGTATGATTTTGTTTTCATGTGTCAAGTGAGAAGTTTGTGTTGTGTCTTTTTGCAAAATATGAGTTTCTGGGCTGAGAGCATGACCTAATGGTAGAGGGCCTGCCTAGCATGTATGAAGCTTTAGGTTTCATTCCCCATAACCACATAAACAGGAAAAGCCAGAAGTGGTGCTGTTGCCCAAGTAGAAGAGCACAAGCCTTGAGAATGCCCAAACACAGTTCCCATGCCCCGAGTTCAAACCTCAGGAATGGCAAAGAAAATAAAATGAGTTTCTGATAAGCCATTGCATGAGAAAATGTAGTAAGATTTTCCCATTCTCTGTTCTACCTATCCTGTAACTTGGTTCCCTCCTGATTAACTCAGACAAGATGGAATTATAAACTAACTAGAGCAATCTTTTGTCAGTATCATGTTACCATTAATAAAAATTTTCATCTCTTTTTTTTTCCCTATTCTTTTTTCTAGTCACTTTCCTTACTACCTCTGTGTAAGGCTATTTAACATATCTGGACCTGGATTCTTCCATCAGTCATTTTGGAGAAATATCTCTTTCTTCATCCCTTTTGTTGGGCTGCAAAATGTTAATGATAGGAAATATATGTCATAAAGTGGAGATGACTACACACATGCACACACACACACACACACGCACACACACAGTGCCTCAGTCAATTGTGTTCATGTGTGATATTAAAGGCAAGAAACACATTTTCTACTTTTTCCCCCTTACATTTTGAGTGTATAATTTTGCTTAATTGTTTTTGTGATGAGGGTACAAAGACAGAAAGTGGGGAAAGACACTAATTTTACAGAGCATAAAGAAACCCTCTTTCATGAGCAGTTACCATTGGTTTGTAGTCTGATAATTTTGCTGAGTCTTTCTCATTAAGAGCCAATGCACTTTGTGGGCTGTTTAGCCATGACAGTATTTAGTTTGGTTAATCCATGAGAAATGAATTGCACTAAATAAGTACATATATAAATACTCCTGCACAACCACTCGGTTTCATCAAGTATGCATCACATTTCATCTTGTTACCTTCTTAGTGGCAGGTGCACACAATTCAAAGACCATTGAGACAAGATGCCCTCAAAACTCAGTCAAGTGACAGAGGCAGACAATGGGATCACGTGATCTTAGTACAACAACCTGTTTCAAGTGATCCTGCAAAACAGATTGATGGGAACAGTGAAAGCTTAAGAGTCAGAGGACCTCTTTGTAAATGTCACTTTGCATTTCTGAAAATCTTGTAACCTTATAACCTTGGGAGTAACCTAACTTCTTTGATAAAGAAAATACTTGATTGTGGTAGCTGAATTTTAGGATACAGGGAGGGGCAAGGAGAGTGGATCATATGCAGAGAAAGTTAACTCGGCAGCCCAGGAGAAGTCTTACATTGCAGACTCAAAATTGCGGACATTAATTTAGTAAGCCATGAAGAATAAGTCATCACTGTCTATCAGCTGCTTGATAGACATTTAAAAATGTAGCCCTATCAGTTGTGTAAGGGGTTGAATTTGTGAAGAAGAATTGGAGTGGGGGCAGGATGAACATTTAAGGAGTAATTGCAACATAGACAAAACCAGAAAGATATAGCACTGGTCTATGTGCTTCAGTGAATTGACAACGCATACAAATCCCGCCGTACCATGTTTGTATTTTACTTCTTTTACGGATGAGAAGTGCAGGTTACAGACATCCTTGATAATTTACTCATCATCATACTGCTAAAATGGCTTGAGGTTTCCCCTTTACCCAGCAGATAATACTGTGATTGTCCAACTACAGAAACTGGAGGATATGAAACAGGTTAGGAGAGCATAGGAGCAAATTTTTCTTTTTCTTTGCCTCTTTCTTTCTTTCTTTCTTTCTTTCTTTCTTTCTTTCTTTCTTTCTTTCTATCTTTCTTTTGTTTATCACTTATGGTGTTTGAACTCAGGGCCTGGGTGCTGCTCTTGAGCTTTTCTGCATGAGGCTAGCGCTCTGTCACTATCCATCAGAGAGCTAGTTCCATTTTTCTGCTGGTTAATTGTAGATAAGCATCTAGTGGCCTTTCCTACCCTGGCTGACATCAAACTGGAAGCTTCAGATTTCAGCCTTCTGCAGGCATCACATGCCAGAATCTAGTTCACACTTTTCTTTGATTTTTAATTTTTTTTTCTTTGTGGTTCATGGAGCTTGAACTCAGCCTGGGCACTGTCCCTGAGCTCTTCAGCTCGAGGCTACCATCCTTCCCTTGAGCCAAGCTCCACTTCCCATTTTCTAGAAGTTAATTGGAGATAAGAGTCTCAGGTCCTTTTGTACCTGGGATGGCTTTGAACCTTGATTCTCTGATCTCAGCCTCCTGAATAGCTAGGATTACAGGTATGATTTTTATGCTTCCGCATCATTAGAAAATCCTAATGATGCACTTTGCAATCCATGAATTATTATCTTTCTTAACCCTTTCACACCTGTCATTAAATGTGCAAAGGTGGTAGAGTCAGACTGAATTTCTCTGTATAATTCCAAGTTTACAATGCCCTCAAATAGGTGACTGTAGGTGTTGACAGACAGACATGCAGGAAGGCTGGGCCTTCTCTCTTTATATTTACTCATTCCTTAAGATGGGAATATTTTTCTTCACTGTCACTAGTCATTTCTGCATATAGTCATCTTGCTTTAAGGTTCAGCATGCTGCCAACAAAACTCATACAATAAATCTTTCTATCTCTGGCCCTTCAGTCTCTTGACCCTGATTATTGTGGTTATAACTCCCTACAATATCTCCTAGATATCTTAAATTTGTCCTATTGTACTTAGAGATCTATGAAGACAGAAAAGACTCATGATTGCTTGGAAGTACATATTGCACCGGAGGCATTATACAATAGGGGAAATAAATTGTCTTGCATGATTGTTAACATTTGGGAAATGGCTAAGAATGTCTACATTGTGGAGACAGAATAGCTGTGGGCTTAAGCCAACCAAGTTTTTTCCACTTGATGTTCACACCTCATGGATGGAGAATCAAATGTTTGTGGGACAATTTTCTAACAGTGTACTTTCCACAGCCTGAAACCCACAGCCTCTTAATTTGCCTCCAGATTCCCATGCCTCACCAAACTATATCACCCACTGTGTGACACTGAATCTACTTTAAACTTATTTTGGCTCATTAGATTCTTTGCACTCCATGTAACAATGAACACAGATACCTATGAAGTGTCCTAACTATGGTAGATACATCTAATTGATTGTGGCTGAGGCATGGACATATTTTTTAAAAAGATTTATCTCAGGTAAGCACTTAGGATAGCCACTAGAAATCATTCTGAACCAAGCAATTAGGTTAAATCTCTTTGCCAAGTGAATTTACATGCTTCCATCAGCTCGAAATAGCCCATTTCACCAGGCTCATCTTTTGAAACTCTGTCAATTCATGTTCTTGGTGGTACTGACTTGACTTCTTTTACTTCAGCAAGCATCGTACTTCCTCCCTTAACACAGAACCGGCCAACAGCACTTGACCTTTAGGATCTGTTTCCTAGTCTGGCTTTCAGGCTTTTTCATCAGAGCTACTTCTCTCCTAATATTATATGTATCCTTCTTGCTTGTGGTGGATATATCTTTTCTATTCCTTTATACCTAGCTCTTCATAGGAATTTAAAGAAACTGAGATAACTGATGGCAAGAAAAGAAAGCAAGTCCAATAGAAAATGAATCAAGCCTCATAAAAAAAAATCAAAACAGAATATGGTGGATGCACAGGGTCATTATATAAGATGATTTCCTCAAAGATGCTAAGGCCATTCATGACTTTCCCTGATTTTCAATCAGCATGAACACTCTACCCTACAGAGAACAGATAGACAGACAGACAGACAGCTTTGGGTGGATTAAATAATCAGTCAAGTGAGAACAGTATCTCCGCAAATGTCTGCAAAATCACTGCTATTTCAAGAATGATTATTAAAAGCCACAACGAAGGCAGTGATAACATAGTTGAAACATTGACTTACTGATCAAAAGAGACACTAATACACACTCCTTAAGGGAAACAGCTAGATTTTACCATGCAGACACGTAAATCCTCCAGCTCCTTCTTTCTCCTTTTTCAATGCCACACAAAAATACCCTCTTATGGGTTCATAGCTCTACTCTTGCAAATACCTTTCTTTTCCTTCTGTCATATTTTTTTCTGCCTTTCTTCTTTTCCATCTGTGCTGATATAACTTTGTTCTATCCTCTTTCCTTCTACCTTCCCTTCATACTTCCCTCCTCCCCCTTCTCTCTTTCATTGTCTCACTCTGTCTCTCAAGTCCAGGGGCTTGAACTCAGGGCCTAGGCAATCTCCCTGACATTTTTCTTGCTCAAGTTTAGGGGGTCTACTGCTTGAGCCACAGCTCACCTTCTAGCTTTTTTTTTTTGGTGCTTAAGCTGGCTTTGACCATCAGACCTCAGATCTAAACCTCTTGAGGAGCTAGGATTGCAGGCATCAGACACTGACACCTGGCCAAATTTATATTTTTACAGATATAAAACAATATTTGTACAGTGCAAGTGACACAAGGAAGCTCTTAAGTGGAGAATGAACTTTTTAAAATAAATATTGCATATGGAATTTGAGTCACTGACATTGAGATGTCATATTAGCTCAATGCAAATTGAGTCTTTCATTGTAATCCTATGGATTTTAAACTCATATCAGGAACACTGGCTGGTTTTCTGAGATACTTGAGTTTTTTCTTCTAGGAATACTGTCTCCTGCATCATACCTGCATTTATGTGACAAATAGAGGCACCAGTTTTGCAAGACTCCTAATTAAAATGTATACTGCTGAAAATATAGAAAGGATAGTGAATTAAAAAAAGAAATTACCTAATAGTAGCTGACAGCCAGTGACCGAACATTTTTTGTGCTATTGAGGATAGCAAAAAGAGAGGATCTCTTTCTTTCTTTCTTTCTTTCTTTCTTTCTTTCTTTCTTTCTTTCTTTCTTTCTTTCTTTCTTTCTTTCTTTCTTTCTTCCTTCCTTCCTTCCTTCCTTCCTTCCTTCCTTCCTTCCTTTCTTGCTTTCTTGCCAGTCCTGGGCTTGAGCTCAGGGCCTGAGCACTGTCCTTGGACTTTCTCAAGGCTAGAGCTCTACCACTTGAGCCTCAGCACCACTTCCGGCTTTTTTCTATGTATGTGGTACCGAGGAATCGAACCTGGATCTTCGTGCTTGCTAGGCAAACACTTTAACCGCTAGACCAAACTCCCGGCCCAGGATCTCTTTCTTTAAAAATGAATGCACACCACAAGCTCTTCTACTTTAGTTCTTTCTGTCCTGAAGTAGGAATCAAATATCAATTAAATGTAGAGATTATTTCTTCCTCATTTTATCCTCCCATCTACTTCTATTATGTACTACTTTAAGATCAAATTTCCGGACAAAGTAACAAGAAAGATCCCTTTTAAATATTTAAATCAATAAGGACTGGTAACCATAAATTTCAGAACTGGAGGAGCATTTAGAAATAATTTTGATCACTGATTTGTCTTATATTTATAAAGTATGATATCTGTGTCATTCAGGCAACTTGATGAACATTACTGAAGGAGCTTGTTAATTCAATTTGGACTTTGCAGGAAAACAATACATGCTGAGCCATCTAAGGGCCAAATTAAAATCCAGGGCTCCCGACTTATTGGAAAGATCTTTTATTTTATGTGTGTCCTAAAATTATTCTCATGTAGCTCATGAAAAGGGAAACAAAGATGATTTTGCAACACTTAGGATGACATTTACTCCAATGAGTTGGAAATCAACACTTCTCCACCTCTTCCCTAGATACTTTGCACTTAGCCTATATCATCCATGTTACTATCTACTGTTCATAGATTCCTTTTCAAAGATAAGGGACAGATGATTACCAACACCTAATCTCCTTGCTGAGAAAATAAGATCCTAGAGTTTGCTTGAATTATTTTTAGTAGAGAGCCATGAAAATCTAGATCAAACCTTTTCCCCCTCCATATTCCAAGGTTACTGTTAATCATCTTATGATGAATTTAAAATGGCACGTATTTGAAACAGCCATAGTAATAGAACTGAACCAATGTACTTCTATAGAGGATTAAAACATTACAATAGTGTCCAATAATTAGCTCTCTATGGGTCCAAGCTTTTAGAACAGATAAGCAAGCACTCACCTATCTTGAAAGCTCAATTAAACATAGCCTTGTTTATATAAAACAATGATAGTGCACTTAGAATTCTGCACAGATGCTAGGAAGTGTGTGAAAGAGAAAGCAAGCCAGCTCAGAAGTCACCCTTTTACATTATTTATGTATCATGTACATGAAAGTTAGGCAAGAGTGAAGAAACCCATTTGTTAGCTTGCCTGTTATAAGTCAGATTTTAGGGCCAGGAGTGGAAATGAAACTAATATATAACACAAAGTAACATCTTTCTTTTCTATTCAATATCTTTTTTCCCCTGACAAAGTCTGTGTTTTTTTTCCAGGTTGCTTACAGACATATAAATAAAGTTTTCAGATCATGTCCAGTGAACAAAGATGTTGGGAGATGAGGATGATAGAGAGGGAACTTTTTTTTTATTAACTTCTGAATAGTTTTCAGAAACCCAGACAAAGGCATACCTCACCCATTTATTCTGAAAACCTCGTGAATTATTTAAAAAAAAACTCACATTTCTATTGTTGTATAGATGGATATCATGTCTTATTCCTCCCTTTTCAAATAACAGAGTCATCTTTATCTCACCAAATTTTGTTGTGTGATATAACTGTATTAAGGTAGCAACTGCTATCTGCCTTTCTTGATTTATTTCTGAATCTTGACCATCAGCAAACTCTAATGAACTGACATTAATATTTCCCTAGAGAAGCAGAACTTAGAGTTTGAAAAGGGAAAAGATACACACTTACATCATTCTCTTAAACTTTTTTTCTGCAGTAAATTTTTTCTATCTTATTTTCCGACTGACCCCAATGCTCCAATATTAAACTCAGACATAATCTCTGTTCCAATGCTTCACTAACCTCCTCCAACTCCCCTTCAAGAGAAAATTCTATATCATTTATTATACATCGGTCATCAAAAAATATCTACCATTAAATTGGTGTTTAATACATATTTTTATGCTGCTTTCATTATGATTGCTAATAGAACAAAGGCAAAATATACTCTAGAATACAGCAAGCTGTCAGCCTCTTGAAAGGGAATCTTTGGATACGGTCTGAAATTTACTACTAAAGAACCACTCAAAAGGCTGATTTCCTCTTGTTTAAGTTAGGTATGCATTTTGCTGAAATGACATTAGAATTTTCTCAACTTCATTGCAGCTATCGCCATCATGTCTGACCATCTGCTTTATGTCTTTTCACGCAAACCTGTATATTCTCTGAGCAGCATTTGCCATAATGATCTACAGATCTATATTTCTTATCCAAGGGCTTGATATACAACTGAAAATATGTCAATTGAAATATATATACATATATAATATAACAATATATCACATGACCTATAGGATACCATATTCATTAATGTATTATCTGTATTATGTACACAATATATTATATACATATGAAATATCCATGCGTGTAGATAGTTACATAGAGAGATAAATAGATAGATAGATGATAGGTAAATAAGGTAAGATAGATAAGAAAGCCTGTCTTTCTTAGATCCACGTCTGAAATGTTCTGAGACATGATATTCTAAATCCTTGCAGGATTAGAATAAAAGGACATGGGTTTGGATTATTTTATAGAATCTGGCCATAAACCACAGGAAACAAATGCATGAGCTCAGAGAGAATACTTGGCTCTAATTCCCAGTTTTATATCATTATGACAGAATTGTACTATCAGTAATTTAAAATATTAATTCACAACAAAATCCTCCTTGCACAATATGGGAGATGAAAGATGGAGTGAGAAACTTTATTCCTCAAAAACATTTGGACAGAAACTGGTTATTTATATTGAAAACATCTTTTGCTACATAGTTCTGTTAATGAGAGGTAAACATACATATTATGAATGGCTGTGAATTTGTCAAGTAGTCTGTGGATTCTAAATGTAATTTTATGTGCAGCTAAGTTTCTATATCTTACCAACCCTTGGTGATGCACACCTTAGCTTTTGTAACCCAATCTGACCAAAGAAATAGATTCCTTTCTTTTTTAAATTTAATTTTATTGTCAAGGTGATGTACATAGGGATTACAGTTACATATGTAAGGTAATGAGCACATGCCTCGTTCAACAATGTTACCCCTCCCACATTTTTCTCTTTCTTCCCCTCCCTCCACCCCCCCCCACACACTGGTTGCAGTGTCCATTTCCAAAATATTGTCTGTGAGTATTGCTGTTGCATTGGTTCAACCAATTTCCTTTGTCTCACCATGAATGAGAATTTTTTTACATGCTTATATTTGTCTTCTGTGTAAAGACAAAGTTATTTATATGCAATTGATTTATGTTTCAAGTAAACATGCAGGATCCTAGTTTATCTAGCTTTTGTGGTTGGTTTTCTTCCATCATTTAACTAAAGATATAGGCAAAATATTTCCCTAAGCTTCAGAAATTGTCAGGAATATAGAAGATTTTTTTACAGATGCTCTGAAAGAATGATTCCAATACTTTAAAACCAATAGGTGGAAGTATTTTAGTCAAATAATAAAATAACCTTCTATAGATTCCTAAATTAATGCTTTTAGCAAAACTACAGAAAGTAGCTCTGCTAACTCTGAAGTTGTTAGTACTAAAATTATTCCTTTCAATGAATGTGGAATTAATATATATAAATACTTTTAAAAATATTTTTCCTATCATGACTGAAAAGAATGTGATGATTGAAGATATGCTTGCATTAATAAATGAACTAGACGTGACATATAATGAGATATATTTTAATGTCTAGACGATTCAGAAGAGAGTGGGCTTAAAGACATTAGAAAACAAACCTACTAGTTTAGAATCTCAAATTTAAGAAGCTCCTGTATGGCTAATTTTCGTAATTCCGGTGTTCTCTATCACTTATAAATGCTTTGTTCACGCAGAAGCAAAAGGATTGTGAAACATGAGACTGTAAATCAGTAATCTATAATGTGGAAGAAGCTACCAGAGTGTAGCAGAAGTGAAATGTGTTGTCGTGAATATGAACACCTAGTTTTCCTAATTTGAAGTAGTTTGTTTCAGAGCTGCAGTCCTAGTGGCTGTATACCATTAAAAAAAAAAAAGATGTTTTATTGAGTGTTTCAATGAAGACTGTGCATTTTTTGTGTTTGACTTAATCTGAAGATTTTTTTCAGAACACTGTAATTATTTCCTGTAATCCTCATTGTCTTCATGTCTGTAAATTATACAGCCAGGCATAATAAATGGATTTGAAACTATCTATGAATGTTCAAATTGTGCATCAAGTTTTATTGGTCCACAACTTTTATTTTATTTTATTTTTTTGCCAGTCCTGGGCTTGAGCTCAGGGCCTGAGCACTGTCCTTGGACTTTCTCAAGGCTAGAGCTCTACCACTTGAGCCTCAGCACCACTTCCAGCTTTTTTCTATGTATGTGGTACCGAGGAATCGAACCCAGGTCTTCGTGCATGCTGGGCAAGCACTCTACCACTAGGCCAAACTCCCGGCCCGGTCAACAACTTTTATAAGAATTGTTTCATTAGATTTCCAGTGACCCTCAAAAAGTATAGGGTCTCAGTAGCTTAAAGAGATAGAGTATTAAACACATATTTCATGGCAGGACCTTGACATTCATTAGTACATCCACAATTTTCACTGTGGTTTAATAAAAGAGTTGAAATCTTTTGTATTTCACCATGAAAACTTATAGGTGTTAAGATGTATGATTCTCAAAATGTTTGGATTAAATCCTACAGCTGCTAAGAAACAGATTAGACATTCAAAATCATCTCCTATTTTTGTTCTTCTGCCAATCCTTGGACTTGAACTCAGGGCCTGAGCACTGTCCCTGAGCTTTCTTAAGACTAGTGCTCTACCATTTGAGCCACAGCATCATTCCCAGCTTGTTCTGTGTATGTGGTACAGAGGAATGGAACCCAGGGCTTCTTGAATGCTAGGTAATCACTCCAGCACTGGGTCACATGCTTGGTTATCCATCTCCTTCTCCCCTGCCCCTTCAAATGAATCCATTTTCTGCTAAAATCTGCTTCCTCTCACAAGAAACATATTTAGTTCAGGAGTTGCTTATTCTGTGCACTATTATTTGCCTTCTTTTGTGGATTCAAAGGGTTTTTTTTTAGTTGTTGTTTGTTTTTAATTGCTCATGGAGCTTGAACTCTGAGCCTAGGTGCTGTTTCTGAGCTCTTCAGCTCAAGGCTAGCACTCTACCACATAGACCCACAGCACCACTCATGGTTTTCTGGTGGTTCATTGGAGATAAGAATCTCTTGGAATCTCATGCCCAGGCTGGCTTTGAACCATGATCATCAAATCTCAGCCTACAAGTAGCTAGGATTTTAGACATGAGTCTCCACCAGTGCCCAGCTCCTTTTTTTTTTTTTTTAAAGAGAATCATTATGGTTTGACAGTTGGTATTTACAGGCCTTTCACAGCCTCTGTGTCTTCTGACCATATCATCAATTCAAGGTAGCAATTGATAACCCCTACCACATGTGATTTTTCTGTGTTTCATTTTTTTTTTTTTTGCCAGTCCCAGGGCTTGAACTCAGGCCTGAGCACTGCCCTTGGGCTTTTACAAGGCTAGAGCTCTACCACTTGAGCCAAATCAATGCTACCAGCTTTTGTCTCTATGTATGTAGTACCAAGGAATTGAACCCTGGTCTTCATTCATGCTAGGCAAGCACTCTACTACTAGGCTAAACTCACACCATCTGTTTTCATTTCTTGGGGGAATAGACAGAGGGATTATTAGATGAAGCTTCCATTCCTTGTTTAGAGGCTTGATCAAAGAACAAACACAATTTATTACTACCATACCTCGCAGTTATTCAAAGTTAAATTTGTAATAGGACCCACATTGCAATTCTTACTACTCTTTCTTGTGCAATTTGACCCTTAGGAGACCAACCACACCAATTCTATGGACAACGGTAAGCATTCAGAAACTTTTGCAAGAATTCCTTTTGTCTTACATCAGCAGACCTTAGGGATTTTTCATGAGCCTTCTAAGTCAAGTGAGAACATTTCCTTTCTCTAGGTAATGAGAAAGAATGTCATAGGTGATACCAAATTTCAAAAGCTGATTTGACCTTCAATTGCTCTTTCCATTCAGGAATAGACTAGCTCATCTTCCTAGTTTATACTAATATCATTAAACACTGTAATTGCAAACCGAGTGACTTCTGGCAGTCACTAATTTCTTACATCAGTTACCCATAAAGAGAACAGATGGAAACAGTTGCAACCCTCACCGACTCCCATATTTTTCTCTCGTAGCAGGCATAAGCACCCACGGAATTTATGAGTCCTTATTCCACTACCTCCTGGCTCAGATCCAAAGATATATCGTTACTGGTACTCCAGGATCTGAGGTAACTTAGATTTGAATAGTAATTTCCTTCTGTTAGAATGTGGTCCAGGCCTCAGGAAAGTTTAGCTAATGACAATGCATTGAATGGCAGTGGAGGATAGCTTGATTTGATACCTTCTATCTCCTGTGTATTGCTGGCATAGTCCCATTATTTTCTTTTTAACCTACATCCATTCCAGGCAGGCTATTCTAATATCCTAAACCATTTGATTTGTTTTGCTCAGAAAGAAGGAAGCAGTTGAGTTGGCATTTCTATCTGGGGGTTACTTAGGAATAAATACTTTGATCAACATCAAAATATCAGCTTGTATCTAGTATGTTTCAGAGTTAAGACCTGATTACTGGACATTTGCTTACTGTGGATGTGATAGGTAATCAAGAATAAACTGGCCACAACGAATAAACTGTTAGTAAAAATTAAACTGACATAATGGTGGGTGTCATAGGATTTGTCTTCACTCTTGGAGGTCTTAACAAGGGTTTAGGTAGAGTCCCTATCATGTGATGGGAAAAGCGATCTTGATCTTTAATATTAGTTCTAATAGCTTTATCTCAGTTCTTGTGACTGTAAGGTTTTAGACCCTATCTAAAAAAAATGGGTCTCAATAAAAGCTGAAGTGGTCCTTCAAAACTTTCTAAAGTTTTCACTTAATATGATTTTTTCTAAGTCTTTCAATTTCCTTACAAATGGGGCGATGTTGTTCTTTTTGACAGCAGCATAGAATTCCATTGTGTACAAATACCACCTCTGGTTGATCCACTCTTGATTTAGCTTTATTTTCTAAAACAGTTATGGTAATTGCATAATGACATAGAGCAAACTTTGTCATGGCTTGAGCCATGACATCACATTTTCCTAGAACTTATCTTAGAATTTGTATTTCTTTACCTCTCATTTCAATGATGATTTTCTAGGAGAGATTAACTCTGGGGTCTAATAAACCCAAGTTCCCTTTTTATATGTCACCGTAGAATGGAGTTGTTTTCTTTTATAATACTTTTGTAAACCATTGTCATTTGTTTGTTTTGTGACTGCTTGGTGAACATCATTTTTAAGCTGTAATACTATTACATATCAGATTACATTTTCAGGAAACCGAATAGATTATTTCAAGGAATAGAGCAGATTTCTCAGTGAAAGCCCACTACTTTAGCTCAGTCTATCATGAGATCTCTAAAAAATTTCTATTTCAGCAACAGTTTTCTCTTTTAGGGCTCAAACATATAAATTTACAGCAAATAATTCATTATTAACAAAGTTATCAAATCAGTAAGACATGACAAAAAATGAACATTCAGAATGAGAGCTGTTGGGATCATAAAGTATTTACTATTATAGTTTCATTAACTGATGGATTAAAATATGCTTAAACAGTTTAGTGTTGATTTTTTTAAGTGAAGGAAAGGGAAGATAATAGATGTAGTGAAAATGATCAACATACATCATATACATGTATGGAAACATCACGATATAATATATTAATTTGTACAACTAGCATATGAATTGATATGAAAAATATAGAGATAATGTTTTGGTGCTATGGTCCTCTTTGCCCTTCCCTGTCTACTTCTCCAAGGTTCTCTATAGTTTTATTTATTTTCCTACCTAAATGGGTTTGCCTATTGTAGACTTTACATCAATCAACAACACATGACATCTTTGGTATTATTATTCTCCTATATTTCTTTTCTTCATTATTTTCTTAAGTAGGTATATAACAGAGCTGCCATTTAATAAACCAGTTTATGGCCACCACGTATCTTGATCATTGTCGCTGATTTCAACATCCTCACAGACCACTCTCCTCCCCACAACTTCCTTACTCTTCCTAATAGAACATACATTGTGTTGTTTTCTGCATTTCCCACCCTCTTATCCTCTTTATCTATCTACCACCTTTTCCTTGATCCCACTGTTTCCCTTTCATGTACCTGCTTCCTGGCATTTTCTTGTGCTGAATGAACTTTGATTTATTTTTCACTCAATAGTTGGTTTTTTTTTTTAACTTGACCTATGCATGTGTTTGTGGCTCTTTGTTGATCTGGTCTCATGTTGGAACCAGTTTGGGGCTACTGTGAAGAAGCTTCCATGGAAAAGAGAAGTAGAGAGTATATTGAATGATGTAAGACTTACGTAAATTTATTATTACACCTGGAAGTCTTACATGGTATATTTTTTTCCTAAAAAAGAGTTGAGTCTTATGATAGATCTAGATGAATTTGACATATTCAGTGGATATTTACCTTAAAATTTAATTCATCAGTTACTATAACCTATTCTTGTACAGGAAATCTATGACAAATCTCTGTAGTGAATTCATTCACTGAGAATTCTCTTTTGTTAAGGGAAAACTTGTAAAAATTGGAGCAAACAAATTTACTTTCATCTGAGGGACTGTAAGACACTATTACTCAATATATACATTACTTTAGTTCCAAAGATTGAGTTAGTGACTTAAGAGAATAGAAAAGTCAATTTTAAGTGAATGAAGGAGTGACTTTGTGAATTTCACTTCAGCTTCCATAGGTTCTTAGTCATCTCTGTTACTGAGAAAGCTCTTTCCAGAGGAAATGCTCTTTCTTCATATGTATTTTTGCCTTATGATTAAAATTTTGTAATATGAAAGCTAAAGTTGCTCCCTAATTATTTGTCTACTCCCTACCTAGGTAGAGTTTTAAAATAAAATCCTGGGTCCCCAGAAGAAACATTTATTGGAAAGATGACAGATATAGGAGACACTCCAAATATCACTATGGTCAGTGGAAAGGTGATGTGAAATTAACATGTAATAATTCAAACATTAATTAATAACTTGGAGTTTTATTTCTTGATTGAAATATTCTGGTATTTTGGAGATACAATATGTATGCATTTGTGTGTAAAAATAGTTTGATTTTAGCTCTACTACATAAAAAAAAATCAAAAAGCCTTCAATATTATTTATGATTCCTAAGGAAGCAGAGCCAATCAGACGTGTGTGTGTGTGTGTGTGTGTGTGTGTGTGTGTGTGTGTGTATCCATCGATCACATATCTCTCAATATGTATGTATGTATTTATATACAAAGGAAATTATTTCAAAGAATTGGTTCATAATATTTTGGAGAATTGACAAGTCAGAATCTACTAGGGTGTCAAGATGGGGGCTTAGGGATGAGTTTTTTGAGTCCAAAAGCAGTCTGCTTATAGAATTCTTTTCTTGTTCATGGGAGGTAAGTCTATGTTCTGTTCAGGCTTTCTGCTCCTTGAATGGGCGAATCCTACCCACAGTATGAAGATACTGTACCTTCCTATAATTCACTGATCTGCAAAATGTTTCCACTCTCTAAATGCCCTTACAGGGAAATTGGTTGCTTAAATCTTTCAACAAAGCCACACATGGTGGCTCACACCTGTAATCCTAGCTACTCAAGAGGCTGAGATGTAATGATCAAGGTTCAAAGCCAGCCAGGCATAAAAGGACCTAAGACTCTTTTCTCCAATTAATCTCTGGTAAACGGAAGTGGGGCCTGGCTCAAGGATAGGGCAGTAGCCTTGAGCTGAAGAGCTTAGGAACAGTGTCCAAGACTAGTTCAAGACCCATGACTCCCCCCCAAAAAATGTTTCATCAAATATCTGAGTAAAACAGCCTTGTCAAACTTACCCATGACATTAATAATTCATCCATAAATCATTATACTTAAATGATTTCCTATGAAACATTGATTATTACTGTGAGAAAGTTGAGGGTATCAGTGGTGATTTTATTAAATATATTTCTCCTTTTAAATTAAAATATAGTCATTTAGGGATGATTCATTTTCCAGTTTTCAAGATACTTATGCTTAAACTCTGTGCTGTAACGAAGTCCACAATATATTAAATGGATTCACCATAAATTCAGTAGAACAGTAGCATGCTTATGTAGGATTGCATTTTCATAGATTCAAAAGAAAAACAAAGCAGTATTGGGAATAAAACTCAGGGACTGATTCTTCTGAGGAAAATACTTTACCAGTGAAGCCCAATCTCTTAAATTGGGTTAAAATTATGTCTGGTATAACCAATAGGACTTTAAAAAATTTAAGCCTTCTTTCTTGAATTTTAGGGTTTTACCCAAAGCTAAAAAAATATAAGTAGAGGGAGAACTATTTATGATTTTAGAGATTAAAAAGGTAAGGAAAATAAAACTGACCACTGAGAGAGCCTCCCTGGCTCTAAAAAAACAAAGATCAATTACAATACCATACAAGGGCATACAAGGGAGAACACAACCATTGTGTTAGAGTAGAAGGATTTGATAAAGCAGCAGGTGCCTCTGACAAAAGAATGTGACAGACATTCTAAGGGAAGTACGAATGAAACTGTTACCTACAGAATAGACTCTCAAGTATAACAGGACATGGTGTAGATGGTAAAGACTCCCTTATAGTCTAATTAAACCTTAATGAATGAAGCTGATACTCAATAATCTACCACGCAACAAGGAACATTAAAGACACCAGCTGAAACTTGCTGCTGCATCCTGAATCCTTTCTCCCAAACATTCACATAGTTGTAGTCAGGATCCTGTCTGGTTTGCATTTTTTTAAGCTCTTTAGTGCTTTCATATTATCCATCAATTACAATAGGTATGTTAGAGATGAGATGATGGAGTAGTATTTCATCCATTCATAGGCATTTTAATATACATTCTAGGGAAAAGTGTTGTAGCTTCCCTTACAACTGTTCTGAATATTCTTTGATGTATGACATTATTTGTTCAATGTCAGAAAGGGCATACTTCTATAATTTCCATTGTTTTACTTTACAGATGATATTATAAACTCAACCCACTAAACAACATATTAAGGCCTCTTAGGAAATAAGTGGAAATGTATATTTAGATTTTGCATGATTTTCAATATCTTAGTGATTGAGCTGCTTTGCTGGCAATAAGTCCAACTTATGAACAATTTTGCAAACAGGATTTTGTTATTGTCAAAGGTATTACATACCATGTAAGGATACTTTTACCCATTGTTACCATGTAAGATTTTTGTTCCAGTCTTTTTATTTCCAGAAATTTTTACTTTCCTGCCTCTTTGTCTGATAAATCAGGCATTCATCACATTTTTATATTATATATTATTAGGATACTTTTCTTAACCAGTGAGCTATTTATTAACTCATCAACAACAGACCAAGCAGAATTTAGAAAGTGCTGTCACATTGCATAGAAAATTTAGAGAAATCAAGGCCAAAATGTGCATTTAAGGTTGACATTCATACTTCTGACGAGAATATATGTATACTGAAACCAACTGGTTTTTGTGGCTTATTGAAAACACTTCATTGAAGATGCAGTGGATGATGAAAAAGAGAAGCATGGAAAAACTACTCACAGAAATCGAATCCTATCAAGGCTAGGGAGAGAAGGAATCCATTCTTAGGAGTGGAATGGCTTCTTTAACAAGCAAATCAAGAGGGATATCCATGTTTGCATTGGGACACAGTTTTAACAGTGTATTTCATGCTAGTTATGACAGAGGATTGTCATGTGAGTTCCATGGTAACATACAATACATCTTTAAAAATACTTTTCAGAGAAATCTGAAATGTATAATGACTATAAGATGCTACTCCTTTGAAGCACTGCAACTACTCATTATTGGCTAAAACCAAGAGATCACATACCTCCTTGGGAAGTATCCGTGTCTACTTTGTAGACTAGTCTATGTTCTGTTATCACAAGAGGAAAAAGAAAGGTCCCTTTGATTCTTTTGGATTATGAAGATATAGTGCAAAACATAATATCTAAGGGGTTATATTCATTATGAAGGATTATCTCCTTTTATTGACAAATATAGTGCAAAGGAATATCATTTACAATATCAAATGGCCTTAGAACTGTAATCTACTTATTCCAAGTATCTGGATCGAGAGAGAGAGAGAGAGAGAGAGAGAGAGAGAGAGAGAGAGAGAGAGAGAGAGAGAGAGAGAGAGAGAGAGAGAGAGAGAGAGAGAGAGAGACAGAGAGACAGAGAGACAGACAGAGAGAGAGAGAGACAGAGAGAGAGACAGAGAGACAGAGACAGAGAGAGACAGAGACAGAGAGAGACAGAGACAGAGAGAGATTCCAAGGGAAATTTCAAAGACAGATACAAGAAACAGAAAAAGGGGCCAGGAGTTTGGCCTAGTGGTTAAAGTGCTTGCCTAGCATGCACGAATACCCGGGTTTGATTCCTCAGTACCACATACATAGAAAAAAGCCAGAAATGGTGCTGAGGCTCAAGTGGTAGAGCTCTAGCCTTGAGAAAAGTCCAAGGACAGGGCTCAGGCCCTGAGCTCAAGCCCAGGACTGGTAAAAAAAAAAAAAAAGAAACAGAAAAAAAATCCTTTTTTTTTATCAGCAAGGTATTACTCAAACATTCATTCATTTCAGAACATAGGGCAGGATGTGCAGTGGATGGAATTAGGAAAGCTATAAAGTCAGACCTTAAAACATAGTGTTTGCCTGAAGGTCAGTGGATGTGATAGAAAAACACTTAAGCCTAATTCAGCATAGATAGATGCTGTTGTTTTTTTTTTCTTTGTCCCTATCAGCTCATCAGAGTTTTAATAATACTTCCAAGCAAGACTCACTAGATATATATTTGAATTTTAATTAAAAATGTCACCAAACAATCGCCATTTCAGAGATGACAGAGTAAAATGAAGTTTTGAGATGTCAAGTATTTTACCCCAAGGAGCACAAGTCTTAAATAACCAGTAACCCAAATGTTACTGTTTCAAAGATAACATTTTGTCCCATCAAAATAGTATCTACCTCCACCTATTACTGCTAACTGTTTTAATTATGGTTTTACAATAATTACTGTCACAGAAATGCTCACATTTAAGTCATCAGATCTGCTGTGGTTTGGAGAAGTAACCCTCAAATGTCCATATGCAGAAGCTTTGTAGCTAGAGTGAAATTGTGGAAAGGTGTTATTATGTATAATCCTAACTTCTCAGGAGATTGACATCTGAGGCCCAGGTTTCAAAGCCAGCCAGGACAGGAAAACCCATGAGACTCTTAGCTCCAATTAACTACCCCCAAACCAGAAGTGACACTGCGGTTCAAAGTGGTAGAGTATTAGCCTTGAACAATATCAGTCAAAAACAGCACCCAGTTCTGGAGTTTAAACCTATGCCAGAAAACAAAAAATACAGTTCAAGACCCACTGTTGTCACAAAGAACTTCTATGTGCTTGTGTCTCTCTCTGTCTCTCTGTCTCTCTCTCTTCCTCTGTCTCCCCCCCCCACTCCTCTCTCTCTCTGTCTCTCTCTCTGTCTCTCTCTGTCTCTCTGTCTCTGTCTCTCTCTCTCTCTCTCTCTCTCTCTCTCTCTCTCTCTCTCTCTCTCTCTCTCTCTCTCTCTCTCAGAGCATTTTCTCATACTTGCTTTCACAAGCATACAATACCACCTCTGATGTGCCATCGTTTCTTGTCCTCACAAGAATAATGATGTACTATTAGCCTTCTAAAAGTGTGAGACAAGCAACCCTTTCTCTCTCTCAAAATTTTGTGGTTGAAACTCATAGCTAACTAATAGTGTCCATACATCCTTCCCCTAATACCCTCCCATGGTAACCATCTTACATGAGTTAAATACAATATCCATGAAGCTGAAGCTGAAAGGATACCATTACCTGGACTATGGGTACCGTTCAGTTACTGTTAATTGTGTATTAGTTCCAACTAGTATTATTACAATTAAATCATAATACAGTTTTAGAACTTTGTAAGACACTAATTTAAAATTACAGGAAATTTGCATATGAAGTTCTATTATAAGAATATACCAAACACTGAAAGTGAATTCTCATTATAAGCACAATTGTAGAAGCCTTATGAGAAGCAGAACTTAACAAGTTGTGACTACCTGACTTCACATAAAAACAGTCACCTCACGGATCCAATTTTCTCTTAAGAGCAAGTGTTCAGTACATTCTTTAATATCAAGTGGTCAGTGCTGAGCTCATTTTATCTCCAAGTCATAAAAGTTTAGAAGAGGAATAAAAAAAATCAATCAAAATGAAAACATTGCAAAATAAAAGATGTGTAAGCAGATGTGTGGTTTTAAGAGAATTCCTTGAACTATGCATAGAAGAATAGCAAACACTCTAGGGTTTCTCTGTCCCGTGGAAACAGCTTTAGGATAAATTAAAGAGATGTGAGAATTTCTACTTCTATCTCTTTCAACTAAAGCACGCAAAAAAATGTTTTCCTGGAATGGGTGAATAGAGCTACCCAATTTATTGTAAAAAAATGAAAGAATCTATATGTTTTATTATTTTCAAAAAATTACAACTTTCAAACTAGAAGAGTAAAAAAATTAAATCCAAACAAGTGTTTATACACATTGTCTATTTTCAGTCCTGCTAAATAGTTGCCATAGGATTTTTGCTATTGATTGGCAGACCTCTATTAGTAAGTATGTAATATTTTTTAGAAAACACTCTCAAATAAATTGGTCCCTAATGATGGTGCTCAGAAGAAAATAGGTGTTTTATAAAGCACTTCTCATCCACTGGGAATTCTTTGATGGATTTGGTGGATGTCTGGAGAGGTGAAGGTTCACTATATCGTCATCAATAAGGCTTAACGCACTATTGGCTCTGTCTCATTATAAGACAGAAGTCAAGAGGAATTGTAGAAGGTGGATTCTCTGGGGAGAATATAATCTATCAGGTAACTATTTTCAGTTTTAAAGGTTTCATCAAGTATAGCTTTTCTGTGCTTCAGAAAGCAGCTTCCTTCTTTTTATTTTTTCCTCTTTGTTTTTTTTATTCCTTCCTTCTTCTTCCTCCCTTCATTTTTTTCAACCTTATTCCCAGAAAAATTATCATTGCTCATAATACACACACTCTGTTGAGCTAATGTATTTTCCAGTTCTTGAGTAGGGAAGTAGCTTGTATAGCTAGGTATTGTACTGTATGATAATAAACTGGGCATATGGTGATCTGGAGATCAACAACTGCTTACCAGCAATATGAGGACAGAGACAAAACAAGAATCTGTAACTCCATGAGTTTATGACATGCACTGCCAAAATTTGGGTTCCAATGGTTTTTTCCCCCTGAATTCAGGTAGAGGACAGAGGAGGAAAGTGGAATTGAAAGTCCTTGTCTCCTGGGTTAGAAACAAAGTGACTTAACTTGCCTACTTTGGATATCATGATAGTCTCTATGGTATTAAGTGAACATTCACAATAAAGATACCCAAGACTTAATTTTGACACAAATCAATCATTCTTGCTGCTTGGTTTTGAGACAGGGTTTTCCTATATACCTTAAATTGGTATGGAACTTACAGTTTCTCTTCTTGGCCTTCACAGTGTTGGGATTACAGGCAGTCTCTATCAAGTCCCCGTGTACAAAGCAATATTCTGAGGATTAAAGTAATGATCTTTGAAAGCTTGCAGGAAGAATGGAATAAAATAAAAGTACAAAAATCTTGGCACTTAGAAAATTCTAAATAAACATTTGTCATAAATATTGTCTTTTTATAAGGAATTAAGTTGCTTTTTAATTAAGTGAATTAAAGAGCAATAATCAGAACAAGTTCTATGCTGTGAAAACAACTTAGTCACTTTACAAGACAGCTAAACCCTATGTATAAATATATACATGCATCCATATATGCAGCCATCTGTTTAAAGATACAAGCTCTCATGTTTTTATGCATAGATAACCACATTTGCTTTCCATCCTAAAGGATTCTACATATATTCATATAAACTACAGGAAGAGGCAAGGCAAAAAGTACGGGAACTTAATTAGAAATCTCTCATTCTTGGACATTTGAAGAATCTGAATGTAGACAGATTACCATCGTATCATTCACACAATGGTGAGTGAAACAAGAGCCAGCTTTGACTTACTGTCAATGTCAGAACTCCAGTGCAGTTATTCTTAGCTGTGAAAATTTGCTAAATTTCTCTATTCTTGTTGTTTTCTTTTCTATAGATGGAAAGCAATGAGAGAGAATCTATATAAACATGTCATGGGATTTGCATAAAGCAGCACATATTAAAAACTTGGCTAATGTCTAATGAACACATCATGGGAGTTAGGCACTTTGACATTATTTAGAAAGTACTTGAGAAACTCTCTGTCCTAGAGAAAATAAGTGTCCTGTTAACAACTGAATTATGTCTTTCCATGTGGTTTGTGAAAGCACCAACTCCCCATGAATCTTAGGACATGGTTGTCATGGTTGTATATTAAAGAAGTCAGGTCGGCATGGTGACTTATGCCAGTAATCCCAGCTACTCAGGAGACTGAGATCTGAGGATTAAGGTTCGAAGCCAGCCTAGGCACTAGGGACCATGAGAGTCTTATCTCCAGTTAATAACTAGAAAATTGGATGTGGTGGTATGGCTCAAGGGGTAGGGTGATAACTTTGAGCTGAAGAGCTCAGGGACAATACCCAGGCCCAGAGTCCAAAGCCCACAACCCACAATAAAAGAAAAAAGTGAACAAGCCAGGCACTAATGAATGACACCTGTAATCCCAGCTACTCAGGAAGCTGAGATATGAAGATCATAGTTCAAAGTCAGCCTTGGCAGAAATTAACAATTAAAAAACAATCAGCCAGAACCTGCCCTGTGGCTCAAAGTGGCATAGTGCTAACTTTAAAAAAATGAGCTCAGGGACACCCTGAGTTCAAGCCCCACAACTGACAAAACAACAACAACAACAACAGCAACAAAAATAAAAAGTCAAAGAAGAGATCAAGCTAAAATGAAGATATTAATGTGCACATTAATCTAGTTTTACTGTCATCTATATATGCTTATTTGGCTATTTGAAATAGGATAGGGAAGGGGGGAAAACAAGATGAGGGGTGGGGGGGGAGGTAGGGAAATGGGGACCAATACATGAGAAAGGGTATCAATGTTTGTGAAGTAATGCACCTTCTATCTGGTGAATATAATGCAACCATTTTATTAATTACTGTATCTATAAGAATCATGGATTTAGACACACAAGAGATATCAGGAATAAATCTATGGAGAGGACAAACTATGCCAAGACATAGGAAGAAGGTGGACATGGGCTTTTCCATGACAGAAACTCAGACAACATGCTGAGCATAGATCTCTTGTTTCCAGAGAGCAACAGAGACTTGTTGCTTAAGACTCTACCACCAACTACAGTATTTTGTTGTTATAGCAGTCTTCATGAATACACGTGCAAACAGTACAATAAAAGGAATAAATGAGTGAGTAGAAGTGCAAAAGAAGAATAATCATGTTATTTTCTTTGATTGGTGCTCCTCCAAAAAGCTTTCTTATTTCCTTCATTCTATCACTGACACTGAGTCAGGTAGAGATCATTGCTTGTTCCAATAGACCTTCCAATCAAAACCATCTTATAGATACTTGAGTTCCAGATTTGGTAGTGTGTGCCTCTCACCATGATTCTGCCAGAAGAAGGAAGACAATTTACATTGGTCTGAAAACTTTTGTCAGAATAAACCTTTCTTTTTTTGTAAATATAAAAATAAAAACAGAACACCAGTAAATCAAGTTGAATATATTTTGTTCTATCAACCCTACCTACTTTCCATAATTTTACTTTATATTTAATTATTTAATCACTTAATTTGCAGTCCTCTTGGTAGAACCCATGCATCATCATCAAGATATATCTGTAATTCCAAATTTCTAAATTAAAAGTAATGCTTGAATTATGGGGTAAAAATATTACTAGGCAACGGTTCTACTACTGAACTATACCCACTCTTAGCCCCAATTGTTCAGGCCAACATCAAGTAGGTGAAAACTGAACTTCTGCTTCTCTTTTTCTGTTCCTTCTTTCTCACTTAATTCACAGGTTTCAGCCTGATAGAGATTTATCCTGGTATACATATGGGAAGGAAAGATATCAGTTTACCAGAACCATGGTTTCTATTTTTCTCTTGAATAGTAAATGCACTAGTATTAACCCCCCGATATAACCTTATTTCTTTGCTGGTCCTTCCTTCACAACCTGAGGTACATAGCATATATTTCTTTTCAACTCTTGAGCCCATGATCCTCTTGGGTGCAATCATTAGCCATAACTCTAGTTGGGAGATTTTAGTGATGCCCACTTGCCTGATTCTTGAGATCAGCCGGGGATACATTGACTCACTCTTCTATAGTTGTGAAAGCAGTCTTGAGTTCCCCAGAAACTCAACTCTCTCCCATAGGTGAGTTTACAGTACTGGAAGGCTGCTGCATTCTCCTAGAACAATTGTTATCTTTCACTTTAGCTCTCTTGTTCTGATTAGGTATATTTAGAAGTTGAGAAAGGATCCTTTGTTTTGTCTATAAATCTATCTGATTTGCAGATCGAAGGGGAATCTGGATAGTGAGACAGAGGGTGAACCAATTCAGCAATGATACTCACTAGAGAGTATACTGGAAACGAACTGTACAATTTAGGGGGGGAGAAGGGGAGGGAAAGCATGGAGAAAATGAGGGAGGGGATGACACTGCTTAAAAAGAAATATACTCATTACCTGACTTTTGCATGCAACTGTAATCTCTTTGCATATCACCTTTACAATTAAAAGAAAATATTCCACCTCACTCCAGTTAGAATGGCCAGGATCAGGAAAACGAATAACAACAGATGCTGGAGGGGATGTGGCCAGGAGGGATCACTACTACACTGTTGGTGGGAGTGCAAACTCGTTCAACCACTATGGAAAGCAGTATGGCAGTGTCTCAAAAGGCTAAACATAGAGCTCCCCTATGACCCAGCAATTCCACTACTTGGCATTTACCCAACCATCCAGAAAGTAAGGCATACTAAATCCACTAGCACAACAATGTTCGTTGCAGCATTATTCACCATAGCAAAGATATGGAACCAACCCAGATGACTCTCAGTTGATGAGAGGATCAACAAGATGTGGTATTTGTACACAGTGGAATTATACTCTGCTGTCAGAAGAAATGGCATCGACTCATTTGTTAGGAAATGGAAAGACTTAGAAAAAATCATATTAAGTGAAGTAAGCCAGACTCAAAGGAACTTAGGCTCAATGGTTTCCCTCATTTGTTATAATCAGTAGAAACCTGGGGCTCTCCTAGCAGAGATTTGCAATAGAGCAAAACCTTGATACATAAGGCCATATAGTATGAAGCTAATTGAAAGGACCTCCAGGATATTGAAACAAAAGCCACATAATGAATGATTGTTGTCCTTAATGTACTATGTTATCTCTCATCTCTTTTTCTGTCCCTTGGTTATATCATATTGTTACAGTATTTCACTTTGTTATCTGATATATTGGGTATATTTGTATTTGGTTATTTGAAATTGGATAGGGAAGGGGGAAAACCAAGATGGGGGTTGGAGGGAGGGTAATGGGGACAAAGACATGTGAAAGGGTATCAATGTATGGGAATTAATGCACCTTCTATCTGGAAAATATCATGTAATCCTTTTATTAATTACAATAAAAAATAAAAAAGAAAATATTCTCCTAGCCCTAATTTTTTTTAACAATTCACATTTATCATATATATATATATATATATATAAAATTTCACCCCCTGTGATTCTCTAATACGTAGGATGAAACTTATTAGCATTGGTCTTTATCCAAAAATTTGGTAAGGCCTTCATATCCATAGGGTTCTTAAGTCATTGCATGGTTGGTGTGATGATTTTATTAGGTGAGGTTATTGTTACTCAATGCTTTTAAATTTTGGCATTGCCTAGCTTTTAGGCCACAGAAGAAATAAAACAGGCTTTATCTCAACATAAATAATTTCCCTTTACAATAATCCATTTCTCATAAAAAATTCTAACCCATTTGTCCAGTTAAGTAAGTGTCTGGATTCATTATTTCTTATTTGATTAAGAGGATTATGTTTTGCTACTTTCATTAGTCATTTTGACTCTGAAATAGTGCAAATTTGGACAATTAAAAACCTCCTCAAAGAAGCATCTTTAGAAGTGTTGCACCACCTAAGATTCCCTACTTACTTTCTGGTACAAAGTATTTGGGCTCCTGAACCTGCAATGGGATGTGACTTCTTGCACTGTAGTACACAAGAACCTTTGACAGTATGGAGACGCTCAACTTTCCCATTCTCATCTGACTTGTCAAGGAAGAGAAGGGATAGATATTGATCAAACATCCTACAGTGTCATTGAAATGTGGGGAAAGAATCTTTTCAGTCTATTAAACGTCATGTTGAGAGTTTGTGGCTCATGCCTGTAATCCTAGCTGCTGGGGAGGCTGGGATCTGAGGAATATGGTTCCAAGCCAGTCTCTGCAGGAAAGTGTGAGCTTCTTAGCTCCCCAGTAAACTACAAAAAGAAAAAAAAAAAGCTGAAAAAGATGAGTCTCAAGTGGGAGAGTGCTAGCTAGCCTTGAGGAAAAGAAACTAAAAAAGATCAGAGACAGTGCCCAGAACTAGAGCTCCAGCCCTAAGACAGACAGACAGACAGACATACAGACAGACAGACAGACAGACAGACAGACACACACACACACACACACACACACACACACCACGCCAATATTACGAGTGTCTACATTATTCTTAGCACCTTCACCATTTAGTAGAATAGACATTTAAAAACAATCATGCTACTTAAGTGAAGAAAAGTATTATGAGCAACAGAGTTCTATAGAGACTAATATACAAGGAGTCTATATATTATGGAAAATAAAAGTCTAGGATATAAAATCAAAGTGCCTAGGTTGTTCTTCTCACTTTTCCACTTACTTCCATGCCTTGGGGAAATTATTTAACTTTCCTTAGAATGGGAATAATAATAGCTAATTCTTGCAGTGTTCCAAAGGAATGAAATTAGATTATATGTACCAGGTGCATAGGAGAGTATATGGCACATTGTTTATATTTAAAAATTTCGCCTTTGTCCTAGGAATATGTATTTTTCTTCTGTTCTCTCTAATATGAGACTCAGAATAATTCTTTTGAGCCTAGTTCTAGTCCTTTAATGACAGAGGAGCCAAAGCCCACCATAGCCTAACAAATGACCAGCAGGAAAATGGCATAGTACATTGTTCCATGTGAAGTGATCAATGTTATCAGTGGTTAGCTGAAAAAAAAATTACCAAAAAGGAGGTATCACTTTTAGAATTCTGTTTTGTTGATTTTTGTTGAGCTGTTTTGGAGCTATCAATATGGCTGGCTGTGTTCTACAAAGAAAACAAGAAACAAAGTCATGAAAGAGTTCAATGGTGAAGGAAAAACAAAACACTGGAAATGATTACATGGCATTATATAATCACATCTAATATTTTTATTTTCATTTGTCTTCCATGTGAAATTCAGAAAACTGGAAGTTTCTTGACAAAGTCCTATTCCTCATTTTCTTTCCTACTTTCCCTTTTGAGGTAAAAGACTATTTTCTTTCTTTCTTTTATTTAAAAAATGATTATGTATAAATACCACAACTTGTTGATCCACTCATCAACTGAGGGGCATCTAGGTTGGTTCCATATCTTTGCTATGGTAAATAGTGCTGCAATGAACATTGTTGTGTTAGTGGATTTAGTACGTCCTTGTTTCTGGACGATTGGGTAAATGCCAAGTAGTGAAATTGTTGGGTCATAGGGGAGCTCTATATGTAGTCTTTTGAAGAACTGCCATACTGCTTTCCACAGTGGTTGAACGAGATTGCACTTCCACTAACAGTGTAGTAGTGATCCCTCCTGGCCACATCCCCTCCAACATCTGTTGTTATTAGATTTCTTGATTCTGGCTATTCTAATTGTAGTGAGGTGGAATCTTAGAGTTGTTTTGATTTGCATTTCTTTCTTTTTTTTTTTTTTTTTTTTGCCAGTCCTGGGCTTGAGCTCAGGCCTGAGCCCTGTTCTTGGACTTTCTCAAGGCTAGAACTCTACCACTTGAGCCTCAGCACCACTTCCGGCTTTTTTCTATGTATGTGGTACCAAGGAATCAAACCTGGGTTTTCATGCATTCTAGGCAAGCACTTTAACCACTAGGCCAAACTCCCGCCCCTATTTGCATTTCTTTTATGGCCAGAAATGACGAGCATTTCTTCAAGTGTCTATAGGCCATTCTTACTTCTTCTTTAGAGAAAACTCTCTTTAAGTCTTTGGCCTATCTTTTAATGGGATGGTTGTTACTTTGGAGATTAGTTTTGGAGTGATTCAATTTTTTGAGCTGTTGATATATTTTAGATACAAGGCCTTTGTTCGTTGTGTGATTAGTGAAGATCTTCTCCCACTCTGTAAGCTTTCTAGTTAATTTGCTAGCTATGTCCTTTGCCATACAGAAGTTCTACAGTTTAATGCAGTCCCACTTATCCAGACTTTCTGATTTGTTTTATTTCTTAGTCCTTATTAAGAAAGTTTTGACCTGTGCCAAGGAGACCTAGTGTGTCTCCTATTTCTTCTTGTAAAGTTTTCAGTGTATCTGCTTTTACCTCATGTTCTTTGATCCATTTGGAGTTAATCCTGGTGCAGGGTAACAAAGAAGGATCCAACTTTAGTTTTCTGAAGGTGCTTAACCAGTACTGCCAGCACCACTTGTTGAAGAGGCTGTCTTTTTTCCATTCTTTTTTTTTTTTGGCTCCCTTATCAAAGGTTCGGTGGCCATAGGTCTGGGTCCTCAGTTCTATTCCATTGGTCTTCAGGCCTGTTCTTGTGTCAGTACCAAGCTAAAGACTTAGAAAAAAATTGTATTAAGTGAAGTAAGCCAGACTCAAAGAAACATAGGCTTAAGGGTTTCCCTCATTCGTCATAATCAGTAGAAACCTTGGGCTCTCCTAGCAGAGATTAACAATAGAACAAAACTTAGATTCATAAGTCCATATAGTATGACTCTAAATGAAAGGACCTCCAGGATATAGAAACAGAAGCCATATAATGTGTGATTGTTTTTCTTAATGTACTATGTTATCTCTCATCTCTTTTGCTGTCCCTTGGTTATCTCATATTGTTACAGTATTTCACCTTGTATATATTGTAAACATGTGTATTTTGTTATTTGAAATAGAATAGGGAAGGGGGAAAACAAGATGAGGGGCAGGGGTGGGGGGAGGGAAATGGGGACCAAGACATGAGAAAGGGTATCAATGTTTGTGAAGTAATGCACCATTTATCTGATGAATATAGTATAACCCTTCTATTAATTACAATAAAATATAGGGAAAATTATTAGTTTCTACTAATTAGGACTACACTGAAAATCAATCTACTCAATGCTATTCTGCTACACTGAGCAGGTAAAAAGTAGGAAGAGAAATGAACCTTGAAGTTTTGAGGAGGAAAAATGGACTAATATATATGTATACACACACACACACAAACACACACACACAATTGGGTGTCTGCTGTGTGTCCGGACAATTGCTAAATGATTGTCCAGATAAAAGACTGAAGTTGAGAGGTCCATTTTCAAACTTCAGGTCCTAGTTTTATTCATTGAGAAACTACTTTGAGAAACTTAAATATATGGTGCCTCATTCTTCTCATTTGTCTCCTTTTCTGCGAATTGGAATTAAGTTCTAAAATTAGTATCTGGCATGTAAAACAGTTTCCCATGTCTGTGGAATAATATAGGCTAAAAAATCCCAGATATTTATGTCCTGTTTAACAAACAAATCTAGAAATAAAGTCTCAGAGGACAGACATTGTGTGGATATACACATAACTCTGCACCATCTCAGTCATCACCCCCAAAGGAATATAGGCTCAATAGTTTCCCTCATTAGAAATAATTAGTACACATCTAGGACTCTCCTAAGCACAAGATTACAATAGCTCAAAACCTAGGTACATATGGTCATATAGGAAGAGGCTAAGTGAAACAATCTCCAGGATATGGAAACAAAAGATATATAATGTGTGATTGTTGTTCATAATGTACTATGTTCTTTGTCTTCTCTTTCATTGCCCTTTGGTTACTGTAGCTGACTTTATTACCTGGTATATTGTATATACATTTATTTCTTTATTTGAAATAGGAAAGGAAGTGGGGAAAAGAAGGTGTTTGGGAGGGGGTCGGGGGAAGAAATTGGGGACAAAATTATGAGAAGGTGTAGCAATGTGTGATAAGTAATGTATCTACTATCTGGTGAATATAACTGTAACCATCTGTACAGCACAATAAAACAATAAAAATGGACACTACTCACTAAATGTTTTAATAAATAAAACCAAATAATAAATAAATACAAATATATGTTTGTGCTCTAGCACTAGATGCATGTGTTGGATATTCTTACTCTCAGATTTAACCCTCACGTGGTTTAAAATGCATCCATCCATAATTGAGAATCATGTACAAAAATCAAATTCATAGATGTTTCCATCAGGATCACCTGGAAGGCTTAATTACACACAGAGTCCCGGGCTTAGCTCACAGTATTTATTATTCAGTTACGTTGTGAATGGGATTTGAGGATTTGGTTTGAATAAATGTGCAAAAACTGTGCTCACTGGTGTTCTGGGGATTTTAACTTGGCGTGCAACTGATCTAGATGCTAAGTTTCTCACTGGGTATTTTCCCCAAAATGCAGTTTCTTGTACAGTTAGGTTCCAAGATATGATTACTCCAATTTCTTCCAGATATTTGTTACACCCACTTAGTCTTCAACAACTACTAGTGACAAAAATTGTTTCCTTCCTGCAAATGTTTCCATTGGGCAGACTCTCTTTCAGCTAACTCTCATCTATGTAGCTGCCAAAAATAGTTGTCCTGTACAATGAATTCAGTTAAGTAAGGGGAAACCTTTCTGTGAGCACTGACTAAACATTTTGTACTGTCTGGGGAAGCAAAAAGGCCACTGTCCTTGAGAGAGAATTAAAATCAAAAGTTGTATTTGTATTATGGAAGAAGAGATTTGTCTATCAATGTCTAATGTCTTTCCAGAGGAAAGAGGTAAGGCAGAAAATTTCCCAAATGTGTATCTCTCCTGACTTATAATTGTATTATAGATATGAAGCTATGACTGTACAATCTGTGAAACCAACAAACATGTCCCCTCATAATGGGCCAAAAAGTAATGAGATGACTGTAATTGACAGAAGTGACTTCCAAATGGAGACAATGGATAATTTGACAGCAAAAACTTCAAAATTATTCTCTTCAGAGGGCTTTGGAAAGACTAATTGTAACTTACTGCCAGTGATGTGGCAATTGAATCATTCATATCTGGGTCTTGTGATAAATTTAGTGTGGTGATATGCACTTACCATTAAGATAAAGTTTTCTGACAACTGGTAAGGAAATTAAAAACCACTGTTTTCTACCACTCTCTAAAGCTATAAAACACCTCTTGAAACTTTTATTGCTCAACTATAATATGGCTATAATGATAAACAACTTACGGTCTTTCATAATGATTAAAAAAGATAAAACAAGCACTTATAATGTAGAGTGTGGTAAATAATGCCTGATATTGTCTATTGAGTTTTGTTTTTATTTTTAGAGATATTATATGCAAATCATATATTCCATATTGAAGTATAGTAAAATAAATTACTACTACATTAAAATATCTGGGGGTAAAAATTAATTTTAAAACATAACATAGGGGCCGGGAGTTTGGCCTAGTGATAGAGTGCTTGCCTAGCTTGCACGAAGACCCGTGTTTGATTCCTCATTACCACATACATAGAAAAAAGATGGAAGTGGTGCTGTGGCTCAAGTGGTAGAGCTCTAGCCTTGAGAAAAGTTCAAGGATAGTGCTCAGGCCTTGAGTTCAAGCCCCACAACTGGCAAAAAAAAAATAACATAGCTTTTTCTCCAGTTTTCCTGGAATAGATTTAATCTTAAACACAAGGGTGGGAGGTAGCATTCATTGATTTTTTTTTCAGTAGGGGGCAAAAGTGAGCAAGTCAAAAGAGAAAAGAATGAAATCCAAATTGTCAGTAACAGTTTCTACTCTCAGAGACTCTTTTTCTAATGTGATAATTACTATTTATTTCATAGGCTTTCACATGACATGTAGCCACTAAAATGACTACTAATTCTGTATTTATTATTAACCTCACTTTTGAATTCTTTATTAACCTTTGGCAAGACTATTTTCCCTCCTTCATATCACCAACAGAAAATCTAGCTCAATTTGCTTTCAAATAAATTAATCTCAAAGCTCTCCCTACAGTTTTGCTAGTTCTGGGGCTTATAATCAGGGCCTGAGCCCTGTCCATGGGCTTTCTCAAGGCTAGTGCCTTGAGCCACAGCACCATTTCCAGCTTTTCTATGTATGTCATTCCGAGGAATTGAACCTGGTTCTTCAGGTATGCTAGGCAAGCACTCCACCACTAGGCCAAACTCCTTTCCCTCTCCCTACGTTTTTAAAGGACATTGTATGAGACCATCTGTAGTTTGCTATTAGACGAGAAAGTGTCATTTTCATGAGAGGGAAACAAAGGTGTAGGTTTGGTGTCATTCCAGCAGAGAAATTGTGGGATACCTGTGCAATGGTGCTTGGGATAAGACTTATAAGCTCAGCGATGGCATTTCTTAAATCTCTCTGGGCATATTTCTTTGTCTGAAAAAAATGTAAATATCAATCTGCATGTTGATTTTTACATTTTTAATCATTATTGTAAAGATGATGTATAGGAGGATACAGTTTCCCATGTCAGATAAAGAGTATGTTTGTTTTTGGACAATGCCACACCTTTCTTTGTATTCTTGCATTCCCAAATGGTAGAAGCTCATTTTACTCTCTTCTTTTTTGGTAAGATTTGCTAAGGGTTTGTCAATTTTGTTAATTCTTTCAAAGAACCAACTCCTTGTTTTGTTGATTGTTTTTACAGTTGTTTTGGATTCCAAATTATTTAATTCTGCTTTGATTTTAATAATTTGTTTCCTTCTACTGGGATTAGGGTTGGTTTGTTGCTCTTTTTCCAGGAGCTTAAGGTGACACATTAACTTGTTGGTTTGTGATTTTTCCAACTTGTTGTAGGCGCTCAGAGGTGTAAATTTGCCTCTGAGTACTGCCTTTGCCGTGTCCCAAAGGAGCTGGTATTTTGTGTGCTCCTTATTGTTAAATTTCATAAACTGTTGGATTTCTGTTCTGATCTCTTCGATGACCCATTGGTGATTCAACAATGTGTTGTTCAATCTCCATGAGTTATAGGGTTTTCGTTGGTGAAGATGGGTGTTCAGTTCCAATTTGATGCCTTTGTGGTCTGAGAGCATGCAGGGAATAATTTCAGTGTTTCTGAATCTGTCCAGGTTTGTTTTATGGCCTAAGATGTGATCTATTTTGGAAAATGTTCCATGTGCTGCTGAAAAAAATGTATATTGTGTTGTTGCTGGGTGGAATATTCTGCAGATGTCTGTTAGATCTAGTTGGTCTATCTAGTTGTTCAGTCTAAGCTTTCTCTGTTGAGTTTTTGCCTTGTTGATCTGTCCATAGGTGACAGTGGTGTGTTAAAGTCACCAACAATCACTGTGTTTCCATCTATGTATGGTTTCAGTGAAAGTAAAGTTTGCTTGTTGAAGTTTGAAGCTCCGGGATTGGGTGTGTAGATATTTAGGATCGTTATGTCTTCCTGGAGGAAAGATCCCTTTAGTAGTATGTAGTAACCTTCTTTGTCTTTTCTGTTTTATCTGATGTGAGGATGGCAACTCCAGCTTGTTTATGGGGGCCGTTAGCTTGATAGAGTTTATTCCAACCTCTCACTTTCAAAAGATGTTTGGTTTTTTTGGGGTAAGATGTATCTCTTGAAGACAGCAGAATGATGGATCTTGCTTTTTGATCCAACTAGACAGACTATGCTGTTTAATTGGAGAGTTAAGTCCATTGATATTGAGAGTTAGGATTGAGAGATATTTATTAGTTCCTACCATTTTTAAAAGCTTTCATTAGGGCCTGTGTCTTGACAGTTCTTGTGGTACTTAGATGGTATGATGTTTAGGTGTCATTTCTTTCTCTGTATTGCATTTATGTTGGTTTTCTATGTGTAGAACATCTTTGAAAATTTTTTGTAATGTTCGTTTGGTTGCTACATAATGTTGCAGCGTTTCCCTGGAATGGAATGTTTTTATTTTTCCCTCAATTATGAATGAGAGCTTAGCTGGGTACAGTATTCTTGGTTGGTAGTTATTTGACTTAAGGGCATGACATATATGCTTCCAGTCACTTCTTGCTTGCATGGTCTCTGCTGAGAAATCTAGGGTTATTCTGATTGGTTTGCCTTTATAGGTGATTGATCCCTTCTCCCTGGCTGCCTTTAGGATCATTTCTTTGGTCTCTATTGATCCAGTTCAGGTTATGGTGTGGCGGTGGGATGTTCTTTTCTGGTCAGGTCTGTTTGGGGTTCTAAAAGCTTCTTGTATCTGGATGGATGGGCCTACCCTTCTGGATATTTGGGAAATTCTCTGCGATGATTCCCTGAAGTATATTTCCAACACCATTGACCTCTTTCTCCAGACCCTCGTCAATACCAATTAGCCTTAAATTAGGCTTCCTAATTGTATCTTGGACTTCCTGAAGCGCTCTCTCCTATTTCCTAGATTTGGATTGACTCATTTTCTGTTGTTTTTCTATAACAACTAAATTTTCTTCAGCCCCGGAAATTCTCTCTTCTGCATTGTCTAACCTGCTATCAAAGCTATCTACTTTATTCTTCATCTCCCTAGCTTCTAATTGCTCATTTTTGATGCCTTGCATCTCTTCTTTTAGATCATGTATGGATTTTTTAGCTCCTTTATTTCCATTTGAGTGGTTAGCTCAGTAGCTTTATTTTCTTTGGACATTTGCTGGAGTTCGGTCACCTTTTTGTTTGTGGTTCCATCCATTTTTCTTTGAAAAACCTTTATTATGGCCTCCTTTATGGCTTCTCCTTTTTCACTTATCACCTTATTTATGGTTTCCTCTTGTTTAGGTATGGCTTCCTCCCTTATCTCTTTCTTTATGTTTTCATTTTTCATTAATGATGTTTATCAATTGCATTTGTATAGCACTTGGAAGACTCTCCTTTAGGTTTGCCAGTGACTGTTCCATTGCAGTTTATATTGGGTGGGGGATGTTGTTTCTTGATTTGACATTTGTCTTGAGTTTCTTGTTCTGCCCATTTGAAAATGGGAGCAAGATTAATACTAAACACGATTGTAGTTTTTCAGATATAACCAACCTAGACCTCTGTAGCTGGCAGACACTAGATGTTCACAATTTTTGATTGGTGTTATCACTCTTTCTTTTTGTGCACTTACAGACCAATCTAATACAACCACTGATAAGCCATTTATGACCAAAACAATAAGCCTCTCAATTCAATCTCTATTGTATTTAAGTCCCTCTGAACCTAGAATATAATTGAACACCTAGATATACAGTATTGCTCAACAGCCATCAAGTTAGATCTGTGCATTATAAGGGTTGAAAGATGAACAGAGGACCAGAGATAGAAAAATAGAATGAGAGAGATCAGGGAGGTACAAGAGGATTAATGTAGGAGTGTAAGATTATTATAGTAATGAAGAAAAGGTATAGTGTGAGGATAACTGACCTATGTTGTTAAGTAGGTAGCGTATTTGAGTACAAAGTTTGGAAAGTATTAGATAAAACTTATGTGTTGCTGCATGACTAGCTCTCAGCCCAACCAGTGGCCTCACAGTGGGCCGTGGAATGGATCTGCGAGCTTCAGTCTGAGCACGCTGGGCAGACATTTTCCTGTGCTGCTTCCAGAGGTGGGCCCCAGCCAAGGGTCTGAGGTTTGAGAGATTCCAGGGGCTCCCAGCAGGACCAGCAGGAGACCGCTCTGTTCCCAGGAGTGGGGCCCAGCTGAGGACGTGGTCTCCAAGGGCGGAGCTGCACCTTTCTGATTCTTAGAAGGCAAGCTTGGCTGCTGGTCGGCCCTTCATATCCCTGCTGTGTTTCCACAACTTTGTCAGAGAGTCTGTGACTGTGGGGGGCCCCTGGGTGTTGTCTTGCTCAGGATTCCCAGCTGGAGGATGCCCCACTCAAGATTTGAGGGGGACAGATGCTGGCTCCTATTTTCCCACATACCCCACTCACTGCTGTAAGGCAGTGCCCTCCACTCAGCGCCCTCCACTCCACTCAGCGCCCTCCACTCAGCGCCCTCCACTCTCCAGATCCAGTGGCCTGGGAGAGGAACCTGTTGGGTGGGTGGGAGCTGGGATACCTTTGCCTCCCCTGGTGGGGTGCTGGGTCTTAGTGTCCTCCTGCCTGTCAGTCTCCAGTCAGAGGGCTGGGAGAGGAGGCTGTTGAGGAAAAGAGACAGGATTCTAAATTCCTTGCCCCCCTGCTCCTGCCAGTCTTTCTTGGGCGGGGTGAAGGGGTTTGAGTTAAGTTCTATTGCTTGGCGCCAGCTCTGCTTTCCATGGGACTCACTGTGTTACTCATGCCTCTGTGTTCAGCTGTGGGTGCTCCACAGTGTTGGGGAGTCTTTCACTCCCCTCGGATTTCCTCTGCCACCTGTGTTCTGTGTCTGGCTTCCGCTGCTTGCCTTTCTGGTTCCGTGTCTGGGTTCTGCTGCTTCTGCGGCTTGCTGGCCCGGTCCTATGCTGGTTTCTATGATGGTCGGGGCTTCCCAGCCCAGGGCCCTCCGCAGCTGCTTTTCGAGGCTCAGAGCAGACTGCGAGGGGTAGGGGAGGGGAAAGTTGGATGTGAGCTTTATCTGGATTTCTTTTCTGGTTTGAGTCCTTCTCCGTTGCTTTTTGAGTTTGTTGTTGTAGATTTCTTAAGGTAGTTGGCTCGTGGGACTCCCTGGTTCTCTCTTTTTGTGAGAAAGAGCTAGGCAGCGTCCCTATTGACTCAGCGCCATCTTCTGCCTCCTAGAAGCTCATCTTGAATCTAGTGTCTAATGAGTATCACTGCATTCTTTATTCCGCCATTTCTGTGATGAATGAACAAAGAAGACAAAAGGAAAATAAAACAAATACAACAACAAAGAAATAATCCTCTGGTTTTCAGCTTCTGAATTTTATTTCAATAAACATTACTTTATATGATCAGATATGCATAGCTATTGTGTTTCTGTAATCCTCTCCTGATAATATCCTCTTTTGTTCTCAATGTGTATGAATGCCTAGAGATCTGTATAATTTACCATATCTCAGTGTATTTGTTTTCTATTACCACTCAGTGTGTTTACTTGTAGCTTTTTAGGCACATACCAGTTACTACAGATGAGGGAAATCATATACCCTATACTTTCCTCGGTGTGATATATTTCATCTAACATAATTTTTTCCAAGTCTTTCCATTTATTTACCAATGGTACAAATTTATTCTTTCTGATATATGAGTAGAGGGGTTGGTGTAGTGGGAGAAAAATGTGGGAGGCAGTAACAATGTTCACAACAAATGTATTTACTATGTTACATATGTAATTATAATCCCTCTGTACATCATGCTGACAAAATTAAAATATACAAACAAATAGAAATCTATCTTCTGCTCCAATAGAACATAAACAAGGCCACATTAAAGCTGTAAGCACAACCATATTCACTGCAGCATTATTTACAATAACCAAAATATGGAATCAACCCAGATACCCCTCAGTGAACAAATCGATCAAGAAAATGTGTTATAAATGCACAATTTAATTCTACTCATACATCAGAAAGAATAAAATTGTACCAGCAATTTCACTGCTATATGATTTTTTAATTTAAGTTAAATTAATTTTATTGTCAATTCTCTCTAGTTTCTGAGGCACATGCATTGATGGGAGGAAAGAAGGAAGGGAAGAAAGGTGAAGGAACAAAAGAAAGCTAAAAGGAAAAGAAAGGAAGGGTAGATGAAGGGAGGGAAAAAAGGAGGGAAGAAAGGATTGAGAAAGGATGCAAGGAGAGAGGGGATATGAAAGAAGGGACAAATAAGCAGGGAGGAAGATAAAGGAAGATTTAATGAAAGAGAGAACATAAGACAGAGAGATTGAATGGCACATATAGTTTGACAGGGGTGAATATTACACAGTGACAATGAACAGTATTTTCAGTCAAGGTACGATAAATAATCAACAGAACTGTATCTATATTCATTTATGACAAGCATTCATGTTTCATGTTTTTGGCTATATAAAAGAGATTTTTTTATTTTATATTTTCCTTAGACAGGCATCAAAAGAAAAGAAGTGGCCAGGAGTTTGGCCTAGTGGTAGAATGCTTGCCTAGCAAGAATGAAGACGTTGGCTCGATTCCTTGGTAACACATACATGGAAAAAAACTTAAAGTGGTGCTGTGGCTCAAGTGGTAGAGATCTAACCTTGAGAGAAGTCCAAGGACAGTGATAAGTCCCTGAGTTCAATCCCGACAACTGGAAAAAAAAAAAAAGAAGGATAGCGGGCATTGATGGAGTGGCTGGAATATCTGAACCATGAGCAATGTTGTACTTAATCATCATAGTAGCTCTATGAATCGAACAGTTTTATCTCCAGCGTTGCAAGGTAAAAGGGTTAAAGTCTTTGGGTTTACAGGACCATGGAAAGAAAATTCTATGACTGTAAACTAATCTCACCTCCACATCTTTACAGCAGCAACCATAGAATTCTGTGCCATTTCCTCCAAGAGTTTCTAATATTAAAATACTATCAGTGGACCATGTAAATATCTTTTCTCAGCATCTCATAATAATTTATGCCAGACAAGATTTGAGAAAATTATGTTATGAAAGAAATGTTCGTCATTTTCAGTCAGGCTTCTTTGCAAATGGAAGCATGTTTAGAAAGTTTATAGATCAAGTGACATACTAGGCAATTAAGGCCTCAAAGAGGCTAGGAAAGATGCAAAAGTTTTCAAAAATAATTTCTACTCTGGCAGAAATGCAAATTGGTTGAAGTTGCAATGTCACTCAGAAAGTTTCCTAGTCTTTTTTAGAAGTGACATTATCAGTGACAGACAACTGACAGGGACAGACACTTCTATGGAGGTTGACAGAGGGACAGGAATGCTTCTCGAAGAGGGGGAAAAATCCAGAGAACATTCATAAGTGTTTTTTTTTTCATTGCTCTCCTTTCTGTATTTTTTAAATAGAGATGTCATTATAGTCTCTTTCTAAATTTTTTAAAAATAGAACACTGCTCTTTTATTTCTTTTTTTAAAGGTCTTAAATAGCAATGACTGCTTTGCATTTAAGCAACAACACTTTAAATATATGGAGTTTATAAAATAGAACATATGATGCCATCTGTAAAATAATGCTGAGGATTTGGGGAAGATGTAGAGATGATTGCAGTTTTTGTATCAATGATATGTTGATAATAAAGAGGTTTGTGTTTTTCTTTCCTTGAAAACTTTTGAAATTGAAAATTTTCTGACTTATTTTAAATCATGGAACCAAAGGAGTATGGGTGAGATTACAATCAAATCCGCCTTGAGTTGTAGACCTGGAAATAAAATTTGATTAGGAAATTTTATAAGTCAAGGACCTGCCCCAGTAAGGAAGTGTGAGCTTACAATATCCATTTAGTTAGGGTAAGCCCAGAACTTAGAGTGAAATCAATCCATATTTATTGTGATCTGTAGGAATATACAAATTGAATGAATTAGAATATACATTCCAAGGGAGTTTAAAAGCTTCTCTGATCTATACCTAAACTCCATTGAGCAGGAGTTTAGATGATGAGTTATATGAAAATCCACAGGGTGAAACATGACATTGGCCTTGTTTCAATAAGATGATCATTATTGGACATGCAGAATGTACCCAAAATGTTGCTAGGACTCCCCAGAGATTTTTCTCTAACTAAGTCATGTTTTATAATTATACATTCTACATGCTGGATTACTGCTTTCAGTTGGCTGAAAGTCAACCTCAGTTTCAAAGCATTTTAAAAGTTACTACAACAAAAATAAAGTTTAAAAGCCAGTGTGTATTCAATAAAAATTATAGTGTATATACAGGAGTGGACTGACAAATCTAGACATGGACACACAAGATAAAATGTATCTTATTCACTTGGACATTTGATAAAGCTATTCTAAAGTGATGTTCTGTGAATTGTGAATGAAGGATCACAAAGGACAACCTATACATTCTCTCTCATTTTTAAAATAATTAATTTTATTATTATTATAAAGGTGACGTTCAGAGTGATTGTAATTGCATGAGTCAGGTAATGAGTACATTTCCTCTGGTACAGTGCCTTCTGTTCCCTCACTCTCTCCTATTCTTTGCATCTTAGGCAAAATCTTTAGTAAGAAATTATGAGATGATTCACAGGGCACGTTGCTCACCCTTCCAAGATATTTAAAAAGAATCTGTGTTTAAGTATATTATCAGACACAAGAAGCAAATGTATTTTTGAGTATTTTGATTTTCAAAAGCAAGAGTAACCTCTTTGTACAATCATTTAAAGATAAAACAAGTATATCTTAGAAACAGTAAAAGTAAGCAAAAAGTAGGAAGGCTCAAGAGGAAATCTTCTAGTTCTTTACATTTAGGAAGTAAGATACAAAAGAGGTGAGAGGTGATAGTGCTCATGGGGATTTTATTTGATTGCTACTCATTGCCAATCCCATTGACAGTGTAAAGAAATGGAAGTGTAGTCTTTAATAACATTATATACAATGAGCATGCAAATAGGAGCTATTTGATTGCCTACATTTTCCTCACTATCAATAACCCTGTAACATAATCTCCAAAATGGACCTCACAAGTCAGATGTCAGGATTCCAGCCCAGATTTCTTGCAATCAATCCTGTGATATGACAAGTCATTTTGTCAACTTCTATCGTTAGTGGGCTAACACTAATAATGCACTCTCTAGGGAGCCTATATTGTTTTCTCAAATAAAAAAATATGATTTTGGAACTAAGTAGGAAATTAAACTATATATGTACAACTAAAAATTTATATATATACATATATATAATAAACTGCTATGTGAATGTAGAAATGAAATTGTTGTCCATAAAGCACAAATAGATTGTGATTATCAAAGATCAAAAAAGGAAGGTGTTTTACCAGATAACAATGACAGTTAAAAAATAGTCTTTTCAGCCATAAACTCTAAACCTCATTACATGCAAACAATACAACTCTGACAATCCACATACAAAATTATAGGCTCAAATGATATGTATGTAGATGCACACATGAACACACATATTGCCTAAGTAAATAATTTGCTCTGGGAACGGTGCTGTTATGTATTCTGTAACCTTTGTAACAATATTGAGAAAAAGTAAAACAAATTCATAGATGTGAATGACATGAATCATTGTTGTGGTTCCTATTAGTAATTGTTTGCATCTCAATGTACTGCAATCAGCAAAATGACTAGTGTCTATCATTTTTATTGTCTTTGTTGAGAGAGCGCTGAACTTTCTCTTCCAACACATAACAGCATTGGTTGCAAAGAGTAGACATCTCAGTAAGAATTTGTTCAGTGATCAAACAATGAGTTTTCTGCAAGAGGAAGGATAGTTAACCTACTTTTGCTCTCACTAGTAAAATTTCAATTAGTTTGCATTACTATATTTAGAACGCCTATATATTGAATGCATAATGCTAACTTTGTGCCCTTGAGTTAATCATTTTCTCTTCAATTTTTTTTTAATTTACTGAAACAAATGAGTGGACTGGATAAATATGCATCTTGTTTTTGAGAAACCTTAGCTGAAAATGTAATTATAAATCACTGGGCTTTCAATTTTATTTAAGTGTTTGGATTTTGAATGTAAATTTATTTCTGAGAATCACTTATGAGTTTTTAAAATGAAATTCCATTTTCTTTAGATGAATTTCATGGTTCTATTGCAAGTGAAAACTTGTATAATCCATTTCACATATGGGCACGTTTCAGTGAAATAACTTTTACCAGATTTGCTAAATGCACATTAAATTTGCTTTTTTCTTGTGGCTTATCATCAAAACACTGTCACGAAGAAATGAGAAGCTGATTTCAGGTACTACAGTAAATTCTTGCTAGGCAATTTTGCTGCATTATTTTTTCAATTGGTATAATAACATGATTGGTCACAATTAGTGTGACCAACTTGAGCTCTTTGCCTGAGATCTTCTTGATTCTAGCACTGAAATTATTATTTTTTTTTGCCAGTCTTGGGGCTTGAATTCACGGCCTAAGCACTGCCCATGGGCTTTCTCAAGGCCTTGTGCTCTGCCACTCTCAAGTGGCACCACTTCAGGATTTTTTTTTTGTTCGTTTGTTTTTGTTGTTCTATGTATGTGGGATCAAGGAAATGAACCTGGGTCATTGTGCATGCTAAGCAAGCACTCTACCACTAGGCAAAGCTCCCAGCCCCTGGCACTGGAATTCTTATGTGTAGAGAAATATTTCAGCATAGGGAAAGCCAGAGTGGTAAGTAATCTTAAGTTCATTGAGAAGTAATTTCAGTATTTGTCCAGTACGGAAACATTTACTCTTCCACTGGCAATAATATTTAGATACATTTTTGGTTTCTATGATTTTGACAAAAGGACTGGCTCTATCACTATCTAAGAAGTAGAGGGAATTCTGTCATGTAAAATCTCTTAGAAGAACCCTTAAGACAACTCATAGATGCTATAAAAGGTTTTATACTTCCTTCAAATATGTATCATTTTTTCCTATGCATATATGCATTTACAATATATATTTGTTTCATACATATTAAATTTGTTTCATATATATTCCATATATATATATATATATGTAAGTTTCAAAACTTGCAGTGTTGAGTGGTGGATGTGTATTGATAATGGAAAGTAAAGTTCTTTCTGGTTTGCTTTTGTCAAAAACTGGTATCAGAGTTTGATTAATTTAATAATGATATATCTGAACCAGGCATGATGGTCCATGTCTGCTATTCAGAAACTTGTATGATGGAAGCAGGAGGGTGCATTTATAGACCTATGGAGTGAGTCTTCTGTTTCAACCAAGAACAGGATCTATACAGATTTCTGTTCATGTATCTGCATGCACAGCCATTACAATATAATACCACTAGAAATAGATAATATGGAGCCTTGTTGTAATCATCCTTCCCTCCTGATAAAGATTTCATTAGTGCTGTTTTAACCAAACCTTTGTACTGCCCATGTTAGAAGTTTCTGCACACCCCTCATTCAAAAGATTGGGATAGGGAAATATGGATCAATTTGCACCTAGCTAGCAGGAGAAAAAAAGTGCTTAGGTTGTACTGCACAGTAGCATAAATAAAGATAATAATATATATCATGGTCCATAAAAACAGAAGCTGGGCACCTGGCTCTCACACCTATAATCTTCAGGAGACTGAAATCTAAGGATCACAGTTGAAAGCCTTTTGGGGGTTGTGAGACTCTAACCTCTAAGTAACTAGACCAAATGGGAAGGGATGCTGTGGCTCAAGCAGTGAGGTGCTAGCCTTGAGCATAAAAGCCCAGAGATAACCTGGAGCATGGTCTAATGGTAGAGTGCTTGTCTAGCATGCACAAAGCCTTGAATTCAATTCCTCAATACCATATACTGAAAAAACCAGAAGTGGTGTTGTGGCTCAAATGGTAGAGCACTAGACTTGAGAAGGCCCAAGGATAGTGCCCAGGCCCTGATTTCAAGGCCCATGCCTGGGAAAGAAAAAGAAAAAGCTCAGAGGCAGGGCCCAAATCTTGAATTCAAATCCAGGATAGGCGCAAAAAGAGAAAAAGAAAAAAAAAAAGGAAAAAGAAAGAAAAATGGGCCAGGAGTTTGGCCTAGTGGTAGAGTGCTTGCCTAGCATGCACCAAGACCTTGGTTCGATTCCTTGGTAACCCATACATAGCAAAAAAGCTGGAAGTGGTGCTGTGGCTCAAGTTGTAGAGCTCTAGCCTTGAGAGAAGTCCAAGGACAGTGCTCAAGCCCAGAACTGGCAAAAAAGGATACAGACAGCAAGGAAGGAAGGGAGGGAGGGAATGAAAGGAAGGAAAGAGAAAAGAAAGAAAGAAAGAAAGAAAGAAAGAAAGAAAGAAAGAAAGAAAAAGAATAGGAAGAGACTAAGAAAAATACTAAGAGGAAACTATGGAATTATTTTATCACAAACAAATGCTATATATTTAATGAAATCTGAACATTATGAATGTATGTGTACATGACTGATGTATCCTGTGGTACTTTTAAACTCACATAAAAATTGTATGTCATTTTTAAGCACCTGAATTTCAAATGATGAGATTATATGTAATATGGACCTTTGGAAAAGGCACAAGTCCATACCTCCACTTTGTAGACTTTGTTTTCTAACTCGTTCTAATCTTTTCTGACTTTGGTTTTCAAGATACAGGCAGAGTATGGTAGCTATTGGTACTCTATCCAAATTCCTTTTCATTACTGAAATTTTCTTTTGCCATCTCTTCATGGTATTGGCTTACAACAAATTCATACTTCTGCTATTCTTAAGCCATTGTCTCTTTCAGAGATTGTGTTTGGTTGTTACAGAGTTGTGAGGCCCCAACACCTCCAGTTACATTTGCAGAGTGAGACAGTATCATTCTGACTTCAAACGTCCCTGCAGAATTTTCAGTGTCACCCTAACTTAAAATGTCCCTAAACAATTTTCAGAGACTTCCATTGAGATTTCATTTTACTTCAGCTGATCTCTTTGCCCGAGTCTTCCTCCATCGATTTCTTATAAAAATGATTCCTAGAAGTGTTTCTCAAACCAACTCTTTATCACACTTTCCTTTCGAAGCACCTGTTCTATATTGTTCAGTGCCCTGTCCTCAGGTTCATGGAACTGTAACCCTTGTAATAGCTTAGGATATCAGTCACCAAGTACTGCATTTACATTCGCCCCCAATATCCCAAACAGCAACAACCACAAAATCTAAAATATGACATCACATCCATCTCCCTTAGTGTATCTATTAAAGGAGATTGTCAGGCAGGAAGCAACAATAATGCAAAAAGTACTTATCCTGCTATCCAGAACATGGTTTCTCTTGTTTAATTACAATGTATTTCTTTCATAAATTCCAAATGGGCATTGAATAGCATTATAGTTGGAAGGAGGCTTCTAATAATAGCAGTTTTATTTACAATGATCTAAAGTAGCATTCATATTCTTGAAAGTAGTTGATTCTGGGAATTTCTTGGTCTTGCTCTGTTCTGAGTTTTCACTTTACTCTTCCCTAACACTTACTGAAGAACTTACAGTCCTGTCCCATGAATCAGATACACCTTCCTTCTTTTCAGTCTTCTGATATTTTTGGGGAACACAAACCTGATTTCTGCCAGGCATATCTGAATAGCTCTATACTTCTATCCATCAACCATCCCCAAAGAGCTGATTACTAGACTGAAGCTAATAGGTTCTTGACATTTTCAACTCTTATTTGAAAGTGCCAAAATGGAATCAATAGGCCACAGAAAGGAACTATTAAAAACACACACATATATATATATATGCAGGAAATAAAGTTCACAATACTGAGATCATGTTGCCAAGGTAAAGAAATATTAACGAAAATGACCTAAACACACTGGAAAAAGAGACTTTGGAAACCAGTATTATGAATTGCATATAAGTATTGTTGCCCCTATGTTCCCTTTTGAAAGATGATTTCCTTGAGGCTGGTATTAGAAAAACAGTACAATGTACTTCAAGTAAAGAAAGTCTATTTTAATATTCTGACCAAATTATGGGCAAGTTTTGTATTTGTATAATTCAATTAATCAAAAGATTGCTTCCCTACTGCTGGTTAATATCTGGTATGCTGCTCAGGGAATAATTTATTACCATTGACTTAAGCACTTAGTCCCCCAAAACATGACATGACTGGATAGTTGAATATTAATATTCTGCTTGACAATGAGAAAAAAGAACATCTTTCCGTAGCTGAATTGAAAAAAGAAGATAGTTTTTATGGTTGTTAATTTATAGAAAGGCACTTAATAGCTATGGTTCGAAACCATTAGCAGTCATTTTGATATCTAGGGGAAAGCAACTAAAATATATAGTACACATTTTAAGCACTTAATATCTTTCTTCTCTGTAGACTGGTGATAAACACAATAGGGGTAACATTAACCACTAAATAGGGGTGTTTTCACAGACTGAGAGGGAGTTAGGAGTTAAAAAAGGAGAAGACATTTCTTTCTTTAGTTTAAAAAACTGCCTAAAAGTTATCTTCTGTTTTGTTTTCACGTGTTTCCTAGCATTGAGTGTGTGTGTGTGTGTGTGTGTGTGTGTGTGTGTGTGTGTGTGTGTGATTTAAGTGCTATTTGGAAATTTGGAGACCTGGAATACTCATACCGACTCTCCAGTTTCTGATTAACTATTAATCACCAAAACCGGTAGCAAAGGGTCTTGTAACACAATTTCCTTATGTTTGTATTTTTTCTTAGTTTATTATTAGAAACAAATTAATTACTCTTTGGAGAGAACTCCTACCAAGAACAGAGATGTAAGATAAAACCTTATCCTGAAGACAATACATATAACTTTCTTTGACATCATTATTCAGAGTTAGGTATGTTAAGTGCCCCATAATTAACCAATGAATTCAAGAAGTGTATGCTCAGTTCTATTACATTCCAGGGGCTGGTCAAATTATTAAAATTAAATGATTGAATCAGATGAAATCTCCTCTGTTGCCTGTCTTTTCATACGTACTTTTCTCTGAAAGAGATGTACTTCATATCTGTATGTATGCATGACTGTTTTTTGAAAAAGTAAATGTGAACTTAAAAAAAATCTATATTTGATCATGACCAAATATTTTTGAAAGGCTTACGTTAGCTTCAGGGTGGATCCTTGATAGTTAAGAGTATAACAGGAGGAGAAGGAAGAGCAAGAGAAAGATCTGAATGCCCAGATGAAATAGGAAGGTGAAATGAACCTGGGTATTAATGGGATATGGCAAATTGTGGGTATCTAGTGAGTATTTCTGGAAGTTAGAATGTACAAGAATTAGTGAGGATTCATTGACCTACCAGCACATTTCTGAAGTAAAAGAGAAAATACTTCATGATACAAAGTCAACACCCAAGAAAATTCCAAAGAAATGAGTTGGGTAGGATTAAGAGGAAAAAGACAAATGAAGAGTACTGGGTAGAATGAAGTTATCTTTTCTCATGTATATGGAGACTAGATTTAAGTTATAAACTTGTAAGTAAATGTCATAGTGGTATGCAGTTGCATCCAAATGTATTAACTGAAATATGGTAGATTCTGGGGAAAACTCAAACATTATAATTTCTTAGAAAGATTAATGTACAGCAAAATAAAAAAAAATCAGGAGCTGGGTACTCAAAGGGGTAGGCTGGGGTCCAGGAAGAGAAGTTAAATTAAGAGGAGGAAAATGCAGTTAAAAAAATCCAAAGCAGGAAGTGGCACTGTGGCTCAAGGGCGACGGCAGTAGCCTTGAACTGAAGAAGTTTAGGGACAATGCCCAGGCCCAGAGTTCAAATACCATGACCGACAAAAAAAAATCCAAAGCATACCTTACAAAATTAAGAAGTGTCTGGAAGAGGTGAGTAGGCAAGGAATGGGTTTGCAAATTAAAAGGGATGGCATCGAACAAGATACATTGCATTCACAAACTGATTTGATAAAGGGTAACTCTCTTGTACAACTACTTAAAGACAATTAAAAAAAAAGATAAGAGTAGTCAAGGCAAGCATGGCTTCACAATACTCAGTCCTCTGCTCCAAGAGGACTGGGCAGAAGATGCAGGATTCTATCACTGCCACTGTTCTGCTGATGCTGAAGACTTTCTGACTCTCACAAGTCATTATGTGTGGGGTGGAAGCATGATACTGGAAAGCTAGAATAGTGTGAGTGATGTTGCTGGAGACTCCGAGTAATGTTACCTGGAAAAAGAAGATAGACTCTCATCAGCAGAATTAGTTTGCATTCTGCCTTATTTAGTTATGGTTTCCTGTGTCTTTTATATTTGTTAGGGTAATATGGCTTGAACTCAAGATCAGGATGCGGTTTCTGAGCTTTTTATGCTCAGGACTGGTGCTCAATCTCTTGAGCCCCAACTCCATTTCTGGCCTTCTTATGGTAGATAGCTGGAGAGAAGAATCTCCCAGATTTTCATATCTGGGCTGGTTTGGACCTAAGATCCTCAGATCTCAGGCTCTTGAGTAGCTAGGATTACAGGTATGAGCCATTGATGCTAGGCTACTTTCTCTCAGTCGATGGATAGAAGTGAGAAGAGGGCCCAAGACTCAGAAATCCAAACACAGCTCATTAAAACACAGACTTATGAACTTGATTGATGACTTCTTGATAACTGGACAGAAACAGAGGAATGAGTAGCAAACGATTTCTCGGTATTTGGAGTTCAGATAACATTATCATGAAAAATGAACTCACCATCATCAGAATTGAAGGCCATTTTCCAACAGGCAGCTTTTTCCCACCCGTCACTTGATCTTCAACTTCCCTTTATATGACAAGGTAACAATTTTATGAACAACTTGAGTGTCTGTGATCAGCCTGCCTATGAAATTAGTTTTGTCCCAAATGCCTGTTATTCCAGTTGTTAAATTACTTCACGTCATGCTCCAAGGCTTATATAGTATACCACAATCAAATCCGAACAACACTTTGCATAGCATTAAATGCCAAATATTCTCTGACACTCCAGTAACTGAACGAAAGCCAAAAAAATAAAAGTGCTTGCTAAGGTTCCTTGCTGTCCTCATTGCCAAGTGAGACACAGCTTGGGAAATACTGGCTTGCCAAGTGTCTGCACTGTTTTAATATTGTTATTATTCTCTGTGAGTGAAGTACATAATGCCATTTCCTCTAAAGGTGGTATCAGTAGTATGATTACTGTTACAATTTGTATCATTATTGCAGCACCTATAACCAAGTCCCCTTCATCAAATATTTATGCAACTCTGCTGGCATGCTCAGCAATGCTAATTCCCAAATGTCTGATGAACCGTTTCACAGGATTCTTGCTATCCAGCTGAATATTTCAATGGTATATGGGTTTTATAAACACTCAAGGGTAAAGAAAAGATGGAGACACCTGATAAGATGTTAGTTACAGGTCAGTGAAGATGAACTAGAAGGTATCTTCCTGCATGAGATGGTCTCCTGCCACTTTGTTGGATTATTTTCCTGCTTTCTCTCATCAAATGATATAGCTCCTTCCCAGATTGGCTTTCAGATGCCTATTGGACAAGAGTGGTGGGATTTTTCTAGGAGACAGCACTGGAGAAGATACTGTGCAGTTGCATTGTTGCATCATTAGCCTAGGTAGAAATAGTATTTTTTTTCTAATATTAAAAAAGGGCTGGTGACAGGCACTGGTGGCTCAGGCCTGTAATCCTAGCTACTCAGGAGGCTGACATTTGAGGATCATAGTTCAAAGCCAGCCCAGGAAGAAAGTATCATGAGATTGTCATCTCCAGTTAACCACTAGAAAACAGCAAGTGGTGCTGTGGCTTAAAGTGGTAGAGTCATAGCCTTGAGCTCAGGGATAGGGCCCAAGCCCTGAGTTCCTGCCCCATGCTCGACAAAAAAATAAACAAAAATGTGGGTTCAGTCTTCCTCTCAACCATCTTGCCTCAGGAGGCTCTACCTTTCCTTTATGCTGCAGCAGAAAACCTTGCAGATCATGAATCTTTATTGCAGTGCTTCTGGTCAGGTTGAGTATAGAGTATAGAGGTGAAGGTCTCTCTGAAGAGGACATAAGCAGGTTGGGCAGATTGTAAAAATGGGGCTCAAGAAAAATAATACGGGGATCAAAGTAGGAAATAATACCCATTTTGTGAGGTTCGGTAGAAGAATTCCATTATCTTTACATGGTATATCACAAGGGTGGGAAAACAAGGGCTTAAAAAAAACCATGCGTAAAGTCCAATAAGTATTTACTAAAGAAAGGGCAATAGGGTTATGTGAATGCTTAGTGTTAAATTAAAAGAGTTTGGTATAGTATTAAAATATCCTCCTCCCTACCCCTACACACCACTGTTCCATGCAGGCAATGGGCCATTAGCCTTCATTAGTAAATGAGGGCCTAGCTAACCCTGTTTTCTGTCTGATTATAAAGACTATGATACAGTCCATACCACTTAATCTGGACCCAGGTAATAAGCAAATCTTAATTAAGATGCCCCGCTGGGAACCAATTTAATGCAATATATATAATAGGATTTCAATTCTACTTTGGTGTCTTTGTGCTAGATAATAGGGGTGGCTAGAGAAGCATTATGTCACTAATTTCACAAACGGAATACAATCTCAGTATCTCAGCATGAGTATTTTGAAAGCTCACAGGAGAAAAAAAAATGAAATAACATCAACGATTCCAGAATGGTGTTAAGGGAACAGCTTTTAAACTCCTTTTCATCAGTGTCTCATTTTAGAAGCTATGTTTAAGTGCACTGATAATAGCATCAATTGATCTCTTCTTTCATTGTGTAGGGGCTTTGTAGACTGCTCAATATTTCTTAAATTAAAAAAAGTTGTTTTTCTCCAAATTCCCTGTTTGATATTATTTAAGAGGAAAGAAGTTTCATTTGGAATATTTAATTTGAAGGAAAAAATAAGTTGAGTAATTAGAATGTACATATTAAAATGACCATGTTAGGTATGTGCTAAAATTAATTAGTTGGAAAAAAATGAAGGTACATTAATCTGTCTAACAATTCATCTATCCTTATGTGCATCTACAGATTATATATCATCCGTCAATTAATTATTCAATCATTAATTTATTACAAAAATGTTATCACTCTGTAAAATACGTGCAGAGTTAAGACCACAGGATGCACCCTCTGTGCTTAATTCTGCATTGACATTAATTGCAACTCTCTATGAAAGTACTGGTAAGAGTACAGCAAGAGCAAACTGGAGATCAGATACCTGTGGCTCATACCTGTAATCCTAGCTCCTCAGCAAGCTGAGATCTGAAGATTAAGGTTAGAAGCCAGCCTGAGCAGGAAAGTCCATGCAACTCTTTTCTCCAACTAACCACTAGAAAACCAGAAATGGCACTATTGTTCAAAGTAGTTGAGAGTTAGTTTTAAGCAAAAGAGCTCAGGGGCAGACCCTAGTCTCTGAGTTCAAGCCCATGACCAAAATAAAATAGAGTAAACCAGAATAGCAATGGCAAGAGACTGGAAGAGCATTAAGAGACAACTCTTGCTAGAGGAGTTGAGGAATGATCAAAGATGTAGACTTGGATAATTCATTTTAGTAAATATCAAGGGCATGGTTTGAGTCACTGTACTGAGAGAAGAAAGCTGTGGTTGCCTTGAATTCATGTAAAATAATTTTAACTTTCTTCTTAAGTTAGTTTTAGCCCAGAATCATATATCTTCCAATTTGTAGTGTTTTGTATTGAAATAAAAATATTGCTAATAAATATATTTGGTACTATGGTATATATGCATACATATGCTCCTATATGTGCATAAACGTATGTATATATGTGAGTGTGCATACAAATTAGCTTTCCTTCCTGGTTTTAGCCCCATTTTTCCATTTTCCCCATTTATATCCCAAGAATTTTATAAGTTGTCTTTTTTTTTTTGATAAGGCTATAGTTAGTGATAGATGTAAACTTGAACTTGTCCATACCTCACTGACCTGTGATCTTTACATGAGTGAAGACTTAGTATAGGAACTGAACAAAGTCCACTTCTCAGGGGTATACATGCTGATTAATTTTAAAGACTAAAAAGTAGAGTCATTGAATACATTTCCTCTGTTCATTTCATTTTGTTTAGTAGAGATTGCAAAAAAAGCTTACAGCAGTGAACTGTAACAAATAGAAACCTTGATTTCAATCCTATCAGATTCTTGGAACTCATGGTAGGTGAGTTAAATGGCAATGCATAATTTAATTAAGTATTTCACAATTGGTTGCATTTATCTCACTATTTAATGACTCTTAATAGAATACCTGCCAATTATATCATATCTTTGAAACAATTATATACTTTTTAAAAATAAGCTAGTTCATTCTGGCTCATTTTACCTGACAATTACATCATATCTTTAAAACAATTATTATATAGTTCAATTTAAATTGCTAGCTATGTCCTTTGCTGCATTCGACTGCTCTGCAGTCGAATGCAGTCCCATTTGCTCAAACGTTCTTTAATTTGTTGTGTTTCTGGGTCTTTATTAAGAATGTTTTGACCTTTACCTAGGAGTCCTAGTGAATCTCCTAGTCCTTCCTATAAAATTTTGAGGATATCTGCTTTTTCCTCAAGGTCTTTGATGCATTTGGAATTAATTCTGGTGTATGGTGACATATGAAGATCCAGCTTTAGTTTTCTATAGGTTCTTAAACAATTTTGCCTTCACCATTTCTTCCATGTTATTATTATTATCATTTTGGCTCTCTTGCTGAAGACTAGGTAGCCATAGGTCTGTGGGTTGATTTCTGGGTCTTCAGTTCTATTCTATTGATCCACAGGCCTAGTCTTGTGCCAGTACTAAGCTGTTTTGATTATTATAGCTCTGTAATAGAGTCTGAAGTTTGGTATTAATATTCCTCCTCCACTGTTCTTTCTGCTAAGGATTGTTTTTGCTATTTGGGAACTTTTACTATTTCATATGAATTTTTGGATTGCTTCCTCTATTTCATTAAAGAATGACATTGGGATATTGATGGGTATTGCATTGAATTTGTAGATAGCCCTTGGCAGGACTGCATTTTCACAATGTTAATTCACAGAGTTCCCACTCTCTGGATACTCTTCACTAGTCACACAACAGACAAGGGCCACATATCTAAAATATACTGACAGTTCAAAAATTGAATCGCTCCTAAACAAACCCTCAAAGAAACAACCATCCCATAAAAAAGTGGGATACTCATTGGTAATAATTAGTACACATCTAGGACTCTCTTAGCAGATGATTACAATAGCTCAAAACGTAGGTACATAAGCTCATATAGGATGAGGCTAAATGAAAGGATCTCCAGGGTATGGAAACAAAAGCTTTATCATGTGTGATTGTTATTCTTAATGTACTCTGTCATTTCTCTTCTTTTTCATTGTCCTTTGGTTAATCTCATATTGTTACTGTAGCTGACTTTGTTACCTGGTATATTGTATATACATTTATTTCTTTATTTGAAATAGGGAAGGGAAGGAGGGTAAACAAGATGATTGATTGGGAGAGAGTGGGGGGAGGGAAATGGGGACCAAAACATGAGAAGGGGTATCATTGTGTGGGAAGTAATGCACCTACTATCTGACAAATGTAACTGTAACCCCTCTCCATTAAAATAAAAAATAACAAAAGTGGGTTAAATACTTAAAGAGAGACTTTTCTGAAGAGGAAATAAAAATGGCTTATAGACACAGGAAGACATGTTTGACAACTCTGGCCATATAAGAAATGCAAATCAAAACAACTTTGAAATTCCACATCACTCCAGTAAGAATAGCCATTATCAAGAAATCTAATGTCGTTACAGATGCTGGCTGGATGTGGCCAGAAAGGATTGCTACTGCACTGCTGGTGGGAGTGTAAACTTGTTCAATCACTATGGAAAGCAATATGGTGATTCATCAAAAGACTAAACATAGAGCTCCCCTATAACCCAGCAATCCCAATCCTTGGCATTTACCCAAATGTCCAGAAACAAGGACATATTAAATCCACTAGCACAATGATGTTTATCACAGCATTATTTACTATAGGTAAGATATGGAACAAACCCAGATGCCCTTCAGTAGATGAATGGATCAAGAAGATATGGTCCTTATACTTAATGGAATTCTATTGTGCCATCAGAAAGAATAGCATCGCTCCATCCATAAGGAAAAGGAAAGACTTGGAAAAAATCCTATTAAGTGAAGTAAGTCAGACCCAAAGGAACATAGGCTCAATGGTTTCCTTCATTTGTAGTAATTAGTACACATCTATGACTCTCCTAGCAGAAGATTACAATAGCTCAAAACCTACATACATAATGTTATATAGGATCAGATTAAATGAAATGAACTCTCAATTATAGAAACAACAAATCTATCTTTGTGATTGTTGTTCTTAATGTACTATATGCAGTTACTTCTTTGCTCTTTTTCCCCCTTATGATTAATCTCATGTGGTTATTGTATCTGACTTCGTTACCTGATATATTGTACATATGTGTGTTGGTGTATTTAAAATAGGGAAAGGAAGGGGGTAAAAGATGATTAGGAGAATGGGGGAAGGGAATGGGGACAAAAACATGAAGAGGGTTATCAAGATTTGAACAGTAATGTACCTGTTATGTGAAGAATGTAACTGTCACCCCTCTATACATTTTCCTGACAATAAAATACAATTGAAAACATGAAAACTGAAGCAAAATATTTAATAAGTTCAAATTCACTAAAACATTATGTAGCTCTAAATTCACCTGTTCAGCTAAGGAATGGTTATGAAAAGAATGAAATTTAGGTTCCAACTTTTGCTAATATAGACAATTGCAGGAACTTAACCTTTACTGAGAACTTATATTTTAGAGAACCATGTGGCAGAAAGTTATTAGTTTATCCAATAGACCTTCTATCAAACTTTTATTCCTGACTATAAGCAATGATATAAGCTCATGCAGTGTTTAATTTTATAAATAACTTAATTTGTTATATATATTCATCCTACTGACTCATCTCTGACAATATCTCATTACTTCCTCTCATAAGTTAAATTGAAATTCAGAAATTCTTGAAATTCAGAGAAGTTAGCCAAGTTGAGCAAATTAGCTTAGCAGCTCAAGAAAGTGAACATAATATTTGAACTTGGGCTTATCTTTTCAATTCAAACTTCAAGTGACGGAGGAAGCCTTCCTTCATTTTTAACTGTAGTTGTGAAATTTTTACAAATGCCTATTTAATGTATGGCACCTCTGTAAAGCAAGAGATAAAATAATTAAAAAACAATGATGGTGACATTTTTGAAGCTCCCACCCCCTCATTTAGAATTCTATACTTTATTATTTACTGCTTTATTATCCTTTGGATACATTTATCATCTCTACTAGAAATGAAATATTAGAGAGCTTGAGTGACTAGTTCATGTTGTCTTATTTTAGAACTTTGTACTGTCCAGGCTAAGGAAACTCCTTTTTTCCCATATATTTTTTATTGTAATTAATAGAAGGGTAACATTACATTCGCCAGATGGAAGGTGCATTACTTCACATACATTGATACCCTTTTTCATGTCTTGGTCCCCATTTTCCTCCCCCCACCCCCACCCTCATCTTGTTTTCCCTCCTTTCCTATCCAATTGCAAATAACCAAATACGCATATATCCAATATATCAGACAACAAAGTGAAATACTGTAACAATATGAGATAACCAAGGGACAGCAAAAGAGATGAGAGATAACATAGTACATTAAGGACAAAAATCACTCATATGGCTAAGGAAACATTTTTAAAAATATTTTTATTGTAATTAATAAAAGGGTTACATGATATTTACCAGATAGAAGGTACATTAATTCACATACCTTGATACCCTTTCACATGTCTTGGTCCCCATTACCCTCCCCCCACCCCCCATCTTGGTTTTTCCCCCTTCCCTATCCAATTTCAAATAACCAAATACAAATATATCCAATATATCAGATAACAAAGTGAGATAGTGTAACAATATGAGATAACCAAGGGACAGCAAAAGAGATGAGAGATAACATAGGAAAGCCATATAATGAATGATTGTTATCCTAAGGAAACTCTTATGAGCATACCTCTTAACTTCTCTGATTTGTCTCGTTGCCTCCTGTATGGCATTTTAGATTTCTAAAAGTTATCCTACAGCTGAAAGTCAATCATTTTGGCTTAGGTAATATTCCTCAAGAGTTTGTTGTCCCATTATTAGCTGCCTGAAAATATAAAGAGTTTGTTGTCCCATTATTATCTGCATAAAACATGAAGGCTTTTCATAGGAACAGCAAATTTCTCTTCATTCTTATAGCTAGAGTGTTTAGATTGCTAATCTGTTTAAGTTGCAAGTCTGTCATGGTAAGTGATTGCTGGTAGTCTGAACAACAGTAGAGAAAAATACTTTTGAGTAAGCATATACACACAAAGATTTTAGTGGAAGGGAGACTCCTCTCTTAACTTGTCTGGACTTGTCTTTCTTGCTTCCCATGACTGTGATATCTTTGCCTGAGTAAGATCCACATGGTTTCTCCAATTCTGATTTTTCTCCTGTGAGTGAACATTATCATGTGATGAATTCACAAGTTCTGAATGTCTCCTGTGCTTCTGTTTTATTCCATTGGTCAATGCATCCATCCTTCCATCAACTCTTGTTTCAATTGATATGTGTATAAAATAATTCTTGAAATTAAAGAAATAAATGCCCTATGTATGTTTCTTCTTAAAAATTGTTTTAGAGGGGCCAGGAGTTTGGCCTAGTGGTTAAAGTGCTTGCCTAGCATGCATGAAGACCTGGGTTCGATTCCTCGGTACCACATACATAGAAAAAAAAAAGCCAGAAGTGGTGCTGAGGCTCAAGTGACAGAGCTCTAGCCTTGAGAAAGTCCAAGGACAGTGCTCAGGCCCTGAGCTCAAGCCCAGGACTGGCAAAAAAAAAAAAGAAATAAAAAAATTGTTTTAGATAGGTGTAATCATTTCCCTTTGCATTAATACTTTATAATACTTATGTATATTTTTTCACAAAAATGATGCAAAAAAGATTTTGATGTGAATTTGGTTAACTATAAGCATCTACTTGGAGAGAATTGTTGGCATTTCCTAGGTTGTTTCATTCTGTCAGTCAGCACAGTATGTTTTTTTTTAGCCTGATCTTCTTTTATTTCCTTTATTAATATTCAGTGTTTTTCATTAACAAAGGATGAACTATATTAACATTTCGTGAGTATTTTTATTCCTGGAATAGATAATGGTTCCAGAAAGGAAACTTATTAAGAGAAAAGCATTGCCTGTGTCTAGTATTTTTTGTCTCATTTTGTCTTTTACCAGGCCCTAATAAATTATACTGAAAGAAGGAACTGGGTTCTCAAAGCATGTACTGATTTTACAGACTATCATATGACATCATTACCTTTTATAATACTTTTTATGCTTTGGAAACTTTAGGCTTCACTGCTGGAAACACACCCTAATGCACTTTAGGGAGCCATGAACTTGTAAAACTTTGGGGAGGATCTGTTTTTCATGGGGTCTGTCATGCCATTTCATAATGTTTTACAAAAGTTGTTGGAGGAGGCATTCTAATTGGCAAATCTGAGCTATTGTGATCCAATAGTACTGAGCTTATCAGGGAAAGCAAGTTCGTTTCTCTCTCTATGAGCAACAGATTCTGCAAGTAATGTCATACCCCTTCAAATTTTAAAGTCCCAGATGATTTACTTTCTTCTATTTTTCTGCCAGTCCTGGGCTTGAGCTCAGTGCCTGAGCACTGTCCTTGGATCTTCTCAAGGCTAGAGCTCTACCACTTGAGCCTCAGCACCACTTCCAGCTTTTTTTTCTATGTATGTGGTACTGAGGAATCAAATCTGAGTCTTTGTGCGTGCTAGGCAAAGCACTCTACCACTAGGCCAAACTCCCAGCCCCAGATGATTTAACTTTATGCTTATTATTCCGCAATACTAGGTTAAAAAATAAAATAACTGCTAAAGCCTCAGGATTTCCAGTGATGGTTGAATTCTTTCTACTCCTTTGTCTCCTCACCCACTACTACAAATCTGTGAGGAATGCTTTGTTTCCTTCAGCAAGTGTTTGTATGATATTTAAAGTTTCATTCAACCAATATATTTACTTTTTGAAAAGTAGAGAATGACCTTACTCCAAATATCCAGGCCAAAAGTGGGCCATGTGCTCATGTGTCCTTACGTGCAGAAGAGAAAATTATTAAACTAAAGAGACAGAGTAGTGATTATTGGAGGCAAAATCAGGAGAGGCAAGAGAAAGAATGTAGGTTGGATTATAGGCACTAACGCAGAGAGAGGAACAATTGTGTGAGTATGGGTGAAACAGGGAAGGGATGGGTGAGAATGGTGAAAGAGGTAACATTGGTGAGAATGAATTATATTCATAAACTGATTTGATAAATGGCAGCTCCTTTGTAGTATTAGTTGAAGATAACACTTCAAAGAAGAAAGACCAATTTATTTAGTAATTTTAATTTAAGAAAATGATATTTTGCCCACTCATACGATTATTGCAATTTGTGTTCTACAAAGCACTAGAAGAGAAGACTTTCAAAATCTTCACACAAAGAAAGAAGAACTGTTTAGCAACACAGACATGGCCAAGTGCCAGTGGCTTATGCCTGTAATCTTACCTACATAAGAAGCTGAAATCTGAGTACCATGGTTCAAAGACAGCCCAAAGAGAAGTGTCCCTGAGATTCTTATCTCCAGTTAACCACCAAAAATCCAGAAATGACACAGTAGTTCAAGTGGCAGAAAGCTAGCTTCCAAGAAAATAAGCTCAGGGTCAGTCCAAGCTCAAGGTCAGTCCAGAACCTGAATTAATTGAAGGACCAGGCATGCAGAGAGAGATATATTAATTACCCTGGCACTGGTTTGATCATTAAATATTATATTCATGTATTGAATTATTATTCAATTATTTGGTGTAAGTTAAAATTTAAACAATAATATTGAATTGAAATGCAAAGCAAATGACAATCCTGAAAGAAGAAAGTTGTCATCCTAGGATTGAAAGAAATCAAAGGGAGATATTTCCTATCAAACTGAATATATGTAATAGATTTACAAATCCACATTGCCTCAAGATCATTGATCAAAAGCCCCAAGGTTCTGGACATAGATGCAAAAGAAGAGAACACAGAAAGACCAGGGAAGGATAGTGATGGAACTTAGATGAAGAAATTCATTCCTGAACTTACTGTATATAATTAGTGAACCAATATAGAGAAACACAGAGCGAGAGCAAGAGCACTGAGGATTTTGCATTTGAAAGGTTGTCTTTCCTCTTTATTTTGTATAGCCCCAGTTTATGAGTTCTAATATTTAACTGAATTATGTCATAAGGGAACTTCCCCCATGAAAGGATACATATCTGTTTTGTTCCTTCTTTTTCTGTTTCTGTTATAGATGAACAAACTGATACTCTAAGACATTGGTTACACAATTAGTTAAAATTACTTAGAAATTAAAGCTGAAACTTATCGATTTTCTTTTCTTTTCAGTTCTTTTCCTTTATGTTCACTGCCATTAATTAAAAAGTTGCAAACAAAGAGACATCAAACTACCCAAGTAGAAAAAAAAAACAATGAGGAGTCTAGAGACAATAATCTAAACATGTCCAATCGACAGTCTATTGAAAATTTAATCTATGAAGACTCAAAACCGTTTGTATATATTTTTTATTACATTTCCCACTGTGGTCATGTTCAGTGGTTTCAAAATTGAACATGTAAAGAAAAAATTTCATTTTTGTACCTCTTATTTTTAATTCCCTCTGTAACAATAAGCCACGGATGTTTTCTGATGTTTTCATCATTTTAATGGTTAGAACATTGGCTATATCATTCTTTTCTTTACCAGCAACAGGAGGCTTGAAATTTTACTACTAAATATAACTACTTTGGGATAAGAGGAAAATGAGTCTCAGATGGCTCAGACAAGTCATCAAAACTTTAGCCAGAATTGACAGAGGAAGATGTTGGGGAGATGGAGAGAGTCTTTGCGTATTATGTAACTATATGAGTCTACTATCTGAAATCTTCTTGAATAAAGGGTACTTTTCTTTTCTGGTTTTACCTTAGAATCAACTCATATTGCTTTTTGATTCCACAGATACCGGAGTATTCATGTGTTAGAAAGTAATTCAAAGTTTCCACTTTAAAAAAAAACTTATGGATTACAAATAATTAAATAAAAAATGAAAGATGAGCATCCTAGGGGAAACCAGAATTTTCTTTATCTGTCCCCAAGCTGTTTGCCAGTATCGATTGTCTACAAGCCACTCCTCATCTTCCATGGCGGTCATCCATCTCTTTATTTGTCATAAGTAAAATTTTATCCAGTTGCTTATTAAAAGTTTTGAAAATTGTTATAAAAAACGTTTTCTTGCAAACTCTCTCTTAATAATTTCCCTGACCATAAAATTGCTTTTCTATAACTCTCTGTTTCTTTCATTGAATTTCTTTGTTGTGGAAGGCTTCGCTGATGTTACTTGCATTTATAGCAAGCCTGTCTTGACTAGTTTGTCTCTTCTGATTCTTTTGTCTCTCTCTGTCCACAAGTGTTGTCTCATTGTTAGTATTTTATATTTTTTGTTCTCCCTGCGCTGTGGGTTAGTGCTTGGAACTTTTTTTCCTATATTGTTAAGGCTTTTGTTTAGCAGATGATTAAGCAACATTTTGTTTTTCCATGTTGTGGGTGTATCTGTTGTCACCTTAAATAACAGGAAAGTGCCAGTTGATGCAGTGTCTGGAGTTTCTTCTGGTGAATTTTGCCTGAATTCCTTTGCAAAAGTGGAACACAAAAAGAAGTATCTGCAGCAAGAGTAGAGTACTTTCAAGTATAATGAAATTACAACCATGATAGAAATAGTTAGCATGCGTTCCCTAAGCAGTACAATGTGTTGGCACAGTCGGGTACTCACTGCTTTGAAGCCAATTATCAACATGTTGGTCATGAAGCAAAGGGACAAAATTAAAGGAAATTAAAAGGCACGTTATTATGATAGAACTGAAGATTACACCGCAAATAAAAAAAGCAATTCGCTGATAGTATAATATGTGTCAGCTCCCTGGAAATAGAGTTGTCATGGCCATTTGTAACTCTAGCATTTATCATTACAAGTGATAATTTCAGATGCACTTTTACAACCAAGTGGGTAACTCACTGAATTCCTCTGCTATAGCAGTTATTATCACCACAGCTCTTCCTTACTGGGTTGTCTTACTTGTGTAATTGTTGGGCTAAAGAAACAGGAAGTCAGTATTATGAAGGACCTAGTTATGTAGCTGAGTGAGGGAATGCTTGCAAATTGAAAGCCAGGAGTCAAAACAGTTCAGCCTTTGCACAGAAAACCTGGGAAGGCAATAGGATTTTGTTTCTTTCAAGTTCTTTCACATACACACAAGGAAATAACATTTCAAATAATTGATGCATCAATGAAGAAATATGTTTCCATGATGTAGTAAGTGCTGCCTAAAAAAGTTACATAAATTGATTGCGGGTGAGGATTGAATATGTCACTGGGGAGATGATCTCCAATGAGGTTCTCTTGGCTGCTAAGAAGAAGGCTAAGTAAGTCATTGTGTTTGCTTTTCCCCAATGTAAATTCTGATAGAAATCTCATGGGTTTGGATATGGCTCCTTGACTTACTGTATGAGGCAATAGTGGGAAGATGAGGATTGATTGTACACAGCTTAATCTTTTGGCAGATGGATTAAGGCCAATGCATTAAAGCCAATGGGTGATCCCTTGATTTGAAATAAAATAGATGAAAAGTACTCACCCTTCATTCCCGACACTGTGTGTCAGTTATCAGAGAAAGATTCTTCATTATCTGTTCTCCAGAAGTCTTGCTCACACTGCAGATCTTCTCACATCCCATGCATTTTGCTCTCTGGCACTGGAGAAATCCACATGCAGGATTTCTTAATCTCACTTGAGCTTTCCACCCTGTTGGCTTTGTCAACATGCATCATTCTCCAGTTGCTTTTCCTCTGCCTTTCTCTAGGAGTGGTCCTTCTCAGGTTCTATCCTTCAGACGTCTCCATTCCTATACATGAAGAGCAACCTCTCTAAATTCTTGAAACTAATAATAATTAGTCATCTAAAATCTGAGTTCTCTCACCGACTCTCTTCCTAAAGGTATACTAGGTTCAGCCGCCTTATTTTTGTAGTCTATTTCTACCTGTATTGGATTGTCCGTGTCACTTTAGGCCGTGATGTCTCTGTCGTTGTCATCTTAAAATCCTTCATGTGTATTAGTTCTTCTGAGAAAACACGAACAAGGTCTACAAGTGGGCTTTGTTAAATATTAAATGCCATTTCTTGACCCTATGTCTGTGCCTTTCCTAACCCCGAATGGAGAGATAACCCATCTCCTCTGGGTCGTATAGCAAAGCTGATGATAAACTCAGATTCTGTAATTAGCCAGGCTCAGCTTCTGACTCTCGAGCCTCTTGCCCTCATCACTTCATGTGAGTCCATCAGCCTCTCTCTCACCCCAAGGAACCCTCATGAAGAAGAATTGAAATACATCCAACACTTGAAGTTGCCACAAATACCTGGTGAGACCGGGTTTTAAGTGGTTACATTCTGTAGTTCGGCACCAGTGACTCATGCCTATAATCCTAGCTAATCAGAAGATTGAGATCTAAGGATTGAAGCCAGCCCTGGCAGATAAATCCAAGAAACTAATTTCCATTTAACCATTCCAAAGCCAGAAGTGGCTCAAGTGGCAAAGAGCCAATGGAGTGGAAAGGCAAAGATCACAAACCTTGACTTCAATCCTAGTACTTGTCGAAAATGTATTCATTTCTTCATGGGGCATGGAATATGTTTTATTTATTTATTTATCCAAAAAATTTACCAATCCGAGGGCTAGAACTCTGGGCCTGAGCACTGTCTTTGAGTGTTCTCAGGGTTAGCACTCTACCATTTGACCACAGCATCACTTTCAGCTTTTCGTGTGTATGCAGTACCTAGAAATCAAACCCAGGGCTTCGTGCATACTGGGCAAGCACCCTACCACTAGGTCAAACTCCTGGCTCTAGAGTGTGTTTTATAAGGATTTTTTTTTCTGTTGTGATCAACAAATAGTTCACTATGATCAATTATTCGCTAATTCTGTAAGTTAATGTGTTGCCTATGTGCTATTTCCTATATTAGATTGCAAGTTCCTTGAACAAAGGAATCATATTTTGTTCATTTCAGTGTTTGAATACAGCAACACCCTAGGACATCATGCCTTTTGAATACAGGAATAAAATATTTTTCTATAATACTTATTTTCCCATATACTGTTCTTTTCTTATTGACAACATTCACAACTCTTGTGAGAAGGACTTTCATACAGTAATGTGCTGAAAAGCCTAACCATGTTACATTTCCAAAGACAATTCCTAGAGGCCACAATTACCTGGAAATACCTTCAGAAATGGTTTCTGCACAGCAGGTTGCTAGTTTAAAGGGGAATGCTCTTAGAAGGCCCAGGCATAACCCACTTTATTGCATGTTAATCTCACGAAGCACACTGTCCTGTCTACTACCCACTGGTATCTCCACATATAATAAAAGCAATTACCTTTACAACACATCCAACTGAAAGGAATATGACTCATAACTAACTGAAAAAAATTGAGTGCCTTAGAAAAGACTGTCATCTAGAAGTGAATCAATATTACTCAATAGGAATTTAGGTGAAATAAAGATTCAAAATGAAGAATACTGAATAACAAAAAGACCCATTAGATTTACTCATTCTGTGCATTCCTTTTGTACAATTTTCCAGATAAAAATCAATGTATGGAAAATCCATCGAAATACTCATGAAAGGCAGGGGAGTTTGGCCTAGTGGTAGAGTGCTTGCCTAGCGTGCACCAAGACCTGGTTCGATTCCTTAATACATAGAAAAAAGCTGGAAGTGGTGTTGAGGCTCAAGTGGTAGAGCTCTAGCCTTGACCAACTCCAAGGACAGTCCTCAGGCTCTGAGCTCAAGCCCAGGACTGGCAAAAAAAATACTCATAAACTTTGTATGGAAGTTAAGGTCAGTATGGAGATGGTTACTGTAATTGCACAGCTGATGACAGTGTTTGTCTTGTTGATGGGGAAGATTATTAAGTTAAAGAAAAATTCAATTTCATGTGAAAACAAATATTATGCTGTCTAGTATGGGAGCTATATGTGTTTCCATGTTTTTTTTTCTGCAATGTATTGCCTTTGAAGTACAGCTTGTTTTCCTTAGGGAACTTGTTGACTTAGAAATAACTTGTAAAAATGCCATTGTTTTACAGAAAATACTGGTTCTGCACAATGGTATATGAAGTTTAGTTGAATAAATATAACTATATTGTATTATATATATTTTAGTCATATGCATATATGCATGTGAATACAAATGTATACCAAGTAGGCATAAATAATTACATATATAATTATCTAAATGTTATTTTATATTGTTTTACCTATATATGCATTGATTAGTGTAAGTCATTGGTAGTTATATATATATGCATGTAATTAAGTATTTCTATAAAACATATACATTTACTAATAATTTCTGCATTTACATGCATTGTAGGTACACAGAAAACTTTAAATAGACATATATACTAGTGGTTCTGGCAACTCTATTTCACAGGTTGTAAAAATGAGCAGATATAAGCAGGTAAGCAGAGTGCTGGTAGGATGCAGCTTTCAAATTATTCATGAATGAACTCCCTCTCAAACCAGTATAGTCTTGATGCAGCATGCACCCTATTATCATAGTCAAACATCAAATTACACTAAATCCCAGCTAATCTTTCATGACCTGCCCTACTTCATTGACAGTGAGCAGAGAAAATACAGATACCGAGCATTCATTTTAAAATAGAGATAACACATATTAATAAACAGCAGGGCAAAGTACAGTCATACCAGATGTGGCAAACAGAAAGGCAAATGGCCAATGCGTTCTCATGAAACTACTGGAGGTGAATCCCTGGTGATAATGACTCAGACATGAGGATTACACTTGGACATTTGGACTAAACTCCAAACAGAGTTGCATTTTACAAGCATCCTCATGGCAGTCATTAGAACACCAATATTGCTTAATGGGTGACCAAGAAAATGGAAAGTCACAGGATTTGGAGATGATTTATGATTTTTGGCAATGTTTCAGAAGGAAATCAGTAATCACTTATTCATGGGGATTGTAATTTAATTTACCAAAGCTCAGGGTGGGTTTGGGAGGTTAAAAGTAAGGCAAGGAAAAATATTATCACTCAACGGACTAAAGGAAAAATGAAAACTTATATTTAACTGAATAGAAAAGTTGTAATTATTTTACTTGATTTCAAAGCCAATATTTGTAATGAGGTAGAAACTCCTATTTACTGAACAATAAGTATATATCTCAATAGCTTATTTTTTTTTATGACTGATGTTATTGTGTTCATTTCCAAGATGTTAACTCGGAGGACTAAACCAAGCTGGATAAATCATCTAGATTCACCTGGCCAATAAATAAGTGAAGAATCCTAAGTTTGCAAACTTGCTTAATTATTGAGAGTTTAATATCTAACCTGAGATGCCTAAAATGGAAATTATACTCAAATTCTTGACATGCTTTTATGATTCTAATCCTGATCAATGTTTTTGTTCTACTCAATTACATTTAACAACTAAATTTTATTTTTAGTCAAACCAGACTTTTGATGGATTAATCACAATGATATCAACTCTCAGGTTATTTTTTGTAAATAAAACTGTATTTTTTAAAAATATCAGCCGGTACATTAAGTACCTTGTATATATATTGTCATTGAATTTCTCTATTTTCTGCAGCAGTGGAGTATACCCAACATTTCCTCCTATAAACCCTGCAGTGATTTTTGGGAAGATATTCCTAAACGGAATCCAGGTTACTGACCATATATGGAATTAATGTTGATAATTGTTTGGCTTTAAAATAGAGAGACTATCAAGGATTAATGAGTGTAATCAAAGTTATCACATAAAATAGAAAAGGGAAAAGAAGGAATATAGCAAAGGGGAGATAGAAGAGATTCAAGACACTTCCTGGATTTGTCTTGAGGTTGCTGGTTTTGAAGAGCAAACAGTGAGAAGTCAATCACCACCCCATTTGTAGGAAATGGAAAGACTTAGAAAAGATCATATTAAGTGAAGTAAGCCAGACTGAAAGGAACATAGGCTCAATGGTTTCCTTCATTTGTCATAATCAGTAGAAACCCTGGGCTCTCATAGCAGAGATTTGCAATACAGCAAACCCTAGATATATAAGGCCATATAGTATGAAAGGACCTCTAGGATCCAAAAAGAAAAGTCATATAATGAGTGATTATTGCCCTTAATGTACTATGTTATTTCTCATCTCTTTTGCTGTCCCTTGATTATCTCATATTGTTACAGTATTTCATCTTGTTATCTGATATATTGGATAAATGCATATTTGGTTATTTGAAATTGGATAGGGAAGGGGGAAAAACAAGAGGAGGGGTGGGGGTGGGGGGAGGGAAATGGGGACCAAGACATGAGAAAGAGTATCAATGTTTGTGAAGTAATGCACCTTCTATCTGGTGAATATAATGTAACCCTTCTATTAATTACAATAAAATATATGAAAAAATAAAAAAAATAAATTAAATAAATAAATAAAAATAAGTCACTACAGAGGAATGCTTCTAAAAGCTTCTGAAAGCTTTGTTTGCTATATTAATCATGTGACTAAAAGCAAATGGACATAGTCAAATATATTTGAAGATTTAAAGTCCTTGGACTTTCTCAAGGCTAGAGCCACCTGAGCCTCAGCATCACTTTGGCTCTTTTTTTCTATGTATGTGGTACTGAGGATCGAACCTGGGTTTTTGTGCATGTAGGCAAGCACTCTACCAGTAGGCCAAACTCCCGGTCCTATGTTGTATTCTTGACTATCTTTTCCCTCTCTTCTCTTCATTTGTGTACCTCTTTCCCTTTGGCCCCATATCACCTCTTTAGAGTATATACTTCTTGGTAATTTATTTTGCTGAACTGTGATTTTTCCCTTTTGATGGAATAGTACTATTTGTGTTCCCTCTTCAGTTAAGATATTTTTATACACGTGCATACAACTGAACATATTTACTTGTAAGTTTGTATGCTAAATCTGTCTTGTAAGGGAAAACATGCATCACTTGTTTCTCTGGGGCTGCCTTAATTCATTTAGTATATTTTTTTTCCCCCAGGTCTTTCTATTTCTTTACAAATGGTACAATTTCGTTCTTTCTAATGCAGGAGTAAAATTCCATTGTGTATATAAATCACATTTTTTGATCCATTGAGGGACATCTAGGCTGATTGTAGCAATAGAAAAATACATTTTTAATTCAATAACAAATATTTTGTTATAAAACAAAGTGGAGTTCTCATGGGGTAATATGATCACCTAAAAACACAGATCCAAATGGTATCTGTTTTTCTTCTTTTCCATTCTATCTCCATTGTTAATAATTTTCTCCACTATTGCATTGACATTTTGAGAGACATAAAGGAGGGAATCTGGTACAAACTGGAAATGAAATAAAACAAGTTATTTGGCTTAAAATGTTTTAACATTCATTTTGGGTATAAGAGGTATCTTAACAATCCTCTGATTTCTTTGTCCATCTACTCTTGTTAATACCAACATTTTTTTAGTATGGTTGCTTCCATTTACCACGATATCCAGATTTAATATGGATTTGTTTTAAATAAAACACAAGATGGTGAATCAAGCTCAGTTGGGCCTTTGGCTTTACACAGCAACTAATTTGATTCAGGGTGGTACATTTATTTCAAAGTAGTGACTGTAAAGAATTTCAAATATAAAGACAAATAATATCTATTTTTCACATTAAAATTGTTATTGAAAGATGATATATGGAGGAGTTATAATCACAAGATAAAGAGTACATTTCTTTTGGGGCAATGTTATCCCTTGCCTTCTTCTCTCTCAGTTTTTTCCTACCATTCCCCACCCATAAGTTCTACAGTTTATTTTCAGCATACTGTCTAGTGAATACCAGTGATGCATTTGTGTACCTTTGTCCTCCATTTTTGTGCCTCCCCTTACACTCCCCAAAACCTAAATGAACAAATAAAACCAAAAGGAAAAAAAAAAAGAACAGCAGAGGGATAACCTCCTTGTTTTCCATTTCCTTGAGTTTGTTTGGATAAATATTTTGTATAATCTGCATATACTCATTTATTTTTTTAATTTTTTAAATTATTTTTTATTGTAATTAGTAAAAGGGTTACATGATATTTGCCACATAGAAGGTGCATTAATTCACATACATTGATACCCTTTCACATGTCTTGGTACCCATTTCCCTCCCCGCCACACACCCCCCACCTGTCTTGGTTTTCCCCCCTTCCCTATCAAATTTCAAATATCTAAATACAAATAAATTCAATATATCAGATAACAAAGTGAGATACTATAACAATATGAGATAACCAAGGGACAGCAAAGGAGATGAGAGACAACATAGTACATTAAGGACAACAATCATTCATTATATGGCTTTTGTTTCAATATCCTGGAGGTCCTTTCAGTTAGCTTCACATTATATTTTTTCTTTCTGTTCCTCTCCTAAGGGAATATTATTTATTTATTTTGAGTGAATTTTTAGGGTTGTTTTCTCCCAAGAAGTTCTCCTGTTATTACATTTGTAAAATTTATTGATAGTATTCTACCCTGTGGAAACTACTGAAATCAGTTAATTGAATTTTCATGATTCTTACATGCTTGAAGATAACATCAAACCTTTATTAACAGGATTCATAGACCAACATACTCAAGTTTTACATTTTATAGGTTTACATATAATTTTGTTTTAAATTTACTATATATGGTAGTAATTTGCATGTAAGTCTCTCATATTACTTGTTTTATTATCTAGGGTTCTTTTTATCTCACAATATTTGCTCGTATTTGTTAATTTTGTGGTATATGAATGTTTATAATTATTCATTATGAATCATGATATTGAGCACTAAAATGTGTTGCCTTTTATAAACATGAGATGTTCAAGAATTTGTCTGTTATCATCGTCACTTTCTCTGCTTTCTTAATATAGATTTTTAGTTCATAGTTCCTAATACACATGTTATATACGTAATGACTAAATAGCGTATAGGTGTTTTTTGTGAGTTGAATTAAAGTTGTTTTTTCATTTGTGTGATTTTGATTTTGTCCAGGACCAGTGTTTAAATTCAGAAGCCCAAGGCTGTTTGCTTAAGGCTACTGCTTCCAGCCCAGGTGTTTGATGATTAACGATAGATTCTTCCAGAATCCTGTGACTCCAAGCTCTGAAATCATGTTTCAATAAATGGAGCAAATCTATTTATATTTATTTCTTAAACTCATATTCTTAATTATTAGTTTTATTATTTGTGATCTCTGATAAAATAAATTAAATAGCATATATGTGTTATTTCATTATATAGTCACTACTCTTACATATATTTTATGTCCTTCCTTATGTAATTTGTATTCTTTATTATACCAAGAAGACATAATTTTATTTTATTGATCGTTTTATTTTATTTTGGTAGCTTTACATATGTTTTTCCTTAGTGTCATATTCAAAATGTTTCTATTTGGTTTATCAATGATATCTCTCCATTCTTATTTTCCTACAAAAATAAGTATTTGGTTTATTCTATTTATTACTTTTCTCCTCTCATTTTTTTCAGGAACAAAATTTTTTCTTTGTTTGAATGTTCAAAGTATAGTTTATATATCAGAAGACAAATCAATCTTCCAATCCAGAGCCATCCAAATTTTACTTTTTTTTTTTCCCAGTCCTGTGCTTGACCTCAGGGCCTGTGCACTGTCCTTGGTCTTTCTCAAGGCTAGAGCTCTACCACTTGAGCCTCAGCACCATTTCCGGCTTTTTACTATGTATGTGATACTAAGGAATTGGACCCAGGTCTTGGTGCATGCTAGACAAGCACTCTACCACTAGGCCAAACTTCGAGCCCCCTAATTTTACTTTTATGAAACACTATCTCATATTGAATATGAATAATAATTCTTATATAACTTTGTTAAAACTCATGATTACTCTTTGCAGTTACATGTTACAATTTCTCCAGATTTTTTTGCTTGACAAAGTTGGAGAAGTGGATTTCTTGAGGAGAACAAATGGTTTCAGAATTCTAAGTTTTGAACCGGGTAAATGTGGGTTTTAAATCATCTTGATCCTTGGAGGACAGCTTGCATGGTAGCTACTCCATGGGAACAACAAAAGAAGAAAGAAATATTTGCATTTTTACTTTCTTTTCTTGAAGTGATTGAAAAGTTTTCCTAATTTTTGCTTTGGTTTTGGCTAAGTAAGAGTCCAATTTACCTCTTTTTCTATAGTGATATAGCTTATCTGACTGTTTTTATTAGTTTATACTATGGAGTTTATCATTGTAGGTAAATTTCCCCATGGCCTTTGCACATGTCAATATAGGTATTATATTTCTGGAAACTGTTCTTGCATGTAAGTGTTAATATGCTTTTTAGGTTAACTTTCAAAATGAATCTAATTATGGATATATTTCTACCTTCCATTTATTTTTCACACCATTTTTATTCAATTTGTCTATTTTTATTGCAATGATTTCTTTTTATTTATTTACTTGGATATAGTTTATCCTGTCCTCTGTACAGTTCAGTCTGACTTTTATCATTAATTTGTCTTCTTCTATTTCTTCATGAAGATCAAATTATATTTGTGATATTTTTCTTTCTTAAAATCAATTTCTGTGTTTTGGACATTTTTTTCAAGTTGGATTATAACTTCTAATAGTGGCTTCACATGGTTTTAAATACTTTATTGCACGTTTTTGTCTTACTGAAGTGTGTACTTTTGCATTTTTGTTCACCTAAGGTGTTTCAGTGTTCAGATAAATATTTTGAAATGGTTTATAAGATTCTTACTACAAGAGTACCTTTTCTGGTACTTAATATGCCAACATGAGATAGAACAGTGAACCCAGTTGAAATGGTTTTAAGAAGCAGGGAGAGACAAAGAGAGTGACAGAGTGAAATATCCATTGTAAAACTAACGTGTACTAATGAAACAATCATAGAAAAGTAAGTGCAGGTGGGTGCCATTGGTTCATGCCTATAATCTTAGCGATCTAAGAATCACTGTTCAAAGTCCCAGCAGGAAAGTCCATGAGACCATTATCTACAATTAGCCATCTGGAAAGGGAATGAGGCACCCTGGCTCCACATAGTGGAGTGCTAATGTTGAACTGAAGACTTTAATGACAGTATCCGGGCTCTGTGTTCAAACACCACCACCGACCAATGGAAAAAAAATGTAAGAGCAAATGTCAAAGCATCAGAATTAGTTTCCACTATTCTATGGGATAGAGTCCCAGGAGGAACTGACATAGAAGTTGTACAATCATTCATAGTTTTTTTTTAATTCCTCTGTAAAATTTTCCCCAAATTCTACATTTTCTTAATTCCCTTTTCTCATGCTCAAAAAGAGCATTTCCCTCTTTTCCTTTGACTTCTGCCCAAATTTTTAAAAATTATTTTTCTAGTATACAAGGCTTTCATTTATCTACACAGTTCTCCATTATTTTCACATTCAGGATGCTTTTAGGGAAAAATAACAACTCTTTTTGCATTTCCAAATTTGTCAGATAGGGGAAAACCAATTAATCTGTTAGGGATTGGTTATTATATTTTTACTTGCAGTCTAGTTAATTTTAGTTATTAAGTATCCCCAAGTTATGTAGATAGCCTAGATTTTATTTATTATTATTATAGATTTTTATTTATTATTATTCTCTGCTCTTTATATTTGGGAAAATAGGAAAATTAAATTTATAATCTGGATATTGCCTTGAGTATTGTATTAGGTATAATAGGCTTCTGCAGTCTGGTTTCAACAACAAATACTTACCACTTATAGTTTAACAGGCGAAGAAGTTCAAGATCAGCATCGTTCATGGTCATGAACCAGAGAGCTGGCTTTTCTCATACCTACACAGAGCAGGACAACAGCAAAGCAGCTTTTTGACATCCATCCATCCATCCATCCATCCATCCATCCATCCATCCACTCATACATGCATATATCTACCCATCCCATCCACTTATACACACATACATACATACATACATACATACATACATACATACATGCATACATCTAACTACCCATTCACCCACACCTCCATCTACTACAGATTGAACTAGAATTTGAACTCACTGTCTTGCAGTTGCTATTCAGGTAATCTTTGCCATTTAAGCAGCCTGGGATCTTCTTGGGAGACATTAATCTTGTTCATGTAAGTTCTGCCCTAATTCTTTTCCAAAGCTTCCTCCTCTAGAAAGAATCATGTTCAGGATTAGATTTGAACATACCTATTAGGGTAAATATAAACATAATGTCACTTAACTATACCTAGTTTTATCTGACTTATTTTATTCTGGTGCAGAAATTCATCTCGGAAATGCTACATTGTTTATAATATGGATTTTCTTGCCCCCTCCCATTTTTAACAATGCAGAAATCTAGTTGGTTTTCAGTTAAGTTATTATGGATTTATCTTTGTCTTTTCAGACTTTTTTTTGTGGATCATGGGGCTTGAACTTGGCTTGGGTGCTGTCCCTGAGCTCTTCAGTTCAAGGCTTCCGCCCTATCCTTGAGCCAAGCCTCACTTCTCATTTTCTAGAGGTTAATTGGAGATAAGGGTCTCAGGTCCTTTTGTGCACGGGCTGTTTGAGTAGCTAGGATTACAGGTGTGAGCCACTGCACCTGGCTTTTTCAGACTGTCTTTCTTATATATTCAGTTCCTTTTGTTCTACACTAACTGATTTTACTTGGGATACCTTAGCCCAGATACTAACATGTGATCGATTCATTGGGAGTTTTTTCAACAATCTGTACGTTCACTGAGCAATCTTCCCTCTGCTTGGCCAGAACTAAAAGAATCCCAGCCTATGTAAATCCTAGGGATTTAATTTTTTTCAAGTTTGCTTGGTGTCTTATGTTTGCATAAGATTATAGAATTATTTCTACATATATGCATGCTTATATTCAGTTACAGAGTCTCCGAGCCTTTTATGGATGTCCATTGTTCTGCATAGCTTTATTCCTACAGTGTAATTCATAAAGTATCTACAGTTCCTTATCCTTACATTAGCTTCCTAATCTTGACAATATTGCCTTGCCTTACTGGGTTTCCTCTTTCTACACCACATCTAGAAAATTTCTTCAGGATATAAGTTCATAAGGTCCACTTAATTTACTTCCTGTCTCTCATATATCATAATTCTATGTTGTATAATATACAGTATCTGGAAAAGGTTGGTTTATATATTTCCTTTCCTCCTAGCTGCTTGCATTAAAGTCCTGAATTAGACTCCTCTTTATGGGAAAAGGGGAAAATTTGGACTGCATTAGTTTCAAACACTTTATATGTGACACTAATGTGAAACTGACTTTGAGAACCTCCATTGGTGTTTCCCAAGGAGTGAAAGATAAAAGAAACTAATGATTATTGTGATAATTAGGAACGTTATAAATAGCATAAGACCATTGGATATTTATTAAACTGTAACTGATCTAAGACCTATGAAAGAGGAATTAATCAATACCAGTCTTTAAGGTTTCCTTTGTTCAAATGTAATTCAATTTACATCAAATAAAATAAGACTTGGAGATGTATGCAATGCTGTTGCAGAGACCAAAGCTTGGACATCTTAATACATGCCAGGACATGTATTCTCTTTCCTTTTTATCCCTCCTCCTCTTCTTATTCCTCCTCACTTTTCTTCTACCTCATTCTACTCATCTTCTTCCTTTGTTCTCTGCTTCTTTGTTTTCTTCAAGTTTCTCCCCTAATATCCCCCCACTCTCTCTCTCTCTCTCTCTCTCTCTCTCTCTCTCTCTCTCTCTCTCTCTCTCTCTCTTTCTCTCTCTCTCTCTCTCTCTCACACACACACACACACACACACAATTTTTATTCTTTTAGAATGTTAGAGGGCAAGTAAGAAAGATCATATATAACTGACTTAACAATAGTGATGACAGGTGTTTACTAACATAATGGGAAATTCGGTAGCAGCGAGGAATCTACAGCAGGGAGGACTCTGACATTTTACATAGGAGGCTATTATGTATCAGGATGGGTTTTAGTTTTGCTTCAATTTGCTTTATATGTTCTTCAAAACTCCATGTGGTGTCACACTCAATCTGATTTGTTGATTGGGTGAGGTTTTCTCAAGAAGTAAGAAGAAACAGAGAAACTAATAGAGGAGGGAAAAGATTGCCTCTAAGAAAGTAAAAGTTGCAGTTTGTAGACTTCCAAGACCCTGTGCTTAGCACTGGAGTATATCTTCTTTTTGAGGTCCCTTGCAGGCTGGAGTGGAGGAAGAACAATAAGGCACATCAGTGGCATTATCAGCTGTGCCAGGGTAACCAGCACCTGCTGCAGAACTGCAACTTTCCTGTGGTATAAAAGGGTAACTAGAGTCAGTAAGGTATAATTCCTCATCCCAAAGTTGAATATTTTTATTAAGTAAAAAAATGGCTACATAGTCTTCCTGTACCTGTACGCATATCAAATAAAATTCATCTCAAAACATTCATCCACGTGCCCTTAATTAGCAAGAGTTATTTGCATTTTCCTTCCAGGCAGTTTGAAGGCCTCTAGGAAGAAATGGCCTCTGTCTTTCCCCTGCACGTGGACGTCCACTCGATACCTAGAGGGGCTCCAGAAAGGGACCAGACTCTTCGTCAAGAGATAATTCAACAAGAAAAGACATTCCCTTTGAAGTGTGGAGAAGAGGTTCTCCCTCGGCACCTCAGAGACAGGTACAAGGGGAGAATGGAGAGCCAGAGTGTAAGGAAAAGATCACCTGTATCCCTGGCATGAGAAATCATCTAAGTAAACTCTCCACAGTTAGATTACCCTTTGATGTTGGAGAAAGGTCCCCTCGTGGGAGACACTGAGGGAAAAAGGCAGAAGAATAAAGAGATGGCTGTGGTTACCAGGTCGAAGGGAAACATGGAATGACACATCCATGCAATATTTAATACTGGATTTTCTTCTTCATTTTTATTTCCAGTGAGCACAAGCAGCTGAGCAAAAGGCTCCAAAAGAAACAGGAAGGAACGCTGATGAGGAAGTTAACTCATCAAATGATTAGTAGACCCACAAAGAGAGCCCAGTTGCAGTAATAGCCCATGCAGGGCTGAGGGCTTTCCCAGGGATTATTAGTAGAATTGTTTTCTTCAGCAGAAGCCAGAGTGCACAACTCTTAGTCTCCATTATAGCTGAAGCACTTGGTATTGAGACTCAAATATGGGCAGCTGTGTAATAGCTGAGTTTCTTACCAGGAATTAACCTTGGCTCTACTCCAAGGTGTCCACCTGGGAATAAATTTTGATTCAGGTAATAATCTATGTCAGAGAATTCAGCCACCATTCCTCAGTGTGAATCCATTTATTAGCACAAGAATTTGAACTCAGAACTTCTAGTTGCTAAGAAGAGGCTCTATCATATGGGCCTTCTCACCAGCCAACATTTACCTTAGATATTTTCTACAATGGGCCTTATAATTTTCCTCCAGATCCATCTTATACAGCAATACTATTACTTCTATGTCCTATGTAGCTGTGATTAACCATAAATACCACAAAACTTAGTGTGTTTATTGAGATGGGAGTTCACTAACTTTTCTGCTGACTTGCCTCAGACTGTGTTGCTGTAAGATTACAGATATGTGTTACCAATACCAGAATTAGCTATGTAGGCTAATTCTTAATGTCTCTCCCAGTTTCAGAATTTGGATTAATACCAACTGTATTTCCCACATTTACTTTATCAGCCACTCATCTTTCCCTGTCTAAATTTGCTTCCTATTTTCTTTCACTGGTGTTTCTAAATATGAAACAAGACAAAACAAAATAAAAATAAGTGATTAATAGATTCTCTGCATGAAAATCTCTTTTTCTGAATTCATGTATTTTTGAAAAAAAGACCTAATAGACTGGGTGCCTGTGACTCATGCCTGTTACCCTTTTGATTAAAGAGGCTGAGATCTGAAGGTTGAGCTTCAACATCAGCTCAACAAATCAGGAACAAATGTCCATAAGACTCTAGTGTCAATAAACTCCCAAGAAAAAGCCAGAGTGGTGCTGCTGGGCTCAAGGGTAGAGCATTAGCTTTAAGCACAAAGAGGCTCAAGGATAGCTCCCTTGTCACAAGTTCAAGCCCCAGGGCCTTGTGGTGGAAGACATTTGAATCTCAATTTAGAAATGTGCCAGGGACAGCAAGCGGAGTATACCTGAGGATCATGGTGAAGAGATGGAAAATCCAATCCACAGGTGGGTGAGGAGCTCAGACATTCCATGACCATGTGCACAGAAGTCTTCATCTGCAGGTCATCAACCTCTTATTCTCTTTTTGTCTCTAGTGGCCAGGTTCTACAAGTTTCCAATCTATTCTCCTGATTTTCTGGTCTGAGATTTGACTCAAAGGATAGATTCCATTCTTCATCTTTCAGAACCTGTCAGGCTGCTTCTCTTCTCATATTTTGTGTTCCAAATTGTTCCCAGTGAGACTTTTCCACAGTGAAGTTAGGATCTTGTTACTCTGAGACTTTATGTCATACCATAGCCAGGGGGCGGGGGTGGGAGTTTCTAGATGTCTCTGCAGAATCTGGCCTTAGCTCCTTATCCTGGATTCCTTTTCTCACCAGCAATGCCTCAGTATCCACTTACATTATAAGGGATAAGCCCATTGCTCTCTCACTACGTTTGGCCCATTTTCCTTTAGAAAGTGTTCTTTTATATTTCTACCTGGCAATATTCAATTTGACTGATTTCTGACTATGCTTGGTTGTGCATTCTATTAACAAGGTGTACATGGCTTTGCTGATGACCATCTTGGTTTGGATTTGAGATTCCTCCTTGGGTGGCCACAGTCAGAACTCCAAGGTCTTTGTACATGTCAGATATTTTAACTAGGTAAAATGGCTGAGGTTTCTGAAGTCCTTAGGTCCCCATCTGATGGTAGCTTTTTGCTGATAGAGTTCCAATGGAGTCCAGGACACTATATGACAAGAATTGAAGTGTGTGTGTGGGTGTGTATGTGTGATAATCTACCACTCTCTCCCTTTTCTTATATCATGAGTGAGAAGTAGTTCTATTGGACTGAGCAAATGAAATATGAGGATGTTTGGTTATATAACTTTACTTGTCCAAGATAGAATAGGGACTTCTCATAAAAGGAATCGAAGAAAAAGAGCATGTTCAAGGCATACTAGCATTTGGAAAAGTGTTTAAAAAGTAAGGATTTGGTAGGATCAGCTTAACTTGAAGCAGTCATACTAAAGTTATAAGCTTGAGTCATATTTGCTAAAAAAAGAAAACAAAAAATCCATGAAAATTGAAAATTGGTGACATTAAGAAATATCTGAAGGAGTCCCCCCCCCAATGTTGCTGTTAGATATAGCAATTATGATGTGTAAAGGACGGAGGTTCTATCAATCATCTATGTTCTATCACATAAATTTAGACGTAATGGATGTTGTAAGTGTCTAACCAAAGCTCACCAATGTGCCTCTAATTCTTCATGCCTGCTACTTAAAAGAGTTGTGTTATGTCCTTAGGGGAAAAAAATGCCATGCACACAGAGACCCAAATTCACTCGCTAAATGCAAAGCAAGTGGCAATTGTCATGGCTTCAAGAAAATCGCATTACATAAACACTTCACAGCTATTCCAGAATGAATCATACCTTTCCAAAACAAGGAATATATGCAGAACCAGTAGTCAGGAGAAAAAATGTGGAATACCATAAGGATTAGCTAATGCAGACACCATTATTGATGTTGCAGAATTAAAGTCGTCAAGCTGCGTTACCACCAGCAGTATAAGTATTTTTTTTTCAAGGACTTACAAAAACCTTTTAACTGTGGTCATGGTTCAAGTAGTTGGCGGGCTTGAATTTGACTTTGAGCTTCAGATTTGGAAAATCAAGGAATTCAAAGTGAATCTCAGCCAGACTCCCTTAGCCTGTGACTTTCCTTGCAGACTATAAATGGATCTTGTTTTTTTGAAAGCAAGCCCAGATTTCCTTAAAACATGTTCCAGTCTCTCTTGAAATCCATGAAGGGTATATTTCAAATGGAGGCTGTGCTTTTGTTCCTCACCCTCTCTTTTGGAGTGTCCTCTTTGTAAGCATTCCAAGCTCCCTCGTATGGGTTAATGGCACTCTTGGAGAGTACATGTCATGCCCATCATTATACATTTCAACCAGCCTCCCCAGATGAATTACAGGCTGACACTCCATTGGCCATATGTCAAAAACAAGCTATTTGGGGTCAACTTTCTTGAAAAGATCTGCCAACTGTTCTACTGGCCTCCTTAACACAAATGGAATTACAGGAATCAGAAGAGGGGATGGGGAGGTCAATGTCCTGAGTTCCATTTCCTTTTTAGGGCACTGCTTTTCTCATCTTTCAGAAAATCTCTTCCAAAGCTCTTTCATACCTTCTATTCTAAGTGGATACTGATGGGACGCAGATGCACAGTTTAGCATACTGACCACTTGGTTCTATGGACCAAAAGTTGCAATCATTCCACTGCCTATAATACCACCCTATTTTCTATTACTGCAAGCTTCTTTGATTTTACTGAAGTGAGATAATTACTTTCTTATGTTGGATACATACCTCTGTGAATGCTACTAGAAGCCACTCCATTGACATTTTTGGCAAATATATCCGATTCTGCTCTTATATCAAGCTTACATTTACCCAAATATGCCCTTTGATATTTCATATGAATAGCTACTCACCCACATCTGGCTCATCTCAAATTTATACACTTTTTTTTCCCTAATGTGACTTTAGGGATATTCATTTATCTATGTCAAGCTTAATCACTTCAACCTGTCAAGATCTGATCTTTTGTCACTGCATATATTAAGTAATTTTCCAACTTTGATAATCTGAAAAATCAGGTCTGTATTTCCATTCAAGACATTCAGCAAAGTAGAGTAAGAATAATTCTGAGAAAAGAGTGATTTGCTTTACTACTAGAATGGGATTACATGAAGTCTATACAGTATTCAGTATCCTTTAGATATTTGTATGCACATAATAGTCTTTAAAATTATTTGGATGACCACTGTGATTTTTCTTTTCATTTTGTCTTTATGGTGGTGTTATGAAGGAAGTGTTGTGTGTTTTTATAAATGAAAAAATCTTAGCTCAGTTGGTTTCACTCTGTGTGAATGCCAACAGGCCTGTATAATTTATCATGTCCCAGTGTAAATTTCCTTTTTACCATTGAGCATGCTTACTTGTAGATTTATAGTCATATTCTCGCTACCACAAATGAAGGAAATCATGCATCCTGTATTTGTCTGGGTTTGATTTACATCTCTTAATATATTTTTAACTTCTTCCATTTGCTTATTAACATTCTATCATTCTTTCTGATGGACAAGTAGAATTCCATTATGTATTTTTTGATCCATTCATCCACTAAAGGGCATCTGGGGTGATTCATAGTTTGGCTACAGTAATTAATGTTGTACTGAACATGGTTATGCTGGTAGCTTTAGTGTGGCCTTGTTTGTGTGTTATTTTGGGTAAGTGTTCAGAAATGGGACTGTTACATTACTGGGTAGCCCGAGGTTTAAAGAAAAACACAAAGGTTGAAGAGCTATATGTATCTTAGCAGAGAAAATAATATTTACCAAAATGAACTCCAGGAAATGAAAACAAGAAGTTTCTTTTTTTTTTTTTTTTTGTTGCCAGTCCTGAGGATTGAGCTCAGGGCCTGACCGCTGTCCTTGGCTTTCTCAAGGCTAGAGACCTGCAGCTTGAGCCACAGCACTTCCAGCTTTTTCTATGTATGTGGTTCCAAGGAATCAAATCTGGGTCTTTGTGCATGCTATGCAAGCCCTCTACCACTAGGCCAAACTCCCAGCCCCAAAGGTTGATTCTTTGTTGTTGTTTGTTTTTGTTTGTTTGTTTGTTTTATCTTTTCCATTTGTTTTGTTCATCTGACATTGGATGCTAAGGGAGGTACAGCAATGGTGGGACAAAAATTGACCAAAAGCAGTAGTGGTACTCAGGAGACACTATGTTGAAAATTAACTATAAGTTGTTTAGCTACAGTTCTCTCCTCTCCACATGCACAAGTTTTTTTTCTGAGAATGGGAGAGAAAACTGGGAGAGGACAAGGGAAGGGGTGACATTGTTTGAGAAGAAATGTACTCATTACCTGACTTATTATGTGACTGTGGGAGGGGAGAGAGAGAGAGAGAGAGAGAGAGAGAGAGAGAGAGAGAGAGAGAGAGAGAGAGAGAGAGAGAGAGAGAGAGAGAGAGAGAGGGAGGGAGGGAGGGAGGGAGGGAGGGAGGGAGGGAGGGAGGGAGGGAGGGAGGGAGGGAGGCAGAGAGAATTGAGAGAATATGTGAGCTTGTAAGGGATGGAGAGAATGATGAAATGGATGACATTGAGGAAGATGTATTGTATTCATAACTGCTTTGTTGAAAGGCAACTCCTTTGTACAACTAAAGATAACACAAATATATTAACAAAAAAAACTAAATTCAAGGAATTAAAGCTACACTTGCCAATGTAACATCCATTACGGAAGTTAAGATTCTGTTTCCTCACCTATTTTTATTCCTATTTGCTATGTCTCATACAACAGGCACACTGGATTTCTTTACTTATATGCACTCTAGTTCATTCATTACTATAGTTTTATATGCTTTTCCCATTTTCTGGATTCTCTTATTCTCTTCACCATGATTTTTCTTTTATAAGAGTATTAATCTCCCATTCTGCATTCATTGTTGAGTTCACATGCCCTTTCTTCATCCTCATTGTATGTATACATTCTAGACTGGGGAAATTTATAAATATAAAGATTATGATATTCTAACTACAATTTTGCTAAATCATACTGCAATGCCAACATGATTATTATTATGTATTTTCATTGTAATTTTAAAGGTGTGGTACAGAGAGGTTACAGTTGCATAGATCAGGTAAAGAGTATGGTTCATTTTGAACAATGTTATTCCTTCCCTCTTTATGTCCTGGTTTTTCCCTTCCACCTCCAACCACAAGTTTTATAGTTCACTTTCAGCATAATGCACAGTGAGTACCACTGTTGCATTTCTTCACGCTTTGTCCCTCCATTTCTGTACTTCTCCTTACACTTCCAAAGTCAAATAAATGAAATAACAGAACAAAAAGAAAATAAAACAAAAACAGCAAAAACAAAAAAATAAACAAACATCTTGTTTCCTTTTCCTGGGGTTTACTTCAACAAATATTTCCCATGATAAGATGCACACTGGCATTATTTCCTTTGTGTTCCTGTCCTAAGAGTTTACTTCTTTTGTCTCATTGTGTATGAATTCCTAGAATTCTGTATAATTTATTATCTTCTGGTGTATTGCTCTGCATATGAGAGAAAACATGTAAAAAAACCCCATGAGGTAAGACTGGCTAACCTCACTTAACATTATTCATCCTAGGTCCATTGATTTTTTTGAAAAATACAATATGACATGATATTATTATATTATATATATAGATAATTCTTCTCAAGGGCTCTGTAAAATTCCATAATATATAAGTACATTTCTTGGATGTACTCTTCTATTGTAAGGCATCTGGGCTGTTTCCAGATCTTGGTTATAGTGGATAGTGTTGCAAGGCTCTTGGATGTGTTAGTCTCTTTATGGTATCATAGCTTGTGAGGTTCTGGTAGATGCCTGGGAGTACAGGCATATTGAATCTTCAGAGTATTTTCTGAGACTTCTTATTAAGGAGTTGTACAGAACGGTTATAATTCTCTATGTCTGGTAATGACTACAATTCTTCTTGCATGAGGTCACCCCTTCCTTTGCCCTCAGTTTTTCTCTTAACCCACACTTCATTTTTTAACAATTATGTTTCTTTTTTTTGTTTTTTATTTATTTATTTGCCAGTCCTGGGCTTGAGCTCAGGGCCTGAGCACTGTCCTTGGATTTTCTCAAGGCTAGAGCTCTACCACTCGAGCCTCAGCACCATTTCTGGCTTTTTCCAATGTATGTGGCACCGAGGAATCGAATCCTGGTCTTCGTGCATGCTAGGCACTAGGCCAAACTCCCGGCCCTACAATTGTGTTTCTTGAATACCATGACTACATTTCTTCATCTTTCTTCCTGCCATTACCATGATATCTTTTTTTTGTACAAAACAAAACAAAACAGAAAATATATCACCACCACCAACAATAACAATAACGAAAACCATGTCCATATTTCCTAGATCCTTGTTTATAAATAGTAATTTAGATGTTCATCTAGATTTTTAAGAGCTCTGAGTAATTTGTTTATATGACCATATGGCTATGGAAGAAGGAGATTAATGGCGTTCATAATTACAAGCTGCATAGAATGAATTTAAATACAACTCCCTTGAAAAGTTAGTACTGGAATTTGTCAACAGGCTCCAGGACAAATCACTGTCTGTTTATATCAGCCTTGCCTTGTCTCTGGTTTTCCCCATGACAGCCACTAACTTTTCTGCCCTTCTTCTTAAAAGACAAACTACGTGGTTCTCATGCCAAGGTTCTTGGATTTGCTCTTTCTTAAGCCTGGTCATTATATCTCCTTCCTACATTACATTTCTACTCAGTTGCTAGCTTCTTCCAGGACCACTCAAGATAAATTATTTAATTCCCAGGGGTTAATTCCATTAAATCATCTTATTTAACTCTCTTCAGAGAAATCTCACATATCTAGCTAATTTGGGGTTCTGTGCTTTATAATGTTTACTTTTGACACATGAAAGCTGTGTCAGAACAGATATCTCATTGATTTTATTATCCTATGTAGCAATTGTCTAGTATATTTTTATAGAGTGACCAGAGAATCATGACAAAGGCAACCAACCAGATTTGAGAGAATCAGCGGCAGGGAGGGGGAAGAAATCTTTCTGGATGGAAAGGATACATTTGTCAGCTTGGGCTGCCATAACAAAACAATGAAGCTAGGTGGCTTGATAAGAGAAACTTCTGTCCTCATGTTTCCAGAGGGAAGAAGTCTGGAGGAAGAATACTGTTATGTTCATATTTGGCAAGGAATGTTTCATTGGCTTCTAGATGGATATCTCCTCACAGGTGGCCTCATATTGTATGGAAACAAAGCTAGAAGGCAATTCCATCAAGGAGGAAGTCACTTTATGACTTAATTCAGGCATCATCTTTTCCCCATCTCTGGATATCATAACTAAATAGCGCTTTGTCCTGTGAATGGCTTGGGGTATGCAGCACAGTTCAGTCCACAGTATACTATGGTTATCAAAGGCTAACAGGAAAACCACTTCAGTGGAACCAGGAGGGGAGATGGCTCATTCTAAGCTACTGGAGTTTTTCTCCCCCATCCATTTGTCGATGAGTCACGTTTGCAATGTTCTGAGAACCTTGTGATGTTTACAATGTGAAGAAATTGCAACTGTAATCAAGCCAGAGATGCAGCTAACTACTTAACACTTCACAAGGCACAGTCACCCACAAGAAAGAATGGTATTCCTCCACAGTGCCAACATGCAAAAACGTCAGATACATTAATGAACTTTCCCTAGGCCATACCCACTCTCCCCAGCCTCTGCCCTTACTTCTTTTTTCTTTTTAATATTTTTTATTGTATTTAATAAAAGGGTTACATGATATTTGCCAGATAGAAGGTGCATTAATTCACATACATTGATATCCTTCCACATGTCTTGGTCCCCATTATGCCCCTACTTTTATGTCTCATTTTCACGTGCTTTTGGTGTTCCCTAGTATCCTTTTGTGGCCCACTCTGCCCTGTGACACATTGGCATTTCTTAGGAAGTTGTCTAAACTTTTCCAGCTTCCCTGAGAAGCTGAAATCAAAGAGAGAAGCCTTGCTCAGGTCAAGACTCTGTAGGTAAGGGCTGAAGAATGCAGGGGTCACCCATTATGCTATCGAGGAAGCAGAGAGGCCTGAGTGAGGCACCACAGGCTCTTAACTAAAAAGTCTTTAAGAGATCTTAGATCCAGGGTGCAGGAGTTCAGTAGTGTAGACTGAAAAGTCCTTGGGAATCTGCTGAAGCCAATGCAAAGAGCATTTTCTGTACTTCAGCTGTTTCTCCTTGTCTTCCCTGGTGAGTTCAACAACCCTGAAAAATTACAATTGGATCAATTTGACCAACTCAGCAGTGCATGAGCACCAAGGAGATATGTTTTTCTTTTTATTTGACTTGCAGGAAACCAACTTCAATGAGATTTTATAGACTCTTGAAGCCTGGGGATTGTTTTCTCCATTCTTGTGTCTAAAAAGGAACACCTCTGATATATACATATATGAAACACAACACAAATTGATGAATTCGAACCAATTGGAGGTTGTTTTTTTCTCCTTTTCTTTTTTCCATTTAGAGGAACCTGGTAGAAGAGGCTGAACATGTTCCATTTCTAACGATTTAATTCTAATTAGTATTTATAACTATAGTTTAATTCCAATAACACTATTAAATGAGTACAGAAATGTACTTATTGATTCTCATGTGTGCAAGACATCATGCATTTAGATGTGGTGGAAAGAAATCTAGAGAGCTATGTACCCTCTCGATTTCTATAGTTTTCTCACATTCTTTGATTACGATCTCTTTTTTATGTTTCATACTGTGCTAATGAGTCTTTTAAATTGCTATTTGTAATAAATTTGGGGTAAGATTATTCAGTCTTCTTTGTATTTTTCATTTCGTGCTCTGAGTGTGGGAACCTACAGAGAGCTACAAATTGAGAGAAACAAACATTTCAGAGAAAATAGACCTCCAGAGTTTAGGAAAGAGCCAAGAATTGACAATTTGAGGGGCTTCAAGTATGCCAAGTGGCCATCATAACTCACTCCACATCTCAAAAGGGAACAAACAAATCAAGATTTGAAGAATGAGCAGAGCCTTTTGTTTGCGGAGCATGTTTTCACTGTGTGTGTTGGCTAAAATGATCACTAAGATCTGTGTTAAGAGCAACGTCTTTATCTCTCATTGAAATTTCTAATTTATAATGAGAAAGAATATGTGAAAGTCTTTCCCTTAAACAAAAGTGAGGACTGATGCAAAGAAATGAGCTATGAGAATGAAATCCTTCCTCAACGCCTATTTCAGGGGTGGGGCGAACCGTAAGGGGAGTTGCCCTGTGCCACACTTTTGAAGGTCTTATTATAGAAAATAAATTCTAGTAATTCAAAGGAAAAGTTATCATGCTATTTTTCTCAGCACTTTATCTTTGTCAACATCTGACTTGAAATACAATCAGAGAATATCCACATTAGAAATGACACTTAAGGTTTTACCTATCCGTTATTCTTAAGTTCCTAAATTCGTTATTCTTAAATTCCTAAATGATATCTGGGTGAGAAAATCTTCAAAGGCTCCAGGAATGTGCCTTTTCCATTGCACTACCACCTGATTTCTTGTCTGATACATTTGAATTTAACTAAAAGCAGTCTTATTGTGAGAAGGAACAAATCCATGTCATAGGCAAACTCAATGTTCCTTGCTTCCAAATTGACTAAGGAGTTTTTGGTCTAAGGTTTTATTCTCTTTCCTTACTGCAGTATGCTTTTGACATAAAAGCATTTCCAATATGTGTGGCTTTTAAATGTTTTTGAAATTAATTTAAATCTTATTAACATGCATTCAAAATACATTTCAGCTCTAGTTTATTTTACTTAAGTCCCTTTAAACAAGCAATCATATAAATTAGTATATGTTCATATATCACTTAAAATATATATTCACAAGGCTCATTGTAAATATGTAAGTGCAAATAACAGGAGATATAACAACAAAAGTTCCCTTTGTATGCTAATATAATGTAACAAAATGTTGTCCACAATATTATATCACCTATATTACAACTGTTCACAGTAAAACCAAAGCAAACTCCAAAAATCTGTCCTTGTTAGGCCTCTCATGTCTTTTATAGTGAATTTATATTTTCATATAGGATATCTAACATATGCATATGTCAGTGTACATACGATGTGTACGATGTGTATACATGTAATTGTATTGTGCTATTCATTCAATATATTGAAACTGTGCATCAATTGACCTAACTTTCAGTCATATATTTGCAATCACACCTACTTATTACAATGATACTGAATTTTGGCTGTATTTTTAAAACTTATTCTTTTAATCTTTAAATTTTTGTTATTTTTTTTGTGGGAGCCAGGATTCAAACTCAGTGACTCATGCATACTAGGAAAGCACAATACTACTAAGCAACATTCCCAGTCCTTATTTTGGCTTTTTTCCCCATATATTTTATTGTAATTAATAGAGGGGTTCCAGTTATATTTGCCAGATAGAAGTAGCATTACTCCACACACACTGAAATTCCTTCTCATGTTTTTGTCTCTATTTTCCTCCCCCAACCCTCTCCACTCATCTTGTTTTCCCTACTTCCCTTTCCTAAAAAATGCCATGAGGGTCAGGAGTTTAGCCCACTGGTAGAGTGCTTGCCTAGAATGCATGAAGACCCAGGTTTAATTCCTCGGTACCACATACATAGAAAAAAAGCCAGAAATGATGCTGTGGCTCAAGTAGTAGAGCTCTAGCCTTGAGAAAGCCTAGGGACCGAGTACAGGCCCTGTGTTCAAGGGCCAGGAATGGCAAAAAATGCCACAAAAATGTTAGTACCAAACTAAATAATCAAATGTGTTAATAATAATAGTTATAGGAAAAAATATTTTATAAACTCATTTTTCAAATTATTAATTGTAACTAAAGCAATAGATATGATCTGTCTGTCCATTCATTCATCTACTCTTTTTAGAAATAAAATTTACCATTAAATTTGTAGGACATTTTTGGAACGATTATCTTAAAAAAAAATATATATATATATATATATGCTAGACTGGGAAAAAAGTTCTTTGTAAGATAGACCCACTGAAGAGAAAGGAAGACATAATAAAATAAAATGGAAATATACTGTCCATACAAATGTAGATGTGGTGGCATATATTTGAACTCTTAGCATTTGATGGACTGAGATAGGAAGATGAAAATTTTGAGAAAAATCTGGGCTACATAGTGAGATCTTGCCTGAAAAAAAAATGGCCATAAAAAGTGATTGATGCCTTCAAGAAAAGAATACATACACTTGTATGAATTAGGCAGAACTGGGTATATGAAATACAATAGCATTCTTCATGCTCCAGCAATATGGCAAGCTTATCCCCTGCCTCCAGACCTATGCACATAATCATGGCTCTATTTGGAATGTGCTTCAATGATCTTGTAATCTAACTTCTTCACCATTCTGATTTCTGCTTCAATATTCCCACTGCATGGTGGTCATACTGAACCAATCTTTGTGGAAGTATACTTCATGCTACATATTATTACACTTTTCCTTGCCAGTATAATATTTAATGAGAAAACGACTGATAAATACTTTCAGTTTTAAAACACATAAGCATTGAGAAAATACAAAAATTCAATCAGCAATTTGCACTGGTACATATATTGGTTAATATCGCTTCTAGTTATGTCTTGCTCATTTTCATAAAGTAGCTAAGTAGTTAAATACTGTTCATTATATCTTAAAACACCAGAGAATCATTTTTAATTTCATCTGCAAAAAATATTTAATATAACTGATAAGAAGTCATTTTACAAAACACTTGAGCATATAGGTGAACTTAGCCCATAAGTAAGTACCAAACTAATTCGAGATATTATACAAGGAGGATGAAGAAATGGGTTTGTTATTTATACTTGAAATCTGTGCATAAACAATTCAAGGTAAGCGTAGGCGATTGATGAATAAAACATCACTGATCAAGCAGGCTGAAACTAAATTTTGGCTTAATCCTGCTGGTTTAATTTGGTTTAGTGCACTTTTTTCTCCTGTCTTCTGATGTTGTTTTTACCTGAGGTGAGTACATATATATTATGCATGGGGTGAAATGAGCAGCATAAATTTAAATACCTGGAGCAGGTTATAAAATTGCTTTTATTTTCAGATATCAGGTTTCTGTTAAGGAGAAACGAAAATAACTCCTCTTCCCTATCTCTGCAGAAAAGTGCCATTGTCTATTTAAAACACAGTCTATTTCAAAAGAGTTTTGAGTCAATAATGAATGAATTTTCTTTCTCAACAGTTATCTTTATATTTGCAAAATTGATATATAACGCATTGCCTAAATATATACAAGCCTGAGAATTGATATGACATCTTTTGTAGAAAATAATCTTGAACAATGATATTTGGGTGCAAAATATTAGGAAGTCAAGTTGCCTTGACAGCTGACGAAACCATTGAGTTAGTCTTAGATCCTATGGCATGTGTCTGTCATAATAGAACAGGGTGGAATTCAGCCCTGTGTGATTCATAATTTGCATCTAAATATAACATATCTTTTCCTACTATCAATGTGTTTTAATGTTGAAATCTAGTTCTGGATATAGAAAAAAATATGACCCTTCTCAAGAGTGTAAAGGGAAAAAAAATATCACTTCTCAACATCAAGCTCCTTGATGTTTGTAATCATCTTTAACTTAGTAATAATTAGTATATATATATGAATCTTTTATTTAAAACTACACTAAATAGTTTTAAACTGAGGGTAAAAACATTTGCAATCTGTAATTCATCTAATTTAGTAGATTCCAAGGCTTTTATGAACCCAAGACTTAATAAATTACACTAAATTTGCACATGAAAATTGATTAGACGACACAACAAATGAAAACAGCATTGTTCTTTTATTCAATATATCATCACCAGTGCTTTGTAGAAAATGTTCCCGAATAAATTCTTTTGCTTTTAACTTTAGTTGAGTTTCATAGTACACATGAAATGTAGACTTTATCTGCTCTTGGACCCTCTTCAAGTACAAATTCCTATTTCTTGCACTGTACTTTTGTAAAACATTTGTCTTCATGGATTCAGTCAGTTTTAAATCATATTTCTAAAATTTAATTTTAAGGACATGCCATTTTCCCCCTTCAAGGCATCAGTTAGCTTACATTAAAATAATCAGCATGGAACCAAATACAATGCTGATATGCTGTACAAATTAAATTAGTTTTAATAAGCATACCAAATAGAATCCTGTGAAAACCAAATTATTTTTTTCTCACATGTTTGAAACCTGAAATTGCTGTGTGTGATGTGATAGATAATGTGTATTATATTCATTGTGTACAATTACTAAAGAGTAATAAAATAAGTAATAATGTTTAACTCTAAATGTATAAATGTACACATCCTATGTAAATGCACATTAGAGAAAGGAGAACAGGAGAAAGAAGGAGAAACAAAAAGAGAGCTAAAGATGGACATGGAAATCCATACACTGTGAAAAACCTGTTTTTGTCCTTTACTATATAAATTAATACTTTCATCATAAAAATCACTAAAATGGATACTTTTACTCTTTTCAATTGATAATATGGACCAAATATATCCTTCAGGGTAATATCAAGAATATTTTATGAATGTGATAATTGTACAGTTCCCAACTTGCATAATCATTCTAATAGTGTTTGGAATATCAAAACAAAAACATTCTAAGGAAAATCAGCCTTAATTGTCAACATTGATTAATCATTTTATATGTCCTTCATGGTTCTTTTGCAAGCATTGCCCAACCCTATGGCATGAGTTGTGTTATAGTTCCCACTTTGTATAAGCACTTCCAGAAAGGCTGATATGCTTAATTTCAGCCAGATTCTCTTATTCCTGTTCCAGAATCCTGATTTTTAATTTTCCTTAATATTGTGTTTTTCCAGTTCACTTTCTGATACATATGGCTCTGTATTGATTATGAGACACCTTCTAAAGCGTTTGTGGAGTATTTTGATGCTGTCTTTGGATGTTGTTTGGTGATGTCTTTCTTCTCTGTCACTGATGTTCCTATTTGGAAATAGGGTCATTTGAAGAGATTGGGTTTAGATAAACTCAGTAGTATGTCCAATGACTGTTGCAATTATAAAATGAAAAATACGTAAACAGAAAAAACAATGAAAAAGCTCCTATAATGATAGTTGGGATTGCTCAAACTTGCAAGCCGAAGAAATGTCAAGAATTATTGGCAGATACCAGAAGCTAAAGCCTGAAGTTATCAGAGAGGAGAGTGTGCCCTGCTGATGCTTTGATCACAGCCTTCTACTATCCAGGACTGTAACAAAATACATTCATCCCCTTTCAGACACTCCATACCAGATAATTTGTTACTACGTCTGGTGGAAGTTAAAGCAAGGAATTATTGATCAGATGGCAATGTCTGACCAGCATTTGGAGAGAGTGGTGAGCAATGGTCCTGATCACGTCATGTCTTTTGTTGTTTAGTAACATTTCCAAATGAATTTGGTAAGCTTTAAGATGCTCATTTATCATGTGAGTTATAGGTAATTAGTGGATCGGGTTTAAGCTGGGAATGGTAGGTCTCAGATCTCACCTCATTGAATATTTTAAGGAAACTCTCTACTGTTTTTTTTTCATATATTTTTATTGTAATTAACAGCAGGGTTACATTATATTCACCAGATAGAGGGTGCATTACTTCACATACATTGATACCTGTTTTCATGTCTTGGTCCCCATTTCCGACAGCTCACCCCCGCCCTTCATCTTGTTTTCCTCCCTTCCCTATCCAATTTCAAATAACCAAATACACATGTATCCAATATATCAGGTGAAATACTGTAACAATATGGGATAACCAACTGACAGCAAAAGAGATGAGAGATAACGTAGTACATTAAGGACAACAATCACTTGTTATATGGCTTTTGTTTTTATATCCTGGAGGTCATTTCATTTAGCGTCATACTATATGACCTTATGTATCTAGGTTTTGTTCTACTGTTCTTTATAGTGCTGCACTATACAGTGTACAAGACACTCAGTTTCTCTGCATCCTTTCCAACACTGTTTTTTATTTTTTATTCTATTTTTATCTGTTTCCAGAAAGGAATCATAACTAAATGTTTTTATTTTAGCGGAAAGATACTTTATTATAAAAATACTATTTTAAGTTCCAGTTTAAGGAATAATCTTATTAGAAAAGCAGTCTGAGCCATGAAGTTTTTATAATGAATAACAAAATAAATGATTATGAACAAAATAATAATTTCTTAAATGCCTCATTTTGGTTCAGTTGGATACCATCAAGGAAATAATTCACATAGATTAGGAATTTCAAGTGGTAATTGTTTTTTGTTATTTTTTACAAATTTGCATCACAAATTTATAATCCTTTAATCTCTGCTTAACTGGTGCTTCGATTTGTCTTTATTAAAACAAAAAACAGAGGAAATTTTCATAAACACACATAGAGTACTCTAGCCGAACCTGCTTTCAACAAAATCATTTGGGGAATGTTGTTCTTCATTTTCCTTATTGAGATCAAATCAAATATGAGTTGCTAAAAACCATTTTTATATTATTAGAAGAGCTTTACTGTAAATATAATTCACTTTTGTGATTGGCACGTTGGTCCAGATTGGCATCAATTCCTCTACCAACTGTTCATACTCAGAGGCTTTTTCTGTGACAGTGGTGTAATTACAATTGATGTTTGAAAGTCAGAATTAAAAATCCCTTAAATTGCATTTGTGCTTTTTTGTCATTCACTTATGTGACTATTTTGCCATATTTTCTTGCTACATTTATTCTAATTTTTCAGTCTTGGGTTTGAAACATATCCCAAGTGTTCTCTAGTTGACGGCTTTGGAAGAGGTATTTCTTACCTGTTCCTTTACTTCATGTTTTTAGTAAAGAAGGCCATAGATACAGGATGAATTTAGTTCAGGTGTTGCAAAGGAGTTCTAATTTATTCTTATTGTTCCATAATCAAAATTCTTCATTTTTCCCTATTTTCTGCTCTAAACATCTATTTTCAGTATTAAATCTAGATCAAGGGCCTCTTTTTCTCTATATATCAAACATTTTTCTTTGATTTTTCACTAAACTAATTGTACAAAAGGGTTTCATTGTGATGTTCCTATAGATACATGCATCATTTTTTTTTGTTCAAATTGGGCACTTCTCGACAGTGCATTTCTTTGTTCCTTTTCATGAAAAAATTCAGTAGGCTTCCAATAGTAACACAGAGAAAGAAAAAAAGAAAGAAAGAAAGAAAGAAAGAAAGAAAACAAAAGAAAGGAAGGGAGGGAGGAAGGGAGGTAGGGAAGAAGGGAGGAAGGAGGGAGGGAGGATAGGAAGAAAAGAAGGAATAATAGGAAGGAAAGAAGGAAGGAAAGAAGAAAGAAAAAGAAAGGAAAGAAAAATATTTAACTAAATAAACAATTGATACATAGTCAGATATATTTATTCTTGCATGTATATTTGAGTAATATGCTTCTTTATACATACATTCAGTATTTTTAACTCATCCATCCCTTTTGGGCTAGATTGATGATATTGATTGATGGAAGCTGGAGTATAGGTATCTATGTTGTATATTAACCTATATTTCTTTGTATATATGTCTGAATGATATATCAAGGTCATAAGGTAGTTATATGTATAAATATTCCATAATGTCTATGCTAATTTTTGAAGAGGGTGCAATAACTTACACACCCATAGTGTATTATGGGTCTTCTCGACATCTTGGCCAAAATTTGTTGTTAATAGTTTTCTAGATAATGACTACTCTGACTAGCGTAAAATAGAATCACAGTATAAATAGAATTTTTCACTTTGTTTATGACCAAGGTTATAATATTTATATATGTATTTATTGGCCAATTGTACTTCTTTTTTTCTTTTTGACAATTTTTTGTTTAGTAATTTTCCCAATCAATAGTTGGTATATTCCTTTTTTATTAGAAAGAGAGGTGTATTATTTTATTATCTTTTTTTCTCATTTTTTGTTTTGTGTTGTATTTCCTTTTCATTATTTTTCCCATATATTTTTATTGTAATGAATAGATGGGTTACATTATGTTCACCAGATAGAAGGTGCATTATTTCACAAATATTTATACCCTTTTTCATATCATGGTCCCATTTCCCTCCCCCCACCCTCCTCTCATCTTGATTTCCCTCCTTCCCTATCCAATTTCAAATAACCAATTAAGCATATATAAAATATAAAATATATCAGATAACAATATGATATAACCAAGAACAGCAAAAGAGATGAGAGATAACATAGTACATTAAGGACAACAATCACTTATTATATGGCTTTTGTTTCTATATCCTGGAGTTCCTTACATTTAGTGTCATACTATATGGCCTTATGTATCTAGGTTTTGTTCTATTGTAAATCTCTGCTAGGAGAGCCCAAGGTTTCTATTGATTATGACAAATGAGGGAAACCATCGAGCCTATGTTCCTTTGAGTCTGGCTTACTGCACTTAATATGATCTTTTCTAAGTGTTTCCATTTCCTTACAAATGGGTCAATGTAGTATTTTCTGACTGCAGCATAGAATTCCATAGTGTATGAATACCACATCTTGTTGATCCACTCATCAACTGAGGGACATCTGGGTTGGTTCCATATCTTTGCTATGGTAAATAGTGCTGCAATGAACATCATTATGCTAGTGGATTTAGTATGTCCTTGTTTCTGGACAATTGGGTAAATGCCAAGTAGTGGAATTGCTGGGTCATAGGGGATTTCTATGTTAGGTCTTTTGAGGAACTGCCATACTGCTTTCCATAGTGGTTGAATGAGTTTGCACTCCCACCAACACTGTAGTAGCAATCCCTCCAGGCCACCTCCCCTCCAGCATCTGTTGTTATTGGATTTCTTGATCCTGGCCATAGCTGGTATATTTCTTTTGAGCTGTTTTTATATTTTAATCATTAAGCTCTTATCTGATGACTAGTTGGAAAAAGTTTTCTCCCATTTTGTGGATTTTCTTTCATTTGTGTTACTATTGTCTTTGTAAAAACTTTTTTTTTTATTTTTAGTTTTACACAATGGATTTGTCAATTGTAGCTTTTGTTTCCTGGAAAAATGGCATCCTATAAAGAAAACAGTTGTTGATGCCTACATCTCCAAGGGTTTTTCTTACATCAGTTCTAAAGGTTTATGTCTTAAATTATGATCTTTGTTTCATTTTGATTTAAGTTTTGTATGAGATGAGTGAAATAGCTGTCTATTTTCTCTCTCTTCTATCTGTGGATATCTAGTTTTTCCAAGCACCATTTATTGAAGAAGCTAGCACTTCTCCAATGTGCATGCTTGGCTCTTTGTCAAAGTCAGAGAGCTCGAAATGTTCTCAGTGGAAGAATGGATAAAGACGTGGAATATAGAAACAATGGGGTTCCATGCTTTCATCAGAAAAGAATGACATTGCCTTGTTAGTATGGAAATGGAAAGATCTGGAAAAAATATATTAAATGAAGCAAGTCAAGCCCAAAGAAAAGTAGCTTGCATGGTTTCAATCCATTATAATAGCTAGAGTATGCCAATGATATTCTTAACAGGTGACCACAGCAGTCCAATCACTAAGTGCCAAGGACCATATATAATGAAGAGCATTAAAATGAACTCAGAAGTGGAACCAAGAGATTCTTATTATGTTCTGTATGCAATTATTTATTTTAGATTTCAGTATTCTTTGTGTTGTATGTAAGCTTATTTGGTCCATGAAAAGGAAAGGGAATCACATAAACAGGAAGAGAAAGCAGGAACTAATGTTACAAAGATACTCACTTGAAACTATGTTGAAAATGAACTATATATCTTGGGAGGCAGGGCCATAAGGAGGGATAACTGGGAAAAAATGAGTGATGAGGTAACAGTGCTTAAAAAGAAGTGTACTCATTACCATAAGTATGTCAGGGTAACCATCCTGGTTATCATGTTTACAATAAAGATATTAGAAAAAACTATCACTAGCAAATTTCAAACTATTCCATTTCATAAATAAATAAGTAAACACTACTAAACTAGATTCTACGAATTCAGCCTTACCTGATACCCGACCTGGACAAAGATTAAAAACAACAAAAATGGAAAATGTAGATGAAATTATTGGATGAACTCACAAACATTATCAATCAAATATGTAAAAATCAATCATACAGTAGAGTGGTTTTATCCCAAGAGATATGAATGGTTTAATATATAAAAATCATTAACCATTATGCAGCTCATAAACAGTCAAAATGGAAAACATGATCAACTCTGTAGATACAGGGAAAAAAGCCATTTGCCTTTATTTTGGAAACCTGTCATTTTCTCTATGTCTCCTTGCTCAAAAATGCTGACATTTCAAATAATGAGTAGATCTATAACAATTAAAGAAACTGACATTATAATTGAGTATCCTTGTGCAGAGAACAGCTCCAGGTTAGAGGGTTTCACTGGTGAATTGCTTTGAACATTTCAAAAACAGTAAATAACCAGAAAATCTTTAATTCTATGAGGCATTAATTGTAGCCCAAATAACAATAAAGCCATCCAAGTTTAAAGGCAAACACATACTTCTAATCACATAGACACAAAAGTATTTAACCAATTCCTACAAAGAAATGCTGTTGAGAATGTGATCCATACACTAACTTTTATGGGTCACTGTTTGAGAGGTAAAATGCAGGCTCTTTGAAAAATATCATGGCAGAGTCTTCAAATCTTAAACATAAATTTACCAGGTAACTCTACAATCCTATTCCAAGGCTACATCCAAGAGAAATAGAGGCATATACCCTCATAAATATTTATGACGTTGTAATTATTATCTAGGAGACATAAAGCAGAAACAAGTCATTCGGTCACTAAATGATGACAGGATAGAAACAGTGTGTTATATTCATAAAATAGAATACTATTTTGCAATAGAAGCAAATGTGGATTCACATTGTAATGAGGAGGAACTTAAAATATGCTAAGGAAAAACCATCCATAGAAGACTGCATATTTTATGAATTGATTGATATGAAATTTCCATAACCACTGAAATATATGAACCAGAGGTAGAGGAAATCTGCCAAGAACACAAGAGATTTAAGGGTAAGTGAAATATTGTGAACTTGGTAGAATTTCTCAGATTTACATACCAAGTTTTGATAAATTATACACTTACAAGTTAATTGTTATTGGCATCACACCTTATAGAAGATTAAAAAAAAACTTGTAAGGGATGAAATGGAGAGGTCTAGGTGAAGCATTACAACACTGTGTTGGTAATTATGCATCTAAGAGATGAATGTTGGAGATTCATTATTCTCTTCTATTTTTGTGTATGTTTGAAAATTTAATGAAATACTAGAAAAGGAAAATGAGGTCTTTAACCTTATGGCTTAGATTTATTCAGGAAAAGGTTAACAATACATGTGGAGGCTTTTATTTTTAAAGCTACAAGAACAGAATTTCTCTGAATCATTATTTAATTTTTAAAGCTATGTTTTATGTAAAATATTGAAGGCCAAGTATTTAGATTGATTCAGCAAGCACAAGTCAACCGATACTTCAGTGTATCATAAGAAAATTACCTGCAAGCTTACAAGAGGAAAAAAAAGTCATGGAACTTAAATACATTTTGGAAAAAACACTGAGGGAAAAAAAAGAGAGTGTTTGTGACTCCTAGGCCAAAGAATGAGAAAGTTTTTAAATTATTTATTATCTTTATACCAGATTACATTGTCTCCTTCCTTCCTTCCTTCCTTCTTTCCTTCCTTCCTTCCTTCCTTCCTTCCTTCTTTCCTTTTCTCTTCATATTAGAGAATCTAGAAATATCCTTCTTATTAAGAGCAATGTATAGACCTGGAATGACCCATATATATCTTAAAGCATCAGGAGAACCTGCTGAATTTCTATGCCTAAAGTGATGCCCAGATGTTAGTGGAAAAATAGAAAATCATTCCATGAAGTTCCAAACTGAGGATCTCAGTTGTGCACTGCAATACTGGATCTATCAGCAATGTAGGAACACATGCTACTTAATGGTATGCTGAACACCAAACAAGTAACCATCTGTGATCATAAAGTGAATACTGAGAGTAACTGAATATTCAGTGGGCAGTCACAAATACTGGAGAATAGACTCAGCATTAAAATTTTAAAGACCTATCAGTGATAGATGCTATGCTGAACAGAACAAAATAGAGATGTTCCTTTAAGAAGTTTGTGTTGGAGAGGTTGTGGCATCAATAACAATGTTCCAGTTATTCTTCATTGAAAGAGGCTGGAATAGCGGAAAGGGCCGTGAGTGGATGTGATGGTGATCATGGTTACAGAAAAGATGTTCTTGTTGGCAGTGCTTGGGAAAGGCCTGTAGATGACATGATGAGAAATTCAGATGGACGTAGTGAGGGACTAGAGCCGTGTGCATTCACAGCAACAAGAAAGCACATCAACTTGTGAAACAAAAGAGAGATTTCTGTGGGGTAAATGATCCTGGAGGAAACATTGGAAAATCCACTCATCACAATTTACCCCTCATCCCCTAAAGAGCCCACTCTCTGGTTTGCCGAATGCCACTCATTTTTCTTCCACTCACAGGGGCAAGACAAGGTTAAGCGAAGAGCCTGCGGTCCTGAGATTCTTTATAAGGTGTCCTCGTGAATGCAAAAGCCTCTGACTCAGCCTTACATGTGGAAAACAGCCATCCTTTCCCAGCCACAGCAAAGGGAGGACCGAGGTTATAACACAAGGTCTTTGTGGAACAGTTCAGATCTAAACTAGCACAGACTGTCAGTTTTAGGACTAATAACTACTTACATGCAACTAAGCTTAGAACATGGACATTTTTTGGTAGCACATAAATCATTCAGGAAGACATGATGATAACAAGAATCTTCCACAAGAGTATCTGAGACAGTGGAAGTTGATTTCTACTGATTCCAGAATTATGAACTCTGTGCACCTCACCAATCAAAATGCTATATGAAATTATCATCAGGCAATAAGTGTAACCTGTTTATATTTGGATCTTATCCACATGCCTCTGCTACTATGCATGCCATTCTAAAATGGAAAGAACTCTGAAGTTCAAAACACTCAGTCCTAAGTATTTGAGGTAAAAGGGTATAATCTACTTGTTTACATTTCCTAGGAATTTACCCATTCATCATCCGGATTTAATTCTTATGTGCTTTTAATTCGAAAAAAATTAACTCTGTGGTTTACTGACATTTTTATTTATAGGGGGGAGAGAACTGTGGTTCTTTGTAAGTAGTGTCTCAGTCAAATCAAAATAATTTGATCCAGGTGTTCTCTACAAAAACACTACCATTCGCCTTCTCACTTAGGAAATGCTCCCTCTAGTAGAAAATTTCCCTGGGGAAAAAAAAGTTAGATGCATCTTTACCACATGGATCTGAAATTATGATAAACAATGAGGATGGAATTGCTTAACACAAGTTCTGGTTTTCCTGAATGGGCTAATGCATACATGAAAACATTGTGACTAATTATGCATGAAAGTTTATCATACTGATAGTTATAATACAATAACTATCTTCAGCATTCTTTTAGACCTTTTTCTGTTAAAACAAATATTTAGGTCAATTTCCTAACAAAGGGACACATACCTACAGATACAGTCATATCAACACTCCAAGCTTCTGAAACTAAAATCCTTTAGTAACCTCTTTTTCCAGTGTTCTCAGGGACACTGGGCTAGAAATAATTTCAAGTAATACATGCTCATTCAAGTGGTTGAATTTGTTCTCTAATCATATTGCCAATTTCAGGTTTACTGAGGACCAAGGATTAAAATTCAAAAGGATGGATAACCCAGCCTCTGCTCACTACCCTAACCAATTTTCTCAGAATTTGATTATGCTTGGAATAAATGTATTGAAATTGTAGTCAAGAATCTAGTGGAGGTTGTATATAGAAGGCGTTTATATTATAATGAAGGTTCATTTTCTTCTAGAGACCACAGCATACTAAAATAGTGGGTGACAATAAAGCATTTGTTATTATCCATAGCTCAGACTCAAATGCACTGTTACATGAACAATCAGAGGAGAAATGGAGGTCAAATGTCAGCACTAAGTTTAATGATCACTGGGTGAGGTATTTGAACTTGTCACAGGAGCAACATTGGGGTAGAGAGCCATTAATCTTTTGAAGCTGTCAAACTTGAGAGTTTTCTATTTTTCCTCCATTTTTAGCAAGGTACAGGATAGTGTTTAAAAGAATTTAGCCAATTGAAGTCTCTATGAAACATTCTTTTCCTTTTATGAGCAAGAGAACCATTAAAGGTTTTTTTTTTAGAAGAGGATATTTCTCTGATTCTAACCATCATTTCTAAACCTGCCTTCTATTTTCAAATTGGAAGGTATGATTGGGCAGAATATCATATTTATAGAAGAGAAAGTGTAAGTTCCTTGATGATGCGTGAAGACCTAGACTTTTGAAAACTTTCAGTTATTTTATCCTTAAATCAGTCCTAATAACTAAATCCTAACAGAATACTAGGAACTTTCTTTAAAAAATTCACCTTTTGCAGTGTTTTTCAGACCTCACAAATTTTTCATTTATTTGTTTCTGCAAACTTATTTTTCTTATATTTTTTTTAAAAGCGTTATCACTGGGACTTGAATTTAGGGCCCAGTTGCTGACCTTTAGCTGTTTTTGCTAGGGCCTCAAGCTCTTGCTTAGCTTTTTATGCTCAAGACTGTTACTCCACATAAGTTTCTTGATGATTAATTAGAGATAAGAGCCTCAGGGACTTATTTACTCTAGCTGGCCTGGAACTGTAGCCCTCAGATACCAGCCTCCTAAACCATTAGGATTACAGGTATGAATCAGTGACACCTAGCATGTTTTTATAAATGATCTTAATGGTAATTAAATTAGAAGGCTTATGAATTATGTAAGGTCACAGAATCAATACAAATAAAAGAGTAGAAGTTGATCTCACCAAGTTATCCATAATATTTTCCTAATAAAATGTGCATTTCTTGATGTTAATTATAATACTCATTACAAGGCTTTTCTCATTCAATTTACAATTGAAATTGAATAGTCTTAGAAATCAATAATCCTAACATATTTCCATCAAGCAGAAAAAATTGGGTTTCCTGTGAATTGAAAAGAAGTATACATTTTGAAGTGTGCCCTGAGTTGAAACTGGATGGTATATAATCTTTGGAAGTTTCTCCTCTTGTCAATGAGTGAAAAGACATAAACAAATACACCTTTAGTATATAATGTATTTAAAAGACCCTAGTAGGGATATTGTTGAGTAACAAAAGTTACAGTGAAGCAAAGAAGGATTAGAGATAATCATTAAATGAATGACATGTTGAACCTTGGAAATGATAACATTTTATTGTATTTTATTTTGGGGATAATATATAGAGGGGTTACAGTTACATTTGTCAGATAGCGGGTACAGTACTTCTTGAACCTTGGTATCCCTTCTCATGTCTGTGAGCCCTTTCCCTCCTCTCCCCCCTCCCACTCATTTGGTTTTCCCCATTTCCTTTCCTATTTCAAATAAATAAGTGCATATACAGTATACCAGGTAACAAAGTAACTTTTGAAGAGTCCAAAGCAGGTTGGAATGTCATAAATGTGATTTGACACAAAACAAGGCATTAGGTACAAAGATTACACATTAGCAAGTTCTACTATGGCAGGTATATTTCTGCAAGGATATTTGAAGAGCCTTTCTGCCTTTTGTTTGAGGGGGAACCAATGAGCTTGAAGATAACATAAACTTTTTTTCTCTTTTTTTTAATTAAAGAATTTCTTAACATTGTTTTTTACATCATATTTTAAATGACAAATTTAACAAACAAGTGTTCAAGGAGAGTATCTGTATTTACAATCACTGGGACTTAGTATTTAGAACTCAATAAAAATTAGGCTATGGGTTTGTATATCATAGAAACATATTAATTTATGAAATAAGACATTATGTCTATAGAGTCATAGGTTTTTATGTCTATATAGTTATATTTCCATTACCATGTCCATAGCTTTGGGTATGCTCTTTTTTCATATTTTTTATTGTAATTAATAGAAGGGTTACATGATATTTGCCAGATAAGAGGTGCATTAACTCACATACATTAATACCCTTTCACATGTCTTGATCCCCATTTCCCTCCCCCAACCGCACCCCTCATCTTCTTTTCCCCCCTTCCCTATCCAATTTCAAATAACCAAATACAAATATATCCGATATATCAGGTAATAAAGTGGGATACTGTAACAATATGAGATAATCAAGGGACAGCAAAAGAGATGAGAGATAACATAGTACATTAAGGACAACAATCATTCATTATATGGCTTTTGTTTCTATATCCTAGAGGTCCTTTCATTTAGCGTCATACTATATGGCCTTACGTATCAAAGTCTTGCTCTATTGCAAATCTCTGCTAGTAGAGCCCAAGGTTTCTACTGATTATGACAAATGAGGGAAACCATTGAGCCTATGTTCCTTTGAGTCTGGCTTACTGCACTTAATATGATCTTTTCTAAGTCTTTCCATTTCCTAACAAATGGGGCGATGTTCTTTCTGACAGCAGCATAGAATTCCATTGTGTACAAAAACCACATCTTGTTGATCCACTCATCAACTGAGGGACATCTAGGTTGGTTCCATATCTTTGCTATGGTAAGTAGTGCTGCAATGAACATTGTTGTGCTAGTGGATTTAGTATGTTCTTGTTTCTGGATGATTGGGTAAATGCCTAGTAGTGGAATTGCTGGATCACAGGGGAGCTCTAAATTTAGTCTTTGGAGGAACTGCCATACTGCTTTCCATAGTGGTTGAATGAGTTTGCACTCCCACCAACAGTGTAGTAGTGATCCCTCCTGGCCACATCCCCTCCAGCATCTGTTGTTATTAGTTTTCTTGATTCTGGCCATTCTAACTGGAGTGAGGTGGAATCTTAGAGTTGGTTAACACGAACTTTAAGAATAACACAGGGTAAGTCTTTGCCTTCACCAAGCCTCAGGCATATGGGTGTCAAGGATATGGGTTCAACAACAATTTAATGTATACCTATCCAAGTCTAGCACCAGTTCTGTTTTTCCAATGGTAAATTGTAGATAAGAGTCTCAAGGATTTTCCTTCCCATGGCTGTTTGAACTGGGATCCTCAGATCTCAACTTCCCGTGTAGCTAGGAAGTACAGACTGGAATTGTAGCACCATCTTCCCTGCGTCTGTAGATTGCAGACAACAGATTGTATACTGTCCAAACCTTCACAATCATATAAGAAAATTCTTCATGGTGAATCTTTTCTTTTTCTACATATTTCCGATAGTTCTGTATGCACAGAAAACTCAACAATCTAATCACCAAATTTAACTGTATTGAATCCACTTAACATTTACTTTATGATGACTTCTACTCATATTGCATAGTTCCTAAATATAAAATCACAGACATTTTCCAATTCAACAGGCATCAATTCAACTGTGATGTTTTCTAAGGCTAGCAAATATTTGTCCAAAGTTTTCTATTACCCTTGAGTTAGCAAAACTCTGAGATCTACTATGCCTAATACATTTGTTTATTTGAAATAGGAAAGGGAAGTGGAAAAACAGGATGATTGGAAGGGGGGTGAGGGGGAGGGAAGTGGGAACCAAAACGTAAGAAGGGTTATCAATGTGTGAGAAGAAATGCACCTACTATCTGGCAAATATAACTGTAACCCTTCTATACATTACAATAAAATCACTTTGAATCTCATATTGTTACAATATTTCACCTTGTTATCGGAAATATTTTTATGTGCTTAATTGGTTATTTGAAATTGGATAGGGAAGGGGGAAATCAAGATGAGTGGGGGGAGGGGGGAGGGAAATGGGGACCATGTCATGAGAAAGGGTATCAATGTTTATGAAGTTATGCACCTTTTATCTGGTGAATATAATGTAACCCTTCTATTAATTACAATAAAAACATCTAAAAATTCCCTATGGAAAAAACATACAATATTCAAGAAGAAAAAAAAAAGGACTGAATCTAGGCTGCAATGCTCAACTTCTCCTACATATTCTCCTACCTGCATAGCAGTAGGATTGGATTTCTAGAAGCATGATTTTTTTTTGACAATTGTCTTGGGTTGAGATTATGCATTTCCTTGTATCTGCTCCCAGAGCACTACACATAGATTAAAACACAAGGCAACATGTTATTTTTTGATATGTTTTCTATTTTTTTTACAATGACCTCGTTTGTAGTATTGGCCACATCATTTCCTTTTTCAGCCAGTCAGTCCTTGTTGTGTCAAGGTCACTATCTTAATCACCAGTGTGCCCAAACAGCAGGCAGAAACAACTTAAGGAAGGACAGATTTCAGCCCAATATCTATAGAAGACCTATACCCATCAAGGTGGACAAGATGCCAAACTAACATGAGGATACTAGGAGAAAGAGTATCTTCTATAGACATGCCCAAGGACCTTAATTTCTCCAGCTAGAACATTCTTGCTTAGTCCCACCATGCTGGAACATTCTTCAAATTTTGAATCGGTCAATGGATTAATCCACTTATTAAACCAGAGTTTAATAATCTAATGTCTTTGGAAATACCCTGACAGACACATCTAGTAATATGCTTTAGTAATCTTGCAGTGATACCTCAATCTAAATTGATAATCAATTAATCATCAAATTGAATTTCTCTCTAGTGTGCTGCTAAACTCCTCTTCGGTTCCTTCTGTCTCCTCAACTTCTGGTGAAATTATGATGATCACCCACTGTGTGTTTTATTAATTAACAAGCTCTACGATTTTCAGACTCCTAATCCCGGTAATAGTGGTTGAACTGTGAGCTGTCTGAAATTCATTATTTCATAAATGAAGAAAAGAAGACCTTAAGAAAATAAAAAGGTTTGTCCAACCTAACATTAGCACATATTTATATCTTACATTTGGTACATGCAAAAGTTTGAAAATTAATATGCAAGTTGTAATTTTTTGCCAGTTCTGGGCCTTGAACTCAGGGTCTGAGCACTGCCCTTGGATCTTCTCAAGGCTAGAGCTCTACCAGTGGAGCCACAGCACCATTTCCAGCTTTTTTTTCTATGTATGTGGTACTGAGGACTTGAACCAGGATCTTTGTGCATGCTAGGCAAGCACTTCACCACTACGCCAAACTGCCAGCCCCTAAAGTCCAAAATACTCAGAAGAGTCCCCAATACTTACAGCTCCTTGGTAGAATTCAGGTATACCTTATTTATAAAGTGAGAAACACAAAAAATCATGGAAATTGATACAGGTAGACTCTCTTTTCATATCTAAATTTTCTGTTAGGTATGAAAACAAACCTGAGGATACCAAGTCTATGGTCACTATTTCTAGATTATTTTCCTAAAAGGAAATACATCTTTCTGAATGAGCTAACTAGATAATCACAAAAAATTCTGTGTAGAATTACTTTGAAATTTCCCACTTCATCAAAATACAATGAGGAGCTCAATTCTTTTTGAAACAATATAATTGCTGTTCCCAAATAAATTCAGTTTGGTGAAATGAATCATAAGAATGGATCAGTTGTTGCACCAAAGGCACAATTATTTTCTTCATAACAAAACAAATAGTTTTCATTATTTGATTCAGTTGTGCCTGTCTGTGCATGTGAGTGTGTGTGTGTGTGTGTGTGTGTGTGTGTGTGTACATGTGTAATTATATCTGTCTTCACAAACTGGCAAATGGCTAGGTCTATAGGTAAGTGTATCTATCTATCTATCTATCTATATATGTATAAATGTATGTGTCTATGTATAGGTAAATGTTAGTTCTAAATGTTTTTTACTTTCCTGGGGATTGATATCATGAATATGGATGCTAGTATTGTGAATAGTATATGATTAGAAAATGGAAGTTCAATTGTTTTTGCAGTCTTTCGTTTTATTGGAAGATATGTGGAACAAACTATATTTCTCATCATAATGTTATAATCCATAGAGAATAATTCTATGCATTCCTGTCAGTGATATTTTCTCTGATTGGCAAATGGGTTGATACCCTCTTGGAAACAAGAAAAAAAACCATCATCCTGCCTAAATATACTAAGGAAAGTAAATCATACTGGTCAAAGCAAACTGCCCTGCCCCATGCTAGTAGATCATGTTGTAATCTTATTTACTCAGGCTGCTGAGATCTAAGGATGGCCATCTTATCCCCAAATGCTAGCAGTGGAGCTTGGCTTAGCTGGTTGAGTGCCCTGACAAAGAAGCTTAGGGACAGCACCCAATATCTCAGGTAAAGTCCCAAGGCATGCATGCATGCATGCACCTGCATTTGCATTTAGGCCACACACACACACACACACACACACACACACACACACACACACACACACACACACACATATATATATATAAATTCACTCACATGCAAAAGATCCAGCACACTTATATTTTATTTTTATCTTTATGTAGGAACCGTATTTTCCTGGTTTCTATTTGTTATTGTTTGACTTATTCTATCATCAAAACATTCCTGTCAAGTAAATATCATAATCAGAGACAAATCAAAGAAAGATTATAGAAGAGTTGGTTCCCTGCCATGATTTTAACCTGGTTCATCCAAAGTGTAATGGGCTTCAGAGATGGATAGGTAAACTTACTTACAGATTACACCATTTGCCAATCTTATGATGATAGTTACAATTGTGTAGTTCCTTGATTCTCAGGTTTTTGAATAACATAGAAATCATACTGCTGTAGAGACTGTAAAGTCTAGTCAGACAAAGGCCTGTAGATTCAATTTAGAAACACTTTGCTTCTTCTTCCAGCTCTATGCCAGAGTTACTTGCTTGTTATCTTCAAGTGCAGGCAAGCACAGTACCACACTCATCAAGTTTGTGCAAACTCAAGAAGAGTTTTCCAGCAAAGTGCTTTGAAATGTTAAATCTAGATTTCCCACTGGTAAATGATTATGCCAAAAAAAATAATTCAAGATAACTGTGATGATGCACTGGCATTACTTTTTCTCTGAAGGAGAAACTGAAATATTGGCAGTCAACCTCTGTTCAAATGTGGAAATATCTACCAACTCTAGCCATAGCTAATCTTCCTGATAGAGTTAGATTTCAAAGGGGAATTTAGTTTGTAGATACTCAAAATAAAATATGGAGATAAAATTGTTGTACACACATTTTTATATTAACTAAAAAAAATCCTAAGACTACATGGAAAGAAGCAGGTAAACTAACTCATGTCCAGACCCAAAGTCAACTTTCAGTCTTATTTTCCCTGGATATTTCTATCTAAAAAAATATTCTCTGAGGTTTCCAAGAGTAGGAAGTCTATTAATTTCCCATGTACTTGTTGATGCTAAAGCTATCAGGATTATGGGTTGAGTATTTCTTGTGGAGGGAAAGTAAGAGATGCAATTAATCTCTGTGAACTAAAATATACTTCTTTTCATTAATCTTTCATTGTAAATGAGCAAAATAATTGAACCAGTACCACACTGTCAGAATGAATGCAATACCACTGGGATATGCTTAAGAGAGCACATACTGATTGAGTATTAAATATCTAACAGCAATAATTTATGGTTCATTACCTCTTTTGGAATTTCTTTGTTGCATAGAGTTTGCATTCTAAGTAGTCAAACTTTTAGTTGGAAATGGCTTTCAGATGTCAAGAATAGAAAGTAATGCAACTCCACAGACAATCTCTTAATATGGGCTGTTTGATAAACTAAGAATATTTGCAAATAGGTCTGCTTGCTTTAAAGATACAAATGTATCATTGCCTTTCTCCAAAATGCCCTCTTGCATACCCTACCATTGTACATTTCTGTGAAAGTAGACACAATTGTGAACAGGGAATCATCATATCTGAGATGTTGAAACATCTGTGCATTATGCAAATCTACACCTAGTTAACTAGACATTCAACATAAGCTTTTGGTATTAGGGACAGTAGCTTCCATAATTGTATTCTGCCATGCCCATGGCACAGTTTTTCTACACATAAATATGGGAAATCTTTTCCTGCTGGTTACAATTTATGGCCAACCCGGAGCAATGTTTATAAAAATACATTTCTTTTGGATTTGAAGATTGAATGCATTCAGACCTCATGTAGTTTAAAAACAAACACTGTTAAGAGAAAGCAATATGAGCCATATACATATAGATGAATCAGAGATAATGCAGCTACTTACATAGTTGCTGTATTTTAAACAAATTCTTCTGAGTCTAATCCCAGTGTCCTAAGGAGAAGTTGAATGAGTTAAATTATATTTTTGCTTTTCTAAAGCAAACATGAGTCTTCTTTGATTCATAATATCTGCACAATCTACACCATGCTTGTGAAATGAAATTTAAAATGAAAAAAAAAAATAGACTCTGAATATGCCCATGTGTACAATCCAATACAATCACAAAATTTTTGGAACTAACCACATAATCACTTCCTCTATCTGTATACACATATTTTCAATCAAGGTTTAGAAATATTGAATCTAAGATGCAAAAAATGTCTACCATTTCATTATTCCCTAAATAACACAAAGTATTTAGTTATAAGCCATTTGCATTTTTCTAAAGCATATACTTATTTATTCAGATTATAGACACAGAATTTTTGCAGAGCATGCATTATTTTTTGCTTTTATGTAAGACACTTTTGTACAAACACCCATGGAGTTTTTTTATATGCAGACGTCATGAAATAAATCTCTTTGGGTATGGGATACCAGAGAACTAATGGGTATGTCTTTAAAACACTGCAGGAACTGTAATAATCACCTCTAAAATTTTCTTCCTTCAAAACCTTTTATATATATATATAATAAAATAAATAATAAAATAATAAAATGTAATAAAATAACATACCTTTGTTCCCTCCAAAGTTTGAAAAATTTAACCCTACCTAATCACAAATGATTAAATTGAAATAAATGAATTAAATACATTTCATGTTGTCTTTCTTTTCTTCAATAATAAATTCCATTATCAAACTTATGCAATAAGTCATTCTATACTTATACGACTGCAGATTTTTAGTGAAGAATAGAATTGATTATTGAACAATCAAAAGTCAAGATTGTTTTTGCTTTGAATTTTATTATGTAAATTTTCTTCGGAGTCATTTGTTAGACTTACTGCTAGATTTTATATTTTTTCAACTGAATTTCAAGATGTTTTTAGAATTCATTATGACTTGTCCAGATATTCATCATCTAGCATTAGAAGAAATGGGCTACTGATATGAATCAGACACAGATTTTTAATTTATAAAAATTTGTTGCTTCGGCCAGGAGTTTGGCCTAGTGTTAGAGTGCTTGTCTAGCATGCACGAAGACCAGCGTTCGATTCATGGGTATCACCTACATAGGAAAAAGCCAGAAGTGGTGCTAAGGCTCAAGTGGTAGCACTCTAGCCTTGAGAAAGTCCAAGGGCAAGTCTCAGGCCCTGAGCTCAAGTCAGGAGTGGCAAAAATAAATTGTTCATGGTGGGGTGTGAATTCTGGGCCTGGGCGCTGTCCCTGAGTTCTTCAGCCCAAGGCTACTACTCTACCACTTGAGTCATAGTGCCACGTCTGCTTTTCTGGTGGTTAATTGGAGATAAGAGTCTTATAGACTTTTGTGCCCCAGCTGAATTGCAATCCTCAGGCATAAACCAATGGTTTCCCCCCCCACACCCGCCAGATCGAGAGTTTTATATTAAGAAGTACTCAAGGCTGCTTCCCTAAAGACATAAGTGTAGCATTATAGGAGATATTTCCAAAAGGAATGACACAGGATGTTTGACTTTGAGAATTTATGATTCTCACAAGTCTGCTGTGATAAATGAGTAATTATTTGATAATTACAGAGAAAAATTGACCCAAGTTTAGTGAGGTACGTGTGTCCTGCATCTTGGGTTGTATGACACAATCTAATTTGTCGTTCAGGATTTGTCTTGAGCCAACAGGCCTCATGTCTTATTATCATTGTCTTATCAGTGCTTAAAAATCAAATCAAACTAGAAACATTATAGGTAAATAGGCTATTATTTCATTTCAAAGTGAAGATTTTTTTCTTCTGCTGTATCATTAAAAGTAATGTCATTGTATAAAATCATGATACTTGATGAATCAACTGATAAATGTTATCCATAATACTTAGAGTAATTGCTCCCTGTAGTAGCAGTTTAATGAAATGAAAAGGAGGAAGAAGAAGAGAGAAACAGGAGAAGGAAAAAGAGGAGGAGGAGCAAGAGAAGAAGTAGAAAGGAATATGAAGGGAGGAGAAGGCAAAGGAGGAGGAAAGGGAGGAGGAGGAGGGGGAAAATAAGAGGAGGAGGAAAAAGAAGAATAATGTAAAATTTAGTTACACACACAGCTGATTCAAGACAGAACTGATCCCAATAGTAAATTCAGTATAAAAATAGACTTTCATTATAGCTACAGAGACATATGAAGCTTGGGAGCTCAGGTCGCTTTGGTATGCTGTTGACCACCACTGGGGCATTGAAATGGAGGAAGAAGACTGAATTCCCAGGCCCTGATAGACCTGTATTTAGCATTCTGATTTTTAAATTGAAAATACGAGTTCTGATGGTTTTTTTTTTTCAATCTTTCTTTTGGATCTTATTTTCTGGAGATCTGAAAATGTATTTATAGTGCAAGTAAAATTAGAACCTCTTCCCTCCTCTCAATTTTTGGCTATTTTAGGATGGTAAATTTGGATCTGAATAATACAGATCAAAATCACTTTCCTTTTTTCTCTCTCCCCACTCTTTCCCCTCTGTCTCTATATCCTTCTGTGTCCCTCTGTGTGTCTCTGTTTCTCTGTTTTTTATGTGTCTCTCTTTTGTGTCTCTTTTTCTTTCTTCTCTGCATCTTTCTCTGTCTCTATTTTCATTAGTGTGTAGTACCAGTTTCAAGGGAAAACAAAACACCCACTTTCTGTTCTTGATGTTTCCTGACCAAATGTTCTTTGACAAGATTTCCTTTTTCTATTTATAAATCTATATTCACTTCTAGGAACTCTTCTAAGCTCAACTTCTCTTCACTATTAGAATTTGTCTTCCATTGACCTCATCAGAAATTCATTGGTTAAGTCAATACAGAATGAATGACTAACATACATAAAAGTCACCATTTTGCCTCTCATTGGTAAGAACATGTATTAATCACTCCCTTATTATATACTGGGTAAGTGGTGAGCTTTGGGTTTCAAGATACTAATAGGCCTAAGAAGATAACACAGTTAGTATGGCCTGTGATAAGCTCACTGTTGCACTCTCTCTCTTCCCCCTCCTCTCTCTGCCTCAGTCTTCTTTGTTAAAATGGGAAAAGAAGTGTATTGACTCCCATCTCTGCCTTTGAGAGCATACAAGTAATTTGTCTTACTATTTAGCCAGAGGTAAATATGTGATGGTTTGTATACTTTTGGCCTCTATTGGTTATTATGAGGCTTGGGATTAAAAACAAATTACATGCCTTTCTGGGAAATTGAGTGTGTGCTGTGTCAATTCCGACTTTATCTTCTATGATGAGATTCAGAAATGTCTCAGTCATCATGAGGGAAAGAATTAGAAGTCTCTCATTTACTCCATCAGTCAGGTGGTTGAAGGATTGTCTTTTGGATGACGTTGAAATGTCAGTTCATGGTATTTTCATACCAGTACAGAGCATTTTGAAATGAGCTTTCTGAAAACAATTTATTCTATTTAACCCAGTGGCCTGTCTATTGATTTAATGAGGAAATTATACATGTTGTACTTTCTTATTTATCAAAGGCTTTTATTTTCTTCACTAAAATTCTGTCAAAAGAGCACATTGCCCGGAGGAGGAGTTTGGAGGAACAAAGCTGTGACAGAGAGGAAACCTCAGCCACTGCCCCCCAACAACCTGCTGTGTCCCTCACAATGCACACCAAAAGATTTCTAGGGAAATGGCTGAAGTGGTTAGACAGCAGGCCGTAAATTTGTCCAGTAGAAAGTGGTCCTAAATTCTAAAGTCCATTTACAATGTTTCATATAGGTTATTGGTTTATAATCCAAGGAAAGTATGTCATAGAGACCTTAGACAAAAATGAGAAAAGAACAGTTCACCAAAGAGCAGTACTGATCTTCATATGCTCAGTATAGGTAGGTGTGGCATTGATTGAGAAGCCAACACTTCCCTAAGTTCTGTTATATAATAGAAACATCTCATCGTGACCACAAAGTTCATTTAAAAATACTGTCAGGAAAATAAATAGAGAGGTTATAATTACATCCATAAGGTAGTGAGTATACTACTTGATCATTGTTATCCCTTCCCATGTTTTTCTCCCATTTTCCTTCCCCCCAGTTCCTCCCAAGTTGTAAAATTCATTTCCAACCTATCATCTTATGAATGTTGCTGTTATATTGGTTTTGTTCTTCGTCTCATTATCTTGTTCCCCTTCTCTTCCCAAATTCAAATAAACAAATAAAGAAATATACAATATACCAAGTACCAAAGTCAGATACAATAACAGGAGATAAGCCATAAAGGGAGGGGGGAAGAAAAAAAATAAACGAGGAGAAATAACTTCACATAGTACATTAGAAACAGCAACCATAGTTAAGCTTCTTGTTTCCATATCCTGGAGTTAACTGTTGAGCTATTGTGATCCTCTGCTAGGAAAATTCTAGATGTAAACTAATTATTACAAATAAAAGAACTCATGAAGCCTAAGTTTATTTGGGTCTGGCTTACATTTTTTTCATTTAAACTAAACATTTTTGTTAAGAATTGAATTTCTAAAGGTAAACTCGAGTGCAAGGAAATGAATTTGTCTATGATCTCTGATATGCATATATGTGTATGTGCATATATATATATGTATGTGTGTGTTAATGCTAGACACACAACTTCTGAGAAATGACTTTTAGAACATTGGATAGCAAAACCAAACAAACATATTTTTCTGTTTCTATTCCAATACAGTTAGATAATTAGAAGTTTGCACACATGTATGAAACTATATGGGTTTGCACACTTACATACATATTTATAAAAGCAAATATAGATATAGTCTGCAAGCCTCACATTACAGAGTCAAATGACAGCACAATAATCATTCCCCTTCTTTTTTTGCCATTGCTGCAGACTTCTTTTCTTCCAAAGTAGAGTATTAGAGCTGTGCTGAACTGTGGAATTCAGGTCAACAGGAAGTCCATAAACACACTGGAAGACTAGCAATAAGTTGGCTTCTGCAAGATTCTGAAGTGGGTTAATGTCAGAACTAAGTGTTTTCCTGCCTCAGGAAAGCTAATCATCTACTTCTTGCTTATTAAAATAGATGCTGCTGAAAAATAATTCACACTGGTTACCGGAGGTTCACACCTGTAATCCTAATTACTCAGGAGGTGAAGAACGGATTGTGGTTGAAGACCGCCTAGCCAGAAAGATCTGGGAGAATCCAAAAGTAGCGAACCAAAAGGTTGGCTGGAGGTGTGGATTGAATAGAGTACTAGCCAAGCAAATATGAAGCCCAGAGTTCAAACCCCAGTTCCATAAGAAAATGTCCTTTGAAAGTAACTCCATAGTGTACAATTCAGTAATTTTAAACTGCCCTTTCCCTTCTCTTCCACTAATCTTATTTCAGAACAGAGAATAAGTGCTATATCTGGAAGTAGAAATGATATTAAGACAATAGCAATTCTTCTTTATTTCTATGTATAATCATTTAATTAGGTTCTGGGTAAGAAATTTAGATCTTCCAGGTAACATTAGCCTGAGTTTACACAGTAAGTAAAGATCACATGCACTCTTGAACCTGAAGAGATCACTAATTTCTCTCTGTGTGTGTCTCTACTCTCTGTATTCTGCTCTGCATTTTATTCTTTTCGCTGTGCTGATCTTTCTTTTTTTTTTTTTTTAGTTTTCTGGTGCTGAGAATTTCCACTGCTTCCTCTTGAAATTCCGCAACAGTGATATGTGTTAGGAATTCCCCATGGCTGATATTAACCATGTGTTCTTTGTACTCTTTGTCACGGTCAATGGATTTGGAGATGATAACAGGAACTTTCTTCTCCTTTACAGCCCTGAATTAATAGCTGAGTAGCTCCTCTGTCACCTGCAAAACCTTACTGTGTGGCAGTTCCTCTGATGGTGATGGGGTTTGACTTCCACTGAAGTGTCCTCTTCTTGGGTTTTATTCACCTTTAGATTTCCCCTTTTATCAGAGCTGCAGGCATGAGGACACTAGTGCAATTTAATTCTCCTTATTGTTTCTTCACCACCATCTTGCAAGATGGTAAAGAGCAAAAATATCCCTTAAGTACAAGCTATCTCTATGCACAATAACAATGCTAAGCTCCTGTTTATGCATTCAAAATATACTTTGGGGTACTGCTACATGCCAAACACTATTCAAGGCACTTTTGTTTTTGTAAATGAGTGAGCCAAACTAAGATTTCTTCCTTCCACAGAAGCAAGACAGAAAAATATCCTATGTGTCAAATATGCAACCTTTTAGGAGATGCAGTAGACTGTAGGGAATTACAGAAATGGGAACAGTTAAAAGCTGAGACATGTGGATATTTGTAGAAGGCTTTAAGGAGTAGGATTTTGGATAAAAAGGTCAGTGTTACCTTAAGGAGAAGGTGACATTGTACATTTAGTGGCTCAGAGCAATCACTTCAGGGGACATTAAAATGGGTACTCTTAAGCTTGCTTCAAACATAATTCTGTTTAAAAATCTTGCTTTGAACATAGCATACATGAAAAATGTCTAGAGTTCAGTGGATTTTCACAAGGTATATATTGGTGCTAGAATTTTAGCTTTTTTTTCAAGGTGAAGAAGCTGATGTCAAGAGAGGATAAATAGAGCTTAGAGTCCTATCACTCACAAAGACCAGAGCCCAGAGGTGAGCTCTTACTCCCGCAAAGCCTACTCCTTTCCTATTGGCTCCAGTTCTCAAAAGGTCGCTGACCAACTGGTTAAACTTCAGACCCCAGAAAGCTGGATAGAAAGAGAAGGGCAAGAGACTACGCTTGGGTAGAAGGATCTGCACACAAAACAAAGATATCTCATATTCCTGAATGGCCCTTGGCAGGGATTGACAAGCTGCTTGCTTGGGCATCATCCATTTCTTTAGCAATACAGGAGCTGTTATGCTACAGAGTCACCACAGAGTGGCAGTGTTTTAGAGCGTAACTAAAGTTAACTATTGCATTTGCAAGTCCCCACTTCAGCCCTTTTTGAAAACCTAGTAGGTCTTTACATCAGATCACCTTCTCTTCCACGGAAAATCATTTTATTCATATGAAATTTACTTTTCTGGATGACAAAAGATACCACAGAAGCACAACTTAGCAGTTTCCATTGAATGTGCAACAGATATCTCATTTATTTATAGGAAGAAACTGCACACTTGCCCAACATTTGTAATTACATGCATCATTGTTTGCTTTTGCTAAGTTACTGAGTTAAAGATCATTTTTTCTTAAACCAGGAGTAATAACATGAAGATCCAATTTAAAACAAAGCCCAAATCATCTGAAGCCATTGGAGATACATTGTACTTGTCTGATAAAGACATAGGGGAAATGAAGGATTCACAAAGTCCATATTTGCAGTCTTACTATTCACAAGTACACACCTTCTACAAGGAGAACTTTACATTTTACTCTACAGTTTGCTGTGCTGCAAGGTATGAAGCCCGTTGAAGAACAGCTGAAACTCCACTCTGTGGTGGTCTCTAAAAAAAAGAGCAATCATTTGAGTGTAGTATCTGCCAATGAAGAAAAGCCCAGATAAATACTCTAAGAGTGGAAGCAACCCAGTGGTTAACAGACATGTTTTCTTTATAAGACTTGAAATTCTGCCTCAAGTCAGCTCAGTCCCTCATTAGACTGTATTGATTTGCCCCAGCTTGCCAGAGGGTGCTTGGAGAATAATCGAAATCTTCTTGGAGAAAGACAGCGGCCTTCAAAGTCTGTGTAATAGTTTAAACATACTGTCCTGCCTGGCACACAATCCAAACTTATGAGGCTTAACGAAAATCAGACCAAGATAAAGGCAGAAAAGAAAAATTTAAAAAAGGAGACAGACCCTCAGATAATGGATCCATGAACTTTTACACTATTCCATTCATTGGAAAGAAGAAGAAGAAGGAAAAAAATAACTAGGGAGAATTTCACTGAAGAAATAGATTCCTTAAATAGCCATGCCACATACTGAATTTCTAGACTTCACACTAATGATCATTGAAACTAAGAATTGTCATTACAGTACTAAAAAATATCATTAAGTCAACAGCATACTGGGTGAAAGTAAACTAGAACAAAATATGCAATGGCTATAGAGACTGAGGTCATTCACAGAGAAAAGAATGAGGTAAAATAACAATAAAACTCACAAATGTATACATATGTGTAACATCTGTGATAGAAGATATGATTGGAATCCTATGTGGAACAGATATTAAAACAGGGCCAGAATGTGGATCAAATGGTAGCGCACTTGGCTTAGGAGGAAAACAAAATCAGGAGGGAGTGTGAGGCCCTTGGTTGAAGACCCAGTACTAGAGCACATGCATGAGTACACACACACACACACACACACACACACACACACACACACACATCAAATAAATAAAACAAAAATATAGGACTAGAACACCATTCTAAGAAGTGAAATCTCAAGACATTACCAAAAAAGTGATTAGAGATATTATTTTAGTTGAGAAAAATAACCTTAGGGAATCTATCTGGAAATAACTAAGAGAAGATCCCTTCGTGTCTCACTGCTATCAAATTGCTGAGTATAAAGGACAACTAGGAATCGAAGACAGTGGGGAGAAGAGATGTGAAAGGCTGCAGAATGACAGTAAGACAGTTCTTTCACCTGTATTGCAAAGGGTGAACTCCCTGGGAGACACACTGTCTTCTAAGGAAGCAAGGGAATTCTCTTACACCTAGAATTGTATAGTGCTGAAAATGGACAAAGGAGACTATTTTTCCTCATTTTCTTACATAATTTATATTTGTACTTTTTGAACAAGAAGGATGTATGTCAGACCATAAAGCTTCAAAAGGACTCCAAGGAAAAAAATGTTGGCATGGACTTACCTTAATGGAAATGATAACTTATTTATATTGGATTGTGATACGTTAAGGTACTTGCAATGAAACTAGCCAAATGATTGTACAATTCTGTAACTACGAACAAAACAGGACACTGAGAGCAATTTTAAAATGATGGTTTAAAGTCGGGCTCAGGTGGCTCATGCCTGTAAATCGTAGCTACTCAGGAGATCTGAGGATCCAGGTTCAAAGTCAGACCAAGCATAAAAGTCCATGGGACTTTTACCTCCAGTCAACTACCAGAATACTGGAAATGGCACTGTAGCTCAAAGTGAGAGACTGCTATGCTATCCTTGAGTAAAAAAGTCCAGGGAGAGAGTCCTCAGGAAGGTGAAGAGGAATAGACTGAGAGGTGATTACTCTCCAAGTACTTTGCATACATGTAATAAAGATACGACCATAAAACTCTTTAAAATGTGTGTGTGTGTGTGTGTGTGTGTGTGTGTGTGTGTGTGTGTGTGTGTGTGTATGTGTGTGTGTGTGTTTGCCAGTTCTGGGCTTAAGCTCAGGGCCTGAGCACTGTCCTTGGACTTTCTCAAGGCTAGAGATCTACCACTTGAGCCTCAGCACCACTCTGACTTTTTTCTATGTAGGTGGTACTGAGGAATTGAACCCCGGCCTTTGTTCATGCTAGGCGAGCACTAGGCCAAACTCCCGGCCCCAAAATGTGTTTATTTTTAAAAGGTAGTGGAACCAGATAGAGAAATAGAGGGGGGGGGTAAATTTGATCAAAGTACATTGAAGAAGCTTGAGGAAAAATAATGGAATCAGGCCTCTAAAAAGAAAGTATAGAGCAGAGAAAAACTGATCTCTAATTTTTTAAAAAAAATGAATAAATTAATTTAAAGATTGGGAACCAAACATACACATACATCATTAGTTCCATCAACAGCATCAATAATATTTGTAATCTATAGCAATTACAATATATTTTAGCCTCTTAAATCTGTAGTGAAAAAATATCTCAGAAAATAAACATATAATCAAATTGAAAATTTGGCAAAGGATTGAGACAGACAATTTCTGAATAAGGGCTCATTAACATCAGTGATATCACATGTTAGCTAAAAAAAGGTAAAATGGTGAAACAAAGTAAAAACTGGAAGTCTTTACAGTGTTGGTAGAGACATGCAAAAGCAGAATTCTCAAAGAACACAGGTATGAAAATAAAATAGTGCAAGTACTTGAGAAATTCCTTGGTGGGGATTACTGAGCACAATTGTCTGTGTTTTAACAGGAAGTCCTGCCATTATTACATCTGTATGCTATAATGCTTCATCTTCTTTAGCCTCAGTTAAGGCAAAGTTTGCTGTGATAAGTCCTTATAGGCAAGTTTCGAACAAAATGACATGAATTTGCCAAAGGCATTACATACTATAAATGGTTCATAAACATTGATTATTATTAATTACTAAAATAGTCAGACTCTGATTTTAGTTTTACCAGTGTATGGCTCAAATGAACTTCATAGAGCATCAGGCTCTAGGCTCTTGAAATATTTTCAATTCAATAATAATTTAAGTTTACCGAATTTTAAGGGCTGAATTTGTTGCTACATGAGAAAATGCTTTATAATCTCTAACCTACTATAAAAATGGAAGAAGCTCAATGTATGTGAAGTAATGTACCTACTATATGGTGAATATAATGTAACCCTTCTATTAATTACAATAAAATATATGAAAAAAATTGGAGAGGCTCCACTAATACATTTAGTAGGAAGGCCAATAAAATATATTAAAATGAGGAAACAGTAAATGCATCATCTGATATTTCCATAACCATTGTATATAACAATGTTTTCAAATAAGAACTGTGATGGCCAATAGACAAATTTCATGTCATGAAATATGAAGGAAACTTCAGTGAGATAGAAATTATACAAACACTCATCCATAGTCAGGTTTATGACTTGTTTTTCATACCTATTCAGAAGGAAGTTCATGAGGACAAGAACTAGAGAATGAGGCCAGTGTTGTAAATATGGTTCACTTTACCTCAATTTGTATCTCAGTTCATTTTATAGCAAAATACACAAATGAATGAGAGTTTTGAACTGACATACATGTACATGTACTGAGAATGTAAATTTGGAAGATTCTGTAATTTTCAACTGTCAGTGATACAATATAATTTCTTGGGAAACTGAGTTTTCTCCTGATAGGAACAGCCATGTATGCTATGAACTCATGTAGATTAACCGATAACTGTGCATCTGACAAATGTTAATCTCCAATATACATCCAATTAATGATTTAAGAAAACAAAAGAATTCAGAAAACTTATTTGAGTTATTTTACTATCTACCAACTACAAAAAAATCTATATACAAAACTTCTCTAAGTTGTTTCTCTCCAAAACATATTTTTATTTACAACTCTAATACTCACTTTCAAAATGACATTCATTATAAACTACTAGCCACCATTGAAAGACAGTGCACTAGAATGCACAAATACACATTATAAATTCAAATGGAATGCATTAATTGAATGCAAAAATATTGACATTTTATTTAAAAACATGATTGAGTTAAAAATAGCATTAGAACAACCACAGGAATGCCCAGGACCTTAGAAAAATCATAAAAAAGTGAACAATAAAATTAAATATATGATATGAAAAGAACTGTCAGCACAGCACAATATAGCATCATATTGTAAAATGAGATAAGGATATGTAGAAAAATTCTGAAGGAGTCAAATTTCAATTATTTACTTATATCTGAATGTTTCAGCTATCTATTTATTAAATCTAACCTACAACACTTCCCTCACATAATCCTAACTCAAAACCTAACCCCAAATCTAGCCTGACACTAATGATGACTCCAACATTACTGTACTAAATATAAAGACCAAAAGAATTTCAAAGTAATTTAACATTTGTTTAAGTATTTTGGCTATGAAAAGTAAATCCCCTCTCCACCAATCAATAAGAAGTTACCTTAAAAATAAATATGATAAAAATTACTTGTTAAAACTTATAATCATAGCCAAATTATGATAGTGCAAATCTGTAAATCTCTTCTATAAGGAGACTAAAGCAAGAAGATGGTATGAATCATTGCATAGCTACTTATGAAATTGCCTTAACAACACAGAACAGAACTAAACCAAGGAAACCCAGGAAAGCGTACGATTTCAAAATATTTTAACTGGGGCTCTAAAAGTATACACATGGATAGTAGCACAAATGTAAAAGAATGATGTGTTTGTACGTGAAAAATACATATGATTTCTCAGAGATGAGTGACATTGTAATATGCCACCTTTATGCCTCATAATCTAGATTGAACTTAAATTATCGAGTAGATCTCTACAGCAGTACTATGCATTTGCACTCAAGTTGACAGGTGTGTAAAAGTACATTGAGTCTCCTATTGATGGTCATATATCTTTTTATAATTTACATTACATATTATTTAGCTGTTGGGATTCCTATAATAATTTTTATGTCTGAGAAAAAATAAGTAATAATTCAAGGGTGAAGATTAATGTGTTTTAACTTAGAAGTTAAGAGACACAGAGGAGATATTTTTTTCCTTTGGACTTCAGATTTCTGATTTATTTAATAGTCAAGTTAAGATTAAAATGCATGATATATGATCCTTTGCACCTTTTATTAGTTTAAGAGCCACAATATTCTTTTAAGAAAAATATAATCTGTAATTATTTAAATATCCAATTTAAATTGTCAACAATTTCAACTATTAATTTGAAGTTACATAAGAATATGTAACTGTAACCCCTCAATGCCTTACCCTGATAATAAAAAATAAAATAAAAAGAGAGAAAAGAATATACATAACTGAATATATATTTATACATATGTAAAAGTTTTAAAAAGTAATATGAATTTACTTAAGATCAGATATAACTGAAGTTATATATATAAACACTATATATTATATTATAAATACTGAAATAGATGTAGTGAACATAACATTTGGAATGAATATCAATGTACATTTTACATGTCCTACATTTGGAAACAAATTGGACTCAGATTTTTGGGAGCAAATGCATGAATGATCGGTACCTCAGACTTCTAGAAATATCCAAATAAGAGAAGGAATACACAAACCTTTACATATATATATATATATAATACATATATATATTTGCATTCACATACACTTACGTAGGCACACATACGGAAGCATAAAACTGAAAGGTAAAATTTTCCATAGGAAAGCATCCTGCCTTAAAAGCTTAGATAAATGCCCAGTTGTGGTATGGATGTATCATAGAGTAATTCTGTGTTTAGTTTTTTTTTTTTTTTGAAGAATTCAGACTGCTTTCCAGCAGGGTTTTTACCAATTTACATTTTTTCCAAGTGGGTAATAGTTTTCCTTAATCCCTGCCAATATCTAATTTATTTGTATTTTTGATATAGACTATTATTACTAGGTTGAGATAGATAGTTTGGACAAAGAACAAAATCAAAGACACAAAAGGAAAAGAAAGAGGAGAGACAAAAGTAGAGAGAAAGTAAAAATCAGTTGAGACAGTGAGTAAATGCTACTAAATAGTTTAGAATTACTGAAAAAATGTGTAGTAAGTCACTAAGCTTCATATTTATGAACACACATTTTTAATTTCAAAATAATGACATACATATATTTTCCTGTGTAGAATTAAAATTTTAAAAATACTCAAGTTCTACAGCTTCACACTCATTTCTGAGCAATGAAATTGTGGCCCCAATTTATTTAGTTTTCCAGATACTTTTATGAACTTCCAAAGAGATCATATAATGAACATTAGCTTTTGTAGTTGAAAATTTAAGACACTATTTACCACAGGCTTATTTTTTTATAATAAAATTCTATCAAGAAGTGACATTTTATTGTCCCAGATATTTATTGTAAACCAATCTGCCATTTACAACTTAAATGTAGGGAAAATATTCCATCCTGTTGAGTTCGGTATGATTCAGTTCACCTGTGTGATATGAAATGTGTTTTTCTATTAGTTTGTGTGACCATAAATTCAATAAAAGGAACAGCAGTCTCCCCCTTAGCAGGCTCGTCTACTGTAGTTTCCAGCTTATTATGTAGCAAAGAGGAACAAAATACTCATAGTAACAATGTATTTTTAATAGGTTCTCAAGCTGTCCCTTTCACAAAGAGTTGTGGCTGAATACAGATGTGGCTGCTGTGAGGTTTTATATGGGTGGACGGGGCTGAACAAAAACCAGGTAGGGAGACATTTATCTAACACAAACGCGTGGGCTCCTCAGGCATAAAGCCTACTGATTTTTCCACTGGGATACCAGCTCTGTTTTCTCTGAATAGGGTTCAGATTTCATGGGCAAAATGTTTTCTCAAAAGCAAAGGAAAGATTATTAAACATAAGTGAGAGAAATAAAGGAGAATGCTTAGGGAAAAGGACTAATTCCTACACACACACACATATATATATACAAATCATTACACAGACAAATGGTAATTAAACATCATAGATTCATATGAGGTTAGGTCTCCTTGAATTACACTTAATATTAAGATAGTAGAGGCTTCAATTAGATACAGTAAAACAACTTTGGAAATCAGGGAAGTATGTTTCCTTCTCTTGGTGATTTAGATGTGTGTGTGTGTGTGTGTGTGTGTGTGTGTGTGTGTGTGTGTGTCTGTGTGTGTGTGAGTGTGTGTGTGTGTGTGTCTGTGTCTGTGTGTGTTTGTGTGTCTATTTTTCCTGTCCATGGGATATGGTGGAATGTCCCTGTAATTCCAACTATGTTCAAAGGCACAGATTGGAGAATTAAGTTTAAGGACAGACCTGGTGAAGTTACCACAAGATAGTGTCTGACAAACAAACTAAAAGCTAAACAACTTGTGATGTAGCTTTAAACAGTATGGGGCTTACATAGGGAGCACAATGTTTTAAGATTAGTTCCAACTTCCAAATCCTTCAAAAATCCATAAATATATTTGTGGATATGAACATATATGTGTGTACATATGCAAAAACATATGTATACAGACATACATGTTCACATATAATATGTGTATGAATATGGATATATACACATATGGAGAGAGGGAGAGAAGAATTTGTGTGTGAACGTCTTTTGTTCTTTTTAAAATCCCACAATTTTAGAGCTCATTCTAATAAGTCTCCTTTGCCTGAAATGAGAGCAGAATTCCTCAAGTCTATTAAAGCATGAGGGGTGTGAATGGTAGACTGCTAGCCTTGAGAAAGCCCAAGGAGAGTGCCCAGGCCTGAATTCAAGCCCCAAGACTGGCAAAATAAGTGGCAATGCAACACCAGGGATTCTCTAGGATTACGGTAAAGAATTTTAACAAACACACAGATCTAAATGGACGTTGAGAAAAATGTGACAATATTGAATGCACATATGATTAAGTGGAATAAGGCAACATGAGGGCAGGAGTGGAGTTGCGATGGATTGGGGGGAGGTATCGTGGAAGTTGTGATTTGATCAAGATGCATTGCATTCATAGATTGACATGTTGCATTGCATTGAAATCCCTTTGTATAACCACTTAGATTTAGAAAAAGAATACTTGATGTAAGTTTTAATGAGGAACTCATAGCATGATATGTAGAACATTTGTTTGTATTTTCTGGCCTGGAAAATGAATATGGAATTTAAGTATGGATCATTAAGAAGCAATTTATGTCAGAAAATAAAGCCAAGTGGCTAAGATGGATTTTAGAATTTGCCATGTACAAAATATTCAACCTTGGGGAGCATTGCTTGTTACTTATTACAAGACTATGAAGAAGAAATGAACTAACATAGGCAAAATCCTTAAGAGAAAAGTTACTATTTAAAAAATATATCATTTGTAACAGAACGGATGAAAAAAAATCCCCCAATAATCTTGCTCATAAAGAGCAAGGGTAAACAGTTTCATACTATGGACTGGATGCTCACAAAAGTCTCATTAGTTGTGGAGATCATGTTTAGAAGAATGATTCTCAACAACCTGGTGAAAGCTGTTGAGATCCACAGAACTGGAACCCTTCTCCAAAACTGTTGCCTAAAACCTCTTACCCTGACACTCTGCAAAATTTCATCTCCATATTCCTTTCTCTGGGCTAGTCTCTGCCCTTTCTTTCCCAAGCACATATTGTCATGGCTTTTCCACAGAAATTGGCTTCACTCTGAATTCTTTTAGCACCTGTTTCCACTCTCTCCCCTTCCCTTTGGGCAGAGGGGAAGGGAATCATTCTGTTTCCAGAGAATTATTAGCACCTCCCTATCAGACCGTATCACACCCATCTTTGATTATAGTATGTCTCTGTGCCAAGAATGTAGGGTGCTAATCTAATATGGGAGCTGGCTGAGAGACACAAGGGAAGGATCAAAACTCGAGCATGGCGTGTTTACTGCCATAGCTATTACTAAGCTGGCTTCTTAAATTTCAAACCTCTCTTTAGAGCACAATAAAGGATTAAGGGGTTGTAGTTGGAGATTTTTCTGTATATATACATATACACACATATACACATGTGTGTCTGTCTCTCTACACACATGCACACACACACATACACACATACACACACACACACACACACATACACACACACACACTCTTCATCACTGCCGCAGAATTCGTGGGTGGTTCCTGGCTAAAAATGTCCCTTTGTGAATGAATCTGTCTTCAACCCAGAACCCCTGATAGAATTAGGTGTCTGTAGAATCCCCTGATATTTTTAATGGAGGCTAATTAAAAGATAAACGTGTATAAAGCATTTGCCCCTAACTCCAATAAAAGTAAGTAGATGTCAAAAAATTTCAAAATATTTGTGAAAAAACATACATACTGGTAGGCCTTTCTTTACATGTGGGTTTGTTTCAAGAAGTCTGTCCAATCTGGGAGATGGAATTAAAACTGTGTAAAGTAGATCATTCTTTCTCAAAAGTCACACTACTGTTATTTTAGGTTATACGTTTTTCTATCATGAGACAAGATGACTACACTGTAGAATGATTTGCTCTATGCCTGTCATACTCAAGGTTAATAGCATCTTGGTGGCCTTGGCAATTTTTCTGCACAATACCAGATATATACTATAGATGAGAATGAACTTGGTCCCTTGCTCAGGACCACAAAAACACTTAACATAGATGGAAACATTTTATAACAATTTTATAACATAATGATTCTTCCTAAAGCCAGTTTTCTGCTGTGTTCTACATCATGCATGCAGACGATTACCTTCAGTGCTAATTAAATTATGCAATTGATTATATGTCTACTACATGTAAAAAATATTAGGGGATTGCGTTATGAATTATCTCCTTTAATCCCCTCTGTTATACCAGGGTAACACATTGGTTTAACAATATAGGCTGTTTATGTTCCAAACTGATGTCCAGCATTTGACAGCTACATAATATTCAGATGACCGCATTTGAGTTTTGGGATAGTTTGTATGTGTACCTTATAAGGTACACACATAATGTAATTTCATGTAATTTACTCAAGTTGCCTATGATTGTGGTAATATATAAAGACAACTAGCATTTACTGAACACTTGCTCTTATTTTAATCCTAATTTTAAAATAAAAACAGCTGTGCATGTATTGTCTAACTGGCCAAACACAGATCACAAATTCCTAAATTTGGATTAAAATTCAGGACTTAATAACTACTTAATTTTTTTGTTCTTTTCACTAGATTCTTTTTTGATTAATTTTTAATTTATTTTTTAAAGAATTTATTAACATTGATTTTTACATCATATTTCAAATGACATATTTAACAAACAAATATTCAAGAAGGGAATCTTTATATACAATCACTGGCACTTAGATTTTAGAACATAATTGAAATTAGGCTGAGGGTTTGTATGTCATAGATACATATTAATCTATGTATTAAAACATTATGTCTATAGAGTCACACATTTTTATGTCTATGTAGTTGTGTTTATAATTCCAGTAGCATGTCCATATCATTGGGTATGCAAATATTGAGTCCTCGCTCTTGTACTCTTTGGATCTAATAGCCACATATTAAGGATACCATGCGCCTTTTGTTCCTTAGGTCTAGACTTGTCTCACTCAACATGATTTGATCTAGATTCACCCACTTCCCTGTGAATGACATTATTTTATTTTATCTGTTGGCTATGTAGAATTCCACTGTATAGCTATACCACATTTTTTGTACCCATTCATCTGCAGTAGGGCATCTGGATTGTTTCCATTGCCTGGCTATTGTGAATAGTGCAGAGATGAACATAGCTGAGCAGGTGTCCTTATCATATTCTGGGTTATGATGTTCATGATAGATGCCCAGGAGTGGTATGGGGGGGATCACAGGGAAGGTTGATAACTACTTATTTAAAAAAAAATCAAGTAACTCAAATGACTCATCACCTTCACAATGCTGTATTATCTACATTTCTAAGTAATGTATTGTGGCTCCTCACTATAGTCTTTGCAAAAGTTGTTTCTAATCTTCTTTCTTTTACTTTTTGATATAATGACCTTTTAGACTATTCCATATGGGCAATGCTTAAATGAATATTTAAACACAGCAATTGGAAATTTCTTATCAAATAGACTAAAATCTAGTGGAATCTGCCATATTGTGGAATAAAATAATAAGTCAGAGCAAGGCATGATGGGAAATTGATAAAATCAAGTAGAAAATGAAATATCTATTTTTGCATAGGTCATTAAGAATCAGAACCCAAGAGACTTGGAGACACAGCCACAAGCCTCAGTGTTTTTTGACATCTTATGTCTCAGATTATCTTAGTGAAATGTCACCCTTTAACGTGGCCTCCATGCCTCCAATTCTCCACAAACGTCTCTATAAATAAAGAAAATGGGACTTGATTGTAAATCTGTGATGTTTTCAACAGAACTTCAAAGGATGACAACACATTTTTTCTGTTCATACCCCCTTTGCTCTCCTTTTTCCACAACATTCAGAAATTCTAGAAAGAAAAGAGATTTTTCTCATTCAAAACAATACATTTCAAAAGACTTTATTATTTTTTACAGTTTATTTGGGTTCATTGTAAAACAGAAAAATACTATTGTAAAAGATGAATAAATTTGGTGACTTTAAGGTTTTGGATTTATTGTTTTCCCTCCTGGGGAAATACAGCAAACGAGGACATACATTATTCTGTCTGAATAATTTGTCTGCCCAGTGAAATCCCCAGTCAACAATTAATATCACAGGTTCTCTGAGAGTTGAATGTATTTATAGATAATTTGCAAGCACTGAATTTTTAAGTGGTTCTAAATATCCAAGTAAGTAATGTGAACCTGGAAAAAATCTGCATATTCCTTCGCTAAACAATTTATGATAGAAAACATTGCTACATCATGATGCCATGTTTTTATTTTATCTTTCAGTTTTCTAAAGTGCTGTTCAACATAATAGGGAATTTCAACCTGTTAATTTCAGTAAATCTCTAAGAAATTAAAATAATACTTATCAATTATGGGGAGGAATAATTTCCTGATTAACCAGCGTTTGATGAAAAGGACCATTAACTGTTTTAGTATTAGCACTACTCACTGTCATTATTACTGTATTGCCTGTGTATACTTATTAATTAATTGAGTAGAAGAAGAGATGGTGCATATATCAACCTGTGTTCTTGGAGAGGAAAGCTTTATAGAATTAGAGCCATAATTGCTATCTTAAAGACATACTGATTTGAGGAACAGATGGGAATACTGGAAAAGATGTGATTAATATTTGTAAGTGTTCAAAAAGTTCTGCTCCTGAGGACAATTTAACAAATCTGAAGCATTAGTTTATTCAAGTCCCTGTTGAAAACAAGTACCAATACAGATTCCCCTTCAGTTAGGTTTATACAACAGGAGTCAGGAAACATCTTTTGTAGAGATGTGTTCTACATGTTATTATGTCCTGTATACAACTTCCTTTTCATCTCTATAAAACAAGTAGTGGAAACTTCTCATACTATCTCCTTTGACAATAATACTTGAGAAGGTAATACAAAATCTGGATTTTATTCAGAACAGAATGCATAGGAATATGGGAAGAAATAGACCCCTGTTAATTTTTTCACTTTACCATTTGTTATCTGAAATTCCTAGAACAGGAGTTTCAATTGTTTGCAGATTGTTTAAATTTTAATTTATTAGCATCGATTGCTTACATGAGGACACTTCATTTTAAAAAGTCCATTTACATATGCAATGCTTCTTGCTCAATCTTCCCCTCTGCCACTTTCTCATACCCTTCTCCCCTTATCCACTGATTTTTAAATTTACATGTAGGAAGACTTGATTTTACTGTCAATGATTAGGTTTAAGAATTTCACCAGGTGCAGAGTGTACTTTATCCGCCACTAAAAACCTCTCAAGATGGGTAAGAGTTTCATCACCCCAAAATAATCTCTTTGCTGTATCTTTGTTCTCAATGTCTGTCCTGGCAACCATTACCCTGTTTTCTTGCCTTCATTTTCCCTTTCCAAAATGTCTCTTCACTCAAACCACATGTAGCCTTTCAAGTTTGGCTTCTTTCACTTTCCATAATGTACACTCGGGAAAAATGAAAATTCATGTTCATACAAAATCCTTCATTTGAATTTTTATGAATGTTATTCATCGTTGGCGCCAAGCTGGAAACAATTCAGTGTCAACCATTGGGAATATACACCAACTATTCTTCTTCTAAGACAGAAGTCTCTCAACATACCACAGCCTGGATTCTCACCCATCATCCTCTGGCCTCAGCCTGTTGAGTACTACTATGCCTCTGCTCTTATACCATCAGTGGAATCTTATACACAGAACTCTTGATACCCACAGACACAAGACTAATCACAAACACCGCCTAAAGTTTTTTTTCCATTCCTGCTATTCTAAATCTCATCTGAGAAATGCAAACAAAAATACCAGCATTGAAAGTTGACAGGAAAAGCTGAAATATTGATTATAAAATACCTCCTATTTTACTTAGCTGGCAGACGTTACTCATTTTTTTTCCATGTGTTATTATCATTTGGCTGCACAGTCTCTGACAAATGGATTATTCCTGACAGGAATGGGAGAGGAATATGCATCTAATGCTATAATGTACAAATTATTTGAAGCATAAATAGCATATCCCTGGCTACAGAAGGAAATGATGGCTAAGAATTTGGGATGGGAATCTGATTTTCTAGCTTTCCATGGAAAGTAGAATTTTATCTCACCAAAAGGATTTTTCTTACCAACTATGATCTCTATATTTCAAAATTTACAGCAATATGGAAAAAAGAAAAAAAACTATCAAAACACGTAATGTAAATCATATGTTATTCTTGTAAAATATTTAGTTGAAGCCAAGCAATACTTTTTAGGCAAAGCACTAGAATCTGAAAGAAATGTCAATATTTGTTTATTTGTTAGTATCAACAAAGGCATTCTCATTAGTCATAGAAATAGTAAATGCAAAAAATCTCTGATAGATTTATCTGTATTACTTCATTTATTATTTACAAAAATATACTAGTAAAGTTATGATGCTACCAGTAAATAGATAAGGAAACTGAAATAGAACAGGTAAAGCTATTATTTTAAATGTGTTTAGAATTCAGATAATACATCAAATCCCTTCCCCAATTTTCTACATGGACATAAATGAAAATGTGTAGTAAATGTAAATATTTTAGTACTTTCCATGTAAGTTTTAGGTCATTATGCTATTTTTAAACTCTGGCTTGGGTATTGTCCCTGAGCTCTTCAGCTCAAGGCTATTGCCCTACTCCTTGATCCATCATGCCATTTCTACTTTATTTTCTAGCCTCTATCCAAATCTTGTCTTTAAAGCTTCCTTTTTACACAGACAAGTGTATGTGGACATACTAGGTCTAAGTGCCACAATTCATTTGACTAGTTCTCATTTCTCATTAGAAATATGAGCAGCTCTAGCCTGCCATATTCTAAGATAAATTTGTAAGTCACCTTGCACAATTATCTTCTGATTGTAATTGTTCTTATTATATGCTTCCGTTCACCATTGCTTCTTAAGAAATAAATGGAATGAAAATGACTTGAAAAGGTTGGGAGTGACAATTCATTGTATTTTTAGCTCCCCAGTTTAAAATTTATAGTGCAGTGCATTTGCCTGCTTGCCCAGTTACCCTTCCCTTGAACATGATGAAAGGTCACTTCCAGCCAAGTGCCCCTGACTGCATGGTCTGGTTTTTAAGCACCATGTGTTTTCTTTTTACCATCCATTGCAGGAAGATTCAAGTAGCTGATATTTACAGATTTTTTCCTACTCTTTAGAGACAACTCAGCATGCATTTTTGTGATTTACCAAAAAATTGTACTCTTTCTAAGGCTCAGTAGCTGCTTACTGATAAAAAAAAGGCACAAAAGATTTTTAAGAAACAAATGAGAATTATTTTAAAACCAAATATTCACATTATCTCAGCATACAATTTTTTTCTAGGCTTCATTCCATTTACTCAGCACTTGTTCACAGAAAACCAAACCATATTAACAAAGCACTCTATATGATGGTATGCAATGATACTGAATTTTTTAGAAGTTTAGAACTGTGACCTTGACCATGGAGAAGGTGAATTATATAAGATTATATCCAATTGAAAGGCTAGTTGCTAGCCACTCAAAATAAGAAGAAAGACCTGGTTAATATGTCCAGTCTTTACACAAAAGTCAATGCCAAAAAATCATTTATAATATTTACTAAAATTAAATCTATGCCCACTCTTTGATAAAGAAATTTTACTCCTGGATATAAATGTAGTAGAATTTCTTCTTCAAATGTATCTCCATCGGAAACATGGACATACCCAATCAAAACTCTGCATTGGAATATTCATGGCAATATTTCATAGTAGCAGAATGTGGGAAATTACCAAAAGTGTTCATCAATTGTATATCTTTAGACTGAATAAACTGATATATGTGGGTTTATGTATATATATATATATATATATATATCACAAACTATATGTGGCCCATCCCCAGTTGATTGTGACACAGCACAAAATATTGCACAATTGCACAAAAATACAGTTGGTTCTTCAAATCATAATAAATAGAAAGTAGCAAGACACTTTAATATTTCAAATATATAATTATTAAATCTGATCACGCTAGACAATGCTGCTAGAAGTCAGTTACTGCTTCTTCTGAGTTTGAGGAAATGAATAAAGTGTATCAAGAAGTCACATGTGGATCTAGTTATATGATTTTTGTCCCTTGATCTGGGCGTTAGATATACAAATGTGTTTGTGACAACTTCCCTAATGGTTTTTTACTTTTCTGCATATTGTACATTTCAATAAGATTAATTAAATCTTAAGTTTAGTATACTTATGTGATATTTCAGCAGAAAGAAAAAGAATCCACATAATGAAATGTCCTATTTACTTACGTCATTCACCATGTATCTCATGCTGACTGATGAAGTGCATGTGTGCGGGGGGAGAGGGGAGTCTTTTACTATCATGGTAACCCTGAGATGGAGTTTAATCCTAGCTTTGTAATTCTCAAGTTAGGGGAAGTTGGGTGAGAATCCAAGTGACATTTATTGTTGAATGCAACAGTATTTAACTGCTTTAGGGATCATTGGTTTAAGCAGATAAATCAATTCTTACACCCCAAACAACTGACAAAAATAAATCAGTAGATTCTATTTCTGCCTATACACATAACAAAATGGAAAGAGAAAATAAGTATATTGATATTTATGCTGATATAGATGTATGTAAGATGTGTTCAAGGATTGTAGCGTTTAGATGGAAGTTGGATTATCTCCCTGGAATTTATTAAAGCATTTAGAAATGTGGAGCCATATTCATGGAGCAAAGGCAAGTGCAGTGTAATGTGATATGTGGAATAGAATGCTAAGGCAAGATGGGGCGTGAGGACCACACAGTTCCCTGATTCCTCCATCCTTTCCTGAAAGGTTAATTTTTATGGGATGCCTGCAGTGATGTTTGAGTGTTTTTCTAGAACAACACATCAAAACCCATTAATTTCCATCAAGTGATTGATCATGGCTAAAGAGAACAGGGCAGGATTCTACTTGCTTCAGGCAAGTGAAAAGCATTAAACCAAACAAATGGAAATATAAATATAAAATATAAGAGGACACTCAGTTCAGAATTCTTTGCATGTTTTCTCTACTAATCAAAACACAAAGATTCTTATATAAATTTGTAGTAAATGATAGGCCAAGTCTTCTATTTTGTATTGATCTTCAGTAAACAGCTCAGTGCATGGGAAGAAGAAACCATTTAAATATTTGCAAGCATAAAAATGAATGCATGGCTTTATGTATATATGAATCTGTAGATAGTTTGAAGAATACTAAATAAGACTTCAAGACTATAAAATAACATCTATTACAAACTGATCTCACGATATGCCTATTGCTCAATATTACTCAATTTCTTCTCCATCATCCACATTTTTGAAGAAAACTATATTTCTGTTTTTTAAGTATTTTGTTTATTATTTGTTGCAAATTCTTTCACCAGAAAATAGCTGAGGGATGACCTTTATCCATGTTTCATTAATCACCTTTATCTATATGTTTCAAAATAGGGCATAATGTTTTTCTTCACATGACTTCGCCCCACATTCTTTTTTATTAGTTTAATTTTATGGTCAAGGTCATGACTTTGCGTGTGGTAATGAGCATATTTCTTGCCTATTCTTGTACATATTTGTGGATTTTAATGTACCTAATTACCAATACTTATTAGGAATTTATTTATGGATGGATATTTTCTTCTTTTCATTTAAGAGTTGTGTGTATTTGTGTTATCTATGTGTCATGAAAGTTTATATGAAAGAGTTAAATACATTTTCTTATTCAATTAATATCACGTATGATCTAAAATTTCCTAAATTTTATATATTTAGTTTTAAAACTCTAAAGAGGAATGATGGCATTAAGGAGTCTAAGGTGGGGTGGAAAGAGTGTAAAACAATGTGTTCTTTCTGCTTAATTTTTCTGGGATTCCCAAGGCATAGTAGGAAAAGTGAAGTATAATTTTAAAAAGGCACACATAACAGCAAAAAGATTGGACCACTTTATCTATGCAGAAGGCAGTTGCATCCATTTCTCAGAACAAAACAATAAGTTTTTTTTTTAAAGGAGTAGGTTTCCTTTGAAACTTTCTCCTATATTGAACCATGGACACATAACTTGTCAGATCAAAGGATGCACGGACTTAGCTGCTTTTTCATATTCAGGGAAAGAAAATGGAAATGAATTTATATAAAAAATGAGTTCTAATCATAATCATCTGTCCTAAAGGCACAGGAACCTTCCCAAAGTAGTGGGCACTCATAGACAAGTCTTAGAGGGAGCCATGGTGGAATGTATTACATATCTTATACTACTATTCCTGTGGAACCACTGAATTTCAGTGCCTAGAAAGGTCCTCAGGTTTGTGAGTGCCTACAGCTGTCTTGTCTTGGAGATAGATTAGCGAAGTTGTCCTCTTCTTTTTCAGAACATTAGAAATGAATCACACCAAAATCACTTGGGGTGAGATCCAGCACACAAGATTCATCAGAATTCTCTCATTTGATCTCTGAATGCACCAAATACGATACTGAAATGTGAGACTATCATGGAAAGCAAAGATTTTTTTTTCCTTTGGTGAAAGAAATCCTCATTTGTGTATCTTTACATGCAATTTCTTTCATTTTCTTTATTTTTAAACAAAGATTTTTTTTTTCTGTGACAAAGCTAAATCTTGGAGAAGAATCCCCATGATTCGTCTTTTCTGAGATTCTGAGTTCCAGCTTGTGTAAAAAATGAAGCTTCTGCAAATGAAAAAGGTAAGCAACGTTACTTGCCATTGAGAAGCATTTCAGTTCAGGTTCATTTCTTTGGCTGATAATTTTCCTCATCACCATTAAAATACAATTACTTTCCCAGTTGGAGGTTAACATCCTTTTCACTAGTTAATTTTTTTAAACTATAATCTACATCTTTCTCTCTTTCTCACTGACTATGGAATCTAGCCTATAGCTACCCTCTCCTTCATGAATTAATTCTATTCTCTTCAAATGAGCCAGAGATTCCTTGTTAATAGTCTGTTCAACTGCAAGAATTTAATCAATGTTGTCTTTCTTTGCCAAATCACTGATAAATCATCATATTTTACCCTCTCTCTGGTCACTCCTGGTCTCACTGACCATCTGTGAAAAAAAGACCTGGTGAGTTTCACATATTGTGAGCAGAGACTGAAATTGCTTTAAAGTAATCGTAGGGAATGAGGATAATGCTATGTATTGAAGATCTGTCTGTAATGTCAGTTGTGTTTGTAAATATATTTTAGACATCATATTCAAAATCAACTCTTTAGGTCCACTAATAAATCACAAAACATTCATTCTTTTGCTTTAATTTTACTTAGATCAAATTTATTTTAAACCCATAAAAACAAAATAAATTGGAAAGAAAGAACCTCTGGAGAGAATTGATGTACAGACATAATTACAATTCTAATCCACATGGATAGTGAACAATGAAAAACATTTTATTTTCCCCTAATACTGAGATTTAATCACTGAACATCATTCCATCATTCAGCTTTTTTCACTCAAAGTTGGCCCTCTACCAAATGAGCCATGCCTCTACTTTTAGATTTTTGCTGGGTATATGGAAATAAGATCTGTCAGATCTGACAGCTTTGAGCCACAATTCTCATAACTTAGTTTCTTGACTAATTGTGATTATAGGTATAAATACCTATAATCCTATAATCACTTAGCATGAGAAAGATTTGTTTGTATTTTTATAGTAAACTAGGTAGGGAGAGAGTTTGAGTAATTTCCCCTTTTGGTTTAGTATGTGAAGTAAATAGATAATGTATAGTTTGCAAATGGTAAAACCAACACAAACATAGATACATAGATGATTGATAGAGATAGAATGATAGATAGATAGAGCTAAAATATATTTATCACTAAAATCTTTATTGATTTACTTTCTAATTGATTTATCCAATAGGGTTGTACATCTATCATATACCAGAATATTTTCTGTATCACAGGAATCTCAAATAAGTTCCAAAGGATAGTTAATAATTTCTGATAGGCATTTAATATTACCTTTTTACCTGTGCTTTAGTTTTAAGTTGGAGAATATACAACTGAAGATGTTGGAGGCATGGGGCTAGAAGTGAAGTTTATGGTCATAGAATTATAAACACCACTACAAATCTCTTAGTGGTCCCCTATTTATTTATTTATTTATTTATTTATTTATTTATTTATTTATTTATTTATTGCCAGTCCTGGGGCATGAACTCAGGGCCTGAGCACTATCTTTGGGCTTTCTCAGTGCTACTTCTCTACCCCTTGAGCTACAGCACAACTTCTAGCTTTTCCTGAGTATGTGGTACTGAGGAATTGAACCCAGGTCTTCGTGCATGCTAGGCAGGCACTCTATTTTTTTTTTTTAAACATGACACATGCCTTGGTAAAGGGAGCCCTTTGGAAAGCTTTTGGGCAAATGTTGTAGATTACATTCCTTGAGAATGGATAGGGTTAAGTCGGAAGACATAAAAAATGAAATTACAGCAATTGGAAAATCAGATCACATTTTTGCTTTTTAAGAACATCTTAGGAAGTAAAAGCGGCCATTGGGAACTCTATCTCATTTAGTCAACATTTCATGCTATTCTGTCTGTATATTTTCATTGCTAATGAGCCTTCTTTTGATGTGTCATCAAATTGTACAGTTGATGAAGAACTTCTAATGAAGACATGTTTTCATTTCTCAAAAAAGAAAAAAAACTTTTTGGATTCAGTTCTGTTTCTACAGTTGAAAACATCTGCCAACTTTGTGTCACAAATTATACATCCGAGAAGCAGGCAGCAAGTTTGTTAATTATTGGGATTAATTTAATGAACTTATTCTCATTAGGCTTCATGAGCCACGGCGTACATGCAAGCGAGTGAAAGAGCCCACAACAATGACACAGCTATGTCAGGAGGTAATGAAGGACACTGAAGAGGATTAGTGCAGGAAAAAAAAAATGGTGCAGCAAATGTGTTGTGTAAAACTCTTAAATAAAATTTAGTGTTGATGATTGTAGAGAATTAAGTAGACATCATTTTAGTCACAACAAATTAGGAGAGAAGTCAGTCTGACTCCCCCCAACAAATGTTGAATATTCAGGAAATCATTGTCTCATGGCCAAAGCTTCATCCTGAGTGTGATGAGCTATGGGAAAATGTTTTCCTGTCACGTGATCCAGAAGTATGCACAGTTTACCATCAGAAATAATTCTACAGTGTTCATCTTTCAAGGAAGAATCTCACATTTCCCATAGCCTTATGACAGAAAACAGATGAAACCTATTTCCTTCCTTCCTTCCTTCCTTCCTTCCTTCCTTCCTTCCTTCCTTCCTTCCTTCCTTCCTTCCTTCCTTTCCTTCCTTCCTTTCCTTCCTTGCCGCAGGTATAATAAGAATACTATAGGAGATTGTATAGGAACTGAGAGTAAAACTGTGTTTCAATCTATTTTCTACCTCTCTTCCATTTCTTCAGAAAGAGGAAACAGGGAAGGATCACATTGAGCCAGAGTTTGGCCATAAATTTTAAAAAGCAACTATTTACAACAGGTTGGTGTGGCAGCAACTGGCTTATCCATTCAGATGCAATGTCCCGTTTTGCCTGGGCTGTCCTTGAAATACGATCCTCCTGACCTCTGTGTCCATTGTTACCACTGAACCCCAGCTCACATGGTCTTACATTTTACGAGTTGATACAACTCAGTGGAGTCTATGATAGACACGGTGACAGTGAGGATGACAAGGACAATGTGAATTATTACTTACATTTTGTGATAAATCCAATACTGAACATGGTTTGAAAAGCGGCTCTTTGTCTTAACATTACTGGAGTTTGCATTCAGGGCCCCAGCGGGCTGATGTCACTTCACAACCTGGGCCCCACTTCCCTCCCTCTTCACTTGGGATTTCTGAGGTCACAGCACATATCTGGATAGTGATCTTCCTGTTTTATGTTTTGGCTTCCTCTCCGGGATTACAGCAGACCATCACATCTCCAGCGTCCCCCTTGGAAGATAAAGTTCTGCAGACTTTTCTGTACAGTGGTACTCTGTCCAATTTCAGCCTCTCGCTCATGTGAGATAATAGGCAGGCACCAATGGTTGAGAAGGAGCCTTTCAAACTTTTATGCACAGGCTCAGCCTGAAACAGGGATCCTCTGGCTGTGGCTTCCCAAGTATTTGAGATTGCAAGCCTGAGTCAGTGGCACCAGGCAGAAAAAGAACCCTTTCCTTACACCCTTCATGAGATCCACCAAATTCACTTTAGTAGTATAATAGGAGTTTAATTTGGTTTCAAACTTACATTGTAAGAAGAGTAGACACTTCTCTAGGACAGAACAGGAGTGACTTCATTTCTGATGATTGCATACATTCGCAAGTCTTAGGACATGTCTTCGCAATGGAACTTCAAATATGGCCTGCATGGAATCTATATGCAAATGCATGTTTCCTATGATGCAGAGAAGCAGCTCTGCCTTTTGAAGCCAGCGCAGGGGCATGTCTGAGGTCTGCATTGTGATTGGCGGCACCATTCCTACTTCTAGAGAGCTGCTTCTTGTGCCTCAGCTTCTCCTCTTGGTGGACAATTTCCATTTTCCTCCAAGGATCTCTGGGTTCTATTGCCCATCCTGAGAATGTTAGATGATTTACCTCCAGCACATTTGATGGCTACAAATTTCTATGTTTTGTTTCTCCCCTGTGTGTGTCAGTCCTGGGGCTTGAACTCAGGGCCTGACACTATCCTTGAACTTGTTTTGCTCAAGGCTAGCACTCTACTACTTGAGCCATGGAGCCATTTTCAGCTTTTTCTATTGATGTGGCATTGAGGAATCAAACTGAGGGCTTCATGCAAGCTAGGCAAGCATTCTACTGCTTGAGCTACATTACGAGCCCCACTTTGCATTTCTTAATTCAAGTTTGTAAGACAAGCACACGCATCAGACCAGCTGATCTTTATTTCACATACCTGTACTAGGCTCTTCTTTGAGCTTCTTACATTCTGATAAAGGGGCCGCCCTTTAGGTCGAGGTTCTAGTAAAGCAATGGCCAACTGAGGTATGGAATGAGGATTGTGGGAAAAAGCACAAATTGTGAGGGAGCACTCACCAGAGGCATCGCTAGATGATAGATAGATAAAGATAGATAGATAGATAGATAGGCAGATGGACAGAAAGACAGACATATGATAGATGATAGATTGATAGGAAGATGAATAGATAGAAAGACAGATATAACGGCAGACAGATACAAAGACAGACAGATGAGAGATAGGTGATAGATATACATGCATATATATCTATAGAGATATCTATATATTTAACTCTATCTTCTTTATAAATACTTTTATATAGATTCAGCAGTGGCTCATACATTATATTAATGGATGCTATATTAATACAAAGTTGTTTCTAATGAGGAGAATTTAAATATGTTTCATTGACTGATATACAAGATAGGGAGGACTCTTGTTTTGTTAAATTTTATTTTATTTATTGTATAGGTAAGATAAGGAGTTTTATACATTTTAAGTTTGAAAGAAACAATAAGAAATGTTATATGAAATAGATTTCAGGATTAACACAATCTACCCTATGTGAGTAGAGAGGTAGTAGAGGGGTAGGAAGAGATGGGAGGGGGAGATTAGAGGAGAGAGGAAGAAAGAAGGGAGGAAAGGGGAGGGGTGTTCCCAATATTTCCTTCTGAGCCTTGTCCCTTGTCCCCAGTAACCTCATATCCTTCCACTAGGTGTCAACTCCTTAGGGTTCCTACTTCTTCCCACAGTGCCCCAGCCTGGACACCAAGCCTGTAACACAGGATAATTGGAGTTTGGGGAACATTTAAGATACAAATGCAATCATTTCTGAAACCTTAACTCGTGTTTACCTTCTAATATTCTTACCACTTCCTGAATATTAACATCACAAATTTTTGTTTTCTTTTAGATTTTGGCCTATTTTATAATGTTCACATCTTTTTCTGCCATTGTATTTACTTGTTTACATTGATACCTTTCAGTTAAGAATATCTGAATACATGTGCTCCATCCATAAAGCAATTACTGTTGAACTTTCTTAAAAGACAACAGAATAGCATATATGAAGATAAAATTTGCTTTTATGGAATGGTTTGGATGCATGTTGGAACTTATGGTAGGATTTAGATTGGAGTATTTTAAAGTATCTCAAGTATCTAAGATTATTTCTTATTGCTAATAATTTCTCCTAGAAAAAGGAGCTCCAATTGCTGAAGCTAGTACAGGAAGAGGGTTTGGTGACTAGACAGACATTCCCTTGCTTTCCCTTACATGTAAAATATTTAATGTTATTCTTAACTATGTATTGAGGTATGGGTGTGTTTCGGGTTTCTGGTGGGATTGGGAGAGGTGACTGCCTATTTGTATGTATGCACAGGTCGTCTTGAGCATTTTCCAGTCCTTTGCCAGGGCTGCTACATTCTCTCAAATTTAGGTCCATTTTTCATTTCTATCCTTACAGCTTAGGTATGCATTCGATTCCAACGACGAAGTTTACTCTCTGTTTTAAATTTCTGTGTTTATTTTTATTATCCCAGATTGTCAAAGAAACAGACACCATAGGCAATGAATTATGTATGCATGATTCCTTTAGAGGGAAGACATGTCAGACAAAATGAGGAGGTAGTTGTGGAAGGTCAGAGAATGCTCAGAATTCTGTCACTGGCTGGGGAAGTTTGGATGGAAAGCATGTTAGAGTTGTGTATATTGTAAGAAAAAATGATGAAGCCAAACTGGATGCTTTTTCCAGAAAATAAGTGTCAAATTAATTCTCTTTTTTTTTCTTACAGAACATAGCTGTGCGTTTTTAATCTATCTTTTTCCACGTTTAAATAAAAGACATTTGCAAAAGAAAATCAACAAGAAAACATTCCAAATAGACCCCAGGGAAAAGTTAACCCATCCCTCTAATACATTGTATCAAACAACATATACTATTAATAAAGACTACAAATACATTCTACAACAGGCAGCTGTTAAAAACAGGATCGTCATGTGACGTGGATTCATTTTAAATTGCTTTTAAGTCAGTCTAGCTCGCTAACTCCTCAGCATCCTTTTTCTTCCCCCCATCATAGACAAAAAAAAAAAAATCAAACAATCTGTTAATGAGCATTTGGTGAAGTGTAATGAATACAGTCTAATTCACTAATTGAGGCGCATTCCACAACTCTCTGCTAATAAGCCTCTTAATGTGCTTAACTGCAAGTGTCCAAAATAGTTATTGAGATGTGTAGAAATTTCCCGTTCTATCTGTGAAAGATCTTGATAATGTTGCAGTTTGATTAATTGAGGGAAGGCATGGCATCACAATGAAGAAAATGTAAAAGCAGGGAAATCATAAAATTGTATCTTCTCAAGTGAACTGGCCAATAAAGTATTTTCTTAATAATGTCAGTTAATAATGAAGTCTTTTCAATAACTTATTTGTTACAATCAGTGTAGAAATATTAAAATTATTGTTCTGCTGCTGAGTGTTGCTTTCTTACACTATTGGTTTTGCCAAGAATAGCTGACACAGGGGACTTCGCCCATTCACTTTTTTTAAAGGCTGAATTGAACACAATCCTTGATATTTTATTATCAGAGAGGGAAAAAAAAGTTATTCTCTTTTATTTGAAGCAGATTTTTTGCCTATTTTCTTTAAAAATAATTTTAACTTATTACAACAAGAATTGATTGAATTATACTAAAGCCTTGCCTTTCTATGGCTCTTTCCTTTCTTTCACAGCTCATCTTGTGCTGTCTGACTCCACTCTAATAGAAGAATGATTTCTCAAAATGTTGCCCCTCTATCTCTGCTTTGAGAGTTCACTCTTCATTCTTTCTGCTTTGGGCTTGGAATGTAAAATGATGGCGTTTCTCAGAATGTTTCTCAAAATTCTTACGGGGTGCCTTAGAAAGTCGTGTGGAAGGAGAGCTACCCTTCTCACAGAAGATAGTCTACACAGGAACAAAAGGAGAGATAACAGCAAGTGCAGGAGTTAATATTTATAGATTCAAAAAAGTTCAAGGGGCATGACTTGAGAAACGTATTTTAGATCCTTCGTCAATACCTAGCCTTTGTGGGATTATATCTGTAACTCTTCTCCCCTACAAAATAGATGTGCATTTCTTAAGCAGAAAGGACCAAGTGATTGTTTCTTTGAGTGTTCGTGTGTAGCTCATGCAGAAAGACAGAGAGAAAAGCATGAAAATTCCATTACAGAAAAGGGCATTTCATCATGTAACACGTTCAAGCATTTTCCATGAGTCTTCTCTTCCATCAATTAGGAAAAAGCTAAAAGCTAAAAGTGGAGCCGTGGTAGAATGTCACCCTTGACTGATTAAGCCAAAAGACAGTGCCCAGACCCCCTGAGTTCAAGTCTGAATATATGCATATATATATATATATATAGTATATAAAAATAACCATCTTTCCTGCCCAGTATAGCTTGTAACTGAGATCCTCAGATTTCATCCTCTTGACTAGTTAGGATTACAGAGTTGAGCTTCCAGTGCATAGTTTATTAAATTCCTGCTCTGAGTCTGGCATTGTTCTTGTCATTATGAATCCTATTTTCTTTCCATTGATCAGAAGAAGTAGCTATGCTTTGAACTTCTTAAGAAAACTACGTGAATCCCTCTGTGAAAGGCACATGGTTCAATGTCTGGGAGTGTGATTTTAAACCCTGTGCTCCAAACCCATTATGTGAAGAAGTGCTTTGCAGAGAATGGTTTAAAGCAGAGGCATTACCACTATCCGATAACTTGTTAGGAATGCACATTCTCAGGCCCACCTGCAAATGATGATTGTACCCAGCAATCTGAGTTAACAAGGTCCATTTGAGAGCATCACTGTAACCCGAGTTCCTCAGGAGGTTTAGATCAGAGGATCATAATTTCAAACCAGTCTGTCAGTCTTCTGAGTTCCAATCTGCAGGAATGACACATACATACCAAAAAGAAAATGAAGCTTCATGTGATGTTAGTGCAACACCCTTTCATGGCTGCTACTCAAGAGCTGCATTTCAAAGCTCCCATAGATCAGATGTCATGAAGACTATTTCACTATTGGCCTCAGAGTCTGTTAGGTGTGGTTTATTGGGGGGAAAATCTTATTAATACAAATAATGATGTCAGTTATACATAATGATGCCTGTCAATCATGGTAACAATCTCAGCAAAAGTGTATATCCAAGTTGTTTTTTTAATCTGTGTCAGTTACTTTTTATTGTGATTGCAAATGTAAGATTAGGATCATCTGGAGAAGCTAATACAGTTGTTTTCTGAACTCAAGAGGAAGAAGCAGTCTCATCTTTTGCGGATGTGGCTTAGAACTCTTCCCAGCTGAAAAATGACATCTAAAATGTCATATAACAGAGTCATCAAATCTATGAACAATAAACGCATATAGACTCCAGGCATTTCATTTGGCTTATAAAACAGGATGACTTTTATTCACACGTGTCCAGGAGTTTCATTATCTAAAACACCTTTGATTCTTATGAGAGAATGGCAGATTATACCAGGAGTTCTCCACCAGAGTCAAGTCCAAACACAGGTCCATATAAACTCCCTCATCTTCAAAGTCTGCTATGTAAGAAACAATAGAGACAATGCCAAAATGTGAACTTAAAACTTTCAGTTGCTCTCTCATGACCAAGATTGAATTGCTAAGGTTTTCACGATTAACATCCATTTAGAAAATTAGATTCATCCTATCTATCTCATCGAGGTACTGTTCTACATGTATGTAAACCATTTGTAAACCATGCAGTTCAAATTCTTTTTTTTCTTTTCTTTCATTCCTGCACTTCCTTTCTGACTACTACAATCAGAAGATAAATTAATGTATAATTTGATTATTTAGATTTTATAGTTTCTAATCTGAGTTACAAAAACCAAACCTTGGAATTTCACATGTGCAGGTGATGCTAGGTAGTTTAGACAGAAAAGATCTGGAAATGCTAGTAACTGTGAGACAATTAAACAGGTAGCATTTTCTCTTCTTTTAGAAAGGCTTCTGGATTTTATAGATACAAGGAAGAGGCAATTTCTTTTCATCACAAGTGATAGTGAAGAGAAATAATATTGGGATGCAGTCTGGAGGTTGAGCGAGAATTTTCCATGCAAAATTCTGAAGAGGAATGCAGTGGCAGACCTCTATTACTATGATATAGATAGGATGGCTGGTGGCTTGGCAGAATTTGTTTCATCTTTCAAATTTCAGAATTGTCCCTGGGAGAAGTTTACCCAATAACAAGACGCGTTCCTAGGAACATTGTCTGTGAGTTAGTTCTGTTCATTGGAAATCAAACTGAAATGATTAAAATTCTAGTCCAGAATTTTCATCCATGCAGTCTCATTGTCCAAAGTCCTTATCTTGGTTACAAAGCAAAATGTGAGAGTTTGGTGATTAACATCACCCTGGGAATCTGACTTATCAGAAAGAGAAAAATTGCCAGCTAATCAGGAACAGACAGTCTAATTTTAAACCCCCATGACTAAAAAATAAAATTCTATTTGTTTAAACCACTGACTGAGACGTTCGGGCTGGTAAGCAAAAGTATAAAACAATAGCCTCTTCTACCATTGTCTTGAGTGAGGATATGAGGGAAATGTGAGAAATAAGGATTGAGAATTTGAAGGAATCCAGTGAGAAGAAGCTTCCATGATCCTGACTGAATTTAACAAATTTTCTGAATGAAGAGGGCCACTGAAATGATGTGATTAGAATTATTTTCTGAGCTCTAAGTACAGAAAATCATTTGGTAATCTTTGATTCCCAGCTTACTGTTGCTATTAAAACAGTGTCATTATCATTTGAATCTTTTCACATAAGTTAGAAATCTATATCTTTGCAATTTTTTAGCTCATTCCACTTCTATTATTTTTTTTTAAGTAGCATGTTTCCAAGAAAAGGTGAGCAAGGGAAAGAAATATCATTTTTGAAATGCAGGAAAACTTATTGTGATATTCGAATCTCTCCCATTTTAACATACTTATATTAGACAAAAGTCAGATTCACTGAATAGTAAAAAGATAGTACATTTTTTGCCCTTCACGAAGCTTATTGATATGTGTCTCACTCTGTGCAGTAAAAAAAGTGTAACCATTTGAGAGCTCCATGTTGTGTATATGTGTGTGTGTGTGCAAGTGTGTATGTTGGTGTGCATAAAAAGAGATAAAACACAGCAAACATCTTAGCTTTATTTTCTACAATGGGACATATTACATAACCACTTCTTGTTGAATTGTAATTATAACATAGTCACCTTTAGAAACATGAATACAGGGGAAAGTAATTAGAAGCTGACAATAAGCAAATATTATTCTCATAATTAGATCTTCTCCTATTGGAAATCCTGCTTTGTTCCTGCTACTACAGTGTGAATGACATTTAAATCCTAACAGTGTCTCACAGAACGGTCTTTGAGGGGTAAGGAGAGACAGGCTCAGTGTCATCATCAAAGAACACCTTTTCCAAATCTTGGCTAATCTAGAAACAATGAAATACTGTCTCCTCAACAGCTGCTTGTGGGCTAATGTTTATACCTGAGGTATTTGAGCTGAAACTGTTGGGACTGTGCAGGTTAAGATTCATGCATTTGGTTAGTTGTATTTTGACATATCATTTTTGCATAGCATCTGAGTCTTTCCTAGTTGTTATGCTTAATATGGTCTGATGATAACAACACAGGGTGGTACAAATCAATCGTTGCTGAGTTCTAGACCAAATCAATTTCCACCATGTCTCTGTCTCTCTCATTCTCTTTCCTAACCCCCAAATTGTCAAGTTCAGTGCAGTCAGTATCACTGCTCCATTTGTTGATCATTTGGCTCACCATTTCTGGGTCCCTCTTATCCTCACAAAACAGAAAAATGAACAAACAAGACAAATAGAAGTGAAAATGTAAGAATGTTTGCCAGCCACAGTGGTTCACACCTGTAAGCCTAGCTACTCACGCAGCTGAGATCTGAGGATCTGGACTTTGTACTGAGTGAGGTCAAAGGGGAACATTCTTAGGAGAGGATCATATGAGCATGATAGCTGTGTATATCTGACCATATAAAGCATTATTTATTGAAATGAGCTCCAGGAATTGGAAACAAGTAGATTTGTTTTCCTTTGGGTGCTATCAGATTTTAATCAAACTGCCATCCCAGCATTTTGTTTGTACTTTAGAGATGGAATTCCATGGACTAGTTTCCCTAGACTGACCATTAGTAGTGGATTTTTGGATCCACAATGAATAAAAGTATTTTGATTTTTCCAAAAAATAAAACGTGTTAACGTTATTTTTGGGCTTTGATAAACATAATTCTTGATATTTAATAATTTTGATTTGATATTGCCATATATATTGTATCACAGTTGTATACTAGATGCATATTATAAATACAACTATATCATATAAATTGCATATATATGATATATAATATCAGAGACAGGATAGACCATTGACACAGTGACCAATGTCTATGCAACAATCATTTCTAAAATCGGGTGGAAATTACTGATTTTTTTTTCAGAGAAAAAAATCCAGTCTCTTCTGGATAAAGGAAGAAAAAAACTCATTAACTCCTGAATGAAAAGCTTCATGCAAATTGCATTCAAGAACCAGTTTTTATTGTAATTTTAACATATTAATTGTATAGATTACTTGGATTCACTGTGATGTTTGCACACCTGCACACATTTGTGCCTTGGTCACATTTCTATCATTCTTCTTTTTAATCTTCTTCCTCTTCCTCCCTGTCTAATATTTCATCTACATTCTTTCTTTTTTCTTTATTTTTTCACAAGAGATAAAATATACAATACCTGTCTTTTAGTGTCTGATTTTTTTGCCCACCTCCAGATGTGGGGCTTGAACTCTGGGCCTGGGTGAATTCTTCAGCTCAAGGCTACTACCCTACCCCTTGAGCCACTACACCACTTCTGCTTTTCTGGTGATTAATTGGAGATAACTGTCTCACGGTCTTTTCAGTGCCCAGGCTGGCTTAGAACTGGGATAGTCAGATTTTAGCTTCCTGAGTAGCTAGGATTACAGAGGGAGCTACCTCACCCTGATTCTTGATTTCTTTTATTAACATGATTTCCTCCAGCTGTATTTTTCTTTAAATAGTGGTTTTAAATTCTTTTTTTTTTTGGTTTTAAATTCTTTATAGATGAATGATAACTTTGTTGTGCTTGAACATACTACCATTTCTTTGTCAATTCATATGCTGACAGTTAACCTAAACTCATTCCACAGTTTGTCTCTTATGCAGGTATCTTTTCCTTCAGATGAGCATATACCCAGGAATAGGAAAACTGTGTGATAAGATCATTTTCACTTTTAGCTGTTGTGAAGAATTTCTGTAATATTTTCATAATAGCTATTGCAATTTCCATTCTCACCAAGAAAATGTGAAGGGGCTCTTTTGTTCTTAGGAGACTTCTGTTACTATTTAAACGTATGTCAATTTTGGAAACAATTATCAATCAACACAACATATATTACACTAACAATCCGATTGTCTACATTGTCCTATCAGTGTTACACTTATGTAACCACTTAATGTTAGTATTTGGGGAGGGATTAGAGATGATATAAATATTAAACAAAACGATACCTACAACCTGAGTCATCACCTAATTCTGTATGTAATTTCAGGCCCATATATACTTGTGGGAAGATAAGGAATCCTAAATATGTCAGTGACGTGTGTGTGTGTAGATTCACATATGAATTAATGTTTCATATATATACACATGCATACATAAACAAATGCATACATTTGGGATATACAAAGTATTGACACTTTCTATCAATGCACTTTCTACTCTTCCCTGTAAAAGATCTTTTTTTGTTGTTGCTTTATGTGACATAAACACTACTGACTTATTCCTTTCATGTATCCTGGGATACATCTATGAATAATCTCATTCCCTTTGCTCTTCACATCTTTGGTTCTCACATTTTTACTAGGAATGGAACAAGCAAACATACGTATTAAAATCGATGCAAAATCCGAATGCAACGGAGAGGCAAAGGGCAGACTAATTCATGTGGGAGTGTAAAGCGATTTTTATTTTTTCAGGCTGCGTCTTAGAGAACAATCCGAACATCCCTTGTGACAAGGACTTTCCAGGCGGAGGGAACACCAGCATGGTGAGGAAGTATCCCGAGCCAAAACTGGCCTGGGAGACATAAGGTTGGTATATAAATGCTGCCTGTCTCCATTCTCAGCAGGCCTTCCCACTGCCTCCTGCTGCTCTCATCTATTTTCTTGCTTCCCAATTCCCCTTCACTCCCAAACCTACCATTACATTCTCCTTCCCCCTCCTCCACCTCCTCACCTCATGTCCAGAACAAGTGGGGATGGGAGATAAGCAGGAGAGCAAGTCGCAGACTGGTGAAAGGAGGGGTGGTATTGCACAGAGATGGCTTCGAGGGTGAAAGGCACAGCAAGGACAAGAGCACAGGCCTGAAAACCCCACGATTGCCTTCCTTCACCTTGAAACCTTTCTTGCTGTTCCATGGCCAACCTCGAGGCTTTGACAAATGAGTTTGACTGATAGCATGCTTACGACGGATTCACAGGAGCCGATTGTCAGCCTTCATAAATGAGAGAATGAAAATGAAAAAAAAGAACTCACATATTATTTACAGGGAGGAAAATGTTTGAAAAAAAAACGAAAAAGAAGATCGTGAGTATTCATTCAATCAAGAACTTAATTCACAGGCTCTCCTTAAGCAATCACTTCCAGGTGATGCTAATTAGGCTGAGTAGTTCACAGGTGTTAAATAAGTAAACCATAGCTCCCTGTTTGGCACCTAAATACTCTCTAAGTATGTCACTTTTCTTGTTCTTTATTTAAAGTCTAATGATTTACTATGTAAAGCATTGTAGTTTCCAGAAGTTGTTTTTTTTTTCTTTCCTCTCTAAATACACAGATCCAGTGAGGCATTCATTCATTTGTACAACCGTATGTGTGTTCACTACTATGCAATAAATATACAACAAATTATGTATTAGATGCTAGGCCTGGTACTAGGGATATTGTAATAGAAACAATATTTAATGATGTTTCTGTGGATTTATAGTCTATCAGGAAAGAAATATACCAATTATTCTATAATTGGGCAATTGGATTTTCATATCTCTCATAGACAAGGCTTAGGGTAGGGTAGTATAAAAATACATACACGTAGAGAGTAAATCTGATTCCCACTCACAGAGACTGCTGTAGTAACGTAATGAGTTGAAATGGAGTTGACACATGAAGTTAGAAAAGGGAATCTAGCACACACTCCAGATGAAAATTAAACTAGAAAAGTTCTACAATGAGGAAAACACAAAAACAATAGCGCTTGTGTGATTGAAACAGAGCAAGCAGAACATAAAACTTTTTTATAAGAATGGTGAGTGAATTAAGAAAAAAAAGACTTGTTAAGGAACTGCTCTTTGAATTATTTTAAAATATTTTACAGCAGTGATTCAGAGAAGGATCCTAAAGAGATATGTGATAAATAAATAAAAAAATACAGAATGGCTAAATGAAATACTCTACCAAAATCTGAAGTTTTAGTCAGATACCAGTACCTCATACCTATAATTTTACCTATTCCAAATTCAATATAATCATCCCCAAACTAGACTGGTGGCATAGAATAAGTGTTAGTACACAACTCTATAAAATATATGAGCCAAGGCTTTGGCCTAGTGGTAGAATGCTTTGATTCCTTGGTACCACATACATAGAAAAAGCCAGAAGTGGAGCTGTAGATAGAGTAGTTAGGGCTTTAGTCATTAAAAGCCCAAAGACAGTGCTCAGGTCCACAGGTCAAGGCCCAGGACTAGCAAAAACCAAATATGACCATGAGTTAGAGACAAGGCAGACAGACAAAGGGAGTATGAGAGAATGAGAGAGACAGGGAGAAAGAAAGACATGGGGAGAGATGGGAGAAGGAAGGGAGGGAGGGAGAGGAAAAGCAGAAGGAAGGAGATGGGTTACATAATTTGGGAGAACTGACCAGAATTAATGAAGCCCTTTATCATAACAGATTTGACTTTAATGGAAACCTGGGGCTCCTGTCATTGAAAAACTGTGAAAGTTGATTTCTTCAATATATAATTTAACTTAGATACTTTTACATAGAAGTGATTCAAAGAAGAGTAATTGTTAGCATTTTAAGAGAATTTAAAAAAAAAAAAAAACTTAAAGATCTCTCTTTGAGGTCATCACCTGTATGATTTTATTTAATTCTGAATGGCAAAGCTTAACTTAAATGCTCCTCCTTGAAGAAGGAATCCAGACCCCAAAACGACCATCTCCTGATCATCTGACAACATTGTGTTGGAGGAAGATGAGGTTGGTATCCTGCTCAGCTTTCTTCCCAAGACATGGTAATTTGTAACTCTAAGAGGAGCCACTCAAGTTCCCCTCCAGAGTCTAACCATTTCATCAGTCCAGCAACTTGTCTTTCAATCTGTATGTTAAACACATGATTACTCATAAATTCATTCGGGGGACAGGTGGAGGAATGAAATGGCCTTGAATGTTAAGCTCAAATGCCTTTGATCATAGATTGCTTAGAACTTAGCCAAACAATGTGCTGCTGGAAAGACATGAAAGTTGCCTAAGATAGGACTATATCAATAATGATACTTTCCCACTATCTTTACTGCTAGAATGCGTCAAGCAGAACAGAATCAAATGGGGGCATAGATAGATGGTAGAATAACGTGAACTTCTTATGTTACTACTGTTGCTTGGTACATATGATTCAACCATAAAAATAATTTAAGAGGCCCCAAAGAAATGTGCGCTTCAGTTTAAAGCTCTCTGGGTTTCTAAGGGAATCGATGCGTTTGGGTAATTGTGAGTGAAGTTTTTTCTTGCAAACACTAGGGACTGTTCAGTTTAATTGTGCAACATCTGGTGCTAATGCCGTTTTATTTTGTTTCAAAATATCATCTTCTATTATGTGCATTGGATACAACCAGTGGAATCATTGTTACTGCTCTGTGTGTTCTTTCGTGTTGTGTTTTCTTTCTACAGGTGCATTATCATAATGACCTTTATTATGGTTGATTATAGGCTAGATTTATGTAACCCTCATACTGAACTCAAGGGTCAGAATTATTATTGTCCAATAATACGGAAGAGGAATATGAGACGCCATTTTTTTCTCTTCAGTAATTTTATCTCAATCTTTATCACTTCCACATTTTTTATTTCTCTTATTGACCACATGAAACATCATACATCTGTGTGATTTATTAAATTAATTTAAATTGTGTTTAATACTGAATACGGTGTCATATCATACACATAAAACCCATGCCATTTATCAGAAATAGTGCTATCATATGCATTTAAACAACAGAGAGAAAGTAATATGATTCTATTCTGATGGGATATTATTGTCTAAGGAAAGATTTTGTCAGTCAGTGTAAGGCTAAATTATTTAATTTGGAAAAAGGTGTAGGAAATGATTATCATCATTATCTCTGAAAAAGAGACAAATAAAAGCAAAAGGAAAACAATTAGATGTAAAATGTAGCAACACTTAATTCTCTATGCATAAGTGAAATACTCTCTCATTAAAATAGTAATTTCTTAAAATCACTCTTTGAAAAAAATCTAACATGAAACTTTCACCCAAACTCATTAGGGGAACTTAATAAGTGGAGTTAGGCCTACATTGTCCAGCAAAGGAAAAGGCATCTTCTAATAAATTGAAACAGCGAGAGAACTCATGACACAAGTCATATCATACTTGTTTAATGAGCATTAACCTCTCAATTTAGAGGAGGAAGTAGAAGAAGGAGGAGAAGGAACGGAGTAAGAAAGAGATGCAGAAGGAAAAGCAGGAGGAAGAGGACACAGAAGAAAAGCAAAGGTGAAAATGAATAAAATACCCACCTGAGTCATAACGTTCCCTGTGTATATCAACTCTCTGTTTCTTCAGTATGAGCATTTTCAGCTTGGCCCATGACTCCATGTTGGAGCTATTCATTATTGGCTATGCTGTTGATTAGAAAAGTTCTTCAGCTGATACTAACCACAACATGAACTTTGAAATTTGAGCATTTAATATATCTTCAGTGTTCTCAAATTGCTAATGAGCTTTTGTAAGTATGGTTTTAAATATTAATAAAACACATGGAAAGTGACTCTGGAGTGGCTGATTCTCATCATCTATAGGTATATTCTGGAAATGAGGCCATATTCATTGTCTCCCTTTTGAGAAATTGTGAGAGCAAAAAATGAATTTTTAGGAGCTGGGAGTGTAGCATAGTGGTAGAGTGCTTGCCTAGCACTCTAGAACCATGTTCAATTCCTCGCTGCTGCATACATAGAAAAAGCCAAGTAGTAGAGCTCTAGCCTTGAGAAATCCCAAGGACAGTGCTCAGGCCCTGAGTTCAAGCCCCAGGACAGGCAAAAAAGTGAATTTTTAATTGGGTATTTAAAGTTACTTTTATAAAAATATTTGCTTTTAGAATCACCACAGCAATGACTGTCTTTAATGGACATATTTTGAGAAAAATGTTCTCTGTACTATTATTAAAAAAGTACTGGCACCAGCCAGAACAGTAATCTATTTAGGACACTGGACAAAGAAACGTTTGAGACAGGATGAACTGAATGTCCTAGCTTGCAGCCTGAATACGGTTCCAAATTGTGGTCCTTATTATTAGCATCACAAATATTTTACTTTCTGTATTTGTGCATATTACTATTAAAACCTAATGTGAATATTAGTTACCAGTTACTCCATCCTCCACTTACCCTGCAAAATGCTGGGTCGAAGTGTTGGTTCAAGTGGGAGAGTGCCTGCTCTGAGCAACAAAGCTAAGTAAGAGGGATATGCTCTGAATTCATTCATTCCCCAGTCCTGTCACAGTAACGAAACAGAACCATCTGATGTACAATTGAGCATTAACCTTCTGGACAAATCTCTTATCATCTTTAGAAACATTGGCTCTAGGATAATGGATTCCAATTTGTTAAATATTTTACTTTTCCTATGGTGTTAGAGGTCAAACCTAGGGTCTTTCACATGCTAGACCAATGGTCTACTCTTGATTTATATCTTCTGCTAACTTAGAAAATTCTCTACCTGATAAATGTAACTGTAATCCCTCTGTATATTACCCTGACAACAACATACAATAAAAATTTATAAAGGAAAATTCTTAACGTTTTCTCCAATTACCTTAAAGTGATAATAAAATTTAAATGATGTCAAATATTTTTCCACCGAAATAACATTGCCAGTATTTCATTTTCGTCTCCATCCTCTTGCTATGTCGCTGGTGTGAGTAAAGATCCAACAAAGTCCCCCCAAAAGAAGGAAATTGGTCCTCTAGATTCTTATATCTGAAAACGGTACAAGTAAAACTTTAAAGGATGAGAAAGAGTAACAGATGAGTAAAGATGACCCAAGTGCATGGATAGAAGTATCACAATAAAATACCTTATTGAACCAGGCACTGCTGGGTCATGCCTATAATCCTTGCTATTCATGAGGCTACGATTGGTGGATCCTGGTTTGAAGCCAGCCTGGACAAGAAAGTCCATGAGACTCTTAACACCAGTTAACCACCAGAAAAGAGAATTGGAGCTGGAAATCACAGTGGTAGATGGGCTCAAAAAGAGCTCAGGGTCTGAGTTTAAGCCCCTCAACTGTCAAAAATCAAATAAAAATCCTGCATTGACAAGACACAAATACACCGGAATGAATAAAAAACATACCTAGACGCTGAGAGAGAGTGGTGTACATCAGTGAGCTATCCCAGGCACAGTGTGACATGCTTCATCTCAGGTCTGGTTCTGTGAGGGGTGCTGGAGAAGGGCAGTCTGTCCCAAGAGGCTCTGTTCCCTAGAGGTGGCTTCAATATCCCTTGTAAAGACATTATCCATAAGTCTTTTCATTCCTGGTATCCAGGCTGCCTGCAGGACAGACTCAGAACAGAGACAGGTGCAATATATAGGTGAGGACATCAGGTTTTTAATCCTGTTTTTAGTTAGCACAGAGATCCAAGTAAGCAGTGAGTTAAGTGCATTTTGGTGAAAGCAGCTTCTAAGTAACTTACAGTTATACATGGAGTTCATAGCAATCCCTTAAAGGCCTGCTCCGTTCTATGACATTATCAATACTTCTTCTCTTCCTAAATTGCGATTCTAATGCTAGGAATGTGGAATGTGTCAATATAATTCTGTTTTGTTTAAAGAATGACCTTTGAGTTGAAGGTATGGAGGTATGGCTTAGTTGGTAGTTATTTAGCCAATAAGTGAAAGCATCAAATTCTAGTTTGGATCTCAGAAGTACGACAGAGAGAGAGAGAGAGAGAGAGAGAGAGAGAGAGAGAGAGAGAGAGAGAGAGAGAGAGAGAGAGAGAGAGAGAGAGAGAGAGAGAGAGAGAGAGAGAGAGAGAGAGAGAGAGAGAGAGAGAGAGAGAGAGAGAGAGAGAGGGAGAGGGAGGGAGGGAGGGAGGGAGGGAGGGAGGGAGGGAGGGAGGGAGGGAGAGACAGAGAGGCAGAGAGAGCAAGAGACAGGGGAGAGACAGAGACAGAGACAGAGAGAAAGACAGACAGAGAGAGAGAGAGAGAGAGACAGAGACAGAGACAGAGACAGAGACAGAGAGAGAGAAAGAGAAAGAGAGAGAGAGAATGACTTTACTTTCCTTAAGGAATGAAAATGGCAATTTAATTCTTGATGGTATCAAAAGCTCTGACATAATTTTGATTTTCTTCATTTATTCCATACACTTCTAATATTTTTACTTCTTCCTTCCTTTTGTGTGCTCCTTTCGGAATTTAATTCTGTATAGATTATTTTATGATATTATTTATTGTAATCACAAATATTAAAACATAAAAACATGGAGAGGGCTGACGGTAAACATGTATGAAATATTTCAACATAACTGCCCTAGTCATATAAAACACTGAATATTTCTGACAGCTGTATGATGCATCATTTTAATCCACTTAAGAAGCTCAAGTCAATTGAGAAAAAATAGAATTCAGAAGTGTCAGAAGGACAATTTGGATCTTCCTGCAAATTGCCATTCCAAGCTTACTTTTCCTTTGCCTAGACAGTCAAATACTTATCTATATTTATAGGAAACTTGCAAAGCACTTAAAACAGAATGGTATGTAAATTCACACTAAATAATGCATAATGCTTACAGGAATCTGTTTCCTGACTTGTTGCACCCATCATCACCGTCACATATATATATATAAAAAAAAGAAAGACAACTAGAAGTAAAAAGGAGCTGCATGTTTTTAAAAAGTTAAGGTAAATAGCAAGCTCTGGACTTACGCACTGTAGCTAAAGGGTGAGCTTAATCAGTTTAACTGATATCATTTCACATCTCTATTGAGAGCAATTTCAAAGTTCAGAAAAAATAATAGTTTATGATTTCTTGGTCAATATGTCTTTTATAATTATGTGAAGAACAGCCATTATTTTAGTGTATTTGTTGATTAAGGATGAGTGTTTGCTGTACAATTGATGAAGGTTGACTGGTAGTTTCTTCATACTATGGAACCCTAACTCTCATCTTTGGTTGCAGGATTCTTCTATATTTTATGAGGACCAAACATGGTGGCAGATACTTAAATCTCAGCAATATAGGAGATAGAGAGAAAATGATCAAAGTCTGAAAACAATGTGAGCATACTATGTCAAAGACAAAGTAGGCATGGAGTTTTATGTTAGTATCTGCAAACCCAGCTTCTCGGGAGGACGGAGTAAGTGAAGACCAGTTTTGAGACTAGTCTGAAGAAGAACATGATCACTGCTCTGGAAAAAAAAAAAACAACTAACATTTTTGAAACACACTGAGGACTGGCTTAAATAGTCTATTACTTGCCTACACAACTACAAAATCCCATATTCACTTCTCTGTACCTACACAAAAGCATCATGCAAATTGTCCTGAAAAAATACAGCCTGGGGTCATTTATTTTTCTCTAGTTCTCTCTTCAGAGAACTAAGATGGTCTCACTCTTAACCTTGTATTGGGTATTTATAGTGAAGATGGTTCATAGTGTAAGACAAAGTGGTCTCTGAGAACATCTGACAGTAATACTTGTTTGACATGAGAAGTCAAGAAAAAATATCCTCAAGGGTATAACGACATGGCTGGAGCTGCAGAATGAGTAGACATATACATGGCCAAGTGTTGAATCTAAAGATGATTGACACACAGTTTACATAGATGATCTACACATAGGATCACATATGAACCCCACTATGTGATCATATAAAACATATTTAATAGTATTTTTAATACTCATGTTAAAGAGGGAGATTGTATTTTTATCCAGATCTCAGGATATATCTGATAAAATCACAAAGGAGAATAAAATAAAGAGAGAAATCAGGCCTTTTGACAATAAAAGGAGAGGAAGAGAGGTGATGGGACAAGAGGCTTTGCAAAGGAAGAGGATAGAGCTGAAAGAAGCACACTGATGAGCTTATTGATGTATCTGAACATGAAAGGGGCTAGAAGCCAGGGAGTGCAGGCAGCCTGTGGAAGCTGGCAAGGCACAGAGGACTCTTCTCCAAGAGACTGCAAAAGATATTCAGTCCAGCCGAAGTGATGACTCTTAGTACTTCTGGCCTTCCAAAGCTATATAATGATAAATCTCTTTTCTGTTAAAGCCACCGGATTTATAGTAATTGGTTCTAGCATCCAAAGGAAATCAATATGGATGAGTTCTAAAAGACACACAGGCAAAGAGAGCTGTGATGGAATAGAGATTTACATATTGGATGAACTGAAGTAAAGCTGATAATGAGTAGCAATTTGGACCAGCTTGGAAAATTAAAAATTTGAAGTTCTACAAGTCATACAACCCATTCCATCTTCCAAAACATCATTTTATGAATGAAGATAAGTATAATTTGATAAAGATCATGGAATTTGCTAATAATAGAGCTTTCCAAATAACAAAAGGGTTAAAAATGCACACATTTGTCCTGAATATAATGCATTCATTCAACCAGTTACAAAATATTGATCGCCTGTTCTGTAACAAATTAGAATGCAAGGTTGAGAATATGCAGAATGAGGAAGGAAATTGTCCAAAGTATCACTAAACTATAATTTTCAGAGATTGGGAAATTGAGATCATAAGATTACAATTTAAGGACAACCAGGACTTACATACAACTTGATCTCATGTGTGAATAATTGGGCAGTGTTTAATGTGCCTGCGATCTCAAGTACAGGAGAAACAAAATGGTTGGGGCCTGGCAAGTCAAACTTCCTCCTCAACAGGGAAAAACAAAGTAGGAAGATGGTATCCCAGATTGGCCTGGATATAAAGTGACACCTTATTTCCAAAATAATCAATACAGAAAGAGACCAGAGACATGGATTGAGTGATAAATCTCTTGTGCTTTTCAAACAGAAGGCATTAAGTTCAACCCCAGTAACTAAAGACAAAAAGAAAAGGAATAAATCATAGATGCTAACTTGCTGCCTTCTCATCTTTGACATATCGGTCTACTGCAAAATCCCAACACCTTCCAGTCTGCTAAACATGCTGGAGGTCTCATTTGATGCACATCTAGAAGTTTCTAAAATGTCTTTGATAAAAAAAATCATTAGTTAAGTAGGCTTTGCATAATCTACATTAGCTAAAGCATGGCAGGTTTATGGAACAGAGCTAACTGAATATATGAACAAGGAATGACTCTGAGGGCTGTGTGATGATTCCAACTCTAAAGAGCCATATTGGACATGTTACATGATGACAAGAACAGTTAAACAGCTATCTGCCATTTAATCCACACAGCTTCTCAGAAATGATGGTGCACATCTCAAAACAACTAAACAATTTCCATGGCATTCTCCCACTCAGCTTCTCACCCTGTGAAACAAGCTCAGAATTCTGTGTATACTTCTCTCCAATGTGAAAGAATACTTAATATAACTTCCAGCATGGTGGTGGCAAAGATGAAATTAACCAAAATATTTTAAACATGTATAAATTACATGGCAATCTGAATAGAAGTAAGCATTGTATAATTACTTTGTGAGTGAGCAAAAGAATGAATAAATTAATGAGTTATTTTGTAGCAGGAGGCAGAATAGGATGTGAGTAGGAACATGAAAACTCCTGTAATTCTATTGGAATTAGGGTGTGTGAATACATTTGTGTATTATGCAACTTGTATACAGAACAATGGAAAGATCTAGTTTCCAAGATTATCACAATTATGATCCCTTATTGAAACATATAGCAGTGAATCCATGCTCTCAGCCTCTCTCTGAGCCAATGCAATGATTCTAAATCTATGTCAATAAAATGTTAGCAAAACAAATGCAATTATTATTGCTAGCAGACTCAAGGGCACCTCCTAGCCTCATGACAGCCCAATCAAGTGAAAAGTTTAGATGCTGAGGAAAGGAAGAAGTCTTTATTTGAAGAGCAGGCTATTGGAAAAGAGAAAACACTGATTCATATTCCACATAGTGGGAAAACCAATTTTGGAGTGGCTTTTATAGGCAGTAGATGGCTGTTCCCTGTTTGGTGTATGCATTCTCATAGCAAGGGCAAATTCCATTTTGGTGGATGCCTTCTTACAGTGGATGATGAGTAATTCTGAAAAGACTGGTGCCTTGTCACAGTGGGTTATGGGTAATTCCAGACTAGAATGTTTCTTATCATGGTGGGTTATGGGTTAATTCAAGACCGATGGGTTATGGGTGTATTCCATCATCTTAGTGGATGGTAGATAATTTCAGATGGAAGCATGCATTCTCCCAAAAGCATAGTCTTGGTGGTACATATCTGAACCCATTGACCTGTTCACAAAATGCTTTTTAGTTCTGCAAACATCCAAGTACAGATTTCATTATTAACTCAGGCTAGTCTTGTTGCTAATTAAATTGCCCATGTACAATTTCTGATTATTACACAATTTGCAAAATTGAAGGTGTAGCTAGCTGCCCCAAGGCTTTAGTGCTGTTCATCAAACTCATGATAGTAATAGAAATTTAAAAACATATTTTAGTTTGCTACCCAGGAAGACAAGTTTCATGTGAGATTGAATAGAGAAACAGAAAGAATAAAGAAATCTTGTCTTCATGCTTGGCTTTTCTTTTTTCTTTCTTTTTTTATTGTCGGGATAATGTAGAGAGGGGTAACAGTTTGTCAGGTATGAGGTACATTACTTCTTGAACATTCATATCCCTTCTCATGTTTTTGTCCCCATTTTGCTCCCTTTCCCCCTCCAAATCCTCATGTTTCCCCCCTTCCCTTCCTTATTTCAAATACATAAATATACAATATACTAGGTAACAAAATCATATACAGTAACCACATGAAATTAGCCATAAGGGGAAAAAGGATAAAAGAAATAACTGCACATAGTACATTAAGAAAAACAATTGCAAAGATAAACCTCTTGTTTCCATATCCTAGAGTTCATTTTGTTTAGTCTCATCTTATATGACCATATGTACTTAGCTTTTGAGCTATTGTGGTCCTCTGCTAGGAGAGTTCTGGATGTGTACTTGTTATTACAAGTGAGGGAAACCATGGAGCCTATGTTAATTTGTGTCTGGCTTATTACACTTAATATAATTTTTTCATGTCTTTCCATTTTTTTTCTTTTTGCTAGTCTCAGCCTTGAGCACAGGGCCTGAGCACTGTCCTTTGGCTTTCTCAAGGCTAGAGAGTGACCACTTGAGTAACAACACCAATTCTGGCTTTTTCTATCAATATGGTCACAAGAAATCAAACACAGTCTTCGTGCAAGCTAGGCAAGCACTCTATCACTAGGCCCAAACTACCGTCCTTTTCATTTCTTTACAAATGAGATGATGCCATTCTTTCTGATGGCAGCATAGAATTCCATTATATTTGAGTACAACATCTTCTTGATCCATTCATCTATGGAGGGGCATCTGGGTTGTTTTCACATCTTAGTCATGGCAAACAATGCTGTAATGAACCTCGTTGTGCTAGTAGCTTTAGTATGCCCTTGTTTCTGGACATTGATGTAAATGCCAAAGAATGAGATTTCTGGGAGCTCTATGTTTAGTCTTTTGAGGAATCATCAAATTGCTTTCCATAGTGGTTGAATGAGTTTACAGGCCACCGTCAGTGTAGCAGTGATCCCTCCTGGCCACGTCCCCACCAGCATCTGTTATTATTAGATTTCTTAATAATGGCCATTCTGATTTTTATTCTTGTATGGCCATAGATGTCGATCATTTCTTCATGTCAATATAGGCCATTCTTTTTTTCATATATTTATTGTAATTAATAGAAGGGCTACATTATATTCACCTGATAGAAGGTGCATTACTTCACATACATTGATACCCTTTCTCATGTCTTGGTCTCCATTTCCCTCTCCCTACCTCTGCCCCTCATCTTGTTTCCCCCCCTTACCTATCCTATTTCAAATAACCAATCAGCATATATACAATATATCAGATAACAAGGTGAAATACTGTAACAATATAAGATAGCCAAGGACAGCAAAAGAGATGAGAGATAACATAGTACATTATATGTTTTTTGTTTCTATATCCTGAAGGTCCTTTCATTCAGCATCATACTATATGGCCTTATGTATTTAGATTTTGCTTTATTGTAAATCTTGGCTAGGAGAGCCCAAGGCATCTACTGATTATGACAAATGAGAGAAACCATTGCATCTATGTTCCTTTGAGTCTGGCTTACTTCACTTAATATGATTTTTTCTAAATCTTTCTATTTCCTTACGAATGGGGCAATGTTGTTCTTTCTGAAAGCAGCATAGAATTCCATTGTGTATAAATACCATATCTTGTTGACCCACTCATCAGCTGAGGCGCTTCTGGTTTGGTTCCATATCTTTGCTATGGTAAATAGTGCTGTAATGAAAATCGTTATGCTAGTGGATTTAGTATGTCCTTGTTATAGGACATACTTATTTTCTATTAAGAGAAGTCTTTGGCCCAACTTTTAATGGGATGGTTGTTTCTTTGAGGATTGTTTTTGAGAGATTCAATTTTTTAAGCTGTAGGTATATTTTAGATATGAGAGCCTTGTCTGTTATATGGATAGGGAAGATCTTCTCCCACTCTATGAGCTTTCTATTTAACTTGCTAGCTATGTCCTTTGCCATACAGAAGCACTGCAGTTTAATGCTTACCCATTTGTCCACATTTTGTTTAATTTGTTGTGTTTCTGGGACTTTATTAAGAAGTTTTGACCTGTGCCAAGGAGACCTATTGTACGTCCTATCCTTCTTGTAAAGTTTTCAGAGTATTTGCTTTTACCGTAAGGTCTCTGATCCATTTGGAATTAAATCTGTTGCAGTCCGACATAGAAGGATCTCACTTTAGTTTTCTACAGATGCTTAACCAGTTCTGCCATCACCATTTGTGGAAGAGGCTGTCTTTTTTCCATCCCATTTTTTTTTGCCCCCCTTATCCAATATTAGGTAGCCATAGGTCTGTGGATTGATTTCTGGGTCTTCAGTTCTAGTCAATTGGTCCACAAGCCTATTCTTGTGCTACTACCAACATGCTCAGATTTTCTATCAGCATCATTACCAAGTATACGTGTCATTTTAATGAAATGTTAATTTTGATCCTATTGTTTCTCCAAAGCTTTAGCATTCTGATTAGTCAAAGTTTGCTCTTTGCTCGCAAATTGTCAGTAAGACATTTTCTGTCCTCCAGGAGTAATGGGTCTTTCTATTTTTACAGAAAATACAAATTGCATTTGTTTTTCTCAGAGAAAACTTGAGTTGCATGCCTTTGGAGTGTGTACAGTGAACACATTACTATTTCCAGTCTTTAGGCAGCTAGTTTTGTTTACTGACATTTTAGCCACACCCATTTATATGACATATGAGACCCCTAGGGATGACACAAAATGGGGGCCTTCTAAGAAAGCCATAGCTTGCCTACATTTCCTATTTGTTTTCTGTAGAAACCTCAAGTGTTGACATCTGAGAGCTGGAGCAGGCACTTAGGGATGCTGTGACGATACCTTTCGACCTGCTTATGAAGCTGTGGAAGCAGATGGCATAAATCTCTACTGTCTAAGTCATGTTTCATAGCAATCCATACTTTGTCAATTGCAAACAAGATGAGATAGGGAAAGACTGTAGTACTGAAGTACTAGGCAAATCTGTTGGATTTATCATTTAAAGACTAATAGGCTTTGGATATGGGGCATGCCATTTCTCCTGACTAGGCACTGATCTCATTATTTGTGTAACAAAATATTAGCAAATCCTATAGTGATCACCAGGCTGATAGCCTAAATAACCTGAATTTCGGATTTCATTTCATTCCAGTGTGATTCCTCTACAAGTACAAATGAAAATTTAAACAGTATAGCTGTATATAGTAGAATCCAAAATCAAATGCACTGCTTCCTACATTCCACAATTTAGAATTTGCTACCAGATTTTTTTTCCAAATTAAAAAGACAGAAGTTTTAAATGAGGACAATTTATCCCTTTCAGAGGAGTTTTAAGAGCGGTAATTACAAAAAATATGTGGGTTGAGTAGATGGGCATCTGGCAGGATGGCAGATGAAGTTACATTAAATCCCTCCAGAAATATGTAGCAACAACCAAAAATGAGAATTCCTACCTGAGTTCAACAGCAAATTAAATCTTTTGGAAGTAAGAAGTAAAAATAGAGCTTGGGAATGAAAGCAAGAATCACATGAATCAGCTTAGTGTCTGACCTTGGTACAGGCTATTAGTAAAAGACATGAAAGAGGAGAAGGAGGAGGAGGAGGAGCAGGAAGCAGTCATGAAGTAAGAGGATGATGACAATGTCTTGGAGAAAGAGGTTAAAGAACATGCACTTGAAATGTATATATATATATATATATATATATATAATGTTGAGGACAATTCATGGATTCACTTTGTAAAGTGAATATTTCTACTTAATATACAGGGAAATGTCAAAAGAGTTTATTTTTTTTCCTATTAGAAGAACTCATTTCATGCACACAAAGACACACACATATGCACATACATGCATATGCACACAAAACTCATCTGTGAAACTGAGTGGGCTGAGCTTTCACCCAGCCCAAATATGTAACTATCCATATGGCCCAGGCTGCAGAAGTTTGGAAATTAACATAAAGCCTAGTCCTGGATTGATGATAAATTTCAAATGCCTAACACAGCAAATATAATCTCACTCGAAGAACATGCCTGCATGAAAAGTTTTGCTGCTCTTATAGATAACACCTCACGTACTTTCTCATTACAGAATAGGGTAAAATATCCTGAGAATAAACAAACATTACATACCAGAGGATCAGGATCTCAATGACATCATATAAAAGAACCAAGTTTAACAAAAGACTACACAGTAGAAGGTACAACTTATATTTCAAAAACACAGAGATCTTGATATAAAAATGATTCTATGAAAACAAGAAATAAGCCATGACACAGAAGAAAGAAGATACACAAAAAGGAACTACCGAATAAACTCACAGAAAGACAAAAAGTAATGAGATAAAATACATACTTGAGCATCAGAATTGCAGGGTGAAATAAAATGAGGAAATGTATTGACAAAGGAAAGGGAAGAATAAACAGATCCAATATAAAACCTAAATTGGGATTCCAGGATAGGTAAATTGAGAAGACAGTGATGACAGTATGTGAAGAATTATAGAAAATATCATAATTTATCAGTTTTCAGAAGGAAAAACTTCTGGTGTAGAAGCATATAAAGCCCAACTAGAATTTAAGAAAAATTAAAACAGCTATCATTATAAAATTGGAAGGTATTGTAATGAGACTAACATATATATATATACATATATATACATATACATATATGTACATCTTTTTTTTTTGCCAGTCCTGGGCTTGAGCTCAGGGCCTGAGCACTGTCCCTGGATTTTCTCAAGGCTAGAGCTCTACCACTTGAGCCTCAGCACCACTTCCGGCTTTTTTCTATGTCTGTGGTACCGAGGAATTGAACCCGGGTCTTCACGCATGCTAGGCAAGCACTTTACCATTAGGCCAAACTCCCGGCCCATATACATCTTATTTCCTCTGGTTGCTCTTGAGATTACCTAATAAAACCATCAGATATTAGAAATAACAGATCTTTTGCCAGGAGTGTGGCTTACTGGTAAGAGTGTTTGTCTAGAATGCATGAGACCCGGGGTTCCGTTCCTTAGTACAATATACATAGACAAAACCAGAAGTAGTGTGATGGCTCTAGTGGTAGAGCTCTAACCTCGTAAAAGCCCAAGGATAGTGCTCAGTCCCTGAATTAAAACAGTGGGACTGGCAAAAATACATCACAGATGACATCATACTCCACCAAAACTGATGTATCAGGACATCACTAAGGCTTTTCACCATGGTAGGAGGAGTCTCAGACAAGAATTTCTTCCAGGCCTATCTCTTGACTCTTGCTGATTATCCTTAACTAATAGTTATATTCACCTTAATAATTACCTTCCTGCCAACAAATGTACTAACCACCGTGTCTCTCTCCTAATCTTCTCAGGACCACTGGTTATATTGGCTTTCTCCAGTATGAGCTCATGTTATATAAATGTGTATGAAGCTGTCTCTTTTGTAAATGAGGTTATTTGCAGATATTATTAGATGGACATGGACTTTGGGGGTCATCATAAGTTACACCTAGAGTCTCACAGAATCTAGGGTTCAGCAAATTACTTCATAGGCAATCTAGCCATAGTCCTTCTATGTGGCATAGGTTAGCCAAGGCCTTCTCATTGTCTGTGCCTTCCAGCCCTAAAGCTGCCTAATTCTCTTGTATAATAGGGGGTTACAAGAGGATAGCAGAGGGAGAAGGTGATTACATGGACTTCTATAGAACAAAAATAGGCTTTTTCCAAATGTTACATGCAAATTGTGTTATGATAAATGTTAAAGACAAGGAAGGTCTTCTGTTGTCCATCTTGCATTTATTGTTCTCTTTCCTACATATCTTTTTCTGAATTTACCTCATTTACTATGTGATATAGTTCTACAACAGTTTGTAACCCACTTTCTTCAATTTATTCCATGTAACGAATTAGTGATCACTTCATCTTATCAGATTGCCTTCTACATGGCTGAATGCTTACTTCAAATTTTCATTTGTTGTGTTTTGTAAATTTTAAAATCTTATATTTTATGTGTTTTACTATTTGAATAGGATATACTGCTTATTTGCTACTTAACTTAAGAACAACCATGTATTTCAATATGCATATAGATAAACAAATATTTACTCATTTATATGAATTTTCCTTGAAAATAGTAAATACTACTTCTAAATTGATACATATATAAGAAAAATATGGACTTTATAGAGTAACTATAAAATAATGACACAGAAAATCTTTTACATATTGTTTCATCTTTACAGAAGCCAGGTGCAGTGGCTCACGCCTAGCTACTCAGTAGGCTGAGATCTGAGGATCAAGGTTCAAAGCCAGCCAGGCACAAAAGATCATGAGATTCTTACTTCCAATTAATCTCTAGAAAATTGGATGTGGGACTATGGCTTCAGTGGTAGGGCAGTAGCCTTGAGCTGAAGAGCTCAGGGACAGCACCCAAGCCCAGAGTTCAAGTTCCATGACCCACCAAAAAAAAAGTCAGCATTATGACAGATACTGTTTCACGATGTCCAAACTGTTTCAGAGAATATAGACTTGATTATCTATGTATTATGAACACATACTATTATTAACGGGATTTTCATGTAAAATTAATTAGATCTCACTCACATTAAATTTGTTTGCCAGTGTTAATTAACTGATCATTCTGCCTCAATTCTTGTTCAATTCAATGTAAAAAATATTATATTAGACTTGGAAAGATATGACAGAATCATAATGCTAAGAAGATTAGTCTGTGAACAAGAGGTATGTGCTAGTCAGGCTAGAGCACTGAAGTGTATAATTCTATTTATTTAACACATTTGAAGCTGGAGGATTACAGTTTGAAGATAGCCAAGGCCCAAAAGGTCTCTAGACTCCATCTCCATCATCACTAGCACAAGACAAGGTTGGAGGAAAAGAACATGGGGCAGAGTCCTTGCCTAACATGTATAACAATCTAAATTCAAGCCTAAGTATTAAAAGAAAATATTAGAAACAGGGTTAAAAAAAGCTTAAGTGCATTTTTCTCCCCTCTTTTTTTCATTTTTCTACCCTCTTAAGAACTGAAGTTTTAAGACAACTCAGTACAGGTGTGTAGTGTATGCAATAAATTCACTCTCTCTCTCTCTCTCCACCTGCCATTACCTGCCAGGCACTTGGGAAGACGGTTGGAAGTTCAGCAAGCGTCTGAAGCAAGTGGAGCAGCTGGGCTGAAGCATTTGGAACGTCTGAGGGGGTGATGCTGAGAAGCTAATCAGGGCTGCCTAGAACACTTACATGTAAGGAATATTAATAGCTGAGAATGTGCACAACAAGAAGGGAACGTGCATTTTTGTGCTTGGCATATTCCTGGTTGTCAGTAGTGCTGTGCTTCAATAGAGAAGGAATTTTCCTAAGGGGCGAAGGCATCCCTTGAAGTTATTAGGATTCAAAGTTTTCCTCAATTCTTCCTTTCCTTCCTTTCCTGACTGCCTTTGAACAATTCATTTAACTTCATGAATAGACAAAAAAGCAGCTACTTACCTAATTTAGATGTAGACAGACTAGATTTTAGAGGCATACACTGTAGGTCTATGTAAATGATAAATAAAGGCTTTGTGGAGATAGTGGAATTTGGAGACTGATATATCTGTTCATTATCTCTGTCTTGCAGAGCTTAACTTGCAGAGCAGGTCATTTCTAGAAGGAGAAGAAGACATTGGCCCCCTTATATATACTTTGCATTCAGAGAGGTGCTTATTTTCAAACCAGCTTTTCTACTTATTGTCTCTATTCTGGCTCAGGATCTTAAACCTCTTGGAAGCATACTTAATCACCATATAAACCTCCTGGGTCATTCTTGCTTCTCAAAGGCATGTATCAAGATAATTAAATTTACATTACTTAGCACAATGGCAAAAGCATTCAGCCAAGGTTTACCGAATACCTACTATATAGGTCCTGTAGATCTTTCATCTATATCTATCCTTATCTAAATGCATATAAGTAATTGGGTATGGGTTTTACAATGATTATTAGAATACAGTTTCTGTCCCAGACAAGTTAATCCTATAGCGGCAACAGCTACTATGGTAATATCTATTACCTCTGTGTACTGATACCAACAGCAAGAAATATGCATGCACATCCCATAATATTTGGGATCTCTTGTTGGCTTCCTGTGCCAGGTCACATTCTTTGTGTACCTTGCAGAATCCTTAAAGTTGGCTATGGTGGTTATTCTCTTGGGAATTATTTCTGTGCATCTCTTGCACAGATGTAAAATATCAACCAGAGTCGGTTTTTCTTAAGCATCAGGAAGAAAATAGTCATAAAATAGAAGCAGGGGATGGTCTTTTATGCGATTAGGACATGCGGTGGTACAAAACACGAGAGAGGAGAGCAATAAGGCACCCTACACCCGTAACAAGAAGCCACGGGCATGCTTTCTGCGCAAATCCTCTAATCCTATTGATCTTGCCTGGAAAGCAGTGAGGTTGGTCCCCGATGCAGAAGGGTGGAGATGTGCGGCGAGCATACAGGGCAGGCACACCGCACGCCTTGGCAGACCTAATCATATAACGCTCTTCATTACTCACGAAATCACTGGCTGTCAATACTCCTGCCGCAGCCTCCCTGACTACTGCTGTTTAAGTTCCTGTCAATCTTCTTGGGAGATTTTTGCCAACCAAATTCACTCAGAGCTATTTACAGGCAGTATTAACTCAGCTGATACCATTACCCCATTCCTATGGCACTGGAATGGGAAAATAGAACTCGTTCCAGCTCTTTTATTCTGACATTTCTCTTTGTAAAAGACAAAGGACCCTCCTTGCAGTGAAAAAAAAAAGTGCGGTTCTATGTTATTATTAAAAGTCAGAAGAGCTGGCATTTATTACGCTTGTAGTTATGACATGCACTGGGCTTTGTTATTAACTATCTCATTCTGTAGCTGTTTCTGCATGCAACGTACCATCTGAGATGTACATAGAAACTGTATGAATTCACTACATTCTTCCTGGGCTAGGATGAAGAACATATGCCCAGAATAGTTGTGGAATTTGTATAAGCAGACTTCGGAAGTCGCAGGGAAGCTCAAATTTAAACCGAGGATTGGCTGTGGGTAGAGACTTTGTAGTTTCCAATTCTGAGGATAAATTTAATAAACTCTCTAGGTGTCTCCTACTGACAGGAAGGTAAAACTCTCTACTTAGGCCCTACTTCAAAATCATGGGTAATTTGACCTCTCCCATAGAATACCCCAGACATCATGATTAATTTACTGTAGAAAAAGCCTCAGAAAACATGATAATTCTACGATCATACTTAAAAATTTGAGACATAAAGCAACAATATAATCTATTTCTAGTGTAAGTGAATAATTACAGCTATAATGTTTTCCTGAAATCATTTCAACCATGAATCCACTGGAGTCCTGGTTTTACAGTTAGTTGTTAGTTAGACTGTTTCTGATATTCTAATGCCACAGGAAAATTAAGTCCTGTAAAATTAGTTCTTTTGCTCAGGACTAGCCTACTTCTTTTAAATCATCCTAAATCTTCTTCACAGAAAAAAAAATCTAGTATTTCCTAACAACTACACAGACGCTTAAGGTAGAATCTTGATCACTAGTGTTCTTCTCACCTCCTCCCTCAATTATTAATTCATTTCCTTAGACTCCATTGCTAAATTGTAGATTCTACAGAACAGTTCTCTCTTATGATATGCACCCAAATGTATGGCTGTAAAATGAACAAAAGTCAGTTTTGGTTGTTTTGTGTTTGTTTTGTTTGTTCCTTAGCAGTACTGGGGTTTTGAAATCAGAGCCTTGTCTTTTCAAGGAAGGTCCTTTACCACTTAATCAATACTCTCAACTCTTTCTGCTTTATCTGTGTTTATGCTGGAGTTTGGCTTTGACCCCCACTCTCTGGGATTGAGTTGTTCCCAGTTAATAATGACTTTCATGTAGCTGGGATTACATTCCATATCTAATGTTTGTGGTGGAGGGTCACTTTTTAACTTTGCCCCAATATGGTCCCAAGCTTAGACCCTCTTAATATCCAACTTCAAAGTTGCTGAGAAAAAGAGATAAACCATGGTACCCAGCTAAAATGCAAGTCGTGTTCATATTCTCAAGTAATATAATTCAGTCTTCCTATCTGTCTCTGGATAGAGCCCAAGTTTCTTAGCAAATCAGCAAGATTTTCTTATCTCCTCAAATGCATGTATTTACCTTTAAGTGCATGCAGATTTTTAGGCAAGTCAGATGCACTAGAAGTTTCTAGAATATGTGACATCCTCCTTTCTAACTCTACTCCTACTCTGTTCCTTCAGCTTGGGCATTTCTATTTGTTCACTATCATATTCATTACAGTTTCTTTTATGTTGTTTTCATAGCACATCATTTCATCTCTTCTGTAGGAAGATTTCTTCATCTTTGAAGATAGGCTAAAATTCTAGTGTTCTTACATCCTTAGTGTAGCCACTCATTCAGAAGTACATTCAACCAACACATACTTAAAAAAGAACTCAATCCGTGCAGGCAGATGTTTGCATACAGGTATTTTAATGGTCAAGAATATACATTTCTCATGTGATGCAAACAGATACACAAACAGAAAAACAATCATGACAGTAATGTCAAGTCTTTTGAAAGTAATACGACACAGTAAATGAAATAACGAGAAGAACCAAAAGTAAGCTGTGCTATCCCCTCTCTGAGGAGATAAGGTCAATATTGGGATCTAAAAAGGTAAGAGTAGAGGAAAAGTTTCATAGTCAGATGGGAACCCAAGTACACAAGCTCAGATATGACCCTGAACTCAACAAATTAAAGGTCCGACAAGAACTGTCAGTTTCATTGTACTTTAGTTCATTCTTTATGTTCCACGAGACTCTATTTCTGCTATTCAGTACAAGTTTACCACTTGCTAGCACATAAAAACATCTGTAGAAAAAATGGAATGAGGGCTTGCTTATTTATATATTGTTTCTAAATGTGTATTCCTTGAGGTCAGGAACCAAATCTTCATATTTACCCTGGACTGTGCTCCACTCCCCTTAAACAGTCCCATAAGTATTTCTTGAAAGAGTAGTTGTATGGATGAGTAAATGAATAATAAGGCTTCATCTGAACATTAGATCTTATTGGACTATCATTTACTGTACCTGGTTTCACATTAGCATTAGAATGGAGGGAAGATAAAATGAGAAGAAACAGAAAACTCCTCATTTCTCTTCGCCCTATTTCCTGTTCTTACTTTATTGACCAAGGATGCGACCTTCTCCATGAGGAAGGGAATTGTTTGCATTTCTAGTTGGCTTTGAAAGGACTTTACTGTTTATTGACTAATGGCATAATCCTAAATCTCCTTTGCTGCCATCTAGATAAACAGAGCATGCCGAGAACAAGACCAGAAATGAAGCAAGTTTCAGTAGGGGGCAAAGAAAATTGGTATGGTAAGTATTATATGAAATCCCTAGAGTTGATGCATGAAAAGAAGGAAATAATAGGTGAGGTGCTCACAATTCCTATGGCTAATTTATTTTTATGCAAAGGAAGTAGTTTTCACCTAATCAGGAGGTAGAATATACTTTTTACTCCCCTGGACAGAATAAAGAATTAATGGAGTTTATTATTTATGTAATGACAACTATAGTGCTAAAGATGTCTGTATTCAATAATTCCTCCAAAAGTTCCCCTTGGGAGTAATTAGATTTCTTTCTTCCTCCTAATCATTTGTAGGAAACTTAATCAGAGGATGGGCATTTGGGTTTGGTGATTTGGTACCACATGAGCCCAGCTTTTGACCTAATCCATTTTCATTAGACCGGAATTATACACATAGTACATACAGTACATGCTACATATATATGTATATGAACAGTATACTATATAAATATAATATAGGCTGTATATACATGTAGTACAGATACATACATATGTATGTATATATGTAGTGTAAATATATAGTACATGCTGGCCTTGAATTCAGAATGCTCTTGATTCTGCATATGAATAGCTGGGATTACAGGTATATGATGCTTTTGTTAGTGTCTTTTGACAGGTTAATTTTTATATGCAAGTTCCTACTTTCTCAGCATTTTTTTTTGCCAGTCTTGGTCCTTGAACTCAGGGCCTGAGTACTGTCCAAAGGTTTTCTTCAAGGCTAATGCTTTACCACTTGAGCCACGGCACCATTTCTGACTTTTCTATGAATGTGATACAAAGGAATAAAACCCCAGTCTTCATGCATGCTAGGCAAGCACTCTACCACTAGGTACAAACTCCTGGCCTCACAAGTTCCTACTTTCAGCTAAACTATACTTATCTCTACATTTTCTAATTCAAGTGGAAATTTAATGTGATTTGAATATTCTACATAAAGACAACTCTTTTCTTTAGTGCAATTTATAGTAAGAAAACAAACACTTCCTGAAAGAAATAGAAAATTCAAACCTGTTTTAGAGGAAGCAATATTTGTTAGTTATTTCTTGTTATAAAAGTAAATTTGCAGACAATTAGATCGTACAACCCACTATAAATACCTGAGTTCTGTTGAAGAAATTATAATCTATTCACATTGCTAAGGATTTTTAAGACTTTGAGGTTCTTCTTTGGATTCTGTTTTTTTTTTTGAATCTGGCACAACAAGAACTTAGACAAAAGTTAACCAATGTGGAAAGTGGAGGATTGTGAGAGTACAACACACACACACACACACACACACACACACACACACACATACACACACATATGTGTGCATCTCTCTCTCTCTCTCTCTCCATATATATATATATGGACTTGATTGTAGTATTTATTTAAGAAACATGATGAATCAATAAAAGCACTTTAAAGGCATAATAGGTATTTTGAAAAGGAATTACAAGTACAGGTATTTGTTTCATCATCAAAATACATTTGTGATCAAAATGTCAAAAAAAAAAGATAATGGAATTCTTCAGTAAATCAGAGTCTAGAAATGTTTGGCTGTTTTGGAAGCTAGTTTGACTCAGATTCTGGGTATTGGTGTTGCTGTAAGAGTACTTGAGAAGTATATTGTATTATTTGAACATAGAGTTTGAGACCAGGACTCTGCTGCCAGATGGTTAATTGGAAGACAACACACATGATCAGGGAGAAATGAATGAGAATCAAGAAAGTGGAAAAACAATCCAAGTGCATTTATTTATGCCATCAAGATACGAGGACCTCCAGAGAAACATGAAGAGATACAGGGTTAAGAACCACTTACAGTAGAATTATAGGGTTAAGAACTATTTACACAATAGTCTGTTTCTTCTCAGACTTCTTCCCACTAATCCCAGATCAAAAGATGGCTCAGGGGAAATGAATCCATCTTTCGGTATCCAGCAGGGGTCAGCTGTGTCAACCAAGACTCTGAGTACAAAACGAAGATACCCAACTATAGTACTTAAAGACAAAGAATATTAGCAGACAGAAACTTATAACAGGTGTCCTTTTCAGCCATAGTCGAAATAAGGCATGACACCACAATACATATTGGGGAAATGATATGTGTCCATGGATAACTTCCAATGAATAGAGAGATGACTTAAAAATCATATTAATTATTTTTTTTGTGAAATGAATGTAATTAAAACATAAATGTTGGCCAGGAGTTTGGCCTAGTGGTAGAGTGCTTGCCTAACATGCACGAAGGCTCGGATTTGATTTCTCGGTACCAAACACATAGACAAAAAAAGCAGAAGTGGTGCTGAGGCTCGTGGTAGAGCTCTAGCCTTGAGAAAGTCCAAGGACAGTGCTCAGGCCCTGAGCTCAAGCCCAGGACTGGCAAAAAAGAAAAAAAAAAATATATAAATGTAGACATGCTTGTATCCTGATGCAGGAATATAATTTGAATTTGTCATTATCAAAGTTAGTCTGAGAGGCAAGAAACTATCTTATTATTTTTATTGTTATGAGACCATCAAATAATTGATAGCCAAAAGATATTTGATACAATTTGGTAAATACATATCAAAACATTTTTCATTGCCACGTGGTAATGGCTTACCCCTGTAATCCTAGGTACCTAAGATTTGAGGATTGTGGTTCAAAGCCAGCTCATGCAGGAAAGTTCTTGAGACATTTATCTCCAATTAATCACCAAAGGGGGCTGTGGCTCAAGTGGTAGAGCACTAGTCTCGAGCAACACACACACACACACACACACACACACTCACAATACGCTAGGGACAATGTCTAGATCCTGAGTTCAGTTATCAGGACTGGAAAGAAAAGAATAAGTAAAAATTTATGTCATTAAAGCCTCTAAGGAACAGGGATACCTCAAAACACAGGATGGAAGATTTGAAAGGGACACTCAAGATCGACAAGTACTGTGAATTTTTATCTAGCACTCAAATAATGAAGACAATCACTGAAGCATAGTGTAACTTTTCAGTAAAACTAAGAAGAAATTAAGAGACATTAGGTATGCAATGCTAAAACAAGAGCATTAATTTTTGATACGGTTTCTTGTTCTTTTTCCCTCACAGCAAAAGATTTTAATACAGTTATTCATATGAGTTCACACGATCATTCAGAATGTAAGGCAAAATCTTTTATATTAGAATACTTCTCCTTAAACCTAAATAGTAATGCAGAGAAGGAAGTGAAATGGGGAGAGTGTGCATTTATTTAGCATATTTGTATTTTACAGGATACAAAAGTATGAAAATCCTTGTGCAGCACCGGAACACAATGACTGCTCGGATCAGATGTGAAGGGTCAAGTTCTGTGGCAAGGACTTTCTAAGTCAGAAAAAATTAGCTGATGTGAAATCAAGTGAGATGAACGGTACCAATAGATCTTAGGGAAGATGTATAAAAATGGCCTGTCTTTCCAGACTGGAATCATGGCTGAGATCTGCTCGAGTGAGCATCCCCTGCTCTTGAATTTTCTGCATAGTGAAAAAGGACTGGAGCTAGCCGTACTGTAGTTAGGACACAGCAGCTGAGGAAACTTCTCTTGAACAAAATTGAGGGGTGCACACCTGGACTGCTTCCCCTAGGTTTTCCTGAGGATTATATTCTAATACTCAAAGAGCCAAACTATATAAAAAATATCAAAATTCTGTGTAAGATTTAGAGAAATTCTTCAAAGGATATGGCCATGCCTTCTTCTTTTGTGTCTCACTGAATAAGTATTGCATTGTACTTCGATGATTAAGTATGGGTAACCAAAATCATCAATGTCCAGTGCTAGAGGGCAGCAATAGTCTAGTCAGAGTGAGACCTGAAATGAGTATAAAATAAAGAAAATAATTTGGTGGAGATGCAACTAAGCCACGCACAGCAACAAATGCCCAGAAGAAATTGATGCCTACTTTGTGTCAGTACAGTGGAGTGTAAAACATGTATTGTTCTTTCTTTGTGGATCCCATTCAGGTTACCTGAAAGATTATTTTTTATCCATGAAATAGCACAATTCAAAGCCTCAATCACAAGGATAAATTGACCGTATACTAAGTTAGAAAAAAATATTATGAATGAATGCCATGTTCCTAATTTTACTGATAACTTAGGTTAAAGTGTTGGCTCTGTCCAGGACGAAGAGAAAGAAATACGATAAAAACTTCATTAGACAACCTGTTCCTATTTGGTATCAGAAAAGACATAATGCATATATTATTAAAAAATCAATGTATCTGTAATTTATGTTCATGCTCTTTTTATTCTCAAAGGCATTCACATTTCACTGCAGCTAGCTTTATATAGCAGTAGCAGCCTTCAGCTAGATGTTGAAACTAAAAGTACTTAACTGTCCTCATTTACAAAATTGGGTTGAAATGATTTGTTCTGACTTATTCAGGTGACAATGTGGAGGTATGTTAGATCATGCATGAAAATAGTTAATTGATTTATCTATCATGAATGTTTGTATCTATATATTCACGCCTGTTCTTTTTTTTTTGCCATCCCTGCATCTTGAACTCATGGCCTTGAACACTGTCCTTAGACTTTCTCAAACCTAGTGCTCTGCCACTTGAGCCACAGCACCACTTCTGGCTTTTTCTGTGTATGTGGTACCGAGGAATCAAACCCAGGTCTTCATGCATGCTAGGCAGGCACTCTTACCACTAGGCCAAACTCCGGTCCTGGATGTGGTAGGCCATGCTTCATGCCTGTTCTAAGACAGACCCTTCAGACAATCTTTTGTTGCCATTTTTTCACATCATATTTGAACAGTGCTGTTATTAGAGCTTGAATTCAGGACCTTGAGGCTTCCTTTTAGATTGTTCTTTCAAGGCTAATTAACTTGAGCCTCACCTTCCTTCTGGTAGCTAATCAGGGATAATAGTTGCATAGACTTTTCTTCCTGAGCTTGCTTTGAGCCTGGATTCTCAGATTTCAGCTCTGAGTACCTATGATGATAGTTATGATCCGCTTGCGCCTTACTATTGAACCAATAACATCTGCCACAAAACTGGGCACATTCATTTTTTGAAAATCCAAATGAGACTTTTCTTTTGTAAATGATGTCTGTTGAAATCTGAGCTGTGCATTGCTAGTACCACAAGAATTGTGCAACTAATTTTTCAATATAAATGTCTACCCTGGAAATCTTGTCAAGAATTTGCTCCTTTACTCCTTGACTGACACCTGGAATTTTCATTTCTTGAAGAAAAATGGCAAGTCAGACATTCTTTGGAAAGTATACTACAGATAAGGATGTTTGGAAATGAGTTCCTTAAGCTGTCATATAGAATACATTGTTTCAATGGTTTTCTCCTATTTCATAGCCAGTGTCTATACACAAAATTCTTGGGATGCTCTTGTTTTCATTTTGACTGTCAGAGCTTTTTCAAGAGTAAAAGCAAAGTAAAATGCTGACAATTACATTCATTTGCATTTTATTACATAATTTGTTGAGAAGAATAATAAGTTTTGGAGACTAACCAGTTGTTTTAGGGAAAAACTATCAGAAGTTAGGTTTTTCCCATTAACTGTAATGCTCTGAACGCTCTATCTGTGTGATGGTCTGAGAAGTGATGTTTGCCACTGATAGACCCTCACTTTTGGTGATTAGGTAGATCAGCATCTCCAAATCTCAGTTCTGTGTTCCAACTCTTACTCACCTTATGTCCAGAAACAGAATATGTAAATGAAGTCTGTCCAATTAAATCAGCGAAACTTCCTAACTACCCTGATTGTCCTAGATACGGAGCCCAGCGATAGACAAAACAGTCCACTGAAATGTTTCCTTGCCTTTGGTAGGAAGAATTCTTATTGCTTCGGCTAGAACCATGTCTTAACGTTTACAACATTTAGAGGAGAACTACTATAAATGTTTTCTGACACAGTAAGAAGAGTCAAAGGAGAAAGCAGGCTCTGATGACACTTTTTTTCCCTCTAGTCCTGGGCTTCACCTCAGAGCCTGAGCTCTATCCTTGGGCTTTCTCAAGGCTAGATCTCTACCACTTGAGCCACAGCATCATTTACAACTTTTCTATCTATGTAGGTGGCACTGAGGAATCGAACCTGAGTCTTTGTGCATGCTAGGCAAGGACTCTACAACCAGGCCAAACTCCCAGTCCCCTCCTTATTTTTACATGAAAATCTTCCGATATACAGCAAAGTAGAGCTATTTCTTTGTGAAGTGGAGGTATTTCTTTACTACAACCTTGATTCCAAAATTATCACCTGTCTTTGCATGTGCTCCTCTGTCTATCCCTCCCTCCATCTAACAATTCAGTTAAAAATATTCAGTGGCTAGCAAAGTAAACAAAAATTATTTTAATGAGAACTTCTGAGACCTATTGAGTTTTTATCACAGTGTAATGAGTTTTGAAATTAAACAATAGCTATATATAATTTCTTTATTGGTTTGATTTCATAATTTCTACCTCCAGTCATAGAGAGTAGTAATAAAAATAGCCAGCAAAATTATTCCCAAGTTATACCTAATATAACTTGTACCTTAAAAATATTTTCCTGCAAGCCACCCCTGTCAATATATGTATATTTTTACATACCTCTCCAAGTGACTGAATGTTTCCATGAGACAATACTTGGCAAACATAAAAAGAAATACTGTAAGTGGTTACAATGAGTGTTACCATAGTATATATTAATATATTCTCTTTTTTTGGTCAGTTGTGGGGTTTGAACTCTGGGCCTGGGCACTATCCATGAGCTCTTCAACTCAAGGCAACTGCCCTGCCCCTTGAGCCATAGTGCCACTTCCACTTTTCTAGTGGTTAATTGAAGATAATAGTCTCAGGGACTTTAGTGCCCAGGCTGTCTTTGAACCTGCATCCTCAGATCTCAACCTTCTCAGTAGCTAGGGTTACAGGCATAAGCCACCACACTGGACTATAGAATATATTCTAAGTTGTGGAAAATGCACTTTGAATTCACTAATGAAGGTTGTCTTTAGGCTGCAAAAAATCCAAAGTCTACAAATCATAATGCAATCATGAAAGATCATAAAGCACCAAATATTAGGTTAAGTGACTTCTTGCAATACTATCATGGTCCAGATATTTTACCAGTATGAAGCTTTAAACTGTGTTATTCTCACTTTGGTCATAGAGCTACTATAAATCTACTTTTTCCAATAACATTTGTACTCATGAACTGACATATTGAATTCAAGCATCTTCATAAAATACTTAAGGACAATAAATAAAAAATCCATAATGAAATATACAAAAAAATAATATTTTAAATACATGCATATTTCTTAATACATAGTTTGAATGATCTTTATAGATATTATTTAAATATTTGATAAATAAGCATCAAGACCAGCATAGCACTTTCCATAAATGATAGACATGTTTATATGTTTGTATTTAATCAGGGAGATGTTGATAATGGACATGATTGTTTGTATTTAATAATGGAGATGTTGATGAAGTATCTTACTAAAATAGGAAGAATCTTCAACTCTCCATCAGGTTTGTTTAATGCGAATGGCTGGCAGTTAGAGGTTCTTTAGGCAGTCTTTCTGTGTGGCCCATATGGGCAGAAATACTAGGATATCATAAGCTACTGACTGCAAACTCCTTGTAAGTAGCCTTAAATGTATTGGCTCTAACTTTGTTTGATATTTGCCAGACCTGGAGCTTGAACTCAGAGCCCGGCACTGTCCTTGGGCTTTTTCAAGACTAATGCTCTACCACTTGAGTCACAGCACCACTTCTGGCTTTTTCTGTGTTTATGGTACCAAGGAATCAAACCCAGGGCTTTGTCCATGCTAGGCAAGCACTCTCCCAGTAGACCACATTCCTGGCCCATTGGCTCTATCTTTTATCTCATTCTTCACTGAAATCTTCTGGAATCGACTATAGATGAAAGTTGGGACCTTTTGGCTTTCAAAGGTGGTGTTCCGTACAGTGATTTTTTTTTTTCAACCTGGAAAACATGAGCACCATCAAGGAGAAATGGGTAAACATCCCTGAGTTTAAAGCCACTAGGAACAGATCTTTTTCTTTATGATATAGACAGACCGGCTTTGCCTATGATCTCATCAAGCTCCTGCAGGCTCTGTGATGACCAGTGGAGCTGACAGCATGGCTACCACAGGAGCTGGATACTTCATGTAAAATGAACAGAGGTCCACCCACCCTTTAGAAAACCTGGGGACCTTTTTAAATATAGAGACAGCCACTCAGGAGACCTACAGACTGCAGTTTGAAGACAGTTCAGAAAGAACTGTTATGAAGATTAGAGAAAAATTGCAAAGAACCCTGAACATCCAAAGTCCTAAATAAATGTGAGATGCTCATTTTTTTTTATCGTTTTAATAATAGCAACCAACAACCACAAATATCCTCTCCACCCCGGTAGAAAGGTGATTTCAGGTCGAGTGTACCTGGCTAGTTTGTCTTTTGTTCTTTTGGAGCCAGACATTTGACACGCTGACACAACCACAATATCTTTTGTCCCTGCCTTTGTAAACTTGGCTGCTCCATGTACCAACTTTGTGACCCTGATCTATGGGAACCGGACTAAAATGAACCAGAAGACACTGATAAAAAAAAAAAAAACAAAAACACTCCCTGTTAAGATGTTGAAGTGCTGAACAAATGAATGGTCGAGTCAGTTCTTTAGAAAATTGTGCACCAAGCAGGGGGAAATAAAAACCAGATATAACATTGAAATATACACACATAACCTGATTCTCTTTTCTTTCCTCTTTTATTGGTTTATGCTCTATTTACCCTGTAATATTATCTACATGCATCCGTTCTATAAAGCATGCTTGTAACGCTTGCTTGCATTGGGGTTATCTTATTGTGATTTCTGTTTCCCTTAAAATACTCTACAGCCTTGCAGACTGGTTTGACTCATTTCTTTGCCAGGGGAAGCCAGTGTAAAATAGAATCTAGTACATAACTGCTTTGGAAGCAGTATTAAGTAATTCAAAAGGCTTGGTTTATGTTTCTTGAACAACTACTAGGCGCTGCTAATTGCTTAATGTCTGTGGAAGGGAAACAGACATATTTTCTTGTTTGTATGGAATGGACAGTCAAATGAAAATGAGAACATTGTTTCTCTGGTCAAATTTCCTTTTTAAATTTATAACAGATTGTTTTATAGAATACTAACACAGATATTTGGGATGTGCATTAAAGACACTAGTTCCAGCCTAAGAAGGCACACATTTCTGAGGTTGGATGGGGCATGGTGCTGTTTCATCCACGATTGTGGTAGACTTTTTTTTTTTTTTTTCGGTCATGGGGCTTGAACTCCGGGCTGGACATTGTCCCTGATCTCTTGAGCTCAAGGCTAGCACTATATGACTTGAGCCACAGGGCCACTTCTGCTTTCTGGTGATTAATAGGAGATAAAAGTCTCATGGACTTTTGTGCCCGGACTGGCTTTGAACCTCTATCTTCAGATTTCAGCTCCCTGAGGAGCTAGAATTACAGACGTGAGTCACTGGCACCCAGCTTTGGCAGACATTTTATTTTTCCATTCCTGGGCCTTGAACTCAGGGCCTGAACACGGTTCTTGGACTTTCTCAAGGCTAGAGCTCTACCACTTGAGCCTCAGCACCCCTTCTGCCTTTTTCCTATGTATGTGGTACCGAGGAATTGAATGCAGGTCTTCGTACATGCTAGGCAAGCACTCTACCACTAGGCCAAACTCCCGGCCCATGGCAGACATTTTTAACTGACCTCTGGCTCTTCTCCTGACTGGATCTCACTGTCATAATAATACTGCTACTTTGACAGCCATTCTTCCCTATTAGAAAATGTGAACAATATTTTTGTTTTGACTACTCTTGATCTTATTTGCCACCTGTTGAAACTGTGACTTGGTTTGGCAGAAACAAAGCTGGAATTTGGAACATGGTTTCCTAAATCTCTCTGTCGTGCTTCTGGTGCCCATTATACATCCTCTCCTTTCTGCAATAAACCACTTCCAAGCCATGGCCCATTGGAAAAATACATGTTTGGAGAAGGAAAGAAGATTTTATAATTATATACCAAAGGCAGTATGTGGAGGAATACTTCTGTTTTGCTTTCTTTCTTTTTGTTGTTTCTCTGCTATGTCACTAGCTTTCTGCTGTCTGGTGAAGTGAGAAGAGAGATTTTGCTTCTCTGCCCAGAGTGGATTTCTGATTTCTATGCTTGGATGCCAACCCTTGAAATCACGATTAATCATAGAAAACTCTTAAGCTTACTGCCTAATGTGTCAGTGAAGTAAGCTGGATGAGTCTGCTACTGTATGATACAGAAGAGTTCTTGTCACCCGAAACAATGGCTGTTTTTATATAAGACTCTGATTTGAATCTTATTCTCTAAGTCAAACTGAAATAAGACTCATGTTATCATTCTTGTTGGATAACAGCATATTTTAATATTGGTATTATACTATTCAAAATCTCTTTCTAGATCTGAATCATTACAAATGTCTTAGCAATCATACCTAGAAAGCTCTTTATACAACACAAACACTTGTCTCCCAGGACATAAAAGAATCCACTCTCCAAAGTACTAAATATCTTGTCAATTTATTCCATCTTGAGCTATATGCTCTCTACCCACATTCCAAGTAGCAACAAAGTATGCTATTAAGTTTGTGTTAGGACAATTTTATATTAAAAATCATACAATAATAGTGTCTCATACAAAAACATAAAAGTGTTTTATTTAAACTTTCCATCTTCAGTTTCACATCTGGATAATGTATATAAATAGCCTGCTGTAACAAATGAAAAAAAGTAATTTTTTAAAAAAAAATTTTTACCAGTCCTGAGCTTGAACTCAGGACCTGAGCACTGTCCTTGGATTTTCCTCAAGGCTAGAGCTCTACCACTTGAGCCTCAGGACCACTACCGGCTTATTTTTTTTTATGTTTGTGGTACCAAGGAATCGAATCGGGTCTTCATGCATGCTAGGCAAGCACTCTACCACTAGGCCAAACTCTCTACCCGAAAAAAAGTAATTTTATTTTGTGTCTAGGTAGAAGAAAATTGTTGTCAATTATTTGTTCTTTTGTGTAGCTATATAGAAAAGAGAACCGTGCTCCATTTGTTTTAGTCATATCTGTACCTATTTTGGCACCAAATTCATTAAAATCTGTACTTATATAAATGGATGTGTAAGGACAAAAATATCCTCTCTTTATAATAAAATGGGAGGGGCTGGGAGTGTGACTTTGTGGTAGAGTGGTTGACTAGCATGCACGAAGCCCTGGGTTCAATTCCTTGGTACCACATACACAACAAAAGCTGGAAGTGGGGATGTGGCTTAAGTGGTAGAGCACTAGCCATGAGAAATCTGAAGAACAATGCCCAAGCCCTGAGTTCAAATATGAGGACTGGCAACATAAAAATTACAAAAGCTTGGAAGACTTAAGCTTATATCCATAGGACAAATGGCTGGATAGTAGTGGATGAACTTTTTATATAGAATGTGATATTCATATGGGCCCATATTATTTCCCTATTATTCTGTGGCCAATAGAAAGAGAACAGATAATGAGTGCAAGAGACAATAATAATTGCATACTGGGAAAATGGGATAGATACCTTCTAATTCAAGTGACTCTGCAATGTCATTTGCAGTCTATCAATGATAATAAAGCATAAGAAATAAACTTTGAATCTAATCACAATGAAATGTATCAGATCCAGAATGGTATTTATTCTACAGTGTAACTCTCTGGAAATAATTGACGGAGTCTGAGGTATCAGACTGAGGAGATATTTTAGATTGAGGGAAACTTGGCAGGAAGGGTAACTAGGAGTGTTGTGACTCTATACCAAGTTCCATTATGAAGAACACAGCAAGATAGTGGGTGAAACTTGGAGCAAATGTGGATTGGCTGGTAGTTAGAAGAAAATATCCATTTGTTCATTTTTTAAAAAAAAATCTCTGCTGTGGTTAGGACATTCTCTGTGAGAAACAGAGAGTCTGAAAATAGTGATATGTCAGGTTTGTTGCTCATACTTCGGTTGTTTGTGTGTGTGCGTGCTTGTGTGTGTGTGTGTGTACCCAGCACTTTTCAAATTTTAATTTATGTAAAAAGACAACTGTGTATCCTGTGAGAGTGCTTGTATGTGCTTTCGATTCACTGAGGTTCGTTTCCTTCTGTAGCCAAAGTACATTTCATGTGTTTACTAATTTAATTGTCCTAATAGCTAGATACTGCTATTATCCATTTCATAAATGAAGGAAATGAGACACAGAGGCCTTATGGTTATTGGCTATGGTCATCCAACTGGCAAGTATCAGAAACAAGAACAAAAGCCAAGCCTGTGCTCATTACTGCTATGCTTGGCCATAGACAGAGTTGATGAAATACATTCTGTAGCTGTTATGATCTCCATAATTGTACATAAAGCTGATGTACAGTCATATGTAATTCATATCTACAGGTGTGGAATCTGAGAGACAATTAGGATTACATGAGGTTAGAAGAGGAGGATTATTATAACTGCATCATTGGGTTTATAAGGGAAGACAAGGAAACTCAGTCTGGTAAGGAAACTTTCTCCACGCTATGTAATGGATTTGCTTGCCTGGTGACACTACAGAGAATGCCCACAACAAGGCATTTCCCAGCAGAAGCAGATCTTCAGTCTCACATCTCCAAGCCACTAGCACAGAGATGAACCAAACATCATTCCTTATAAATGCCCCATTGTGTGCTACTCACTGATAGAACCAAAAATGAACTTCAACAGTAGCTATCGCATAAGGTGCAGAAGACTACATCTTTATAAGGCAAATACATTTTGAACTAGTCAGTTGATGCCGTCAAACACTCTGATAAGCTTTGTTGGTCAGTATTCAATAGGATTCATGGATTTTCTTGTGTATTTGAATGTGATACCTACATGCTTAAGTCAATGAATAAGATGAACATGTGTAGATAATAATAATAAACAATAATAAAAGTAGGAAAAAATCAGAATGAATAGAAATGACCAGTTTTGAGCTGGATGCCAGAAGCTAATGCCTGTAATCCTAACTACTAAGGAGGTTGAGATTTGAGTATCACACTTCAAAGCCAACCTAGGCAGGAAAGTCCATAAGACTCTTATCTCCAACTAATCAAAGAAAAACCCAGAATTGGGGCTGTGGCTCAAGTGCTACAGCACTAGCCTTGAACAAGACAAGGCTGAATTCAAGTCCCAAGACTGGCAAAAAACAAGAAAAAAATAATTAAATAAAAATCCTAGTAATGGTCCTGGAATCACAAGACAAATGCGAATTAGGAAAATATTCTTTCAATTCTTTTTGTGGCCTGGGTCTTACAAGGCCTAGAGTTTTGGAGTTCATCACAATTTAAGAATAATAAGAAGAGGAAAGCCTTCCTTGTTCAGTCATTTCCATCTGTGTCTCAATGCCATTCCCAGTTCTGAGTATTTAACTCTAATTTCTCACTCAGTGACACAACTCCAGATTTGTTGGAGCAATCTTGGCATTTGAAATGAAGCAGTCTCCTTATAATATTTCCGCAAATCAAGGTACCCAGAAGCCTCGATGAATTTCCTATTTCCATATGGACCAGATTTTCACATTCTGAAATGTTTCTTATGGGAACACGAGAAAACAGTTATAATTAAACTTAAGTAGAGAAACTATTTTTAACACCCACTGTGGGTTGTATGTATTATGGAGAAGAGGACTTGAAGACGAATCATGTTTGCAGACCACCTTGGTGGAGAGAAGGATGGAGTCAGAGAGGTCCCCTTTCCTCCCCACACCTGGATAACCTTCCGGTTTTACTAAAGAAATAATGTAATATTTATTTGGGGCAAAGACATAGAAACACAAACCTCCCTGTGCCCGTGTCCAATTTCATATGAATGCAATCCATACATTTTGCTTGCTGAAACAGAAGCAGATTTGCATTCATTTATAAAAACACAATCCTACGTGGGAATTAAAGTGAGGAATCTGCTGAAAGAATCATCTGCCATTTGCTTTGTGGAAGACAGTGAAACAACCATCAGATTCTGAGAAAAAAAGTGGTTTGTCTTCTGCCTGTCCCTTTGACTGTTACTTTTCTTTTGGACCTAAGGATAGGACATTTTGCTAGTCATTTATCTCTACCTGTTATATTAGTGTCACATTCTTGGGAAATGGGTACCAACCACAAGAGCTTATTATTTTTCACTTGTCCTACTCAGAAATATAAAATAGGCCTCATGTGGCTAAAGACGTGGTGGTAATCAGGATATGTTTCAAGCACTGATGCAAAGGTGAATATGTTTTATTTTCCCCTAGCCCCAATTCGTCAAGCAGGATTATACCTTCAAATCTCTAACATGGATGTCTTATTTTGTATCTCTCTTCCACACATAAAGGCCATGTATGCACTTGTACAATTCGGGGAAATATTCCTGTCTCAAGTTTTGCTAATTAGAGTCCTTAACTAAAACTATGTCCTTAATATTTGATGCTGTACAATGGCATCCTTACAAACTTGGGAGGGCGGAGGACAAAGAAATGATCATCTCCTGGCAGCCTTGTATCTGCGGCCACTACATTTGAAGTCTCTGAGAAAAGTTTTATCACTTAACTAACTGTTCTAAAGTGCACGCCTAGTACTCTGTTAGAGTATAAGACAATGAATTTGCTTCCAGTGAATATAAATGTCCGTGAAATTCAATCTATTACATCATATAGCTTCCATGAAAAGAAAGGAGGATGGATGTTAGTAGGAGATAATAACTTAGCTTTATGTTTCACCTTATTTTCATTGTCATGTAAATGAATGCATTTGCATGAGCACTGTATATTTAGCTGGGTGCCAGTGACTCATGCTTGTAATCCTAGCTACTCAAAACACTGAGATCCGAGGATTGTAGTGCAAACCGAGCCCAGGCATAAAAGTCCAAGCCTCTTATCTCCAATTAAACAGCCAAAAAAAAAATCCAAAAATCAAAAATGGAAAGTGGCGCTGTAGCTCAAGTGGTACAGCGCTAGACTTGAGCTGAGATCAGGAAAAATGCCAAGATCAGAGTTCAAGCCCCATGACCAAACATAAAACAATGTGTATTTACTTCAACTCTATTACTCACTTAAAAATTGACTGAGACACGTTCTGATTGTAGAAGCAATTTGTGGTCCTTTTATTTTTGTTTCACTTAACAGTTCTGTGAAATCAGTAGAGGAAATATTAACCAAGTATAAAAATATCTTTTAACAGAAAATATTTTACCTACAAATTTACCTATATAGACAGAATTTAGTTATTTTAAAAACACAAAAACATGACCACATAAACCACTTTGGCTTTTACCATATGGAAAACAGTGAACAGAAGTAATCAAAAAATAAATTTAACTGGTCACTATTTTATTTTGAATGAAAATTTAAAACAACTAACTCTTGACTGTCAATTTTCACAATAATAATGACTTGAATTGAAGTCATTAATGTAATCTACAGAGAAATAGGAATGCCACAAATACAATATTTACTTAAGCCAGACACAATAATTTACATGCTGAAATAGTATTTCATATTGTATAATTTTATTTATTTCGGCAATACTTAGAGTTTAAACTGGAGCCTTCCATTGCTAGGCAGATAGAGTCTGATATTAATGCCTGGTTGGCCTGACTGTCATCCTCATATTATTCTTTCTTGTGCAGATGATATTACTTCCATATGTTTGTCTCCATATACAACTTTTAAACATTTGTTTTTAAGTACTGAGTGTGATCTCAGAGCCTTAAGCTTATTTGGCTTGCTTGCTCAGATGATTCGAACTCTGCATTTGAGCCATGTCTCCAGTCCTACATTTTTTTTTTTTTGTAAGTAATTTTGGAGATGGAGATTTAGACTTGGCTGTCCCCATTCACTTCAAACCTTAATCCTCTGAATTCCAGCCTTTTGAAAACTGGGATTACAGACATGAAGCCACCAAAGCCTCAACTGCCAGTTTGTACTTTGAGACAAGTGCTTGTAAACTTTTGTTGAGACTAGCCTCGAATGCAATCTCCATCTTTCCACCTATCAAGTACTTAGGATTATACCAACATGAACCAGACCATAATTTTATTTTTGTAAAATACAAAAACAGGACAGTAGAGAATAGAAGTTTGAAATGCTTCAACACTTCAAGCTGTCCTGAGAAGGAAGATTCTGGAGTATGGTAACCCTTTGTTGTTGGAATAAACGTGCTTTATAGAGCTTTACAGTACTGTGTACTCATAATATGTGTACTTTTCTTTCTGCCCTCACCATTTCCATTATAGACAAAAGCAATTTGCCAAAAGAAAAGTTCATTATTACATAAGCCACAAAACACAAATCTATTTCCTTTTATCACTTTTATACCAGTAAATTATTACTATAACTGCAACCTTAGTATATGAAAGCATGCCTGCATCAGATACAAATGCTAATGAAATTCTGAGCATAATTGGGAACAATTTACCAATAGGAGAGAGACTTGAGACAAAAATCACCTACTTGTGAAAATGATACCGGAGAAGAGTTTGAAGGGTGGAATTAGGATCCTGCTCATCAGCATTGGTAATTTCACTTGTTCTTGTTTACTCATTTCTTGTACAAGTTTTCCCCTCTAACTGGGCCATTGTGCTACATTCAGAAAATCACACTTTCTCTTAAAAAATTACATTTTCCTTATGAAGCACTGACTTTTAGAGAATCCCTGTCTCTAGAATGAACAATCTGAGTGATCCCTGTACCCACAGTGTGAAGCTGGACCATGTGACATGCTTCATATGACACCGTGACACACTGACACAGCATGGATGGGTATTGATGGAAGATCCCCGATATTTCCTTTCAAAAGAGTCCAATTACATGCATGATATTCTGTAATGAATACAGTATATCATGTATGTTTTACTATGGGGTTTTGCTTAATCTGATGCTATTTTACATACTAGCCAATTCAGTGACTGTTTCTAGAAGGAGGCAGGGCATTACTGTGGCAGGTTAATACATTGCATGTAAGCAAGTAGAAAAATGAACTAAACATGATTTGAGACATATTGAATGCTAGTTCTGAATTGTAAACTAAGCTATAACTTGGACAGCTTAAATATCAGTCTTGTAGTCCATGAACATTAATAAATACATATGTACACATATGTGTACATACGTATCTATACAGCATTTTATAGTAACAGTTAAGAACAACATTAACTATAGCTTACAAGATACTAAGAATTCGCTACAATTTTGGCTGCTTCTTTTGCCAATGGAAAGTATTGGGAATCTATTATAAAGCAGATTCCCAAGTGGCCCATGAAATTAATGAGTAAATGATGGAATATATGGATCAATCAGTTTGGAGAGCATACTAAAGCTGACAGGTCTTATGATATCTTCAATGATCTGCAGACAGCTGCTTCAAAAATCAGTGCTTAGATTGTAATAATTATAAACATTTTAAGCATAAAAGCTGCTCTTGACAAAGCAGCTCCCTAGAGAATTCGACAGCCTCAAGTAATCAGCAGAAAGATTGGTTTGATAGTTTCAACCCTGCCAGGTAAGACAGGTATTTGAATGCTGTTTCCCTTGCTCTAAACCCATGAACATGGGTGCTTTTGTTTATTAAACCCATATATCATCTGCTAACATAGATTATTTCCTGATTCGCATTAACATTGTAGTTATTAACAAATGAAAATTCAACATTGTTTATCAAATGCCAACACAACCTTAATATCTGAGGACACAGGAACTTCCAAGAATGTATGATTTTTTTTTTTCCTGCCAATACTGGGGCTTGAACTTTCAATGTGGGAACTGTCTCGCGGATTCCTTTGCTTAAAGTTAGAGTTCTTACCACTTGAGACACAGCTCCACTTCCAGCATTTTGGGTAAGAGACATACTGGTCAGTGAATAAGAAACAGGCTCTACTGGACTGGCTTGGAACCTCAATTCTCAGATCTCAGCCTCCTGAGCAGCTAGTGGTAGTTCAGATGTGAGCCAGCAGCAGCCAGTTGATTTCTTTTAAGACAACTCTGTATCTCTGTTTGCAAAGCATATTTTCAGGTAAAAGTTATTTGCTCACTGTTTTATTTAAAAGCTAGTGAGTAGGCAGTTCCCTGCTCTTTAGAACTGACTGTATAGTAGTGTATTTTTGGTATGTGGCATAAGTTATTTAATCATAGTCATCTTCTACTGAGGGTCTACTGCGAGTCAGACATTTTTTGTAGATTTTCTTTTAGGATTTCAATACAAATATGTTGTCATCTTTGTGTTGGAAACATTCCCCGGTTTACCATCTGCCTAACAATCACATGGTGTGGACCACACACTTTCCATCAAATACTGCTCAGTGGTGAGTGGCTCTAGCATTCCCAGCAAAGGAAAAATAAAAGGATAAACAAAAAAAAATCCCAATTTGGCCTTTGAAAGTCAGCCACAGCTACCTCAGTTTAAAATTTTGCTCTACCTTCTGGTGATCTGGCACCATATTTAGCAAATCTAGCATAATCCAAGGACACCCCTACATCCTTGGAAAACCTCCAGTGACTTACCAGAAAAAAAAAATATTTCCTGAAATGGATAGACTTAGCAAGCACAGGTGATGACCACACTAACGCTTCGCCTTTATGGTTCATTCTCAGATGAAGGAACAGGGGAGAAACCTTAAGACAAAAAGAGCAAGTACAAATGAGTTCACCTGCATTGGCTAAATTTCTTATCCAGGCAGGGATCCAAAGCTAATCCAACCTGAATAGTGATTGCAGGTTATGCAGTACAATTGATCTTAAGTATCAGAACCCAGAGGACAGGTTTGATTGGAATAATATCACCCTAGATCAGCTGATCCTAGGAAATGAGAGCTGATCTGGATAAAAACAAAAAAAAAAAAAACCAAAAAAAATCATGTATTATAAAACAAACTTCCACATTCAGCTCTGAGGCTAGAACTTGCTTTTCTCTGGAAAAACATTTCTGTCTTCAAGAAACGTTTTGAATTTGTATCTTAATCTCAGCAAATTATTGGAAATTTATTGAGTGTTTTTGAGTGAGAGGAGAGTTGTCTCTTAGGTGTTTAGGGAAGACCAGGCATACATGCTATTGTACCATAGTATAACTATGGAACGAGTTCATCTGTTTGTAAGATTTTTCATCTATGACATGAAAACGCAAAATCCACATGTCTAGTAAAATTGCTGTGACTGTTAAGCAAATCAACACAAGGTGATCATATGATGGATATTGAAATGAAAATTTATTTATTCTTCATCCCTTTTTCTTTTTAAAATGCAGCTCAGATCCTGCAATCTAACCTATGCTACCTGCTGTGAAATTTTAATCATGAGAATTTGATTGTGTCAAAGAAATTTCATGAAAATCTGATTTGATGGTTTGGTCCAAACAGTCCCATGAGCTTCCAAAGAAAAGAGAAAAACTAGCTGAAATTGACAGCTATTCAGTGTTCTAATTACAGATACAGGAAGACTCACTGTATTCGTGGAGATAGAGCTCACAGATATAGAGCAAAAAATTAAGGTATAACCATCTCCATGAAAAAATTTATATAAATCTATTGGCAATCACCATCTAAAGTATCTTCTTATGCTCAGCCTTTCACTAGTGAAAATATCCTGAGCAATGGCTGTTTCAGTGTTGATTTCTTAGTCTCTCCCTCTATCCCTAGAAGTTTAGCAATGCAGAAAACTTAGGAAAGGGATTAATTCACAATCACAAAATGAGTGGAATGTAAAGATCCATTCTGAGTCCAGGTGTATTGACAACAATTGAAGCTACTGCTACCACCTTGCTGCTATTTTTCACTGCAGCCTCTTGAGATATCCTTCCAGAACTCCAAGAACTCCTATGGTGAGGAGTAATTCCTTTTTTTAAAAGTTTTATTTTATTATCAAGGTGATATATAGAGGGGAAGAGTAATTTCTTATAAAGGAATGCCTATCAAACTCCGTAGTCTGATTTTAACTTTTGAATAGCTGTGAAACAATCCAATGTGATTTAATTTCTTCTTTTTTCTTTTTCTTTTTTTTTGCCAGTCCCGGGCTTGAGCTCAGGGCCTGAGCACTATCCTTGGACTTTCTTCAAGGCTAGAGCTCTACCACTTGAGCCTCAGCACCACTTCCAGCTTTTTTCTATATATGTGGAATCGAACCCTGGTCCTCGTGCATGCTAGGCAAGCATTCTACCACTAGAGCAAACTCCCAGCCCTGATTTGATTTCTTCTTTCCAATTTTTCTTTCCTTCCTTTCTTTTTTTTTTTTCTTCTAAATTTCTTGTATTTTGTTTCAGTCCTCCTTCTTTTACTTCCTTACATAATAACAGAATGCTTGTTTTTTAAGAACTTTAAGAATTCAGTCTAAAAATGCTGACAAAAAATTCTTAGTTTTCCCCCAAGTATGTGGAATTTTAAAAGCTGACCAATACCTAAATAGACTGAGTATTGTGTTTTTTTACATGGAGATAAAATACCATGAAGAACAAAATGTGAATCATTTCCCAATACCAATGTCTTCTCTTGCAAGAAGCAGTACACTTTGAAGGATGGATAATTTGTTGGTATTTAGAATATTATGAAAATAGAAGTTATGGGCCTGGAGTCTGGCCTAGTGGTAGACTACTGGCCTAGCATCTACGAAGCCCTGGGTTCCATTTCCCAGTACTACATACTCAGAAAAAGCCAGAAATGGTCCTGTGGTTCAAGTGGCAGAGAGATTGCCTTCAGCAAAAATTGTTCAAAGACAGTGCCCAAGCCCTGAGTTCAAGCTCTATGTCTGGTGAAAAAGGAAAAAAAGAAAGAAAATACAAGTTATTAAGTAGATTTATATTATACATGAGCTGATGGTCCCTAGTGTTAAAAAAACTGGTTATAATAAAAAGATTTCTGTTAATCGTGTTCCTGTTTTTTTTTCTTTTTTTAATTTTCTTCACTTAGTGTAGAATGTGTTATTATCTCTAAAGTAATCCCTTTACGGAATAATAAAGTCTTTCTTTCTTTCTTTTTTTTTTTTTTTTTTGTGTGTGTCTCAATGTTAAAACCCTTCCTCTGGGCCTGGGCGTTGACCCTGAGCTCTTCAGCTCAAGGCTATTGTCCTACCCTAGAGCCAAGCCCTACTTCCCATTTTCTAGAGGTCATTTGGAGATAAGAGTCTCAGGTCCTTTGGTGCCCAGGCTGGCTTTTGACATTCATTCTCAGATCTCAGCCTCCTGAGTAGCTAGAATTAAAGGCATGAGCCACCACTCCTGGCTAATAATAATTTCTTAAAGAGAAAGAAAATTATACTTTCTCTATATCATGTAAATTAGTAGATAATCCATTTTGTAGAAATTACGAATACATTACACATGTGCACTAACTGATATTTTTACTTTAAAGGTGACCATACTTTTTGTTGAATTTTATTATTTTTTTTATTTGCAAAGAAGTATTAAAATTAATCTCCAGGAAATAATCACATTGTACAATTATTACATCTCATTTCCATATTGACAAAAAAGTCTGTATTCACATGTGATTTTTTTAAATGAATCTTCAAACAACTGCCATTGTGTGAACACAAACTTTATGCAACATTGCATTCAAGCCCATGCTTTGGTGAGAAAATCATATCTTCTATCAAAGCAGTTTGTTTTCTTTCTGTGAATCTTGAATTCTTTTTCTGAAAAGTTCCTGCTTTGGTCCAGTGACTTAGCCCTTGTGAATTACATTTTAGTTACATACACCCTCTCCCCCCACCAATTTAAGACAACCTGTTAGAGGCTCCTAGAATTTTAGTTACATCCTGTCAATTACACCACATCCTTTTTGCATATTATGAAATTGAACTCAGCCAATGTGAGCAGAGGGGCGGGGCCTGCTGGATTTTCAGGGATAAAAAGGGAGAAGCCTGCCTATTCTTGATGCTTGCTTGCCAGGGTTTTGGACAATGGTGCACCTTTTTTGCAGAACTAAACTTTGCTGTGTCATCTTCCTTTGGAGCCAATGTCTTTATTCTTATGTGACAGCCAACGTCCATATACACAGAAAGTTATGACCTATCATGGGGCAAAACTCTTCTTCAGTCACACTGGATGACTATAGAAAGCCTACATTATCGTTTGAGACTAGGTTTCCCTGAATAATGAAGCATGAATCAATCATTTATCTGACTTTCAACTTGTAGAAAAAAGAAAGGGAGTATTTTATAGTACACTAAGTATTTTTATAGCTGTCAACAAGAAACTACATATCACATACCATTACTGATAAAGACAGTTGAGGATATTTCACTCTGGAATTTTTCTGAGATCATTCCTTCACTTATATGTCCATTCACTTTCATTGAACCTTTATTGCACAGGATGCTATTATGTACCAGAATCCCTTTATGGATGACACTATCAATCCTTTGGATCCAGAATATTTGATGTATTACTTGGTGGGAAATAAGTGATAAGTGATTTCACAGATATTTGAGAAGTTTTCCATGAGTGCTCATGGGAATAGGAATGTTTGTATCTAAGGTCTCAGCATTTATAGAGAAAAAGTAGGAGTATCAGAGAGATATTTCAAGCAGAATCTAAAGCAGATGATATCTGAAGTTCCACAATGCTATGATTCATGGATAAGATCAGTGTTACATACTTCTTAGGGACTGAAAGCATAACACAGAATTAAAGTCTATTTTTAGACATTAAATGTATGTAAATAAGCCAAAGAAAACTTTACATGGGTCTAGGAGTGTAGCTTAATGGTAGAATCCTTGCCTAACATACATGAAGCCCCGGGTTCAATTTGTCCATACAACATAAGCAGAAAAAGCCTGAACTTATGCTGTGGCTCAAGTGGTACAGTGCTAGACTTGAGCAAAAGAAACTCAAGTCCAATACCTAGGCCCTGAATTTAAACCCTAGGACTGTAAATTAATTAATTAGCTAATTGATTAATTAATTAATGTGAGGGTCAGGTAATGGAGGTAAACCATGACATTTATTTTGCATAGATCTAATTTATTATTCCATATACCACTTTAAAATTAATCTCATAGATGGGAATAGAACATGCAGAACACAATGAAGTAACTATTTCAAGATAGTTCCCCCGAAATATGTTTCCACTCTATTTTTGGGTCAGCCAAGTAAGTTGAAGCCCATAAAGAGAGATGTAGTAAGTAAATTTATTTTTCATTGAAATTGGAAATAGATGTTGATACACATATTCAGCACACAGGATTAAATTATACTCTGGCTGTCCAACCATCTAGGTAGGCTGAACACTTCTGGAAAAGAAATGCCAGCAAGAAAATGATTTTCAGCATTAATGAATGAAAGCAAAAGCATCTAGGAGTCATTTTTATGAAAACAGTCATAGCTAGAAAGGAGAAAGGAAATGGTTAGCAGTGATGAACAAGCATGTGCATTTCTTTTGCATTGATTTCCTGTAAATTCCTGGCTAATAGAGATATCCCTTGTATTGATTTTATTATTAATATTTGATGTCAGAATGATCGATGCTGTTGCTCCAGGAAAATGAAATGGGAATTTGAGGTCTCATGTAACTGGTTTCTCCATGTATGATGGCTTTGGCTATAAGAAAATATCTTCTCATATTCTTTTTATCTCTGTCATGATTTCTCCTTTCTCTCCCTCTGTGCCTTCTTTCTTTAAGAACAAAGACTAAAAGGAAGAAACTCACAGCATAGGTGTGCTCTATTGATGCTGATGAGACTAGACAACCAATTATTCCAGACACACTAAGATTGAATGAAAGGCGGGGGGGGGGGGTAGAGCAGGGAATAAAAGCACCCCAGCATGTCAATTAGTATGGTTAACCCTTGAGTGTTCAAGCCATCTTTAAGTTGATAGTCATGAATTAAACAGATCTTTTGTACCAAACACCTTCCACAAAAGATCAAGCTGTTACATTTAATAAATTTGGTTTATTTTTAAAAATAAAATGGAGAAAAGAAGAAATCACTAAATGAATCACATTTTGGAAGCCTTAGAATTGGTAGGGTTTGGAATGCACAAATGAGAAGCCATGAAATAATCTAGTTTTTTAAAACACTATATCACAGCATATATTTTATGGCCAATCTGTTTCAGGATCATTTACTCTATTTTGATTAAAAGATATAAAAGTACAAAAGACATCTAGTATCTACATAAAATACTCGGTTAGGGGTAAAGCATGTTGTCTTATTTCTAATTATTAAGTTCATAGGATTATGTATAATTGCATAAAATTCCAAGAAGCACATTTATACATGGAAAATCTTGTTTGGAAGTTAAAATTAGAGCAAGACCCACCAGCAAAGTGAGAACTTGGCAATATCCTATATTTATCACCCACTAATATGATGTTTAGCCTGAGATAGGATGCACATCTAATTCTATTTGACTGACAAAACTGATCCTCTTTTCAACTTGCCCATAAAACTCCAAAGCCAAGTTGGTATTTGACCATGCCACAGGGCACAGCTGGGTGTCTGCAGTCTGAGAGATGCCCCAGTAAAACTCCATGCAAAATATTTGATAAAATTTTATTCAAGTGGAGCTGAGATTAGTGCCTTTTCCACACGCAGAGACACAGAAGTGAGGTTATTCAGGCTTCTGGCTAAATTCTAAAGGTCAAAAGACACTTTTCTGTCTAAAATGAATGCGATTCTGTAGAGCAATTCTACATCTCCTCTCAGATATGGCCCATCTCTGTGGCATATGATCATTTCACTTAGAAATCAGACTTCCCCACTTGAGAATTTGGAAATAACACCCCGATAAATGTATGCCATACACAGCTTTTATTCCCTTCCTATGATTAATTTTACTGCTATTTTTTGTGGTGCTTGACACAAATGTGTGGGTGTTTAGAATATAGTATTTTTTTAATGTGTAGGGAAACAAGAAAACCCAAATCTTTCCTTTCATCCCATGGAAAATAAAAAAAATAAAGGCAAAGTCCAGAATATAACATATTCATTGTTTTACAAAGGAAACATATAGGATGGTGTCTGAGGGATACAGAGTATTCGAACGAAAATTAGGTTGCCAATGACATAGAATAAAAAATAAGTTCGTTTTTTTCACCCAGAAGCAAAACCTATCAAATCCAGTCACACAAACACAAACACATCTGAAACCTAGCAGCCACTTCAGACTCAGACCTGAACAAAAAATAAAAAAAAATAAAATAAAAGTAGAGATGGAGCTTGAGAGGACTAAGACAAAGGGAAATAGAGTAAATGAAGCTGCCAGAGGAAAACAGAACTGAGTTTACAAAGGTCATTGAGCTACAGGATTAGTGGGGACTAACCTGGTACTCCAATGTAATTTGCAATGTATTTCAATACTTCGGAACAAGTATTTCTAGCTACTTTTAATGCCAGCTCTGAGCCATGACTATCTAAATAGACAGTAGGCATTAAAGTTCACAGGGCTTGATATTGCCTGTAAAAATGAAGCCCAGCAGAATTTTATTTTATTACTCCCCTTTTATTAGGCCCATAGCCAATGGCGATTATAGTGTTGTGCCATATCTGTCAGCATGCATGGATGGCGTGGGGATTATTTGTAACAGAATTTAAGTCTAGGAGCCAAGATCCTCAGCCATAAGTCTGGAATACTAATTCTTTTCTTTTCATCCCTCTACCAGACTATGGAACTCAGTCTCATCGGAAGAAATGGACGTAGGAATTCGGATTTTAAATGGAAACCCTTAGAGCTTTAGGAACAGGCAAAGGGTCAAACCTGCAGTGGTAAGTTTAGGAGTTTGCTTGAGATATTTGATGTTTAATTCTTTATTATTATTATTTTTTAATTAAGATTCAAATTGCTATATCTGTATTATCTCGGTCTTCCTATGGGGACTGATTGAATTTATTTAACAGTCCTTGGAGCCATTTCCAAGTCCTATTAAACTTCCCAAGATTCCTCCCTCTCTCAGATACTATATGCTTATATCCACCTTGGGAGTGCTTGTCAAGGCTTCTCATTTTAGGAATTTTGAACCTCCTGCAAGATACCTAAAACTGGGATTGGAAGATCGTTCTCATTTTAGTGAATATCAAGTCTTGGAGTGGTAATACTCTTGCCTATCATCTTAAAATGGCTTCATTCCTTACTTATTTTATTGGCCTTCAACTTCTGGCTTCTTCATCTATTTCAGTTAGAAAGCTAGTCATCTGTCCCCCCCAGACCTACTCTTCCAATATATACCTTTATTCAGACAAGAAATTCCATTTCCTGACCCAAACCCATGACTGAATCAGCTTTGAAAGCACCTTCCTGACTTATTCAATATTCATTTAACCCAGAGGCTCCTTTGGTCCCATACTGACTTATGGTTTTCTCTGCAGAAGCTGCCCGTCTTCCCAATTCTAACCCTTCTACTTTCATTGACTTCTGTTAAATGAAATGGGGATTCCATGTGGACACAAGTAAGGAAAGAGAACCTCACCACAAGGACATAAACAGGAAGAGGATTTACTTTGAACACTGGAAATACCAGACCCCAGTGTAAAACATCTAGATTTTGTGAAGTCTTTTCCCTGACCCGCCAATTCTTAACATACATCCCCATACTTCCTGTCAGGACTACTTTTGATTTACATTCTTTATCATTTGGTGTGAACACAGAATAAATATATCAGGCTTTGTGATGTCAAGAGGCTCAGGAGCCTTCAGCATGGATGTCCTGCTTAGACAGTCTTCTCTACATTTGTTTTGTATGCTTGGCATTCGTTGCAGGACTCTTCCAATGCTAGTGTACTGGAGACTCTATTCAGCAGAAGTGAGTTTGACTCGGAAGAAGTGGTATCTAGAATTTTGGGGACATTTTATGTATGCATGAAATGGAACAAATACTTCCTATCCTTAAAAGAATGTGGGGCATTATAAACACATGAAGGCATGTGAAGTATCTGTGGTGTTCATTGGGCCTGGGTTCTCAGTGTGTGCTTCCTTGCACTATGACTGTGTCTCTCCAATTATTACATTTGCACAATCCTGTCACTCAAATACTTTGAAGAAAATTAAGAATTAAAAAAAAAACCAGTTGACAAGTTTCTTCGTGTCCTGCCTTGAGTCATACACACAGCATTTTCATCCGCCCAAGTCCATTTCATCTGGTTAGCATCTACTAATATAGACAGATTTAAATTTCACATTGTGTTGCAAAGAAATCATTTCTTGGCTTCCCGTGGAGCGATTTGTATCTGTACTTGAAAATATGTCTTTATATTTCTATATGCATAACATGACTTGGAGCTTTGTATGGTCTGATTATTTAATATAATATATGGTGCATTGTAGAGTGCGTTAATGTCTATTTGACACACACACAAAAAGGTACTTACAAATATGTTGCTAAATAATAATATTTTAAACCATCAGTCATCAATAAATTCAGAAAGAAAAAAAGAATATTTTTTCATATATTAAATTTTCAAAAAGCCAGTGTATAACATGAAAAGAATCATTTGTGGAAATGAATTGTTAGGTTTAAAAAACTGTAGTTGTAAGACACTATACCAATTTTAATTTTATAAATGCACCTGAAAAATTTAACCATCTCACTTAAATACTAATATATGTCATATATAAGATAAACTCGCCAGTGTGTATGGCTCAAAATTTCTTCGTACTAATGCATACTTTACATAAAACATATCTAGTTTTGAAAGTTTCAGAGAATCACAAATATTTAAAATATACCTTCCATCTAAGTGTATAGACCTGTATGAAAATGATCTGGCTAATTGTAGATCTAACCATTCTCTCAAAAATACATTTATCTAAATTCAGCCCATGTATGGAAGTACAAGCTGATAAGTTCTTTTTAAATAATTAAAAAAATCTAAAACATCTTGAAAATACACATGATCAAACTTGCATATTTCAAATAGCCTTTTGTCATGTCTTTTCTAACATTTAAACCAAAAGGAGAAAATTAGAATTTATCATTTTTAGATCTCTTTCCAAATAAAAGCTCTTAATTTAAAGTTATTTTGTGAGTTGCTTTTGCTATTCAATATTTTACAATTTTTATCTTTGCTTTATATAGGAAACAAAATCCAGTCAGGCACATAGTATAGGCAAATTAGGATTATTCTCCACAACAGAATATTAATACCCTTCATTACAATAATTTCATATGTAAAAATTGATCCTGAGGCAAATATCAGAGCGACATTTGAAAATATCCTGTGTAAATCCACTTGGAATGGAACCACTCTTCTGCTAATCTATACATTTGGAAAATATTTGGAGTATTATTGAATTTTATATGGTATGGTGACACGATAATTATTATTCAAACATAATTCCAAATTTACAGATATTTTAATGACTTGGAATAAAAACATTTGGGAATACTAAAGTAGGGAAAAGTATAAAGGTAACAATATCAGTAGTATATATATCCTTTCAGTTATGCTTCAAATACTATTTTCATTTTGTGCACTAAACTTCCAGTAGTAATGATTGCTATTTTTTCACTTTTTAACTATGCTTGACATTCATTTTCATGTGCTCATTTCATCTTTTGTAAACGAGTATGTAATTCTTGGTAATAAATAAACACAATAAACATCTTCTGTCACCCTATTTAGGCTGGAAATATCATATTGAAATAAATTTCCATTTTTGATGAAAACTAGGAAGCCAGAATAGCATGCTAAACTTAGAAGGTTCTCTTTTACAGACTGGATGAAAGCTCAGGGAAAGGAAGTGCCATTCACTCCTAAATTGAAAATGATTTCATGAAAATGAAAAAAAAATCATAATTATTTTCTCCAACTCGATTTCCAAAAACTATTTCTCACTCTTAAACAATATTTTGCTTAGTTGTTACTGTCACACTATCAATTGTTTACTAGAATGTGTAGATTGTACTCTTACCAATCCCAGAAATTGCTGTTTGTGAAAATCAATTTCAATTTTATGTCAATTATGAAGCAGTGTGAGACCTGCTAATATCTTTAATTTCTCTCTCTGTCTCTCTTTCTCTCTGTCTGTCTGTCTGTCTGTCTGTCTCTCTGTCTCTGTCTCTCTGTCTCTCTCTGTCTCTGTCTCTCTCTGTCTCTCTGTCTTTCTCTGTCTCTCTCTCTGTCTCTCTCTGTCTCTCTCTGTGTCTGTCTCTCTCTGTCTCTCTCTCTGTCTCTCTCTGTCTCTCTCTCTCTCTCTCTCTCTCTCTCTCTCTCTCTCTCTCTCTCTGTCTCTCTCTCTCTCTCTCCCCTTCCTTTATCACAAGGTTTGGATTTCATTTTCATTCCAGAGTTTCTTGTGCAATCTCGGGTGGCCTTTTGTCATGGCCATTACTTACCATTTTTGCTCATCTCTCTATTTCTGATTTTATTCCTTCTGGACTTGATTTCTTGCTCCTTCTAACACCTGCTCCAGCCTGATAAACTGACAGCTCCAATTGTAAATCTTGCCCAGATGCTTTCCTTTCCCAGGGATGGAATAAAATAGCATGTTCCAATGGGTTATAACACTTTAGCAAACATCAGGATTCCTGTCCCTTCTACCTTGCCATTGTGTTGTTCAGACATAGACATTTTGCTCCCTGTGTCTGCTGAGTTTTTGTTCCCATCTTCCTCTCATCCTTTTCAGCTGTCTGACATTTACCCTTCCAACACATTCCATTCAAATGTCATCTCTAGGCAACTACCTTGACACCTCCCTGGCTTTTCACCCCAGTAATATTCCCTGTCTCTAGTCTAGGTTACCATGTGTGTCCTGTTGTCCTTTAGAGTTTGCAGCCCTCTATTCCACCCAGCACTATCTTCTGCTGTAATTGCTTGTCACTTTTTGCCTCACAATATTTCTCATGCTTATCAACTTTTTTTTCTCTTTTTTTCCCCCTCAACTTTATACACAGAAAATGGTCAAGACATACTGGAGAACAATGGTCTAGACATGTTAGTGGAAAAAGTAAAAGGGAAACTGAGCCCAAGAGATGTACCCTGAGAAAAAGTGAAGGACTCATGTTTGATTAAAAAACAAAACAAAATAACTTCAAATCAGAATACTTAGAAAGGCAATCATGAAAATGCAGTGTATAAAAGCATGCTCTGCGCATGCACATCTCGTTATACTTCCAGCACAGAGCATATCTTCTCTGGCAGAATCACCTACCTTGGACTCTGACATTGCCCATGAATATTCTGATGATAAAATTCCGGCTTTGAGGAACCAGATGTCCTTAACAGATTTTACTCAATTTCAGTTTTTGATTTAGTTCCCCTTTGGAAGTCTCAACGTTGAATTATCATGGATATTTCTAGCTGGGGGTATTTCAAGGTCTATAATTTGGTGAGGGATGAAGAGAAGCATTTGGTATAGAGAGGAAGTTCTTGATTCTAATTTTACAAATCGTGGCTCCTGGCTGCTTTCTTTCCTCATTTCCCTTCCATTAAGATCAAGGCACAATTTTTTTCTGTTTCTCTTCTTGCTAGAAAATTGCATTTTCCAGGCCAGGAGCATAGCCTAGTGGTAAAGTGCTCACCTAGCATGCACGAAGCCCTGGTTCAAGTCCTCAGTACCACATACACAGAAAAAGTTGGAAGTGGTGCTGTAGCTCACGTGGTAGAGCACTAGTTTGAGAAAGCCCAAGAACAGTGTTCAGTCCCTGAGCTCAAGCTTCAGGACTGGAAAATAAATACATTTATTGTCTGAAAACTAACCAGAGTTCTTTTCAATTATGTGTATGTATAAAGTCCATAATTTAACATGATTTTTATAGTAAATAGTCCAAACATGGCTATAATTGAGAATAATTTTCTAGATTAATTTACAGTTGAAGATTTGCATTTTGCTTATGTGTCACATTAAAATGACTGCATTTTTTCATTATAACAAAATTAACAGTGACTTATTAAATACAACCAACAGTATGAAGGAAAGAACAAATAACAAAAAAATATCCACTCATAGAGTCACAATGTAAATTCAACCATTACTAATGTTTTGAATTATTTATTTTCAGTTTCTTTGTTCTTGAGATAAGGTTATATCTAAAATGTGGATGTACTTTCTTTAATATTAAACTAGTACTTGGGTTCTAATTCCAATTTGACTTCTTGTGGATAAAGGACTCTACTTCTTTATTTGAGGATATTTTCATGAGATTATTTTTTAAAATAGTCAATCATAATAATACATAACTATCCCATATATATTTAAATAGTCTATAAAACAATGCAAGTAAAATGATTAAAATAGACTCCATTGTGAAAATGCAGGCAACAGGCATAATAGTAAGATAAATGTAGCTATGTTAGATGAGATTTTACTCCTCAGTACATAAAATAAATATGTTACAGGATAATTGCTAACTTTCAAGACAGTAATATCTGACTTTTTTTTTTGCCAGTCCTGGGCTTAAGCTCAGGGCCTGAGCACTATCCTTGGACTTTACTCAAGGCTACAGCTCTACCACTTGAGCCTCAGCACCACTTCTGGCTTTTTCTAAGTATGTGGCACCAAAGAATCAAACCTGGGTCTTCGTGCATGCTAGGCAAGCACTCTACCACTAGGCCAAACTCCCAGCCAATATCTGACTTTTTATTATCCTTTAAAACTATTTTAGAACAGCCCATTTCACCAATTTTGAAATTGTGATAATTATTAATATAATTTTCTTACTTCACTATGCCTAAGCAAACCTATCAACTTAAAATCGTGAAAGTTACTATAAACACTCATTTCTAGTCACCTCCAAGTGGATGTTTAGTATGCATCTCTCTTAAGAAAGGAATTGGTAAAGGGTCAAGGATGTATGAGATTAAAATGCAGTTCTTTAATAGCTGTTTTTTTTTTTTTGGATTTGTCACTCCAATAGAACACAGACATGTAGACAAATAAATATTGGTGTACTTTGGAATATAACAAGGAAACATTTACAGTAACTGGATTATTTAGTTTAACTCTGGGCAAAGTGATACATTTCATGTCACTTAAATTTGCCTCACATTCAAAAAAGTAATCAATAATTTGGAGAGATATAATTTTCAATACTTTCTGAATTTGACTTGCAAAGATTCAGTAGGCATAAAATTACAAACACCATGAAATCATAATCAAATTTAGATGGGTTCAGCCTTATGAACAATGGTTTTATAACATGTATAACACTACAAATGCCAAGAAGAGAACGGTATGAAGATTTAAACCACTGAATATGAAGAACAGTGAAAGCGTGGAGTTAATAAAACAATCATACCAGTAGACTAGAAATGTCAATATGATGTGAACACAAAGATAGGAAAGTAGATAGATAAGAGCTAAGAGGAAACACAAGTTCAGAGCCTCACATTTATGGATACTTGAGTCTTTTTAAGTATCCAATCTCCAATGGAGATTGACAATGAGTCCCCTTAGATGTTATTTCTATAGGCAGTTGATAGAAAAGAAAATATAGTCATTTTATTGCAATACAAACAATAGTGACCAAAAGATCGCTGAAATGAGACTCTATAGATTTTAATAAAGACATGTCCCACTATGTAGAAAAACCATTGAAGTGAAAATTGATTTGTGCTATTTTGAATAATGGACAAATATTTGGGTGAGTGAATTTTTGTTTCTTTGAATGTTTACTTAAATTCTAGAGGGAAAAAGAATGAGTAGCTGTACGTGAGTGGCTCATGCCTTTGATCCTTGCTACTCAGGAGGCTGAGATATGAGAATCACAGTTTTAAAATAGCCAGGGAGGAAAGCCCATGAAATTCTTATGTTCAATAACTACTTAGAAAAAAAAAAGCTGGAAGTGTTGATGGGGCTCAAGGGCTAGTACAGTAGCTTTGAACACAAAAAGCTCAAACCAGGTCTTGGTTCAAGACCAAGGAAAGACAAAATAAATTATTTATCATATAGGACAGATATTAGGCCAGTGGTAATGGCTCAAGCCTGCCTTTAATCCTAGTTACCTGAAAGGCTGAGATCTGGGATTAGTGGCTAAAAGCCAGCCCAGGCAAAAAAGTCCATGAAACTCTTTTATCCAATAAGCTACCAAAAAAAAAGCCAAAAGTGGAGCTATGGTTCCTACTCCATAGACAACTCACAATTTACAATTGAATTAAGAAATTTTTCTCATCTATACAGTCAGTATAGAAGCTTTAGTCCTAGCCTTTCTGGCATATAATTTTCCTTTTCATTAACTGTAATCAGAATGAAAACTGAGAGTCAATATATAAAATAGTCCATGCTATTGCTTATATAAAATGTGTCTTTCAGATATACATGTAAAAGTTGGCTCGGTGGAGAAAAATTGAGTCGTTTCAATGTGCAGTTGTTTAATAAAGAAAATATTTGCAATGGAGCTTTGTGTCTCACATTTATAGAAATAATTTGTGACCTCATTTTTATTTAAATTTAGGGATTCCTGATTCTTTGATTATTAGCAGTCATTCTTATTTTATTGGTATGAACATACTTCCTGAGGTTGTCATTGAAGGTATGATTTTTAATCCCCCTCACAGGAGTAACGTGATCTATTCAGTGATACCCTTTGCTTATTCTTTTGCTCTTGTAGAAAACAAAACAAAACAAAAAAGTGTGTTTCAAGAAACAACTGTCAGAGAAAATTATAGATCCCATTTTTACTGTTGGCATTTTCTATTTTCACCTATTGAAAACAAAAATTTAAAACTCCAGTCTTCGATCATTTACCCCTATCTCAGATGGTTACTTATCCTGTAAAAGCTTAAAGATTATGTTTTCTTTTAAAGTCTGAAAAGATAAAAAAACAAATTTAGAAAGTCATATGAATAACATAACTACATCTGCTTTTTATCAATAAAACTTGATGAGGCAGAAATTGTATTTTCTCCCGGAGGCATTGAAACTAGTATTATTCATAATGCAGTGACTGTATTCCTGGTGTCATGAATGAGGTTAAAATCTGTATCCATAGCATTATTCTCAGCATCCTGAATAATAATGCACTAACAGGGGTTATCTCTTCTGAGCTTCAAGGGTTGAAGTTTTGAAAATGAGAAGGCTATAGGGTAAATTAATCTAATTTGGGCACCTGGAAAAACATTGCAAATTGACAGCATGTAAGTACACTTTTGCTTTCCTTCTGGAGAATTGTCTTCTGAAATGTCTATTTTATACAGATTAATAATAACTAATAATAACAAGCATCTATCAAATCAAGTTTTAAGGATAGCCTATGTAAGAATTATCTGAATGCTAACTAAAATAGAGAATTCCTGTTTAGACCTCAAAATACTGCAGCTAAGGATTTGGGGAAGATGGCTTAACATTTGCAATTTTAACTGCCTATCCTGGTAAGAAAGAATGTAAAATATTCCAACACACCGGGGACTCCCAAACTTCCTCATGTACAGAAAATTTCTGCAGGGTTGATTAAAATTCATATGTCTGGTATTTCTTTCCAGAGAGTTTTGATTTGTGCTATCTAGGGTGAAGTCTTGGAATTGGCAATATCTAAAAAATTTAATTTAACATCAAAGGTTAGCAGTATTAATGAAAAGCAAAGTTTAACGACCATTTCTTCACAACAATTTTTTGGTAGAATCCAGTGTGTATAAAAAACTCATCAGATGACTTTGTTACAGCCTCAGGTCCCTGCTTAAAAATAAAGTTTGATACAGTAGTTTTTGGAGTAGAGCTTGATAAATTTCATTTTCTAACAAGTTTTGAGATGTGGACCTCTATTGGTGAGTTGAATATTTCATTTTTTTTTTTTTGCCAAACATTGGTCTTGAACTCACGGCCTGAGGATTTTCCTTGAGCTTTCTCAAAGCTAGAGCTCTACCACTTGAGCCACAGCACCATTTCTGGATTTTCTCTATGTATCTGATAATAAGGAATCCCACTCGGGTCTTAGTGCATGCTAGGCAAGCACTCTACCACTAGGCTAAACTCCCAGCCCAACAAATGACATTTTGAGGACCACTGACATGGACAATCTTGAATGCTAACATTAAACCACCACAATGGCATTTTCCCCAGATTAGTCCTTAAGTGTCTAGATCACCAAAGAAAGTGAGAAATACTTACTGTAAAAGCTTGTTTGCCATTCTATGCGCAGCAGATTTCAAACATATCTTGTTTAGACAGCAATGGTTGTTGCTTCTTACTTGTGTTTGCTACTTCAGAAATTTCCTGGATTTTGTTTTTGGTTCTTTTTTGGGGTTGAGAAAATAGGTTCTCAAGATAGGAGAAGAGAAAGAGCATAGGGATTTTAGGATTCCAGTACAAGAGAGACATAACCACAGTCCCCACACTGGAGTAGCATAGTGTTGTGATGGCTATGCCCATTGGAGGACAGGATGCCTCTGTATCATGAAGATTTTTGTGACTATTTCCTTTTGTGTGGACCCATTGATTGGCTCTTCTCAGACCATATGGGAACGTGAGAGCACAGTTTTCACATCTGTGTTTCCTCTGCCCTTTATTGTTTTTTCCCACTTTCCCCTCCCCTGTCCCCGACTCCCCATCTCCTCCCACGTTATAGAGTTCATTTCCAACCTAACATCTTCTGGGTATCATTATTGCATTGGTTCACCCTTAGTCCTTTGTTTCTCCATTTTACTAGTCCCCTTCCCTTACCCAAATCAGGTAAACATATATACAACCAAAGTGTACCAGAATCAAACACAGTGATTACAGGTGATAAACCAAAGGAAAAAAAAATAACAGTACATTAAAAAACAACAAGCACATCAACAATAGCAGCATCAGTCACAACAACCCTCGTGTTCCATATCTTGGAGTTAGTTTTGATTATATGGTCATATGAATGTATCTATTGAGCTATAATGATTCTCTGCTAGGGCGGTCCTAAACATATACTAATTGTTATAAGTGAGGCGAATCATGGAGCTTATGGGTTTCTGTGGGTCTGGCTTACTCCACTTAATGTGATTTTCCCAAGTCTTCCTTTGCCCTTTTTGGTTCACTCAATTCACTTCTGAGTTCTAGGTTCAACTCAGCCTAGCCTTTGGCATTCCCTGGGCACCATGATTTCTTAAATGAGGCCTCCTCCATGTACTGTTCCTGTTGAGGAGTTCTCTCAACATCCAGATAAACTTAATTTATTTCTGCTCATCTTTCCTATGTTGATGACAGTCGTAGACTTTTTCTGAAATTGTAGTTTGGCAGTCCATTGGTTGGGACTGTGAGAAGACCAGTTGAATCCCAATGGGTATTTGCTTACAGGTTATTATAGATCAGTTTGTTGTATGGGAGTCAGACTGGCTGAGTTCCTGGTATGGGCTGGAAAATGTAAAACAGAATGGACCAGAATAAAACATACCCTGTGAGGGTGGCCAATAAAAGATGAGATTCTGATTAAAAATCTGTTTAATTCAAAGTAAACAGACTAAGAAAATATTTTATTGTGTTGAGTAGGAATAGTTTTCTGTGGCAATTAAAATATCAATCAATAACAAATAAGAAGCAAAGAATAGAACACAATTAGAACACATTTTGGGAAATTTTCTTTTGAAAAAGATGAGGTAGCTTACAAATATATGAGCATAGAAGAGAGTCTAATATTTGTTCACAAATGTTTCTTGTTTAGATGTAGAAGCCTTTCTGTAATGGAAGATTAGAAACAGAAATTTTATTATATGGATATGATACTTTCCCTGTCCTTGATGCTATGAGTACATATGTGCTTTCTCTAGATAAATAGTAGTATTATAGCAAGTATGTTTACTGAAATAGAACGTATATGTTCAAACAGATTTTTAAATAAATTGTCTGAATTCAAATAACTGTGGAGATTTTTAAAATGCATACTGGAGTATTTTAATTTTTATTCCATTTTGCATATTACAGTGAGATGTAATTATTTCTTAGGAAATTGTTATATTTATTGACCTTTTTCATATGTGTTCCTAAATGTACTCAGGGCTGACCAAAAATAAATAAAACCATGATCAAGCCAAGTGACCAAAGATGTATTTAAAATGCCAATAGGCTAGAAAAAAAATTGGGGGCATTATGATAATATTGATCAGTGGCTTTGAGGTAATGTTCTTTTACATCAATAACCATGAAAGGAATGTTCAGAGACTTTAAGACTAGAATCTGTCTTGGGAAAAATGTTTACTGAGTCATTACTAATTATGGAGTTTCTGCAATCCATTTTCATTTCGGTACACAAGACACTGATACTAGGCTGTAAAAGATGCTATTAAGATTGCTTGCTGATAGAATTTTCTTCAGTAAATGAATTGATCTTTCCACTTACTTGATCTCTGATGATGGCATTTGTCATCTTTTCTTTGGACAGTTAATGTAAACTTTAGGAAACCAATGGTAGAACAGTGACAAGAAATGCTATCACTATTTCACTTTTATGTATCTGAAGACTTCTAATAGGCAAACTTAAAAATAAAATAGAACCATTTTCCAACTGTGGAGAAACTCTTTGAAATAAGTCTGATATGAAATAGACCCATGGTATATGTCTACTAGCACTCCTGCTTTCATTTTTGTCTAATACTTTCCAGAAATATACAATAAAGCTCATTGATATTAGTAAGAAAGTAACTGATATTTGTGAGCTAAGAAAACCTAAAAAAAGAAACAGTAAAATGTGATGTGTTTGAATGTAGGAGACTGAGAGGAAATGCTATGTTATATATATAAAGATTGAGACTGAGTAAGGGAAACTCCTACATTATATACAGTAACACATGCAATGGACAAAAAACAACACACACACACACACACACACACACACACACACAATCTAAAAACAGCAACAAATAAGCTCTTCTGAGTTAGTCACACCAGCCTAGAGAAACTCTTGTGCCAATGCATTGACTACCTGACTAATGTAATGGTAACCCCTATATATTACCCCAACAATAAAATAAAATGAAAATAGAAAATTAATAAAGCTGCTTTTAAATGATATTAATGAGATTCGAGATGAAAGAACTCATGGAAGCAATGGTACAGCATCTCTATTCCTTCTTGAGGCACACCACCTGCCAAAGCCTCCTCTTGTAGACTATTGGGAAGTACTTTGAACTGTGTGTGTGAGCTGAGATTTTGTTTTGTTCATAAAAGCCAAGAGACTGGTTTAGGGAACAATAAGTGATTATCCACTCTGGCATTTTTCTGCCTCCACAGTGTGAGAAAAGATCACTTTGTAATAATTAAGAATTAATTTATAGAATTTATTTATGGCTGGCTGTAAGGCCTATAAGCACAGCAAAGCTGGGAATTATTTTTTCTTTCTTTTTTTCCATATATTTTTATTGTAATTAATAGAAGGGGTACATTATATTCACCAGATAGCAGGTGCATTACTTCACATACATTGATACCCTTTCTCATGTCTTGGTCCCGATTTCCCTTCCCCACCCCCCACCCCTCATCTTATTTTTCCCCCTTCCCTATCCTATTTCAAATGACCAAATATTCATATATACAATATATCAGATAACATAACCCATACTAGAGAAGGAAGAATTCTAGTATCTGTAGTCTTCCTTGAGGATCAGTCAGGGACCCATAAATGAAGTTGGAAACCAAATTTATTTCAGCAAAATTTCATGATGTGGTAGGTAGAGGAAGAAACTCATCTCAGTCTATTTAAACAGTAAGGAAGACTGTTGGGAGTGAAAAACCAAAATCCAAAAATATTTTTACTATACTCATAGACTGGTTTGAAAACAGGACAGCAAGAGAAGAGAGAGAGAGAGAGAGAGAGAGAGAGAGAGAGAGAGAGAGAGAGAGAGAGAGAGAGAGAGAGAGAGAGAGAGAGAGAGAGAGAGAGAGAGAGAGAGAGAGAGAGAGAGGGAGGAGAGAGAGAGAGAGAGAGAGAGAGAGAGAGAGAGAGAGAGAGAGAGAGAGAGGGAGGGAGGGAGGGAGGGAGGGAGGGAGAGACAGAGAGAGACAGAGACAGAGACAGAGAGAGACAGAGGGAGAGAGAGAGACAGAGGGAGAGAGAGAGAGAGGGGGGGGAGACGAGACAGAGACAGAGACAGAGACAGAGAGAGAGTGTGTCTGTGTGTGTGTGAGAGAGAGACAGAGAGAGGAGAGAGAAATATTTTGCTTGCATGTATTTGTTTCTACTTCCTTTTACAGTTGTGTAAGATAATGAAGAAGTCAGGCGGATCAAAATCAATTACTTAAATATTGAAGAGAAGACAAAGTTTTAGAATCAAGTTTGTAAACTGAAGATCCAGCAAAGACCTGTTTGACAGGTCTCAATAGATATCTTCTCCAAGGACACATTACAATCAAATATAACATGCAGTTTCCCTTGCTTGGATTTTCTTGTTTACATTAACTACTGGGACTGTTTAGAGTTTAAATGCTACGAGGAGACTAGAGTCTTGCTGACTATAGTAACATAATGTATGCACAGCAACTTTCTTAAGAAGCATAATGGTTGTAGGAAGGGTGCCTTGGGCATATTATCAAGATGCTATTAGCAGGCATGCTGTTTTCATGGTTATTGATTCCCATACATATCTAGCAAGGGATGAACATTCACACATATTTGTTTCTTGGCATTATGTCATAAATATCTTTGAAATTCAAAGTCAAATCCAGTCATGGAAAAGACTAGGCTTAATTCTCAAGCATGGCTATATTTTTCATCTGTGGCGAAGAGTACAAAATATTTGGCAAAGTTTAGCACATATTAGTGTAAAGTCAAATATTTAGACAATATTTGGAAATGTTTCCATGCATTCATAATTTATTTTTAAGGCATTCTAAATGTTAATGTTTTGTAAATTAGTTTTGGACATAAGATTATGGACTTACATTACACAATTACTATGATACATAGATGAATCCATTTAACATTCCCTTTGTAGCATGTATTTCTTACTTGAAAACATGACTAGACTGTCTTTCTCTCTTTTAGTCAAAGTCAAATAGAGGATGGAAAGTATATATCACATGTGACAAACAAATATGTGCGAATAGCAGAAGAGGCAAATAAAACACTCAAGAAACAAAATTTAAGGACCAATATTTCTTATCAAAGTACCAGAACAAGAAAGAACTTGTGCCTACAACTCCTAATGATCACTAATACCAACAGTAAATAAGAAAAAAAATGTTGCTTACAGGAACAATTTTACTAGGCAAATTTGCAAAATCTTCCATTGCAGTCTGGTGGCCTGGGCTTCAAGTATACTTTAATCAAATATGTCTATCCTACACTTATTTTCAGCAGATTATTTTGGGAGTTCTCGGCTTTCTAAAAGGTATGGGTCAGCAAGATAAAGGTTTTCCAAATGAATTGCTAAAATTATTAAAAATCTGTGTGAACATTTGTTGGGAGTTCATACAAGATACCTAATCAAAAGGGGAGACAAAGGAGAGCCCGTGCAGAGGAAAATGGAACAGATGGTTAAGTCCAAGCAATCTGACATTCTTGGACAAGTAGTGTTTATGCGAATGAAAGAGAGCAAAATCTCCGTGATGCTCTCTGATAGAATATATTAGAGTTAAATAATTTTATGGTTTCCAGCTAGTATTATCTTACTGAAGAGTTACTCAAATCTCATTGCCCATTAGTTTTAACCAATCACAAGACTGAAGAGCAAGGGGAAAAAAAAACAAATTTAGAAATCTTAAAGTAGTGGACTCATTGAAACACTTTATTTTTCTTACAGGATCAATTTCTACTAAATCATCCATTTTCATGTAGACATTTATCTCCCAATAAGATGCAATCTCAGTGAAGACAAGTTTGATTTTTAACTCTATCATGATTACTAAGAGAATGATAGCACGTTAGTGGGTTGTGAAAGAATGCATGTGCTTTTATGTGGATGAATACCTGCACAGAATGCCAGGGAAAATAAATAAATAAAAGTAGATATGTCATTGTATTTTTTCAAACACTTTAATTCTCAATGTATTGGCTTTTAAAAAGTTGCTTTCCTTCAGTTTTTACTGCAAGAATTCTGCCATGAACTTCAGTTCTTATTCTATTAAAAGAAAGGCATGTAATAAACCAGAGCAGAACGGAAACAAATGCTCTTAGCAGTTGTTGGTGCCTCAAGAGTCTGAGAGCTGAGTATCGAGGGCCAAACCAGGAAAGCCCAGGCAGGAAAATGAGTTTCTTATTTGAAACAGGTATTGTGATATGGAAATGGCACCACGGCTCAAAAGTGGAAAAGCAGTACCCTCGACAAGCTCAAGGCTAGTTCCCGGGATCTAAGTTCAAGTACCATGGCCAGTACACACCAAATAAGTTCTTTATTAATTGCAATTTAAATTCTAATCTCTGTATATGTGCCCCGATTTTTTTCTCCAATGAGAAATTTTCCTCTCCTCAATCTGAATAGTTGAAAACAGTATGCTTAGCTATAAATGGAGGAAGAAGGGAAACATAGAGGCAGGAGGAATAAGAACTCCAGAATAAGGCTGAAATTAATAAACAGCCTAGACTAAGGCAGAGCTGAAACACACAATTGCTTTACAGTCAAAAAAGAGTATCACTAAGTATTTTTCTGTTGGTTCATGACCTATGCTAATTGCTTACCAAACAGAATCAAGAGAGGATATGTAATGATAAAAGAAAAGCAGGGAATCTTGCCTATAAGATATACAAAAATAGCTCTATTTATTTATAATTATGGTAACAAAAAGAGTTCTGGCCACATATGAACAATATCTTACATTAAAATAGGTGTGGGGAAACATCTGCTCTACAGGAGATACATAAAATACAGAATCACTTGGTCTCATTTTGCCAAGGCAATGAAGTCAGTACTCAAAAATCTAGAGTCTGTTTTCTTCTTCTTTGTAAAACATACATTTTATACACCATCATCTTCTGCTCAGGTGGGATGGGTAAACATAATCACAGGAAAATCATCATTAAGGTACGCAGAGAGCTTAAATAGAGGAGAAAAAATGATAAAGCTCACAAAGAGCCAAAATCCTTCTCCTTCCTCCATCCAAGGCAGTCTCAAGATGGAGCAAACACCTAAGCAAAAGGAGCTTGGTTTTGGCCAGGCTAGGCCAGTGGAGACAAGATGGAGCACAAGAAAATGCTTGCGTTCAAATAGGACTCAGAAACAAGGCAACGTTCTAGTGCCTCCAAGTGGGAAACTCACGAATGGAGAAAAGCACTCCAAACTACAAGGTGAAGACTTAAAAGATTCTGGCAGCTGTAGGTGGGGATCTAGGTTCACAAACTGGAGAGTCACGGCCATCTGTCTCCTATTCTCTAAACGAAGCTTGTGCACAGCCATTCAGAACTGAAATTCAGACATCAAACTTTCCTGCCAGAAAGAAAATAAAACTAAACTCCAACTCACTAAAATTGAACATTTTGTGGTGTGTGTATGTGGGGGGTGGAATACTATGATTGTACAATGGGAATGACCTTGGTTTCAATTCACGGAAAAGAATGCACGTGAACTTGTGAACTGAAATCCATCGCTTGCCACAGAAGCAGTACATGTCCTTCAAAATCTAATTCTCTATTAAAGTTTTATCATTCCTGTAAAATGACTGTGCAACCAAATTTACCCATAAGTTACATACTTCCAAAATTTTGTTGTATACCAAAGAAGAAAATTGTTTAATATCAGAGAAATGAGCAGAAAGGGTGATGATGATGAATATATTCTCTCAATACACAGATACCTATTCACAAAGAGAAGAAAAAGATCCTTTTGAAATGTTCACACATGTAATTTGCTACCATTTAATGGACTGAATGGAGCTACTTTGTTAAGCTCATGAACTATTTGAAGTTTCTTAGGCTCTTATGTGATTCCACACAACTCAATTTCTGTCCACATTGCTTTCACTTTCAGAAAATGAGAGTTTCCTATGGACCTAAGCATTGAACCATGAAACAGAATGACTTTGAACCATCCTGTAGATCTCAGCCTGCTGGGTAGTAGGTAAAAGACATGAGACAAGAGCACCTGGCTCAGTAATGTGTCCTGAGAGGAGATATTTTGGAAGATCCAACTTTCTTGTTTATGCTCACAAATTGCTATAGTCAAAAGGTTTGTCCATGTTTTTCTATGAAATTGTAATTATTTTATAAACAATACATTCTTTTGCCTTTGCAGGTACAACAGTATTGTCAATAGAGGATGCAAAGCAAACTGCATACTTAGAGGTAGAAAGTTGACCCCTAGATCTCAAAATATATATAAAAAACCCACTCAAGTGATCCAAAGTCCTAATATAAGGTCTGAAACTCCCTCACGCACATGAGTGCAGGCACACACACACACACACACACACACACACACACACACACACACACACACACACACAAAACACAAGCAATAATGATCCATCACTGGCTTATCCCTTTGAGGGGTTGGTTGAAGTCTATGGCATGTACCCAAGTGGGAACTTGGGTACGAAATTTTATTCCTATAATTACACATGACACACTTGGAGGAGCCAGATCCATCAGCAAATATTTTCATTGTGAATGTGGATGAGGATCTGAGACCAGAATTCACTCATTTCAGACTTTTAGCCTTGTTCTTATTTTTTTTCCATTTTTTGTTTTTAATTTCCACATAAAGTAATGGTTATTTCTGGACTGAAAGATGAAGCCTAGCACACAGAAACAATTCCAAGCACTACAAGTGCTATCTCTTGTTTGCACTCATTTATTATTAATAGTCATGGTGAAAATAGCTACACTTTATTGACCGCCAAACCGATGACTATCCTTATGATAAGAGGTTTGTATAATAGTACATTTGTTCTCTGATCCATTTTTATTTATTTCCACATATAGAAAAACTATGGCCACAGAAATACAAAGCTTTGTCGAGGTTACAAAGCACATAAATAGTAATGCTGGGATTTAGTAGTTGAATATTGATTTGCACTGCAGAGGTATGATTATAATCTCACAGTATAATATGATCACATCATTCTGGTTTTGGTCCATACTCCTTCTCTCTCATTTTATTTCTTCTCTCTCTTCATCTCTTTCTTATCTAACATGTGGCTCAGCATTAGTGGAATCCAAAAAGTGTTGATACTGGCGATTTATGAAGTTATTGCACACTAGGGTTGCTACAGGCTGTGAAGAAAGAATCATCTAGTGTTGCCTGAATAATAGAGTATTGGTTTAGCAAGCATGAAATCTCAGTTCTATTCCTGATATTACATAAAGCTAATAAAAGAAAATGAGGGAATCATCAAAACTGAGGAAAGCTACTACTGAGTTAAGTGTAAAGCATGTTGTATACAGTACCTGTAATGGTAGACCTAAGTTTGGTGTTGATGTTCAGAGAAATGATACCTCAACCTGAAGCCCTCTTCTCTCCTATTCCTTGTTCTTCCTTCTCACCCTAGACAATCTATAGAATTCAGAATTTCTCTAATTTGTGTTAGAGAAGACTGGGATATTTTCCTCCCAAATCCAGCCATAAAACTTTAAAAAATTAAGTCTGTATTTCTCACTCTTCCTTTTCAAAAGCTGGTTATAAAGAAATTGCCTGTTTCTTTTGAATATAGGATATAAGAATAGCATCCTAAAATACCCCTGAACCATCAACATGAAAGGGTACAGCCCAGAAGCATTCAATCTCTTTTCTAGTGGTTTAGGCCATAGCTGTTGTGTCCAATCATATTTCTCCATGGCTAGCCATGCTTTTTTCGTACTTAACCATAGAAATGAAACATTCTCCTTGAATCTTTGGGCTTTTATTTTGATAGTTTCTGAGGTTCATAAAAATGATGAGTCTTGTCAGTCTGTCTTTTGTGACAGGAGTTTTCAGCCATGAATCAATCGTGAACAAGCAAGAAGTCTTTCTCCCTGCTCTTTCTGCTCTCATTCAGGGCAAAGGGGAAGACAGAACAATCAAATCTGAAGAAAAGTTTCGTGGGGTTCCTGGGAGAGAATAGATGGAATTTAAAAAAAGATATAATTTAATTTTATTTGATACAGAGGAGTTACAGTTGCACAGATAAGGTAATGAGTTCATTTCTTGTTAAACACTGTTGCCCCTCTCTGGTTTTTCTCCCACTTTCCCTTCTCCACGGTTCCTTCTCCAAGTTGTAAAGTTCACATTTCTTGTGTTATTAAAATTGCTACTATATTGGTTCACCCTTTGACCTTTGTGTCACCATTTTGTTGTTCACCTTCTCTTCCCTAATTCAGATAAATGTATATACAATACAAAGAGTACCAAAATCAAATACAGTGACAACAGGGGATAAGCCATTAGTGGAGAAAAAGAAAAAAAAAAAGAAAAAAAAGAGTGTGTTAAAAACAACACCCACAAAACTTGATATCTTTTTGTTTGTGAAGTAATGCACCTTCTCTCTGGTGAATATAATGTAACCCTTCTATTAATTACAATAAAAATAATAAATGTAAAAAAAACTAAAAAAAATCCACAAAGAAAAACCTCTTCTTTCCATATCTTGGAGTTTATTTTTCTTATTATCATCATCTTATATGGCCATTATGATCCTCTGCTAGCATCAATTACTAATCATTACAAATGAGAGAAACCATGGAGTCTATGCTTCTTTGGTCCTTGGCTTACTTCACTTTATATGACAATTTTTCCCCCAGTCTTTCCATTTCCTCTGACTGGATGCCATACATGTGCAAGGGGCAAGATTCTTCCCCTTAGAAGTAAATGCAATAAATGGAAATTGAAGATGTGTTTAAAAAATCAGATCCTGGTTTAAAAAGAAAAAAATGGCTTTATGAGACTTATATTTCATAGTATACTCGAATATTTTCCTTTAGGAAAGCTCAAGTTTTGTGGGATTCTTCCCACCAGAGATGACTACTGTTAAGTCTTCTATGTTTGAAGATGGGAGGTAGGTTGACAAGAGAAAAGCAACAGTGTATAGAAAGGTTATGTTGGAAAGGAGAGAACTGAATTAACCAGAAATGGGGAAAAATGGCCACCAGTGTGTGTGGAATTGGGGGAATAATGGAAAGAAAGATTGATGATATATGGAAATCTTCCTGTGTTTGTTTGGGTTTGGAATGTGATCCAAAAGCCTATGTGTCAAAAGTTTGGTGTCTACTGTCGTGCTATTGAAAAGCATTAGAAAATTTCAAAGATGAGGCCCAGTGAAGGGTTCTCAGGTCACTGAGGACACGCATCTAAAGGGGACAGTGGGTCTCTCAACACTTACTTTCTTTCCGTGTTTTGTGACATGCCTTTGTTCTACCATACCCTCCCATCCAAAGTTATTAGTCCCAAAGTAACAAAGCCAAATGAGTCCTCTACTGAAACTTCCCAGCCGAATGTGAGAAAAGACCTACACCCTTTCTGACTAGATTGACTCAGGCATTTCTTATAGTGACTCAAATTCAACTAATACAGATTTTACTGGATGTCCATTTTCTTTTTTTTCATATATTTTTTATTGTAATTAATAGAAGGGTTACATGATATTTGCCAGATAGATGGTGCATTAATTCCCATACATTGATACCCTTTCACATGTCTTAGTCAAGGGCAATAAAGAAAGCAACCTCAATCCATTCACATTAATGTGGAGTGAATTTCAGTGCCTATGTAGTTTTATAGGTCAGTTTACTGGTTGACCAAAAATAATTTATTAACAACCTGAGTCTTTTGGACTCTGAGTTATAGGCTTGCAGACATTACTTTCAATTTACTTCTCTTCTCCTTTCTTGCTTCCTTCCTTTCTAATAACTATCTTGTTAGTGACTTTAGGAAGAAGGACAAAATGATGGAGAGAGAACATGGCTTCAGTGTGCCTACAAGTCATTCTTCTTTAAAATTCCAAATAATCTGCTCCATTTGGGGTATGACTTGATTAATATCTTGAAATTCAATGTGTCTTAGTTTCCTCTATTAGTGATGAAGGTAGAAGAATTCCTGCCATCTTTCTGTCATTATGTATTAACTCAATCTTCATCAAAAGTCTCTGAGGTAAGTGCCAGGATTTCTCCGTTTTATTAGAGAGAAAACTGAGCTGTAGAGAGGTGATATTGTCCCAAAGTAGAAAATTCTTGATGTTATGAAATGCCTCTCATTTCCTTACATTATAAATTCTAATTAGAAAGTCAGAATAATGCAATGATTAATAGAGTTGTCTTTGGATTCATGCAGATCTTGGCAATACCACTTCTTTAGTGTACTGAGCTCATTTTTTTTTAATTTTGCAAATCTGATTATTTCCTATCCATCCTATGACATTATCCTAGGAACATTGTCTATTATTTATCAGCCACCATGATATATAGAAATACTCAATACCAGCTGTTCTCTAAGTACTTTAAATTTTCCAAGAGCTTATCTGAAAAAAAATACTTCTAGAAGAAAAAGCTAAACAAATGGTAGACATTATCTTATTTTCTGTGCTCTGCTCAGGCACAAATGATCACTTTCCATTCAAACAAAGCGTTCTTGCAAACCATTTTGTCTTCATGGATATTCTAGGCAGAAAGCTGATTGTCAAAACAAAGTTACTAGCTGTCTTCTTCGCTTACCAATGTTTTTATCACTAGCCATTTCAAAAGAAATCTGTGAGTGGCTAGAAAAATGGCTGGTGGGATGCCAGAGGCAAAAATCACCTTTTCTTAAATGAGAAAATATGTGACAAGTATGCCACTTAAAATTATAAATTAAAATGCCTTCAGCAAGTCTGGAAGAAGTAAGGTAGCAGAGCTGTATTTCTGACACTGAGTGTAAAACATTTATTTAGAGCAACAGGTAGGAACTCTGAGCCAAGGAGTTGATAGGGTGAAAATGTGCTGGCAACAAAGTACATGAGATTATTGTAAGAATTTTTGACAGACCATTTGCAAAGCTAGGTATCTGAATTGTAAAGTTCCTATAGCTGGAATGTCCCTAGTTAAATAATTCCTTAGAATGGTATTAGCTAGCAGGGGGTTAGGTGTAACATGATAAAATATAAAAATATGAAAAAAACCATATTAACATACTGCAAAGTACTGACTGCAAAATCCTTTCTGCCATAAAAGAACAAAGAGGAGGTAGAAACAATGCCTGCTTTAAAATTTCTAACAATCAAACTTCAAAAGTGCATGTGGTAAAAATTATCCAATAGAAGAGATAGTAGGGACTCTGGATATAAATTTCTTTCTATGACCTCACTGATTGTCTTAGCTTGCCAGACTAATTTTGCAAGATGATCATCAACCAATACATTCTCACTTTATTTCACTGTCCATCGTGTCTTCAAGCCCATTCTCTGGGCTCTTACAAGAGCCTCCATTAAAGTTCAGCAACAGTTCGGTTGAGTGCCATTATTTATGTTATATTTCTTACTGTTTTCATCATAAAATCCTCAAGAGTAAAGAGCATGTGGTATACCATTTTACCTAAGAGGGAGCTAGAGTAGAGAAAGGATCATTACTTTGTCCATGTCACATAGATTGCCACTGTAAAGAAACAAGATGGGAACCCAGATAGTATCACACTTTTGCTTTATATTTGTACTAATTTAAACTTTGTGTGCTTGGTATTTACACATGATTAGGATGTAGGTATAACTGCAGCACACTGCCTATTCACTTGGATCTGTGAATGTCTACTTCATTTCACATCTGTCTCTATGCTCTGAGTCATTCTCTTCTTCACTCATCTTGGATTCCAGGAACCACAGGACTAATAAATAAACATTTTATGACAAGAGTGGAATCTATTCCTAGGCAGTGAGGATACTACTATTATCACACCAATCAGATCAAACTTGGTATAAGCAACAAAAGTTTGACAAAGACTGATTGAGGATGCATCCTCTCCATTTCTGCTCTTTTCTAGTATAAATTGAAAATCTGCCTTATACTGCCAAAAGAGATAGCTAAACATGCAGGTCCTCTTAGCTTTCCTGGCATGGCTATACTGATTACTCTGTTCCCTGCCTTTCCACAATTATTTTTCCATTTGATTTCTAGGGTGGGTGACAGGACTGTATTTGTTAGTACTCTTTAGAACTAGAGAACATGGTAGCACAATTACCTTCCTTAAAGCTACAGGAAGCAAATGTTTGGGGGGGATTGTTTTTCTCAGAAGATGTAAATAATGCACTTCAGGGAAACATACTGCCCAGAAAGCATTGTGTTTTTCACTAATTCTGATCATTGTGAATATTTATATTTTGAGTTTATTTTTTTTCCTTTTTGGACTTACTCTTCCTCTCTGAAACTCATTTTAGGAAAGTCTATCTGTAATAATTCACAGAATGTTGGTATATAATGTAAGCATGCTAACAGGAAGTGTGATAATTTTAACCACTTTCCTAAATAAAGTTTTACTACATTTTATATTCTCTTACAAAAAACTTGAATATGATTAGTGCTTTTGTCCCCAGAGGACAACTTGCAAATGAGGCATTTTCCGTTAAAATGCTTGTGAATTGGGGAAAAATTTTTATCTAAGCAGGTCACCCTCCTCCTGACCCTAACACAAGAGAACACAGACTCTTGATCATCAAGCTATATTTCTTGCATTTCAAAGAAATATCACAAAGAAAATTTCCATTACAAGATTTCTACTTTCAATGAAGTAGAAGCAATATCATCCTTCTAAAACTTTAGTATTTAGTTGGAGTGAGAAATCACAGGGAATACAATTCATCTTGCATTAATATTCTCTGGACTTTCATGGTGATATTGAATTAAATATTTCTGTTATTTACTGAGTCTTAACTTTAATGAAAATGTTTGACAATGAGGTGACAATCATTGGTAATAAAGTTGAAACTTTCTTGCTACCTGGCTAATAGAATAACACATCTGAAATTAACCTTGGCCTATAACAAACCTTTGAACCGAAGATGAAAATAAGTGTGCACATAACATCTATCATCTAGAAGATAAAGCTTATTTTCAATGAAGAATATTTTATGCATATTGCCTTATTATAAAATGCATATAAGGCTGTGTATGAAAGTAGTTTTATAAGATTTGAGTTCTTTGTCTTTTTATTTGAACTACAACTCATATATGTATTACTAAGTCATTGGTGAAATTTCTATCAGATCAAGGTACTAGTATAGAGAAGCTCCATTAATACTTGAATTATAACCTATAACCTCCTCCCCCAAATCTTTTTCTTTTTAGTTTATTTTGCAGTTGGAATCTTGGGCTAACTTCATTTTGGTTGGCCTCTGATTATGATAGTCCTGTCTCTGTCTCTGAAATATCTGGGATTAGAGACATGTGCCACCATGTCCTGGCTCTAATGTCATTCATTTTTCAGATCAAAGTTTGAGAAAAACAGATACCTCTAGACTTATGGAACCTCCAGACTAGTGGCCCTAATATTTCTCTGTGTTTTGATGTTAGCTCCACCACTGATAATCATGCTGCCTCATTTTAACCTACAGTTAAGTCCAGGTAGAAATTGTTCCTCAAATGAACTTCTATAAGTTATTTCAGTATGATCTCTATTTACAGAGCAGTTATTTGATAATAAGGAGACAGATCCCAAGCCAATTCTTTTAGGGAGAACTTCTATCTAAAAAAGCTGAGTACTTTGCTAAGTAAAAACATCATTTTCTCTTTAGCTAATTGTTCTACATTTATTTCTTATTTCTTTTTTCATATATTTTTTATTGTAATTAATACAAGGGTTCCATGATATTTGCCAGATAGATGGTGCATTAATTCCCATACATTGACACCCTTTCACATGTCTTGGTCCCCATTTTATTTCCAAGTGCTATGACAAAGATATTATAGGTGATGTGGCTTCTGTGGAGGAGAAACATTTGTTTCTTACATTTTCCAATATTTTCAAACTTGTCATACAGTTGACTTCTTTTTTTATCTCCTTTGCTTTTTAAAATTTTTTTCATATGTTTTTATTGTAATTAATAGAAGGGTTACATGATATTTGCCAGACAAATGGTGCATTAATTCCCATACATTAATACCCTTTCACATGTCTTGATCCCCATTTCCCTCTCCCCTACCCCCACCCCTCATCTTGTTTTCCCCCCTTTCCTATCCAATTTCAAATAACCAAATACAAATATATCCGATATATCAGGTAACAAAGTGAGATACTGTAACAATATGAGATAACCAAGGGACAGCAAAAGAGATGAGAGATAACATAGTACCTTAAGAACAACAATCATTCATTATATGGCTTATGTTTCTATATCCTAGAGATCCTTTCATTTAGTGACCTACTATATGGCCTTATGTATCAAGGTTTTGCTCTATTGCAAATCTCTGCTAGGAGAGCCCAAGGTTTCTACTGATTATGACAAATGAAGGAAACCATTGAGCCTAAGTTCCTTTGAGTCTGGCTTACTTCACTTAATATGATCTTTTCTAAGTCTTTCCATTTCCTAACAAATGTGGAGATGTCATTCTTTCTGACGGCAGCATAGAATTCCATTGTGTACAAATACAACATCTTGTTGATCCACTCATCAACTGAGGGACATCTAGGTTGGTTGCATGTCTTTGCTATGGTGAATAATGCTGCAATGAACACTGTTGTGCTGGTTTCTTCTTGACTATAATTTGAAGACCATTCTTTTATTGATTTTTGGATAGTATGAAGAATTTGTTCTAAATCATTGAATTTTAATTGTGTATTCTAAAAATGTCTAATGTGCGATCACAGAACTTGTGCTGAGTATGTCACCTTGGCATGCCCAGTAAGCAAACCAACTGAGTGTCAAAAAAAATCACTCTCCCTTTCCCAGAGTTCCTGGCCAATATCAAAGAAGAAAAAATACTACACAGAGACCGAAACATTTCTTTTTTCCATATGTATTTTATTGTAATTAATGGAAGGGTTACATCATATTCACTAGATAGAAGGTGCATTACTTCACCAACATTCATACCCTTTCTCATGTCTTGGTGCCCATTTCCCTCCCCTCAACCCTGCCCCTCATCTGTTTTTCCCCTTTTCCTATCCTATTTCAAATAACCAAATACGCATATATACAATATATCAGATAACAAGGTGAAATACTGTAACAATATCAGATAACCAAGGGACAGCAGAAGTGATGAGAGATTGCAGTACGTTAAGGACAACAGTCACTCATTATATGTCTTTTGTTTCTATATCCTAGAGGTCCTTTCATTTAGCTTCATACTATATGGCCTTATGTATCTAGGTTTTGCTCTATTGTAAATCTCTGCTAGGAGAGCCCAAGGTTTCTCCTGATTATGACAAATGAGGGAAACAGACCAAAACATTTCTAGAGGAGAAAGAATGTGCAATAATCTCATTCCCATTATTGATATCAGTAGCTAAGACCCTTTGGTCCAAGGTTTGTTCAGTCTACATCCAATTCAAAAATATACATGGAAAATACCTTCCTTAATCTTCAGACCTTCACTTCTAAAAAAAAGTGTGTATGTGATCAAGTAAGCTTATGTTCTTTTCTCTTCTTATTTTTCACTATGTAAATGATTTCTATATTACTATATAAGGAAAACTCTCACACCATTATTTCATAGACATGGATTTTAAGGAAACACAAATAACTTGAAAACATCAACAGAAATTAGAAGCTGGCCTTAGCTTCTGTTAATCACAAAGGAAGACTGAGCTTCCTAACCCACCTAACTAGGGGCTGAGAGTTTGGCCTCGTGGTAGAGAGCTTGCCTAGCATGCACGAAGACCTGGTTTCAATTCCTCGATACCACATACATAGAAAAAAAGCTGGAAGTGGTACTGTGGCTCAAGTGGTAGAGCTCTAGCCTTGAGGAAACCCAAAGACAGTGCTCAGGCCCTGAGCCCAAACCTAACCCACCTAACTATGTCCTTTCCTGAAGGAGTGAAGAAGCAGACTTACTGAGACAAGTCACAAAGTCATTGGGTAGAGACAATGCACAGATCTGTTTAATTCAACACTGTAAGAGCTACAAACCAACTCTGTTGATATAGCAGCTGATGAGAGTTCGAAGACATCCATGTGAGTAGAGCCTCAAAGCTGGGGAGTGTCTAATTCATTTGATCTTAACCAAAAGGCTGTCAAGAACTGAAAATTTGGAACTCAATTACATCCCTGTGTCATTCTACTGAAAACAGAACCTTGATTTCTAATTGATGGTTATCTCCACGTCAGTAGAGAATGATGACATATCTATATTATGTCCTAATATACAGACTTAAAAGTAGCATATAATTATTTGCATAGATATTTAAGTAAGATTATTTATTTTCTTAACCTGCCAAATTTTTGAAATTGAGAGATACATCTTAGTGTACTCTTTCAAATAGAAGATAATGGGGATGAAATGTAAACCCAAACTTGTAAGAAAGGGAAATAAATGAGATTTTTTTAATTTTATGTTTTTTTTTTTTTCAGGCATGGTGCTTGAACTCAAGGCTGTCCTTGAGCTCTTCAGCTTAAGGCTGGCCCTTTACCACTTGATCTATAGCACCAATTCTGGTTTTCTGATGGTTAATTGGAAATAAAAGTGTCACAGACTTTCATGCCCGGGCTGGCTTTGAACTCTGATCCTCAGATCTCAGCCTCCTGAGTGGCTAGGAGTACAGCCATGAGCCTCCAGTGTCCAGCAATAAGGGTTTTTTTTTTTTGATACAATTAAATTGCAGAATTTTAAAGCAAGTACAGAAATTACCAAAATGGATGGATCTCTTAAATACAAAATTCTAATTCTAGGTATGATTTTCCAGAAAATATAAAGCCAGAGGACAAAGCAAGCAAGCATGATTATCCTATATTTTTTATGGGTGTGTCCCCTAGATTTGATTATGTATCTGTGAAAAATATACATAACAACGCACAGATTAGTGCATGCAACTTAGGTGACAAAGCCTTTTAGAAAGGCTTAATTTAATTTCATCCCCATTTCATAAATATGTGTGTCAAAAATATGGTAGCATAGATGCAAACTATTTCATTGCTAATTTGGCATTTTGTAAACACATGCTGAGTGTGGAGAGCGTGAAGGTCAGAGGTCACTTTTGCACAAAACAAAAAGAAATGATAACAGTTGAAACCTATATTGGATCAAAAAAAGAACGTTCCAAAGTTCCCGCACAGTATTTCTGAGAGTCTTCATATCACATAAATGCTGACTGCATCTCCAAGTGCTGTCGCTTTTTACCTTAAAAATAGATTTGAATTCATTTACCACAGGGCACAGAGAAGAGGAGAGTGAATCAGAAAGATCTCAAAGTGAAGATACTTAGACACAAGAGACAGGAGACAAGCAGGAGGTAAAAAAAAAATGTAATTTTGAAGGGAAGGAATCATAAGACAAGATTGGATTTTTTCCAGTATAATTTTTCTGAAAACGCAATTTGTAACAAGTTATATTGTCTGTAAAAGAATCCCTACTGCACTTCTAATGTGCTTTTTTAGTAGCTGAAACATAAAAGCACATCAGAATACTTCATGTGCAAACTATGGCATTAAACAGATTAGAAAAACTAAATGTCATAGAGTAGCATGGTCGGCTCTTGTGTGGTTAATTTAGTAGAAAGGCAGAGATTCACTACAGGAGACTTTCTCTGGTTATGCACCCTGCAGCTAAAATACCTTGTATACCTTTTTTCTTCCTTTGAACAACGATTTTGCTGAAGTGATAAATTTAAAGCTTGTGGTTTGAGGGTGGCACTTCAGAGGAATTTTTGCCAGACGGGGTTGCATGTAGAGAAACATAGATATGCCAATGAACGAGGTGTCTTACTCCCTGCCTGGCACAACCCTTCTGCTCCAAACCCTTTTGGTTGGGTTCACTGGCTACTACCTCTTCTAATAAAAATTAACACTTAGAATGGAACTACTTTCTTCTCATTCATTGCCATTGGGCTCTGCTTAATATTTTATTTCTAACCTCTAAACTACCTGTTAATTTACTTATTTAAATACAATTGTTGCAAAGGTAAAAAATTGAAGTTTCTTTATATCTTCTTTTTCTTAGAAAATAGGCTTTCTACTTTGATCACTTTTTTTGTAAGAAGTAAATATATCCGTGGTATACACAATGATTTGCTGTATGCACACATTAATTGTATATTCAAATTAACATATAGATCCCATCACAGTAATTGGGACTAGTGTGGTCACATATAGTGAGAATTAAAATTGGGTGGTTTATAAAATTTCAATAAATATGGTCAGATTTCTGCATGGTGGATCCCAGTATTTATATCTCTTGTAAATGAAAGCTTTTGTGGCCTTGGATCAAAATATCACCATTTTCTATACCTTACCAAGGACTATTTTCTTCTTTGTTTCATTTCCTTGGGGTTTGCACCCAAATATGGATGATGCACCACGATAAGAACACTTTTTCTACCTTTGCTTTTAAACAAGAATAATACATTGAGAGTTGACATTATCTGACCACCAGGTCAGGGAAGTTAAATCGAGCCCATGTATTCTCCAGTGATCTTAAAGCCAACTCCATCACTCCTGTTAATTAGAACATAGCAGGCAGACTCTGACTCAAATCGCCCTGGTTGCTGTCTTCAGCTCTCACCTGACTCTAATTAGTCCCCTTGGTACATTAACCCAGCTTCCTCCTCCCGCCCTATCCTTACCTCATGATTCATCTCATTAGAAAAACTGATAAGTGAGCTCCTAATATCTGCTAGGTAAGATGTATCATTGTGAGCCCAACCACTAAGCAACTTGCTAATGATAATGGATGGCCTTCCACGTGGTAAGTATTATAGAGTATCATTGCCTAATGCCCTTTCACTTGGGTAATTAAACACATCAACAGGAGAGATAATTTTTTCACAGTAGGGGTGAAGGAGAAACTGGAACAAAAAAATATACCTTTCCCTGACAGAACTGACATCTCTATAAAGCATTTACATGGACTTAATGAAGGTTCTTTCCATATTGGAGATGAACCAGGAAATACTTTCTGGACCTCCTCTATATACTTATAGAAATTTGTAAACCTGGTAAGAACAGATACATTTGATCTTTGCCAAAAGACTCACAGAATCAATTTTAGTACCTGATATATATATATATATATATATATATATATATATGTGACATATATATATATGTTAGACAAGAAATGTACTTATTACCTTATGGATATAACTGTAACTTCTCTGTACATCACCTTGACAATAAGATTGAGTTTTAAATAAAAGAAATCTGTAAACCTGACCTACCATATGTGGGAAGGACAATAATAACCCTCTTCCAAAAATTTCCACACCTAATAATCCCTGAATTATGTGAGTGAATATACTATTTCACATGCCCAAAGGGACAATACACCACAAGTTTTGAACCTTAAGATGGAGAAATAATCTTTGATGACCAAGTGAGCCAAAGGTCATCATGAGATCCTTATAAACCATAAACATGGAGTTGCAAGAGGAAAATGGTCCAAGATCTGCAAAGGTGTTGGCTGTGATTTTATAGGAAGAGTAAATGCAGTGTTGGAAAGGTCTGGGATCTTGCCTCTTCCAGATTCTGCAGAAGAAATTTAGCCTGGCTTGAACTGGGATTTTATCTCAGCTAGAGTCCTCATTTGGCTGCTGGTTTATAGATATATGAAAAATTAAACTTTCTGTGTTGTTTTAAGCTACAAGTATGCAATAAGATGTTACAATAGCAATGGAAAACTAAAGCAATTTTCAGAAAACACTCCCAGTTGAGATTCTACGAGGAACATAATAAAGCTGTAGTCAAAATTCCCTTTAGTGTTTAGAAAATAAAGGAAGCTCAAAAGTTATTTGTTGTGCTGGTGGAATGGTTCAAGAAACAGGAAGCTTGCCTAATATGTTGGTAGTCCTAAGTTCAATTCCTGAAAATTATTGATTCTGTTAATATATACTTATAACTTACTAAGTATCAGTGTCTAATGTATCTCTGTGTGTGTGTGTGTGTGTGTGTGTGTGTGTGCAGGCACTTGGGTTTGCTAAGACTGAGGCTTGAATCCTTGAACTCAGTGCTTGGACACAGTCCAATTTACTTAAGGTTCTACCACTTAAGCAATAGACTTTCAAATATATACATAAAAACACATATAATCCTTACCTAGGTGTATAAAAAGTTACCATTCAACCAGTCAACATATGAATGCAGTGCATCTTGATCAATGTCCGAGGTTAATTGACTATAAAATCTCATGGATGTTCTTGCCTGGGCTGTCTTAAATTGTGGTCTTCAGCTCTCTGCCTCAGAGTAGGTAGAATTCCATTTGTGAACATGGCTTTAATGTATTTCTTATGATAAGAGATTGCTGATGATTATGTATTGATGAAAGATGAAAACTCATACAGGTGAATTTCTGATTAAGTCACTATATCAGGAAACCTGTATCTCAAATCAGAGCTTGTTTGCGCTGCTAAAGTCTATGACCTTAAAATATGCCTAATTTGGGCCGGAAGTTTGGCCTAGTGGTAGAGTGCTTGCCTAGCATGTGCGAAGGCTTGGGTTTGATTCCCCGGTACCACATAAATAGAAAAAGCTGGAAGTGGTGAAGTGGTTCAAGTGGCAGAGTGCTACCCTTGAGAAAAGCCCAACGACAGTGCTCAGGCCCTGAGTCCAAGGCTGTGACTAGCAAAAAAAAAAAAATAGCCTAATTTTTTAAAAGGTTAAATAGCCCCCCAAATGAATTTCTTAGTTATCTTCAGGTTATGCTTCTATTCATGCTTTGAAAATGACAGCAAACTTTTCCCTAAATTGGACTAATGTAACAAAGACAGTTGGAATTCTCCAGAGGCTGTGTTTCGTAAAAAGATGTGGTGAAATATTTGTTAATAAAAATGAACATTTGTCTTATAAATAATCACGATATAGTTCTAAGATATTTATCTACTTTAATATATTAATACTTCAAAATAACTATGAATGGGAAAAACTGTTGGTAGTCTTATTTTGGATAAAAATTTGGGAGCAGATGACAAGGTCAGCAATTGGCCAATACCACAAGTGGAATATAGTTCAGGAAAACTTATATCCTGAAACACTTCGGGAAACCTAACGGACCTTTGCTGAAAGGGGACTTTGAGCACATCTTTTTGCCAGAATTAGCTTTCCCTGCAAAAGACCCCTTGAGCTTTGTGATGAAAATGCTGGATCCTCTTCCTGAACCAAGTTTATTGTGGACATGTGAAGTTTACACAGTGTATTTTGAAAGTTCATAAAAGAATAGGAATAATCACACTGGATGCATAAATGGTAGGAAAGCATTCAAGTTTTCCATATTTGGTCCTTTTCTAGCTGAATTTTGCTTTTGTAGAGAGGAAGGTGACATCACATATCCAGGGTTCCATATTCCTCCCTCTCTTGTTCACTTCTTGAGCTCTGCCACAAAGTCACATTATTTTTTCCAGATTAAATTATGACTTTTGAAAAGATTCTGGGTAAGGGCATAGGCTAAATGTATGTTATCGGGGTCCTTCATTCCCAGTCACTCTTGAGGAGGGATGGGAGAAACACACCCCAACCAGTCCAAGCCACCAGAGGAGAGGGCCCACTGTCCTCCTGCACTCAGCCTTGCTTCTCCAGAGCACGAACAGAAACACTACGCAGCTTCATCAAGGCAGGAATCTCTCTCTAAAACTCCCCTCCTTATATTGGGTGCGGGAGCCAATCAGCACAACAGGTGGGCAGGATAGAGATCCACTTGTTTACCCCTACTACAGGTCTTAGCAGAAAGTTATTAAACATGGCGATACTTGGCCCCCAACAGTATGTTACATCTTTTAGCTCCACTCAAGTAGCATTTCCTTGGAATGGCTGATTTTGCTATTTTTAGGCTGGGAATTTTGAAATATTGTTAGAGAAAAGGAGCAAACCATCAGACAGGATCTGTAGATACTTTGATAAAATTAGACAGAATTCCAAAGGCATATGTTTAAGCAGAATTTGACCTATATTATGATAATATATTTGAATACAAATGTCATTGTGTGGTTGCTGGCAGAGGTCTTGCCATTTTTCTATATCCTTCCATCTAGGAAGCCACTTATAAAAGCCTTCATTCCTTTTATGCATATATCATTGTTCTGATCCATTTCCAGATGGATCCTACATTATGAAAATGAAAAATCCAGATTTGCATGGCAAATGATTTCATGTATACTATTATACAATGAAATGACAAACTAACATAGCTCTCTTTCCTTCTCTGTTGGACTTTCCCCTTTTAATAACATAATAGCATATTATATGAATGCAGTCATGTAGATAGTTTTGAATATTATTATATTCAATTTAATGATCTGATTGAAATACCGTATTTCTAAAGCTATTACTTTTCTAGAAGAGAAACTTTGGGGGTGAGGGCTACTTTGCTGAACAAAGATGATACTTGTTGCATTAAGTGGGCTTGTTCTTTATAATTAGAAGGCACAAAAGCCTTTCTTAGTCAGATAGATGTAATGTTATTAGATATCTATGCACATGCACTAGCATTTTTGGATGTATAAAAAAGGAATGTGTATGATTTGAAGTGCAAAACATTTTAAAAATTTAAAGGTTGCTGTCTATTACAATGTAGACATAGAAAGTGTTAATATTATTATCAGTAGACAAGTTTTGCTAAACACTAAAGACACCAAAAAAGCATGTCTGTCATCTTTATTAGTAAATAATTTGCCATGGTACTAAATCTAGATTATTGCCATGAGCATTAACTTTAGAATAAAAAGTAATTAAAAAAAGGATGTAAAATATCATTGTTAATAGATCATCTCATTGGAGAATGCATTTAACAAGAAAACTCCATAAGTACACAAATGGAAAATTTTATTTTGGGGAAAAATTGAGGCAGCAATTCCAAAGCTCACTCCAGAAGTAAAGTTTATCTTCTGCCTGGGACATGAGAAGGAGTCTCAGCGCTGTAGGGCAATCTCCATTTCTCAGTGCTTTTGTTTGTTTGCTTGTTTGTTTGTTCATCAAAGTGACTTAATGTTTTATTGCAGCCAAAAGTCTTGCCCAGACTTAGTTATTCACATGATTTTTAGATATAGATTAAGTTCAGTATACTCTGTTTCTATCAGTATAGTTTTTTAATCAGTATTCATTAATGAATTAAAAGAGACGTTGCTCCATTTGTTAGGAAATGGAAAGACTTAGAAAAAATCATATTAAGTAAGCCAGACTCAAAGGAACACAGGCTCAATGGTTTCTCTCATTTGACATAATCAGTAGAAACCTTGGGCTCGACTAGCATAGATTTGCAATAGAGAAAAACCTTGATACATAAAGCCATATAGTATGAAGCTAATTGAAAGGACCTCTAGGATATAGAAACAAAAGCCATATAATGAATGATTGTTGTCCTTAACATACTATGTTATCTCTCATCTCTTTTGCTGTCCCTTGGTTATCTCATATTGTTACAGTATCTTACTTTGTTATTTGATATATGGGATATATTTGTATTTGGTTATTTGATATTGGATAGGGAAGGGGGGAAAACAAGATGAGGGATGGGGGTAGGAGGGAGGGAAATGGGGACCAAGACATGAGAAAGGGTATCAATGTACATGAATTAATGTACCTTCTATCTGGCAAATATAATGTAACCCTTCTATTAATTACAATAAAAATATATGAAAAAATTCTAATACGTAAAAAAGACATCATATACATGGTTTAACCCAGTGCCCACAATAATCGCCTTTATTCTTTTGTTATTGACTACTCACATTAAACAATCTAAAGACTTAATATGTGAATGCAACTCTTTGGTGACACTTCTGAGAGTTTTGGAAAGTCTTGTTGGAAGTACTTATTTGAGGTCTTTCAACTGCATTTTCTTGATAGTCTGGATGGAATTATCTAGAGGCTTGGTCTTGTCTGGATGTTGAATGTAGAGATTTTTCATGTGCTAAGCTGTTTACAATGCCAGTCAGTTCATCTGTCAGCTCATGATATCAGAAAAAGTGAACACAACTCATTTCTTCAGACGTTTTGGGCTCCTTATAGCATGTCTATTGTATTTCAGGAAGTAATTTAGCCCAAAATGACTCAGACAGAAGTCTCATTTTTCACCAAAGTGCTTTACCTGAAAGTTCTCAAAACCATATGTTTGCTGAGTTTTATTCAGTAAGCAAGATATTAAAGCCACCTCACGTTCAAAGGGAAGTGCTTCTACTCCACTGATTGATAAAGAAGCAAATATAGAGGATGTATTGAAAATATCAATAATAACAAAATTGCTGTAAAAAGAACAGTACAAACATTATTTAATTCTGAACATCATTTTCTTCATCACTAGATGAAAAATTTTTAATCAATATCCAAGATTTTCCCTCCCTCCCTCCCTCTCTCTCTCTCTCTCTCTCTCTCTCTATATATATATATATATATATATATATATATGGAACAAACCCTAAAATACAGGGTAATATAAGAATATTCTGTAAAGGGACCTAGTAATTTAAAATATGTTTCAGCTTTGCTAGTAACTCCAGTAATCTAAGAGAAGATAATTTTGTGAATAAATTGATGTTATAAATAAGTCAATCTTAGGCGCAAATGGAGTTTTCCTTTAGTTAAGGTTATTTTTGTTGCATTTTTATTAGACTTAAAGTTTATATTCTCTCATTAATTTAATTCATCAGCAAACTTGTTGAACTAGAGAGAGCACATTTTAGAAAATGTAAATAGCTTACATATACTTTGCAATGCACTGAAAAATATTATTGGATACTATTTAATATATGCTGGTGGTAAACTATCTTCCAATCTAGAATAAACAGAAAAAGAGGAAATGATGCAAAACTGTGATATTTCATAGGAATTCAATTTCACATTTATATAGTACATTTTTAAAAATTGTGTTTAATTTTTTAACTCTTCAAATTTCAGAATGCTTTATAAATGAGCCATAAGGGTATCAGTACCTATCAGTCTCCATTCTAGCCAAGTGAAATTATCTGGTTGCTCTTTCTCTAAGGTTTTCTTTGTGGTCATCCAAACTTTTCCCTTCACCTGTCCTATTATATTGTCTCTCAATGAAAAGCAACCACTGCCACAGGAGAAGGGATGGAAAGAACTGGCTGAACAGATAATCCTCTAAGGCCCTCTTTCAGAAACCCTGTAGAGGGCACCAACAATTAAAGAGAAAAACTGCCCTCTTCAATTGAGCTGTTCTATGCAAAGCCCACCTTTGCCCAGCTTAGCAAGTTTTTAGTTTGATTAATACTTTAATTTTGCAGCAAAGAAATGACAAAGTGGAAAAAATCTATTAGGTCATCTGACTTGGCACTTTCCCATTACGATAAATGTTTGGACACAAAATTACTATCTGTGAGTGGAATGGTAGGAAATCTGACCTCTGCTATCTTCCTGACAAGTCCCAATTTCCCCAGGGTTGGAAAACTCATTATAAAAAAGATTTTTGAAAGATTTCCCACTCCTGTTTTCCCCATGTTCTGTGCTAACTCTTCAGGATTCCTGACTAGAAGGACCGGCTCTGAAGTGGAAATACCATAGGTTCTGCTTCAATAATATGAGCCTACTCACTCATTTAGAGTCACAGTGTGCTTTTCGTTTTAGAACATTTCTTACAGTCATGTTTTCTTGCCGGGGTCTTCATTTTTTTCAGTCTAGATATTTAAACATAAAATGGGTTTATATCCAACACCAAGAACTATTATAATTGCACATAAATTCACCCTTTTATTGGTATACAATTTATGGACTTCTTTTTTTTTTTTTTTTTTGAATTGCCAGTCCTGGGCTACCTTGGACTTTCTCAAGGCTAGAGCTTTACCACGTGATCCTCAGCACCACATGCACCTTTTTTCTATGTATATGGTACAAAGGAATCAAACCCTGGTCTTCGTGCATTCTAAGCAAGCACTTTATCACTAGGCCAAACTCCGAGCCCCATATTGACTGTTTTTGTCTTTTTTTATTAAATAATTTTTATTGTGATTAATAGAAGGGTTACATTATATTCACCAGATAGAAGGTGCATAACTTCACAAACATTGATACCCTCTCTCATGACATGGTCCCCATTTCCCTCCCCCCACCCCACCCCACCCCACCCCACCCCCACCGTTTGTCTTGATTTCCCCCCTTCCCTATCCAATTTCAAATAATCAATTAAGCACATATAAAATATATCAAATAACAAGGTGAAAAATTGTAACAATATGAGATAACCAAGGGATGGAAAAAGAAATAAGCGATAACATAGTACATTAAGGACAACAGTCACTCATTATATGGCTTTTGTTTCCTTATCCTGAAGGTCCTTACATTTAGTGTCGTACTATTTGGCCTAATGACTCTACATTATATTTTATTGTAAATCTCTGCTAGGAGAGCCCAAGGTTTCTACTGATTATGACAAATGAGGAAGACTATTGGGCCTATGTTCCTTTGAGTCTGGCTTACTTTACTTAATATGATTTTTTTCTGGGCTTATGTTCCTTTGAGTCTTGCCTACTTTACTTAATATGACTTTTTCTGAGTCTTTCCATTTTCTTACAAATGGGTCAATGTCATTCTTTCTGAGAGCAGCATAGAATTCCATTGTGTATAAATACCACATCTTATGGATCCACTCATCAACTGAGGGACATATGGGCTGGTTCCATATCTTTGCTATGGTAAATAGTGCTGCAATGAACATCGTTGTGCTAGTGGATTTTGTATGTCCTTGTTTCTGGACAATTGGGTAAATGCCAAGTAGTGGAATTGCTGGGTCATAGGGGAGGTCTATGTTTAGTCTTTTGAGGAACTGCCATACTGCTTTCCATAGTGGTTGAATAAGTTTGCACTCCTACCAACAGTGTAACAGTGATCTCTCCTGGCCACATCCCCTCCAGCATCTGTTGTTATTAGTTTTCTTGATCCTGGCCATTCTAACTGGAGTGGGGTGGAATTTTAGAGTTGTTTTGATTTGCATTTCTTTTATGGCCAGAGATGTTGAGCATTTCTTCATGTGTCTATAGGCCATTCTTATTTCTTCTTCAGAGAAGACTCTCTCTTTAAGTCTTTGGCCCATCTTTTAATGGGATGGTTCTTACTTTGGAGATTAGTTTTGGAGTGATTCAATTTTTTGAGTTGTTGATATATTTTAGAGATGAGGCCTTTGTCCGTTGTATGGTTAGTGAAAATCTTCTCTCTTCTGTAGGCTTCCTAATTAATTTACTAGCTATGTCCTTTGCCATACAGAAGCTCAGCAGTTTAATACAGTCCCACTTATTCAGCTTTTCTCTGATTTGCTGTGTTTCTTGGTCCTTACTGAGAAAGTTCCGAACTGTGCCAAGGAGACCTAGTGTGTCTCCTATTCCTTCCTGTAAAGTTTTCAGTGTGTCAGCTTTTACCTCGAGGTCTTTGATCCATTTGGAGTTAATTCTAGTGCAGGATGACAAAGAAGGATCCAACTTTAATTTTCTGCAGGTGCTTAACCAGTTCTGCCAGCACCAGTTGTTGAAGAGGCTGGATATTGACTGTTTTTATTGTCAATTTATTTTTATACTAAACTATTCCTTGCATTGTCTTCATTTTACTCATATATTATCTACATATACTGCTAAATTCTCCTTGGGCATGAAGTTATTCAAATTTTTCTTCCTGATTCTCTCACTTTAATGTTCATAATTCTTTTTATTAATATTATCTTAAAATGGGAAATTGTAATGGTATATATTTGTAGTAAATTACTATGTTATTCACCTCTGATATATAATGTAGCATAACCAAATCAAACATAACTATCTTCTTATTCACTTATCAATTTTTGGATTCACTATTTGAAATTTATTCTTTACTATTTTGAAATATGTAATTTATTAATATTGATTATGATCACTCTGCTGGGCAAGACATTTCAATATTTATTTTTCTGTTTAAGTTTCATATGCAGATCAATATTTTTCATTTATTTTCTCCACTCCACATCTGGTGTCTGTCATTCTAATCTCTACATGTAGTCAGTCCTCCTCTTTAAATTGCATTTACAAGTGGAGAATTGTCTTTCTGTTCATGTTTCATCCATATGGATATAATTGTGTTTGTGTATAGCACACACGAGCACATACTTGCATATATGTACACACACACAATCGTATACACTAAAAACTTTTTTCGGCAAATACAAGATTAAACCTAGCTCTTGTGCTATCTAGAGCACTGTTGAATATATTCTATCATTTAGTTCACTTTTTGTTAAATCTTCAAATGGACGTATTTTATGATATTATTAGCTTCTTCTCTTTCTTTCTCGGGTCAGTCTTCAAATAAAATTTACATGTTTTCATTCTTCCATTAATGAGGAAGGAAGTAGATAAGGGAGAGAGAGAAAAGAAAGGAAAAGGAAAAGGAATACAGGAAGAAGATATTATTGAAGATACTGGAATAGCAGAAGGAAGAAAAGAAAAAAGGAAGGAAAGGAAGGAAGGAAGGAGGAAAGGAAGGAAGGAGGGAGGGAGGGAGGGAAGGAAGGAAGGAAGGAAAGAAGGAAGGAAGGAAGGAAGGATCAATCCTGAGGTTGTTTTTTTAAAGACAAAAACCAGTCATGAATTATTTCGTCTCATCCATATGACTAACATGGAAAATGAATGACAACTTTTTTCTAATTTACTGAAAGCTAATTTGTCACTTAGAGAATATTAAATTTTGAACTAAGACCAGATACTGGTGACTAACACCTAGCTTCTCAAGAGGCTGAAATTTGAGGAATATGGTAAGACATTTCAATGAACCACAAAAAACCCCCCAAAAAACAACAAAAAACCCCAGCAACAACAACAAAAAAACAAAAAGTAGAGCTCAAGGGATAGAGTATAGGCCTGAGCACAAAAACTTGTAGAGGAACTCGGGTCCTGAGTTTAAGCCTCAGGACTTGCATGCATGCATGCACACGTACCCATATAGTTAGAAAAAAAATCATCTGGGGAGTGTCTCGATTCCTAAATTTGAGGTAGATTAGGCCAAAGCTTTCTTCCAAATTATAAACAATGTAATGGCATTCAAAGTTGTCAAACTATATTTTATGTCTTGAAAGTGTTTATAACTGTGAGCAAAACAACAATTTTCTCTTATATTTGAATGTTTTTTTTTGCAACCATCTCTTAACAGTACTTTGAGATATAATCATTTCACCTTGCCAGTTTTATATGGCAAATACAGGCAGAAAATAATATATGTTTTAAAAGTTAGAAAGGGAAAGAAGGAAAGGATGAAGGAAGGAAGAGAGAGAAGGAAAGAAGAAAAGCAGGAAAGAAGAAGAGAAGGAAGGAGAGGAGAGAAGGAAAGAAAGAAAGAAAGAAAGAAAGAAAGAAAGAAAGAAAGAAAGAGCCCCAATACATGCAAGTTATCTGTGGAAAAAAGTAAGAAGTCTAAGGACAGTAATAAGCAACTCTGTAAGGACTAAATTAATAAAAGACCAAACAGTGCTTCCCTATTGTAATAAAATAAAATACACTGATGCTAACAGTATTAGCTTCATGTTGTATTCAATGAAAAGTGTGCATTTACCATCCTAATCCCTGAAAGACAATGTTATATATTGCCCTTCAGAGTAATGAAGAGAAAATTGGGTATGAGATCTCTGAAAACAAACAGCAATTTATTTTTATGAATCTTTTTTCCCATATGAAAGACTATTATTTGACATCTCTCTGGAGTCTCTCTCTCAACAACACTGACATCATGTAGAAATGGAGAAAAATGATTCCCCCATGTGCCTTTGTAACAGCAAAGGCTTCTCCATTTTATAGGTGCTTTTATTCTGCTTTCTGCTTCATGTAGTGCTGGATGAGATATGTACATTCAAAATACACTCTCAAACAAGAACCCATGTGTCATGCTTCCTTCTGTTTCCCGATACATGCCTCACTCAGTTTTGGTCATCTCCACTCTAGTTCTAGAACCTATTAAACTTGGACACTGCCAAAACATGAGGCTGTTTTTCACTCTTCATGACACTCTGTGTTTTCTGTCATTCAGTCTGTTTCAATCATAGCGTTATAAACGTCATTACTTCTGTGTCCTTTGGTTGTGGTTGTTTCCTTTAGTAACAGTATCTTCTCAGGAAGATGAGATGATATCTTTTCCTTGCACCATGATTTACTATACCGTCACATGCATTCTGATTATCTGATTCTCTAATATCAACGGCTTGAATAAATGAAGACAAATTATTTTCTTTAAATTTATTTTATTTTTTTATTGTTACATATTGAAGGGTTAGAGGTTGCAGTTACATTTGCATTACTTCTCACATACTGATATCCCTTCTCATGTTTTGGTCCCCATTATTATCCCCCTACCCTTTCCCAATCATCCTGCTTTCCCCCCTTCCCTTTCCTATTTCAAATAAATGTATAAACAATATACCTGGTAACAAAATCAGATACTCTAACAATATGAGATTAACTAAAGGGCAACAAACGAGAAGAGAAATAACATAGTACATTAAAAACAACAATGACACAAGATAAAGCTCTTGTTTCCATATCCTAGAGATCTTTTCATTTAGTCTCATCCTATATGACCTTATATATCTAGGTTTTGAGCTATAGTAATCCTCTGCTAGGAGAGTCTTGGTGTGTAATAATTATTAAAAATGAGGGAAACCATTGAGCCTAGGTTCCTTTGCATCTAGCTTACTTCACCTAATATGATTTTTACAAGTCAGTGAAGACCAATTCTTAATTTTTTTGTGTTTGATTCAGATGATTGGTTTCATCAGTCACCTCCTTCTCCCTCCATCCCTCTCCCCCCTCTCTACCTCTCTGTCTCTCTTTCTCACTCTCTCTCTCTCTCTTTCTCTCTCATTTTTCAAAGGTCTCTATGTTCTATTCCAGATAGTCATGGCTTCATTATGATTGGCATGACAAATTCTCTCACTTTCTTCACTTGAACCAAAATTTATTTACTTCCTTGGAAATCTCTTGGTATTTCCCCAGCACTTTAACAATTATTCATTCATCCATCAACTGTCAACTCAAGGATCATCTATCTTTCTTCCCACAATTCTTTCATTTTTTTGATTCATGAGCCATCAAGTTGTTATTTTTCTAGGTGACTCTGGATCACTCTGTTTATATTTCTACTTCAACAGTCCTTCTTTGGAAAAGAAGTTGAAAGGTTATTATATCACAAATCAGACAGTAAAATACTTGAGGTGAATGATCTATTTCTATCTCTATATTACCATGGTTATAAAGCTTTGTTCCTGAAAAACAACTAATCAATTATTACTTTATTAAAATCTTCAGATACACAGTTTCTTATTGGTAGAATAAAGTAAAGAATCTGTTGGAGATTTTGAGAGCAAGTCTAAAAATTAACTAGATTTATAAAGTTAGACACATGAAATATCCTCTTTATATTATTATATTATTGTTTTTATCCTAAACACCAAAATGCTATCTCTACCTTTCCATATTGGCACAATGCCATGTTAAGTTAATATCACATTCCATAATGAAGTGTTTATAAGTAAATAAATGTCTCATCCTTATTTTTACTTTTTTAAATACCTGTAATATTATGAAATGATGTAATTGATTATTTTTTAACCCCTGACCTAGAACTGGAATGAGTTACCTTTTACGGAATAGCACATAATTCACAATACTTCCTCCTTCTTCAAAAGGACAATTTTCAGCTTTCATTTCTTCTATTCACTTCTATTATTGGATAATTAACACCATGATTCCAATATCAGACTGCTACTAACATTCATATCATCTATTTATCATCAGGATTATATTTTACCACTCAAACCTTATGCTTCTACTATATTATCTCATTCAGTTCTCTGGTAAATTATATCCACCAAATGAGGAAATTGAGGCTTTGTATTGAGCACAATCATATGTATGCATACACACACACACACACACACACACACACACACACACACACACACACACTGCTGGTGGTTAATTCTAATCTCAGGGCCAACAGCACTATAACTGAATTTTGTAGGAAACTCATTTAATATTCATTCTTCCAGTATGCGATATATCATAGATTTCTTACCCTTAGCAACTAGATAGCCCTTTAGCTGCATTGATTCCTGGAGCAAACTTTTAAAAAATCAACAATCAACTAAAAGGAGAAAGTGTTAAAAATGTGGCTCACACAATACCTCAGGAAGAATCTTCTTTATAATTTGAAACTGGAAAGAATAAAGCAGAATGTTCCTCCCTTGCTCAACCACCACTGAAAATGCAAGCGGACACTCATGTGTTGATACTCAAGATTGACCAGAAAAATGTCATGAAGCAGGAGTGAGCAGGTATAATTAAAAGATATATATATATATATATGCAGAATTTATAAACCATATATACACATTCATATATGTATATATGGAATGTACTAACACTGTTAATTTGCTTTAGTGTTATAAAGTATGAAATACAAGAAAATGATTGGTTTCTGGAATCCAGTAACTTCATTAAGTACAATGGACCTGTTTGCAAATAAGTCGCTTACAATAACCTGGTCATAATGATATTCTCTTCCTTTATAACTTGTGTGTTTGTACTCTGTGTGTGTGTGTGTGTGTGTGTGTGTGTGTGTGTTGATAAAGAATTTCACTAATAAGATAAATTACCAACTTGTTTTTATTTTATCACTCAAAGACATTTAACTGGAGAATTTCCTTTTTCTCCTTAAGCATATTTCATTCTTTCTTCTTAAGCATTCTTTCTTATTTAATTTATATGATTGTTACATACTGCAATAGAATGCTGTGATGTGCATAATCCAATATCATAATTGTCTAAAATACGTATTACAAATCCAAATTAAGAAAAGAGTACAATGGGGCTGAGGTTGGGGCTCATTGGTAGAGTGCTTGCCTAGTATGCATGAAGCCTTAGGTTCAATCCTTCACTACCACATAAAAAGAAAAAGACAGAAATGGCACTGTGGCTAAAGTAGTAGAATGCTAGCCTTGAACAAAAGAATCTCAGGGACAATGCCTAGGCCCTGAGTTCAATCTAAAAGAGTGCCAAAAATAAAAGAGAAAGAAAAGCGCATTATAAAAATATTTGATCACTTTTTAAGACATATTTTGAAGATATGTGAATATAAAAATGATTATTTGGTGTCTATATCTCATGTCTTTAGAACAAATCAACTATGTGAACACCTGGGTTCTCTACTCTTAACCTGCAAACATATTTAGAGAAGATAATTTATTTTTTTTGTACAAAATGCCCAGTCCATGTGACTTTTTACAACAACCCTAGAAAGGAATTCTTGTCATCATTGCAAAGTTATTTCTATTCAGAATACAAGCCTAACTATTAAAATAAAAAGGAAGTCTTCTAAAAATTTAAATCACACTTTGAAGGGCTTTAGAAATATAGTATTCAATTTTCTTGTACTTCTGAAATGTACTCCAGGATATGGAGCATCCTGTTTCCACACAGTTGTAAAAGAACTCAAGGCCAAAATGCTCCCCCTGACTCCAAGCAGCTGCTTCTTCCTTTAATACAGCATCCATTCAACTCAGCATATTTGGAACTGTGTCAGTATCCACAATCATTGCCATTGGGATTAAAACACTAAAGATCAGCTAGACAACATTTATAACCAACACAGTGGAACTCCTTCCCAGGATATGCCCTATAGCTCCTAGAGCTGTTTTCATCCAAGAAGCATTGAACTAATGCAGGCACTGTAGTCTCTGCCCACACCTATCAGTTTGGGCTGCTGCCCAGTTTCTGCTCCTGCCTAGACACTCCCTAGTAAGGTGGTGAGAAACTGGGGACTACAAGACAATTTGGGAGATTGGCTTCATTCAATTGGTCTGCAACAGGAAGAAGAGGCTTGATGGTGGAGTATGATAAGTAAGAAGCAAGGTGGTTTCAAGAGAGGCACTGAGAGCAAGATACACTCCAAAGGTAGAGGGGAAGGAAAAAGTAAAGGGATCATGGTGAGGAAAATATGTAGAAGGCAGATTTGAATGACAGATAGCCAGAGTAAAAGTTAAAAATAGATATTCTTGGGGCTGGGAGTTTGGCTTAGAAGTAGAGTGTTTGCCTAGCATGCACAAAGATCCGGGTTCAATTCCTTGGTACCACATATATAGAAAAAGCCAGAATTGGTGCTGAGATGTAGCCTTGAGAAAGTCCAAGGACAGTGCTCAGGCCCTGAGCTCAAGCCCAGGACTGGCAAAAAAAAAATAGATATTCTCTACCTTTTGAAAATGTTGATTCTTTCCCCTCAAACTCTTTTTCTCTGAAGATGCATCTGTGAACCTCTTAAAATGAGCTGATGCTCTTTGCTCACCCTTTTCAAATCAGGCATGTACATGCATATTGATATCTTGGTAACCCTTGTTTTGCTCTTCTGGTCTTATCAAGGAAAAGAGACTTCATAGCTCCTTTCTCCTTTTTGTGTAGAAGAACTATCATTTCTGATACTCATCTAATGTTGAAAACTTGTGTAGCATTAATTAAGGCTTTAGAATTTTCCAGAATGTGTGTCATTTAGAATCAAGTTGAAATTGGTTTATGAGTTTGTATGTGGGGTCAGAATTTCAGGGTCTATGTTCATCACCTAACACTTGCTCTTATATCCATCAGGTAATATTTTATCTTCAAGAAATCTATTCTATTGGAATGACTTAGTCTTATCAATGAGATGATTTAATTGTTGTACAGGCACATAATGAAAAGTGTTTCCTTACACCAACACTTTCTGATGCTACCACTTGGGTTACATAATGATATACCATTTCTGAAAATGAGCATGGTCTAGAGTCAGAGTATTCTCAGTATGGTTAGTTATCCAACATTTCCCTACTAAAGTATACTACAAAGTTATTTGCATGTAAATAATTCGTGGTGATGTATTATTCTTACTATGGAAGTGCATGAGAAAAGGACTTTTCTAATTACTTACAGAAACAAACAACAATTTGACATTGTATTTATGTATATGTTGGCAAGTGAAATATTCTTACAAAATACAGTAGGCTCATATTAAGAATGGGTATGTTTTGGTAAGAATATGTTGGCACACTGTAGTGAAGAAACGGAATGTTCTTTGCCTCATTCGGTAATTGAAAAAAAATGCTGCATTGGAATCTCTGCAGTTACATTTAATGGGCATCCATTGTGGTCAGCCCATAAAAGATTTGTCCTGTTATAGTTCCTTCAGTGTAAGCAATTGACGTATGAATAGATAATTTGATGTCCACTTGTAAATATGAAGAAAGAGCTGTAGAAATGAAATGAGCTGAGACAGAAACTCATCAGTTGTAATTTCCTTAAATAAAAATATGCTTAAGCTGCTTTTGAGGGAATGCCTCTAGAATTCATTCAAGGATGGTTTGAAATTATTTTTGAGGAAGGAACTTGCAGAGACAAGCTGCACTTGTCTTATACATAAAATCATCTACACAGATCACAACTGCCCTCAGCAGGAAAGCACATAGCCTGTGAAGTATGAGAATTATCTATGTCTGTGCCAAAGAACTGCAAAATGATCCCTTCTGATCCACAAGCAGCTTTGTTCTCCCTTCCTATAAATTCCCTTACTATTATGTAGGCAAGAATATATGAGATTATTCCTCAAGGAATTCTTGACAGTTGGTGGAATAGTCAATCTTTCGTTCTCTCTTTCTTTTCTTCCTTTTTTTCTTTTCTTTTAATTGAAAACACTAGGCCATAATAGTAACTTATGTGCAACAAGTACTTGCTTTTTTTTCTGCATAGTAACTAGTGAGTATCAGTGTTGCATTGATTCACCTTTGTCCCACGATTTCTGTGATCCCCTTTCCCCTCCTCAAATCAGATAAACTTGTAACAAGATAAAGGGTACTGAAATAAAAAATGAATAACAATAGACAATAAACCAAAGGGGGGGAAGAAAAAAAAGAAGTAACTGCAAACAGTACGTTATAAAAATTTCTTGTTTCCATTTCTTGGAATTCATTTTGATAAGCTTCATCTTATATGGTCATATGCACCTAATGAACTATTCTGATCCTCTGTTAAGAATGCCATAAACGCATACTAATCATTAAAATTAAAGAAAACATGCAGCCGATGTTTCATTTAATATATTTTTTCCAAGATTTTCCATTTCCTTACAAATGGGGGAAATATCATACTTTCAGATGGAAGCATAGAATTCAATTGTACATATACACCAGGACATCTGGCTAGCTATACAACAGACAAGGCCTCATATCTAAAATATACTTACAGTTCAAAAAATTAAACACCTCATAACAAACCCCCAAATAAACACCAACCTCATTAATAAGTGGGCTAAAGTTTTAAAGAGAGACCTGAATGTCCAATAGATACATGAATGAATGTTCAACATATCCTGCTATAAAAGAAGCACAAATCAAAACAACATTGAGATTCTATGTCACCTCAGATAGAATGGCCAGTATCAAAAATTCTAATATCAACAGATGCTGGTGGGGTGTGGCTAGGAAGGATCACTACTCCAATGTGGATGGGAGTGTAAACTTGTTCAACCACTATGGAAAGCAGGTTTGGCAATTCCTCCAAAGACTAAACATAGAGTCCTCTGTGACCCAGCAATCCCATCCCTGGGCATTTACCCAAATGACCACATTAAAGCTACCAGTACAATCATGTTTTACTTTAGTTAAGATCTGATGCAGTTGGGGCTAATTACTGAAGCAGTACTCAAAATTGATGCTTACTTGCCCCAAGTCATTAGTCTTCATTGTCTCTCACTTCTCTCCCTTTTGTTCTCCTCTCACTCCCTTCTTGGTCTCTCCCTCCCCTGAAAGATCTAGGGAGCACTGAATTTCCACATATTGATATTAAAAAGCCATGTGCCCAGTCCATTAACCTAGGTTATTGGTGCAGAAACATATTCATAGGCATGAAGCATTTTGCCAACAAACAAAACAGAAGTAATTTCCAACTGAGGAGGTTCAAGTTACTATCTATTTAGGGAGTGAATCTGTCAAGTATGAGAAAAAAATAATAACACTGTATTTGGATGTGCCTGTTTATAGGATGTTGAATTATAACCTGCTTGAATATTATGGAACATCTTTGGAGAATTGTCATATTTTTGTTTCCTATTTTTCAGACAATACGTGACACAAATGTGTTTTGTCTAAGTGAATGTAATTTGGAGAGAAGAAAGGCCAATTTCCTACCCATCCTTAGCACTCTAGGCATTTTGCTTAATCTTTTTGTGCCTTAATTTTTCTATCTCTAAGGTAGAAGGAATAATGATATTTGGCTCCTAGAGTTACAGTCATTATCCAGTAATATATCATAAGGAAAGTGCCAAGTATAAAGCCTAGAGTATCGAATACGTTCCATAAGTAAATGCTATTTTGGAAGGTTATGATTTCCTATTTGGCTCATGCACATGACTTTGAATAAGAAATGTGGCTTGCAGATATGAACTTGACTTATATCAGTTACTCCATCTTGGATATGTGATTAGCCCACTCATTAAGTTTATAGAAAATAATCGAAATGATGTTTCTTGTTATAACAACAAGTTCATTGATATTTGACAATTTGCTAGCACATTAAAGGTATATCCATTTTACACTAAACAAGTGTCCTTTAGGTGGGCTGGTAGCCTTGAGCTGAAGAGCTCAGGGACAGCTCCCCAGCAGAGCTCAAGCTACCTGACCCACAAAAAAAGTGTCCTTCAGTCAGGTATTTTCAATGTAGGGTCTCATTTTGATTATTAATTTTTTTTCAAAATGTATTCAAAATTCTAAGTAAATGAAATCCTCTTAACTATAAAATGTGAAATATGTAATTCATTAATATTATTAACCCTACATTAATATTGTCACTCTATAGAAACACAGAATTTTAGTCAATTTAGTACTTATAAAGGTATACAATGAAAAATCTGCCAGGAGACATTTACTTACATTTCATTGTTCAACCCTTGGTTATGCAGAACAAGAAGTTATTGAAGACCGTAGAGGATATGTGAGGGGATTAAACATACACACACACACACACACACACACACACACACACACACACACACACACACACACACACACTCGGAGGGAACACCTCTCAAAACGTAGTGGGAAGTTGTTCTGATGAGCCAGTTGGCTACTGGAGAGAGGGAAGCAATTACAGGCTTTCTACTTAGACTCTGCAGCTGATCACACATGACTTCCTATTAGCTTATTCTCCACTTAGAGTGGCAGTGTTTATCAGTCCACAATTGGCTGTCTGCCAACCTGTAAGGGATAACACAATAAGTTGAAGCCAGAGTTTCAGGCCCAGAACAAAAATCACAAGCAACAGTTTCTAGAAAAACATCCATCCTATCAGTAATAATATTTTACATCCACTGTAACATATACATAAGCTTTTTGAAAACTTTGGTTTTTTTTCCTTTCTCTAACACTTTTTCTTCAATATTGGCTTATTAGTATAAGGTCTAAACACTCTTCAATGTGAACATTATAAGATGCCTCATCTATCTCCTGAATTAAATATCTCTCTCGGTGAGTTGCTTCATATTTTAAGATTCTTTTCATAAATGCATTTTGGGGCTTTGAAACATGTTCAGAGGCAGGAAGCACTTGTGGAGAATTATTAGCATTACCAATGCACTGGTTGATTCACTTAATTCATCTGCCACCACAGCCTTTCTTATCCATTTCTGAGGTTCAGTTAAGTTTGTGCTGGAAGCTGAAACATCACTACGGACAATAGTTTAGAAAAAAAAATGCCATTAACGCATAGCTATAATCCTAACTCTACAGTGGGCTGTGAGGTAGACCATCATAAGAGGGAAGACAGCTCAGGTAGAGAGAAGATCTCTCGACTCCATCTTCAAAATAACCAGCCTAAAATAGGGTTGGACATACACCTTAAATGATACAGTGCCTGCTGAGCATAGTGGTGATGCCTTGAGTTCAAACTCCAATATCAACAAAAAGCAAGCAATGCCAGAATGCTTATTTCAAGCACTTCTTTGCATCAGCACTAGTGTACAGTAACTCACTTACCTTTCATCTGTTATTTTAACATCAAGTATGTGCAATTTACCGCATGATATGTTTTAAAGTTTATAATGAAATGATACATAAGAAAGAACTACAGAAGTTCGTCGATGGATTTACAAAATACCTTTGAAATACCTATTGTTCTTTCCAGATATTCGAAATCTGATACCTGCCTTTCTTCAAAAAAATTCTCAAGCTGATGAGCTGCAATTTCAGTTCTTTTCCCAGGAATCACTTTTAAGATTTATATCGTGCCCTTGAGTATACCAGTTAATCAGCTTTCATTCACTATACCACATAGCTAAGATGATTAACATAAAAGAAAAAAAATTGGCCTCACTGGGGTTGCAGCCCATCAAGCTTTGCTCCCGTTATTTTGGATATATGTCAACCTGTCATGGTAGAAACAAAAATCTATGGGAGAAAAACAGAAAGGAGATGAGGAGGAAGAGGATGAGTCGCTAGAGTCCCCTCCAAAGGCTTCACTCTGATAACTGGAAGATTGAAAGACCTCCTGTTAAGTCTCACTTTCTTTTTTCCTTTAATATTAATACTAGGGCTTAAACTCAGAGCTTTGTCCTCTTGCACAGCTTTCTTGATAACCCCTGGTGTCAGTCCTCTTCCCACCAGAAAAAAATAAACACACATACACACACACAAAAACATTTCCATTGATTATTACATTATGCAACCAAAGGTAAGCACTTTCTCACAAATTGCCAGTGGTAGTCTGAGGTCTACTAAGCCCAAATTAAGGATTCATTTACTGCTATTTGAAAAGAAAAAAAAATAAACAAAAAGCACTTGCTTCATGGCTGTGGATTTGCCAACTGGAACAGTAAGTGAGCTCAGAGTTGCATGTGCCAGGGAAGAAAACTTAAGATCAAGTAACTGCGACATGGTGTTCATTGAGATTTCTTCAGAGAACTTGAGTTTGACTATTCAATCATTTATTGACAGTAAACTGATGACCAAACTGTTTATTATTTATAAGATTCAAGTCCCCATATTGTTTAGTGAGGTTAGAAACAGGAATGAGTTTCACAGTGTGATGATTTACTCGTATAATCAGAAATATTCAGGAAGCTAGGATCTGAAGATTGAGGTGTGAAGCCAGCCAGGGCTGACAAATCTGGGAGACTCTTCCCTTCAATTAACTAGCCAAGAAATAAAAGTGGAGGCATAGCTCCAATGGAAAAATATCAGCCCCATGAACAATGCCCAAAACAAGCATAAAGTCCTGAGTTCAATCCCAAAACTGGTGAAAGTTAAAAAAAAATACACAAAGTACCAAGGTCTTTGATACATTATACAGATAAAATGAAATACTAAACATAGGTCACTTAATTCTAGCCATCTAGTATTAGCTGACCAAAATGTAAAATTATATCACAATTCTTAAGAGATTGAATGTCTAGTTTACCATATTTACCTTCAGTCTTGCTTCTGAGGTTCCATGAACATTGAATTAAAGTGACAAACAACAATGTTGAACTGATGACAGAAAGCATTAAGTGACTTTTTACTACACAAGTTGACCTCCTGGGATAATTCATGACTTAGATTTAAAATCCTATGCGTTTTTAGAAAGATGTTATCCTTGATTCCATGAAACTTGTCAACATCACATTAGCAGTACTCCTCTCATGTTTTTCAAATAACATCATCTCACAAGTGGTATTTTAACAACTCATGCTTGCGGCTGAGAGGCATATACGGTGACATTACGGTTTTGATGTTTGCACTACAAGCCTATTGTAGGATGTCCCAAACTATATCTTCCACGGGCTCAGAGATACCAAATAGGTTCCAAGTTGGACTTCAACTCAGTGCCAGATATGGCCTCTGAGCCCAGAGCTAGAAATACCTCAAAAGGATACCCTTTCCAAGACAAAGCAAAGCCAGGGACAAGAGAAGGACACATAGGCTTTAAGAAGAGAGAAGAAGAGTGAAGAGGAGGCAACATCTTTCTCCTAGGGAATTTCATACTTTTCTTATCATCCCCTTGGCACCCAAGTGCTCTCCTGCTTTTTATTCCTTCAATTATTCCTCTAGTCTTGGCAGTGCCATTCAATCTCTCTGTCAATGTGTTTCTCTTTTGTAAGAGAGAAAGATAAGCACATTTTCCAAAAGAAGCACAAAAGCAGCTTATATATGTTAGCTGAATAATTATTAGAACTACAGGCTCTATTTAAAGATTTGAATGTGAACCATGCACATGGGACTAGAGATAGTAGAGTAGCTTGAAACTCCAACATTGCCATTATTTGCATAATCAACAGGACACTGTGTCAGTTGGGGGATGAATCAGATTTATTTTTTCTCATAGAGAAGGTTAAGACGAGCAAGGGATTATGGTCTATTCTAATGAAATGCTGGACCTTGTGATTCTGCAGCAATGTAGTTGAATAATTACCTTCTTATGGGGGGTGTAGATGATTTGCTCAATTATATATGCTTTGGGAAGAAAACTAAAGAGTGTTATCAGTAGTGATTGCTATACAGCAATGAGTGAAAAAAATCGTTCATTAAAGCTGCACATTTTGATAGCTTCTGGTTCTCTGAAGTTTTTTTTTTTTCTGATTTGAAGTTCTAATCACTACTGCTTATTCTCAACCATGAGTAAATTATTTGAGAGGCTTCAGAAACCTTTCACTCATTAGGAAAAAATAATGTACCTTCTACTCCCAAATAAAAGGAAAATAAAAGATTGCTTTCAAGTGGTAATAGGACAAGCTTTAAAATAAAACAACTTGTGCTTGAAACTAGCTCTATGAAAAATGTGATGAAATAATACAAAATAACACTTATTAAACTGTTGTTTGAATTATGTTAGGAATAAGTAGAATTTTTAAAGAATCTTATGCTAATACATTGTGGCTATTATGCCAGTATTTTAATGCTTCTTCTTCTTCCTTTCCTCCTCCTCCTCCTCCTCCTCCTTACCCTCCTCCTCTTCCTCCTCCTCTACCTCCTCCTCCTCCTCCTCCTCCTCCTCTTCCTCCTCCTCTTCCTCCTCCTCCTCCTCTTCTTCTTCTTCTATCTTGTTCTTCATCATCTCCTCCTCCTACTCCTTCTAATCCTCCCCCTCCCCTCCCCCTCCCCCTCCTCTTCCTTTTCCTACTTCTTCATTGTTATTATTCCTATTCTAAATTGTCTAAATTTAGGCAATAGTGATTCATTTTTTATAATATATTATATGTGCTATATCAAAATCACACATATCTTATAAAAGATATACACAAAATCATATATAATGAGAGTTTATGTATAACATAAATTTATGTATATACATGAGATTTTTATATACATACACATATATGACACGTTGTGACACATGCATTATCATAAACTCTACAAATACCCTTATGTCTTGAAATCATCAAAAATTCCTTGTTATTGCACCACAAAATAAATGCAAATGCAACAGTGGTAATTCTAAGTAATCCACTGGTCTCTATTTGTTGGGCAACATGTGAGATTAGATGCTATGATTATCACTTAGAGCTTGAGTTTTAGGTGAAAGCAAATATCAGAATACATATCAATATCAAGATCTCATTAGGTAATGATAGTTCTTTATACAAATAAAAGATTACAGCCTTTCAAAATGGACTTTAAAATAATTAGGAAGCTTGGGAAAATAAGATCTCACCTGATTTTGAAAATGTTTCAGAAGTCATGTCAAGTTATTCATTTACTTTTGTTCTCATAGTTCACAGAAAAAATGTGAATGGCATTTACTCAGAGTTAAACTGAATTAGTATCATCGATGAGTGTTTCTTGTTCAAAAGACTCAGTGGTATATACCACATTCTGGTCTTCAGCAGTGCTGTGAGAATCAAGAATAGGCAGGCTATTTTCCACTGTTCATTCTGGAAGTAATGGCTAGTCTTCATTTTTATTAAGAAGGGTAGAAAAACAAATGACTGTCATCCTTGGAGATATGCATTTCAATGATAAAATGTGCTATTGTTGTGCTGCATCAATAATCTATTATGATTTTGATTTGCTTTCTGAAATAATTAAGTATAGTTGATCTTCACAAACATTCTGTTTTCTGAAGGAACTGGTTAATCTTTTCACTAATATTTTAGGTTTTAGGTATGTACGATTCTCATTTTGGAATTCTGTTTACAATGTAGGTCCAACCCTTTAATACTTATTGTAAATTGCAATATTTTATGATAAATTCATAAACAATAATTTGCCACCTTTCAGGATTTATCATACATTGCTATTGGGACGATTGAGTAAAGGCTAGTGACTTGATGTACACTGTTTAATTAGTAACTCTTAATATTTATTTGTGATTCTAATTCTTCCTAAATTCTTTCATCTTTGCTTAAGATAAACTGTCTTCTTCCTATGTCATGTTCTTCTATATCTCTCCATAAATCAATGTCATCCCAAATCAGAGATATTATTGAACGATCTTGAATCTGGTCAGTGATAGATGGATGTCCAAGTTTCTATTTGACATGTATCATTATCTAAAGATTTATGTCAATCATAATGTTAATTTCTTGTCCCCTATCTAGAAGATTTGCCTTTCACTGGTTTGCAATTATTGATTCTATATCAGAATATCCATCCCACCTCAACATCTGGCTCTTTACACAGAAAAAGGAAGGATGTGGGGGGAAAAAGAAGCTTCAGAGAAATGGTTCATTGTGTGGGATCATTTGTATATAATCAAGTTTTCAAAACCTAGATCTTGGAGGTGAATAATTTGTAGGAACTTTATGGTGCCATTGCAATTGCGTGTACCTTTTACTGTAGTTCAAGGTATAAAGTCACTAAAAGCTCTTTAGTCTTCTTCATTCATCCAGAATTCTTCCTGGGAAAGCTTCATAAATTATGACCTTTTAATCTGGGATAATATCACTTTCTATGAATTGTGCCATTAAGTTAATATTAGGGGACTTGCAATTTAGCACTTACCAAAATATTTCAGGAGGAAAATCTCCAGTTGATCTAATTAGGGGCCAATTGGTGGATCAGAATGGAAGTTTCTTTAGTGAGGGAAAAGGCAAAATTTCTTCCTCAATTCAGTTTATTGGTCCCCTACTGTATCTCCAGTGTCTTCCAGAATTACATACAGACCAAGGGAATTTATTTGATTTTGAATGATTATTCTTGTCCAGGCCCCTCCTTACGGAGAAAGAGGTAAATAACCAACTAATTGGAACCTGTGTCCCTTTCAAAACGCACTTGAAAAAAGAGGGTTATTCAATTTTCTGGGCTAGGTTGCAGCCAGTCATAAGAGGCATACTTGGAGTTCATATCCACAATTTCTGTGAAAGCATGGTTATTTACAACTCATCAGCCAAATATTCCACTGTTTCCACAGTTTCTGTCACCCATCCATCTTCTCCCAGAAAATGAGTAGATGCAGTTGTCTCAAAGCAGCCATTCTTCCATGCCATGTTCCCATAAGCGAGTGTCAGAGTTCAGGACCCGAGGCATTCTCAGGGCTTGACCATTTATGGAAGAATAACATATCAATTTGCAGACCAAAGCAACCCAGGGGAAAGTACTGACCATCGGGACTGGTTATTTCTGCAGTAATAAGGCAGTAGACAGGAAAAGCAGAGAAAGTAGAAAAGTGGCTACTAATTGCTATAATCTAATATCTACCTTTCCTGCCTTAAAAAAATAAACATATATGCCCAAACTTCTCACAGTTGTGCCTTACTCCCTTGGCTTCAATGTCCTTTTTTACCCTACTGTAATTTCCCACAGACATTAATTTCTTCTAAATTAGGCGACAAAGAGATACTCATTTTGAACCTGTCAATAGGTTTTACTGACAATTGAGAGTGTGAAATGCTTTTCCTGTCTTTGTTTTTTTTTCCCCATCATTTCTTTCTATTGTTCTAGAGGAGCTCCATGTTCTATGACAAAGAATTTATCTACCTTTTCATCCTGGATGGTGATATAGTTTGTTGTTATTTTAATCCAAGGGTCATATGCACAAAAGTGTACAGAGCTTATGCTGGGAAACAGCCAAAATCACAAGGGAGAAAAGAATAACTTGTTCTATTTTCGTGTACATCTCTTGAAAGAGGAGCTTGCTCCTATCAGCGGAAATTTTATAATTATTTGTTCTCCCAAATATCCTTTACTAATACTTCATCAAATATCGCAAGAAACCCACAGCTTCCTCATTGTTCCCCCAGAGAATAGATTTCTAAAACATGTCTCTCACAGAATGTTTCATAAATAAAACTAGTTCTCTTGAGAAAATGGTGGTAAAAACATAACATCGTCTCTTACTTAAGCAAGTTGCACAATGGAAGCTCAAATCACTCAGTGGTTCATATTACAAATTCTTTTTACAGCATCTTATAACTTCAGTGTGATTTAAAACACAGTGGATGAACATTGAGTCAAAACCTTTTAAAAAGGAAATAGTGAGACACTATTTGTTCATACTCTTTGTCAATCAGAACGAGTAATAGAATTGATTTGAACTGATTGGGAATAAGAGTAAAAAAAATAGACTGTGTGAACTAACAGACCTATAAACTAAAAGATAATAATATGTAAAACCTAGATTCCATGTATATTATGCATGCAATTAAACAACTATTACGTTTTGTATGTGTGTGTGAAAAAATCTTATTTTCAAGTTTCCGAACTAAACAAGTTATTGTCTTAATACACACAACCTATTTCTAGATTATATGGAAAAACCTAACACAATCATTTTTATCATAAAAATGAAATTTGTGGAAAAGACAGGCAAAAGACAAGGTACAGACTGATATCTGAGGCTTCTAACATATGTGGCTTTTCTTCCAAAAATATGTAAAAGTTCATAAGACTGCATATAAAAAATTTACCATCCTATCAGAAAATTGCACCAGAATAATTTGCAGAGGACAAAAACTGAAAGGGATAGTTCAAGACCCACAACTTAAAAATAAAATGGGGCCACATCTAAAATAGAATACATCACTACTGCTGAGCGTGATGGATCTTGTAGCAGAAGTTCCATAAAAGATAGATATTTGGAAAAGGCATTTTAAAAACTTTAGAAGGTAACATAGTATTTACATTCCACATTATATTTATGACATAGCTTAACAAATGCCTATAAGACAATAAATATGGGCAACAAATAAATTCTCAGACACATAGAAAACTTGAAAACATGGTCATTACAACGGACTAGAATAATGAACGCCATGCTTTCAAATCTGTCAAATCTGTTAACTATGAACATAGGCCTAGCTTTTTTTCTAAGTTAATTCACAGGGCTCTGATTGTCCAAATTTTTTTATGTTTAAATGTTTGAAATCTCCAACTCAATACTACATTTCATTTAGCCATCTATAAACATACATTAATATTAAAATATTCATTGGAATGAAAAGATTAAATTTATGCTTGTGATTAGCTTGATAGAGGGTAAGGAAGTAAAAGAGTAAGGGTTATGTTTTAGGGGAGATTACAGTTTTTCTCCAATACTTTTTAAACTGTTTAAACAATGGATTGTAAGAAGTAGATTTGTTGTAGTAAGAAGTTAGTCATGCATTTGAAAACTTTCACAAACTAATTTTAGTAATATAAAATTATGGCTAACTTTTGAAAAGCCAATGTCATAATTTATTGGAGTGGCTACATTTTTATCCAGTAATTGCTAAAAAAATCTTCCTGCAGTACGAGTTAGGCAAGACAATACAATTATTGTTGATTTTGATATTGTCTTCAATTTTATTTTTATATATTTTTTCATCAGAAACACAAATGCCAAAAGTGAATAGGTTAAGATTACCTGAAGTTTGAATACACAGATTCTCAATTCTCTTAGATGACTAAAAAGTGAATTTATTTAAATATTCTACTTTTTCTGTAAACAGTTTTTTTAAGTACAGTTTATGAGGATTCTAAAAATCTTTCTAGACTATGATTGAAATCATCTTCCTGGGCATTCATTCTTCTTAACTCTGCTGTTCTAGAATGAAATGGTAATCATATATACAACTTTCAAATATGGAACTTATACATTTTCATATTTAATCATCATTTGCTTTGATTCATTTCTGCTTATCTCCTTAGAAGAGGGGAAATGAACAGTATATGTTCATTTTATTCTTAATTATGCAGTATCTTGGACATTCACTCTACCAATAGACTGAATTGGAATGTGAGTCAAGCAGAATATATCTTAATATTGCCTCATTGGTTTAGATGCCAATGAAATTTCCTATCAAATGTCACTATATGCAGAAGAGCTGACAGGAATCATTGAATATTAGTCTTCCAGAGTCCATCCGCATAATCTCGCAACAGTGTCTCGTGCATGTTTTAGAAAGTTGGGACAAAGACAAGAAATCCCCATCAATTATGGAGAAAGGTCAGTTTAGATGAGGCTTTGCAGCCTGATGGGGGAGTTTGCATCCTTTCAACTGTCATTTTAATGTGAATTGAGATTCCCGAAATAGGGAATTGTAAAATGTATTGCAATTTATACTGTTATACTGGATTTTAATCCATAGAAAGTAGTTGTTGATATGTTTCTCTTTACTCCATAGCCAAAGCAAGATTAAACTGTGAGAGAGGTAATTGTAGTTGGTTATTTTGGGTTCATTTAGGGAATTGGCTGAGTTTTGATTTCAGTTTGAGTTGGGTTGGATTTGTGTTTTCTTTCTTCTTTTTCAGATGTCAGGGTTTACTATACATGGATATTTATAAGTGAAGGTAGCTTAGATTCTGGAAATATGTGATATGAAACATATTACCATGTTAACAAATATAAGCAGTCCACCATCAATATATTTTCTGCCCCAGCTACTAATAAGGCATGTCCCCATATCTGAATAAAATTATGTGATGCAAGACATCATCATAAGAGTGTGCAATACAAATCCCTTGGGAAATATAAAAATAATGCTAAATATGGAATGCTATATTATCATTATGTGAATGCATACATGTCTCTTTGTTCTTGCATAGAATTTACATTAGAAGAACTAAGTTGTAGGCCACTGGTGGCTCAGGCCTGTAATCTGAGCTACTCAGGAGGCAAAGATTTGAGGATTGTGGTTTGATGGTTTGAAGCCAGCCAGGCAGGAAAGTCTTTGAGACTCATCTTCAATTAACGCCAAGAAAACTGGAATTCATGCTGTGGCTGAAAGTGTTGTACAGCACTTAGTGTTGATTGAAGAAGGAGAGGGATAGTGCCTAGGCCCGGAGTCCAAGCCCCAAAACTACTGACCAAAAGGAAAAGAAAGAATGAAGGAAAGAAAGAAAGAAAGAAAGAAAGAAAGAAAGAAAGAAAGAAAGAAAGTGTGACATTCATAACACAAAATAGAGAGCTAGAGCTCTAAAGGAGAACACTTTTATTTAATTAGAGTAATTTGATACTAATTTGGAACGGATTACTATTACCATTTTGTTTGTTTTATGAAATTCATATTATAGGCAAAAATAAGGGTCATACAAAAACCTATTTAATAATCAAATTATACCCTTACAAAAATTTACCAAAAATGATAAACACAACAAATGGCAAATATAAGGCCTTCCGTGTGAGTAATTATTGTAAGTGTGGATCTATTACATTATTATGTATTATATACTATCCAATCAAAATAGAGAATGTATTATCTCTCTCCCTCCCACTTTCTCTCTTTCTCTCTCCTAGTCAATGGATTCTGTATTAAAAAAGAGAATTATGTCATATACTGTGACACATACATGAATATTGATGATGTTGAGTTAAGTAAAATAAGGCAGTCACAAGAGAAAAATGTTGTATGAATGCAATATTATAAGATATCTAAAACAGTCAAACTCATAGACACTGAATGGAATTGTTGTTTCCAGATACAGAGAAGCATCAGACATGGGAATTTTTTCTGTACTGCATAGAGATTTGGTTTTATAAGACAGAACGTAGAAGAGATTTGTTAGTGGATATTGAGAGTCTAGCCAATAGTGCCTAAATGAACGCATATGTGTTGGATCCATATTTTTAGACAGACTCAGCCAGGCAAATTTATGGAAATTCTTCCATTTAGGTTTTATGTGCTAATAAATGCCATGAGTTTATTTACAAGAAGATTTAAGAACTTCCTCCTTCATATTTATGTTATGTACTTGATACTGCCATAATGATGGGCTGCAAAGTTTCTTTAAAAAAAAAACACCATTTCCCTAGCAGAGTATAAAATTAACCCTCAAAAATCAACCTCCTTCCTCTATGTGAACAATGAGAGGAGTCAAGGAGCAATCAAGAAAGCAACTCCTTTTTCAATAGCCTCAAAGAAAATACAATACCTAGGAATAAACTTAACTAAGAATGTAAAGGACTTTTATGATGACAATTTAAAATCCTGAAAAAGGAAATAAAAGCACAACTGAGGAAATGGAAAAGCATCCCATGCTCCTGGATTGGAAGAATTAACATCGTGAAAATGAAAATCTTGCCAAGGGCAATCTACAAATTTATTGCAATACCCACCAACATGTTGGCTTCCACCAACATTTTTTCCCCTCTAAATAGGACAAAGTATTTCCTCCAAAGTAAGTTTGATGGCCAATAAAAAAAAAAGAAATCACAATATTTCTGACCTCTTCTCTTTGTTGCTGAGAGCTAGTAAGTTTTCCATGATTACGAGGGCATGATTTCTGACTTTGTATTATAGAATATAATATGTATTTGCATAAAAGTATTAACCAAACTATCAACACCAACTCCTCCCCACAGACACAGTCAGTTATTCTGATCACTACAGAACAGAGAGGTGGGGCCTATTAAAAATACAAAAACTAAACTAAACTAGAGCCAATCTGTCCAATTTGTGGTTTATGGAAATTTATCCTAACTAGTCAAGCCACTGTTTGAGCCTGTGTGAAAAGTGTGTTCCTTTGGATAACTCAGACATTTCTCTTTTTCAGCATTCACTAACATAATCATTAACTTTTTAAAATAACTTCTAATTGATTATTCGTGCTATATTTTCTGAAGATTTCCATGTCAACATTTAGGCAAGTGAAATGTGAGTGCCTTTGCAAATAGGGGAATAAATGTGTAACTTGAACATTTTTATAATAATCACATTGTTAAAAAAAAAGAAAGAAAGCATTCCGGGGAGTTTTTAATGGGTCTAATAGAGGCCTAGAGACTCAGGGGAGCAGAAGGCTATAGGCCAAAGAATTTCAACCATTGGAGAAGAAAAACTAATGGCCCATTAAAGCACACCCCGGAGTGCTTTATCGTTGTCATTGAAATTAGAATATATGTCTTTGTTTTAAAATAGATTGCTGTTTTGATGACATTTGCTGCTTTTTCTCCACTGATTTATTAGCACCTTAAAAGTTCAAGCAAAAATTAAGCTACAACAGAAGCAAATTAAACCTTTGGTTTCAAAAAGAAATCAGATGCATTATGGCCATTATTTTGCCAGTATAAAGTTATACTATAATCCAATTATTTTACAAAAGGACTTAGATAGTAGGGATTTGGGTGGTGGAAAGTTAACATAACCATGAGAAATGTGATGCCTGCAACAAGTTTATGTTTATTGATCTCAGATATTTAAGTAAATACTCAAATTTCTCTAACCTTCTATTGTTTCATTAGGAAGATTCTAACATTTAAATTAAACCATAAAATATGTGCGTGGTACATGCATGTTGAAAATAATAAAATTAATAACCTTTATAAAGGAAATTTTCTGCAGGCTGGTGAAAGCTAGGTCTTCTTCTGGGAAAAAAAATAAACTTTCTATTGCAATTATTAACTGCTGGATACCGTTGAATCAAATATATGTCGGCAATTCCTCTATCAATTAACAGAGACAAGAGCACATTCTCAACTTTAGTTAAAAATTACTGCTGGGGCCAGGAATGTGGCCTAGTGGTAGAGTGCTTGTCTAGCATGCATGAAGCCTAGGTTTGATTCCTTGGTACCACACCAACAGAAAAACCTGAAGTGGTACTGTGGTTTGAGTGATAGCCTTAGGAAAGCCCAAGGAGAGTCCCTAGGAGTTGAGTACAAGACACAGGACTGACAAAAGAAATAATGATAGAGGGCTCCAGTCGATCTATAAGGGAGAGAGGACTATTTCTCTGCAAAACAAGAGGGACTGTTGGGGTGGAAGACAATGAAAATGTAGTGAACATTGTCCTTTCTTCTTGCAAGCTCAAAAAGGGAAGCACCAAAGAAATATGGAAGATTTGTTCTCATAAATTTACCTTCCCATAAAATGCTTGTCTCTAGAGCTTGAGATGTTTTCTTGTTTGTTTGATTCTATCACTTCTCTACAATTTGTTACTTGTGTGTTTTTTGTTTTTGTTTTTTGCCAGTCCTGGGATTGAGCTCAAGGCCTGAACACTGTCCTTGGATTCTCAAGGCTAGCATTCTACCCGTGAACCTCAGCACCACTTCTGGCTTTTTTCTATATATATGGTACCAAGGAATCGAACCATGTTATATTTATATACAGCTTTCCTTAAATTGCAACTCCTTTATACAACTACTTAAAGATAATTTAAAAAAATTAAAGTCAGGGGCTGAGACTTTGGCCTAGTGGTAAGAGTGCTTGCCTAGCATGCACAAAGATCCGGGTTCGATTCCTTGATACCACACACATAGAAAAAAGCTGGAAAAGCTGGAAGTGGTGGTATGGCTCAAGTGGTGGTACAGTGCTAGCCTTGAGAAAGCACAAGGATCAGTGCTCAGGCCCTGAGTTCAAAGCCCAGGACCGGCAAAAAAAATAATAATTTTTAAAAAGTTAAAAACAAAAAGAATCCTAAATCACTTTTTAAAATCAATTTGAAATGGACATTTCTCCTTTATGATGTAGATTATATATATATATTAGTAATGTCAATAGATTTTTTTCTCTTATTAACTTGCAGATATGCTGCTCAAGAGTCTATATATTTTTCTCACACACATCAAATTCATTTTGTCTTTAATCTACTACTCAACAAATGGAACTGTCTATCCATGGGTATAATCTGCAAAAGAAATCAAAAGTAAGAGAAAAGATCATCTCACAGACTAGTGGAAACTGTTGAGTATTTTTCTGTAAATTTTAGAAAGCATCATGGATCATAGTTAAATCCTGTTTTCAAATTATATATTTCCTAAAATATTTGTTTCTGATCTGAATTCTCAATCCATTCATTTATATTGCTTTTAATTACAAAGGAAGTTCAATTTGTGTTTGTATCCCAGCTATAGAGAGGGGGCCATAAGGAAACTCAAAGGATAAAAGTGATAGAACATGATGGTAATAACCTGCCACTTTAATTGACCTCAGCCTCCGTGGTTGCCAGCTGCAGGAAGCCAATGCTGCTTTTTTCCATTTTTACTTAGTTAAAATTAGTCATTTAACACAATTCGATTTTCAATTTATATGCAATACATATATTGACATTACAAGTATAATGTGGTTTGATAGTCAAATAAAGATGCATACCTATTGAAAATAGAATACTGAAGCAAAAAACTTTATTCTACAAATTAATCACATTTATACTCTAATTAGACATTGCCAATTGCACCAGTAGCTAAGTTTGCTCAGTAAATGTGATTTTAACTTCAACTCTAGAGAAGAAACTAAGGGGGGAAAAAGAGCTTTTTTTTCCCCTGAAGCCTCCTGGTCTTATTAATTTTTAGACAAGAATCTAAAGTTTACACATAGATAAATTAGATAGCAAAGAAGAATTTGGTAATCTTGCAATGCAGATATATTATTAAAATAAAATATGGTTCATCTAGCTTCTCAGCTGATAATTAATATTTTAGTAGTTAATAAGTAATAGAATTTCATGCAAAAGTGGGAACTAACTCATTTGTTATTTCTGTTTATTTCAAAAAATTACAAGAATGCAATTAAATGTGGAATCTGAAATATATTTCCTTATAATTGGCAATTTGACATTATTAGCTGTGCTTAGATGTATCAGGAGAGATTGGTTGTTCTTTAATGTCAATTTTATTAACATTTTAGAATATCAAAAGCAGTCTCATAAAATATTTGCTAAGTTAATAAATTTTGGTGATAACTTTCTGTTCTTTGTGATGTTGCTAAGACAGGTAATAAGCAGAAGATTGATCCAGCAGTGACAGGATGAAAGTATGCAAGGCAAAGTGAACATTCTAGATCAAAATTGTACCAACTTCTACAAGATATATAGATACAATTAATTTCCTAAACTCCTACAAATCCTTTAGCCACTTTTGTTTTATTCATATGCTACATTTCAATGTGATTCATGCTAGACTTACTTCCTCACTAAAATTTAATTCTTTTTTTTTTCTATTTTTGATTAGTCATGGGACTTGAACTCTGGGCCTGGGCACTGTCACTGAGCTCTTCAATTCAAGGCTACCTCCAAACTCCTTGAGCCACATTGCCACTTCTGGTTTTCTAGAGATTAATTGGAGATAAGAGTCTCATTGTCTTTAGTGCCAGGGCTGATTTGAACCACGATCCTCTTATCTCAATCCTTTACTCAGCCGCCTGAGTAGCTAGGAATACAGGTGTGAGCCACCAAGCCTGGCTAAAAATAAATTATTTAAAATGACTTACTTATCCTAATTAACACCTTGCCATTTTCTTTAGCCCTATTCTCCCTAGTTCATGGCAAGCATGACATTACTTCTGCTTCGGAGATAAACTTTTTTTTTTTTTGAACTCTGGCTAGTTCTCTACCATGTTGAGCCACAGCACCACTTCCAGTTTTCTGGTAGTTAATTGGAGATAAGAGCCTCATAGACATTTGGGCCTAGGCTGTCTTTGAATTGCAATCCTCAGAACTCAGTCTCCTGAAAAGCTAGTATTATAGGTGGGTTATTAATTCTATATGTGCCATATAGTCCTTTTTGAATGTGTCATATTTCAAACATACTGAAAAACATGCACACACACGCACACACACACACACACACACACACACACACACACACACACACATGCACCATAAAAATGTCCATTCTACAATCAACAGAACTTTAGTTGTTTCTCATGTCTTGGCTATTGTGCCAGTGCTGAAGATATTTCCCCAAAATGGTGACATTATCCCCACAATGACATTTGTAGATTATATAGTAATTGTATTTTACATGTTTGGGAGCATTACTAATATTTACAGTAGAGGCTATACCAAGTTCCATCCTTGCAGAAGTGTAGAAATGGTATTGTTCTCTACATGTCTTTGCCTACATGTTTTAGCTTCAGTCTTTCTAATGTGTGAGAACAGTCATGCAATAGATGTGGTGGTTAAACTAATAGATCTGTTGGCATACAAAAATCCTAACCATTTATGTAAACTAGCTTCTACCAAATGAAGAAAATTAGCACTAATAATGTCTTAATGGAAAAGTCTTAAAAAATGTATTGAGTTTTACTATTGATCGTGCTTTGGAAATGCTCTCTTCAAGTCACTTAGAAGTCAGAAGCAATACAAACTGAGAATATAATTAATACAAAGAGGAAGACATGATTGACTGACTACCACATTGTCATCTTAATTAAAGTCAGTTTTAAAATTGGAGAAGTTCTATACTTTTCCAAATGGAACATATAAAATACAAGACAAAAATGATTTTAGGCTATAGACTGTGATTAATATTACTGTTAGCTAATACAACGTGTGGGCAGGAGCATGGCCTAGTGGTTAAGTGTTTGCCTAGCATGCACAAATTTCTGGGTTTGATTCCTCAGTACCTCATACACAGAAAAAGCTAGAAGTGGTGCTTTGATTATAATGGTAGAACACTAGCCTTGAGAAAGCTCAAGGACAGTGCCCAGAACTTGAGTTCAAGCTATGGGACTGGCAAAAAAGAAGAAAGAAAGAAGAAAGAAAGAAGAAAGAAAGGAAGAAAGAAAGAAAGAAAGAAAGAAAGAAAGAAAGAAAGAAACAAAGAAAGAAAGAAAGGGAAGAAAGGGAAGGAAGGAAGGAAGGAAGGAAGGAAGGAAGGAAGGAAGGAAGGAAGGAAGGAAGGAAAGAAAGAAAAGAACAGAAAGAAAGATGTGTCTAGCAACCAAGATATCAACATTCTCATTTCACTAATAAATGATTACAAAATTGGCTTTATATAAGCCTTATGAAAAAGATTTCAGATGACTTAGACATTTGACCGGGAATACTGGCATTTTTCTGCCTACTTTCTGTCATTAGACACAAGTATATCATCAAAGTTGACTGAAAATGTTAAGAAACATATTTTAGGAAAATATAGGAAGCTCCTGTAGAGTAAATTCAACATCCATTTTTTAATAGAGCTCACCATTTAATGATACCCAATATAGAATGCTTATACTCTAAGTCTTTCCGTGTAGTAAGCCAAACTCAAAGGAACATAGGCTCAGTGGTATCCCTCATTTGTCATAATCAGTAGAAATTTTGGGCTCTCCTAGCAGAGATTTACAATAAAGCAAAATCTAGATATATAAGGCCATATAGCATGACACTAAATAAAAGGACATCTAGGAAACAAAAGCCATATAATGAGTGATTGTTGTCTTTAATGTACTATGTTATCTCTCATCTCTTTTGTTGTCCCTTGGATATCTCATATTGTTACAATATTTCACCTGGTTATCTGATGTATATATGTGTATTTGGTTATTTGAAGTTGATAGGGAAGGGAGGAAAACAAGATGAGGGATGGGGTTGAGGGGGGATAAATGGGGACCAAGACATGAGAAAGGTTATCAATGTAAGTGAAGTAATGCACCTTCTGTCTGGTGAATATAATGTAACCCTTCTATTAATTACAATAAAAATATATGAAAAAAGAATGCTTATGTTCGTAGCATCTTCAGTGCTATATCTCCACATATGATATTGACTTGGCATTGCAACATCACTGTGAATTCTCTTAGCTCAATATTTATGGATATTTGCATATACGAGTTAATGTACATATACACTTCTTTTCATTTTGCTGAAATGGGCTAAAATGAACTATGACTAAACCATTATATAGAAATATGCCCAAAGGGCAGATCTTGGTTCCTAATTCTATTCTCTGAGAGAAGGAAATGCACATGTTTTGGTGGGGTGGTGGGGAGAAATAACTACTTCAGAGCATAGAGGAAAGATCAGCTGTGGAAGAAGACATCGTACTTCAAGATATAAATGTAAGTTCAGGGGGTACTAGGAGTTTGGGCTAGTGGTAGGATGTTTGCCGGGGTTTGATCCTCAGTAACACATACATAGAAAAAAGCCAGAAATGGTGCTGTGGCTCAAGTGTTAGAGCTCTAGCCTTGAGAAAGCCCAAGGACAGTGCTCCAGCCCCCAGTTCAAACACCAGGATTGGCAAAATAAATAAAAAATAAATAAATGTATGTTGGTTATTCATGGAATGCAAATGAAGGAAACTCCATTTGTCTCTGTTTTCTCACTATAGTATTATAGAATCTCAGTTTACCTGGGAGTCAGAAGAAGATTGTAGGTGTTGAGGAGAAATGGAAAGTTGTAAAGATATAACTGAGGAGAGTTAATAATATTAGAATTTAATATGAGCACAATTAAAGATCCTATTGTCATTTCAGTCATTATATTGAGAAGGTAGGCAAGCCTAAAGGATAATGCTCAGTATGATAATATATGAGTTAGAAATATTACAGGGAGAATAACAGTACTTAAAAACTCAAGTCTCTAATGAGTGATCCATTCATTATTTCTATCAACTTCATCCATCAATGAGATCTTACTTTTTTCCCCTTTCCATTCTTCAGTTTCTCTTGGGTTGGAGAGTGGGAAGATGGAAGCTTAAAGTTTATTGAGAAAACTCTGTAGTGAGAATGATCTTCTCATTACCTAGAATTCATCTCAAGACTAATTGTCTTAATTATACCTGAAAGTGCATCTCTACTTTGGGCCTTCACTATCCCTGTAGACATAAGTGCCTTTATTGGTTATTTCCAACGTTACCAGTACTTCACAGGCAGAGCAGGGGAGCTCTAAAAGCCTGATGAGGATTCTTGACAAGGAGCATTTAATGTTGATGTGAGCCTAACGAGGAATAAGAACTCTTCTGCAAATTGGATTCTGATGTCTCCAATCAATCAATGGGGATCACAACACCCCTGCCTCAACATCTGAAAGTCAACATATTCTTCAACTACTTGGATGGCTTTGTTATGCGAAATAAAGAATCTGTGTGATGGTAAGTCTGTGACATGTGTAATCAGTGAGCGTCAGGATTCCTACAACAAAAAAAAAAGAAAAGAAAAAGGAAAAGGGATTGACTTAAAATATTGTCAGACATAAATATATTTCATAGGTATGTGTATCATCTGTACTCTCATTTATTTCTTGTCTTTTCCTGTTCATCTCTTTCTCTTCCAAACTGCCATTATCAATATTCTTGGGTTCAAATATTCGCTTCGTGAATTACCAAAGTTGTAAACCTGTGGGAGGTTTGTTTTTTTTTTTTTTTCTTTATGTTTGAGAGTGTCTTGAATGATAGGCAAGTTCCCTACCACTGAACCACCCTTCTAAGCATCAGGTTTCCTCAATTCAAAAGGCAAGATTTATTTTCTAATACGCTGGTGGAATTAAGAGTAAGACCCACAGCTTCATGCTTTCTAGGCTTGCTTTCTTTCCTGGGACTACCTTCTGCTGAACGTTTTGAAAGACAGAATTTCACAGACTCTCCTGTCCGGGCTGGTTTTCAACCAGGACCCTTCAGAGTTCCAGCTTCTGCACGGTTAGGATTACAAGTATGATGCACCAGTTTCAAAGGCAGGAATTTTTGACTGAGAATTCTAATGGACTTTCCTAAATTATTAACTCTCATGGGTTAAGTCGAATGTATGGGGATATATAACTGTTTTTTCTTAATTAGAAAAATGAATGTGCATAACCTAAAATTGTCAGATATCAGTGACTACATTGTGTACAATGTAATATATATATTAGGTTTTATATAATATTGTAATATATATATATATATATTAGGTTTTAATTCTGACAGTGTACAATCAAGAAAGTCCAAGAGTCTCTTCTTTCCAATTAATCTAACCACCAGAAAACTGGAAGGAGCACTGTAGCTCCAATCGGTAGAGTACTAGCCTTGAGTGACAAAGTTCAGGGACAGTCCCCAGGCCCAGATTTCAAGCCCCATATCTGGCAAAAACAAAGAAAGAAGCAAAACTCTATCAGTTTCATTTCACATGTGACCGGAACAATTAACCCCTGGCAAATCGCACAAAAACTTACACAAACCTTCAAAGAGGAAACATAAACCATTAAAAATGCAGTGGGCTGCACAGGAGGAAGAATTTTACTTCATTACAATACTTACAGTTAACTGCTGTTAGACTATAATTGTCTCTAACTGACACTGATATAATCTTCTCAAGTCCCTGTTTGTTCACTCTCAAAAAAGGACCCAGGACACAAATCTCATTAAGGAGAATCTTGAAAAATCCTTAAGAAATAAAAGGAATTGTGGCACATTAGATTTCATTGTATACAGTCCATAAAGTGTAGATTCAATAAAGAATATTCACATAGAGGTATTTTTGAAAACTGAACATGTGGAAAATAGCCAGTAGAAGTTGAACCCATCTAAACTCACTGAGCACAAAGGAAGTCTCAAAGTATGGTAAACTGAGAGAGAGCTCTAACTGAAACTTCCTTCAGCATTAAAAAAAAGATGTGGTTATCACACTGACCACCTTTTGATGAGAGCTACCTCTGAAAGGTGACATGGATTGGGAAAATCTATTATTTCATTTAATTAAGTCAATCCTTCATGAGTGCTATGGCTATAAGAAATCATTCCTGAGCATTCCCAGAATCTGAGAAAATCACTTTGAATTTCAGACATTCAATATGAATGATAGACCATAGAAAAAGTTTGTCCTGACATAAGAAGAAATATTAGAGAAATATTATCCAGAAGAGATGTTTAATTTTGATCTTAATCTTAGACTCTAAAGTTCTGAAACTACTATTAAAGTGCATACACACACAACACACACACACACACACACACACACACAAGCACACAAAGTCAGTCACTCCAAAATTAGACATTTCATGTTTGATCTCATACTATCCATATAGAAGAGAGCTCAGAGATGAATCATTGCACTGAGGTACTTTTTCTGTTCGGAAGAGCTAATTTCACCTAACAGATGACAGCTTTTCTAGTATATATGTATTGCTTCTGTGACATCATCTAGACTTTAGTTGAGGCATATGCTTTGAAGAAAATAATATTAGCTCATCAACATTAGGAGGTCACAACAATTATTTGAATTTAACCATTTAAGGAAGAGTTATCACAACATTCTGTTTTTTCTAACTACAGCTACAGAAATTTGCTTTGTGTTGACATTACTTGTTCATATATTAAGCCTTCTTTTCTTCTACAAATGACCCCATAATGGCTGATCTGAAGCCTCTTAGGCAATTGTTTGCAGATAGTAAGCATCCAGAACTCTTTGGAATACAAGTTACCAGCATGAATTTACCTTCCCATACTGTTGGTTTCCACAGGTGTTAGCTCCTTTGCTGGAAACTAGATTCTTAGACAGACATCAATGGCCTTGTATAATAATCTATTCCTGTTCTGTTGTTTTCTGTCCTGGCCTTTTATTAGCACATAGGTGATAATGTGGAACTACTTCATTAACTTGAGGTTAGCTGACAGCCATTTCACTTGACACTTAATGCACAAGAGAAAGTTTCACTTCATTAAAACACCTACACTTAACTGCTATTAGACCATAATTGTTTCTAACTGACACTGAGTAGATTGTTTGAGTCACCAGATATGTTTGCTCCTATAAAAAGACCCAGGACATAAGGTCGATTAATGAGAAAAAGAAACATACTGAAGATATGCCATTTAGGAAAAGACTAAAAGCTTACTCTCCTGTTACAGTAGAAACAGACCAAGGTATATAAGATTGACTCTTCTTTTATCTAAATTAGAACAAATAATAAGAAATTTATTATATTCACAAACTGATATTTTATTGTCTTCTCTAGCATGGAGAATGCCATCCTTTCTCTAGTTCATCCAAGATCTATAAAACATATTATTTGATTATTATTAATGTCAGTTATATTCTTTAAGGAGTGAGTAAATAAAGCACAATGCATTGCATCTGCCATTTCACAATCTTTCTTATTGTCTACTTTGATATTGCAGATCTCAGAAAACTGGGAGTGAAGTTTCATTGCTTGGCTGAATTCTCCTGGTAATACAGCATGAGTTCAAAAGCCAACTTCACATAAATGTCTCCACTGTGTATTTGCACTGTATACCAGCCATAACTTTTGGCTAACTCATATCCCTTGAAAATGATATGGCTTATATGGTCATTGACAGCACTAAGCCTACTTGTTGTGACTTCAATGCAAAATAGAAAGTGTCACTACAACAAAGAGTAATATTGTCACTGTCATTGATGCTTGGGTTCATACAAACATATAGCGATATAGCGTTACCTTGAGAAAGTCACTGATTTTGATACTCTGTATGATCAATAAATTTGCCACATGTTTATTTTCTGCATTTGAATTCCGTGTTACATTGAAAGAAGAGTGATGTTTACCAGAGATAATCTAGAAGTTACAGAAAAAATCATAGTAGATTTATACGGAATACTTCTTGTTAACACATCTACCTGAACTAAGCAGTTCAGAGGAATCTAAGGTTTCTTGATAAGCTCTGCATAAATTGCACAAACTATCTTGCTTCAACATTTCCTTCAAGTTGATGTGCATTTCCTTCGATTTTCAGAAATACATTATGTCAGAGTGGCCAAATGAAAAGGTAAAATAGACCCAGAGATCCAGCCAATATAATGAGAAGCATCCTGTTTTTAAATCTTAAGAGTCAAATCAGGAAAAATCCATGAACCATATGTAAATTTACTGCAGATTTACTTCTAAAAAATTTGACTATGTGTTTGTGAAATACCATGTGAAAAAGTCAGTTAAGTGATTCCTTCCAGGCCTCATGCTTCATTGATTGTGTGTTTAAAATTCCATAGTCAAGTAATAAATCTATTCTTCTAATTCTTCTCTTACCATCTTAACCACAGAGAAAAATAGCCTTTGTGTGATTATTAGTCTTCTAAGGAATGCATTGCAGTGTGTTTGTGTGTGCCTGCGTGCGTGTGTGTGTGTGTGTGTGTGTGTGTGTGTGTGTTGAAGAGACAGAAAGGTAACAAAAAAAAGAACACACAGACTGAATTTACACAGGTCTGAATTCTTCTCTTTGAGAATGTGACAGACATTGATATCATCGATAAGGACACATACAAGGAAGCCATAAGGTCTTTGTTGACTTGTTTATCACCCAGAATTTTCCAGGTTCCTTTCAACCTTTCATTTAATGTTTCATTTATGACCTTAATGTCCATTATTGTACCTAACATCCAGAGTCATTGTGATATCATGCAACAAATAAATCATTTATTATTATGCATGTAAATTCAATAAATAATTCCTAGTAGTGCCTTTCTTCCTTCTTTCAGTATTCTATGGCTGAGACTTGATTGTAGGGCCATGCAAAGACAAATCACGCACTGTACATTACAGAAGCACCCCAAGCCTTCCACTGGTCCTTAAGAGACAGCAGAATTAACTCCTTAATTACTGGACAGATTCATCTCTTACCATGTGCAGAACCAACTGTGAATAATACGTTTTTATTTTTCATGTTGTCAAAAAATAGTGGTGTTGGATTAGCAATCCAGTCGAGTAGGTATACATAGTACATCAGTAAAGCATGTGTAATATGCTTCCAAGAGTTAACAGGAACCTATTAACCCATCACATTTGAGTCATGACATTATTAATTAAACTGTCTGACGATATTACTAGAGAAAATGAAACCTCCCAAGAGAAAATGAAGTATTCCATCCTAACTCAAAGAAAACAATGATAAGATCAGGTAGAAAACCACTGGTACTTTATTTTAGTTTTATTCTCTTGAACTTTATTATTAGAGGTAACCTAAGTGTAGAAAACTGTCTGTTATGATATCAAAGAATTAGATAATTAATCCTTGAGATTCTCTATGTTGTACTTGTAACTTGCAGGGCAAATGGACATAGCAACAAAATTACTTATATGGAGTATAGATAAAACCATAATGTTCTGACATTGGAAGAATGAAAATGCAATCATAGCTAGCAGACAATTATGGTGCCATAAAGGTAATGAGTTAATTATTATATTAATTGGCAGGTTAATGGAACTGTAATGTGGATTTTAAAGTTTGCATTTTATATATAGGAAAATAACATATTATTTTTTTCTCCAGATATAATATCCATATAAAAACATAGGGCTTTTTTTAGTAGCACACAAGAAACATAACTCAGTGAAAGCACAGGAGACACCAAAATAGATAAATACTACTGAGAATGTTTCAAAATGAAGTATATGGGCCAGGAGTTTTGCCTAGTGGTAAGAGTGCTGTCTAGCATGCACAAAGAGCTGATTTTGATTTTTCAGTACCACATACACAGAAAAAGTGGGAAGTGGTGCTGTAGCTCAAGTGGAAGAGCTCTAGCCTTGAGAAAGCCCAAGGACAGTGTTCAGGCCCTCAGTTCAAGCCCCAGGACTGTCCAAAGAAAAATAAATACATGATTTAAAACATTTTATCAGTCTTGTTTCAAGTTTATTTTACTCATGAGAAGAAATAATATATGTGAAGATGTCACATGTACCTTAGTACTTGCTTTCTTTGTTATTTCTTTTAGGCTTGAATAATTTTGTTCATCATGAGCTAATACATTCCAATACCTCTTAACATTTTGCTCTTTTTCAAGGGAAACTTTGAGTGAGAAAAACAAATAACAAGAACACAACCTATGGCTGATTTTTTGGATATTAGCATGATTAATATAGGCCTGTGATAGACATGACTTCCAAAACATTCTTCAGTTATGGGCATTTAAAATGTCACTAATTTCTTAACCTTTCCTTTTACCAATTATACAATAATGCTTGATGATGAAGCTGATAGATTCTTCAACGAAGTTACAGCCATTCAACAATGATATAGCCATTTATTGTCCTAGATTAATAAGAAGGCAAATATTTTACTTGCTATTGGAATAAACAGAAGAAGAGGAAGAGGAAGCAGATGGAAGGAAGGAAGGAAGGAAGGAAGGAAGGAAGGAAGGAAGGAAGGAAGGAAGGAAGGAAGGAAGGAAGGAAGGAGGGAAGGAGGGAAGGAAGGAAGGGGAGAAGAACAAGAAGAATGAGGAGAGGAAGGAAGAGGGGTAGGAGGAGGAGGAGGGAAAGAGGACAAGGAGGAGAATAAATGATAAATAGATTCATATATGGTAAATCAAACCAAGTTATGCTTTCAGTGAAAGAAATTTCTGTAAAAGAAATATGAATACATCAACAACATCAATCATAAATTAATAAATATATTTTCTGATTCAAAAAGAAAATTATGTCTCATACAGTATTTCATGATGATGTGTCAGGTTCTACTGCTAACAACTTCTTATGTTCCTTGTTACTGGCACAGGATATGGAGAAATATTCTGAATTTCCAGAGTGATAGGATAGCTTCAAAGTAAGAGCCGTAAATTCCCATTGAAATCTTCCCCATCGAATGAGAATTTTCAGCTTCCTCTTTCAACTCAGTTTCTGGCCAACAGAAGTTTGGTTGCTTTGTTTGTTTGTTTGTTTTTCCCAAGACAGAGTTCCTGCACATAACCAGTAATTTAATAGAAATATTATGTTACCACAATTACTAACTTTGGGAGACGTTCACAGGATTCCCAGCATGATGAACAAACTGATTGACCAGGATGTTATCACATCCTGACTGTGCAGAGACAAAAGCTCATCCTCCTCTTATATTGAAACTCATCATCTCAACTGCAGCACAAGCACCTCCCAAACCCTTGCAGTGTCTACTGTGGTAAGAGTGCCAGGAGCAGCATTGATGTTTGCTTCTGGTTTTTACTTTTGGCATTTGCTTTTTGCTTCTGGTTCTTGGCCTCCAGAGTTTGGAAACTCCCAGAATATCCAGAGTGACAGGATTGAGATGCATATCTATTATTAGTCACAATAAAGCTTGTGTCCTTGCTGAGGAAAACCTCTCATTGCTTCAGCTGGTACCAGGGAAACAAAGCAGGAGATTAAAAGTGTGTGTGTGTGTGTGTGTGTGTGTGAGAGAGAGAGTGTGTGTGTGTTGTATTATTTTTTAATCTGCTACCACTTTTGAACTGTCCACAAGGGAGAATGGCTATATATTAAATTAGTCACTGATTAGCAAAGATTGAATTAGTCCTGCCTGCATAATGGAACTGTTCTTATTTTTTTTAATTTTTAATATTTTATTGATATTTTAAAGGTGATTCAAGGAAGGGCTCTAATTATATGTCAGATAACAGGTACATTTCTTTTTGGATATCACCGCTTCCCTTGTTCTCTCCAAGGTTTTCCTCCTCCACCCCTCTCCTTTTTGATCTAAACTCAGAATGTTTCCTAGAGCATCTGAGGTGGTGAATTCACCCACATCCGCAGAGTGCAATGCAAGCCAGAGTTATGTGTCCACATTTTCCTCTGCCTGGGACTTTCTTAAAACCTTTCTTGGGTTGTCCCGAGTGTGTGTGTGTGTGTGTGTGTGTGTGTGTGTGTGTGTGTGTGTGTGTGTGTTAGTGTGTAACTGGAGTTGGAAAGAGGAGAATGGGGATTCAGAGTTTCTCAACAGTTGGTCAGAAGGGCTGGAGGCCCATAGGGTGAAAGTCAGTTTTTTGAGACAAACCCCTCAAGTTATAAAATCTTGGTAATTATTGTCAGACAATAACTCTTGGTAGTTCCTCTGTATTCTTTTGGTCAGAATTATCAGGTGGCAGCTGTTAGAAGATTTGGTTGTTATAGCAAAAAAAAAAAATCCATGCTCCACACATTTGGTTGGTTTCTGTAGTTTGTGGAAGTAGAAATATAAAAGATATAAAAACTGCTTTAAAATGCTAAGGGCGATGTGATGGCACATGGATTCTTTGGATTAAAATTAGAGATTAGAGCCTTACCAGCAAGAGATAAAGGACTAGCACTTTTTCTACTACAGGAGGGCACACCAAGAATGGGTTATCTGAAAATCAGCAAGAGCCTTCAGCAGACATAGGACCAATGGGCATTTTTGTCTTAGAATTTCATTTGAAATAACTGCGAGAAATAGATACCAGTAGGTTAAACCATTAGCTGGTTTAACCACTTTATTATATATTGACTCATCCTAAGTCTCTGTGCTATGGATCTCTTCTTCTGGGTAGTCAGTGTAAATGTTTATTTTAAAATGCAAATAGTTTTGTAGAGTATTCTCCTAAGGTCAGTGACATTTTGTGAATCACACAATCCAAATGTAGGTCATGGGAATCTCTGAATTTGTTGTCATACAAGCAATTAAATATCAGAAGAAGTCCTTTAAACATAAATCCTGATTCTATTCCCAAATTGAATGGGTTTCTTGTGCAGTTGATTTCAGTGTTTTAAGTGATGTTCAATGACATTCTTTAGCTCTGAACTCAATAATCAGTCTTTAATCATGGTAATGCAAGATTCAAGATAATAACTGACTCTTGGTTTAAAAGATCACTCTCCAATTGTGGTATCCTATCTCCCTGTCCCCGCCACCAAGATATTATAGTACTTTAGACTCCAAGCTTGTCCTGGTAAGTGACTTCCCCTTCCACCACCTAATTTTATAAAAGTTCAGTTGTATATTTTATATTCATCCTTAAAGTGTCAACACCTGTAAGAAAATTAACTGAAAGAGCATAACTTAGGAACCATTTGCCTTAGGATGTCATTGAAGAAATGACAGCCTAAAATTTTATCATCATCTTCTTTTTAATTTTTTAATTTTTTTCCAGTCCTGAGCTTGAGTTCAAGGCCTGAGCACTGTCCTTAGACTTTCTCAAGGCTAGAGCTCTACCCCTTGAGCTGCAGCACCACTTCCGGCTTTTTATAATTATGTGGCACCGAGGAATCGACCCTGGGAATTCATGCATGCTAGGCAAACACTCTACCAAGATGCCAAACTTCCAGCCTTCATCACCCATCTTATAAAATGGCAACCATTGCAAAATCAAGCATAGATAGGTAGATAGATAGATAGATAGATAGATAGATAGATAGATAGATAGATGGATGGATGGATGGATGGATGGATGGATAGATAGACAGATAGACAGATAGATAGATAGATATGGTAAATGATGAGCAAGAATGACAATGAAGAGAGAAATGACACTTCCGGTCTGAGAAAAGTTTGGGAACATCAACAATCAACAAATGATTCAAGTACAAAATGTTCTTGTAACCATTGTTCTGATTCCAAGCAAAGCTGGACCACTACCGATGTACAGGCAGTGATGATCTGTGTACAGTTGTCACCTCTGCTGCAGTAGTAAATTCATCTGCAGATCTTCCTTTCAACTTTCTATTTTTATCAAGTAAGAGGGGAAAATTGAGCTGTTAGGAGGTTGCCTGAGAAATTTAATATAGTTTATCAGGCATTGTAAATGGGCTCTTGCTTTCGAGATCAGTGTCCCTCCACCATCTCTGCCTTCTCTCCCAACTTTGTATCGCCAATTTTCTGCGCATTTTGGGCACCCTATGACTTCTCACGTTGAATAAGTTCCTGAAAATGGACAGCAAGAGGTTTGGCAATTTTTTTTTTCTGGAAATCAGACCCCGGGAAATAAATTGGAAAGCAATCTTCCTTACCCTACTCTGCGAGCACCAGTCAAGAGCTGTTTCCTCTCATTTTTCAGCACCTCCAAGAAACTGAAGAAAGAAAAGTGGCCCAGAAAACCCTTCCTGACACAGACACTGAGAGAGAGGCACAGAGATAATGGTTTCTGTCACAGAACAGAACAGCTGGTGATGGCTTTTCTGCAGGAGTTATAAAAGCGAGGGCAATACACTTGGTGTGAGTTCTGTCACTTGCCTTTGCCACTGAGATTCAGCAAGCTCATAAATAAGTACTTTCCAGCTAATGCTGCTGCTGCCAGGACCCACAAAGAGGACACAACACATGTAGCTTCTGCTAACTCATGGGCACCAGCAAAGCAGAAGCCACTGCCTACTGAGCTTGAATCTCCAGGTAATGCTCTTAAGCTCACCAGGCCAATATTTAGGCTAAGTTTATTTGCTTGCTCTGGTTTCTGCCCCTGTTTCTATCACTGGTTTATTTTAAGTGCATTTTAAATTTCTTCTACTCTTCTATACTGCATTCTCTTTAAATGGTTGGAATACACTTCCTGAATACAGGAGATTGGTTCTAGTTAAACTTCTACAAATGAGAGTAAGTTCTTATCATGTAAGTTCTGAAGATTTACCTCGTTGGCTCTTCTTTCACTACTCCACAACCTTGCATCTTCCTGGGTTTACCAGAATTCTGACCTTTGTGGTCACCTCTGGATTCTAGTTTTTAACTAAAAATTCTGAATCCTAATTTTTAACCTTGGCACTCTTCTCTCATAATTCAATTTTTTACTTAAGACTGGCACACACCTGGGTTAACACCAGAAACTTCGTTAGAAATTTTAAAAAATTCTACGATGTCCTTCCATTTCTACTAAATTTCTTAAGGAAGTCTAGAGGCAAAACATGACAATACTTACTGTTTTTTTTGTTTTTTAAAGATGGGCTATTCAAGTGATATGGATAGGATGTACTAAATTCTCCTAATATAATAATGTTAGGTTCTGCATCAAAACATTTTAGATATCTCTCATATCCCTCTAGATGAGATAGATATAAGTAATATCTATCTCAACATAACATCTATCATATCTTTCTGGAGAGAGATGAGAGGTAGATAATATACATGCATAGATATAGATGTAGCTGTACATGTAAATATAAATATAGATGAGTCATATAGATGGTATAAATATAGATATAAAGTAATGCCTGTATCCTAAACACTTTAAAGAAATACCTACCTTCCAATTTTGTAAAAAGAAGGAAGAAAGGGGAAAGAAAGAAGAAAGGGCAGAAAAAAGAAAGGAATAAAGAAAATTAAGAATAATAACAGAAACTATTTAAGAAGACACATGGTATACTTCACTTCTGGTGAGGGGGAATCTTAGGACAAAAAGGTCAAGGGTTTCCAATGCTTTGAACAAATGAGGGTATTATAAGTTACATTATAAATTAGACTCCAGAGCTATGAATTCTAAGAGGCTATTTATAATAAATTTCATGAGAAATTGCAATATTGATATGCTTAGCACTGGTTGAATAGGTAAATGAATGTTCGTGAGGACAGTATTCTCCAAAGAATACTGAGAATTCTCAGTCATTAGTGACATGAGACAGACTACTAAGTGTTGTCCCATGGGACTGAGTTTTCTTCAGAATTTGTATTAAAGATCATTAAATTTCATTGTCCTTTAAAACATTAATATGCTTAGAAGTGTTGTGAATGGAACTAGTCAAAAAGTTGAAAATACAGTATCTCAGGATGTCTCTATAAACAAAGGCATAGTTTCAAGTTACTTTCGTTCCAGGAAAATTGTGCTCAAGTTGTATCAGTGCTTCAGAAGATGGAATACATGCTTCATGACTTCCACAATGTAAAATAAAAGTTAGAAAGTATGTGGTATGGGCAAAGAAGTTCACTGTTTTACAGTATTCATTTTTACTTATATGCAGAATAATTCAATATAATCAAAGACAAAGCTAAAACACTGAGAACCTAAGTGACCATTAATCAAGTGCTGATTATGTACATAAGACTGGAAAAGGAAAATCACCTCAAGGAAACAAGTTCACCAAGAGGAAGCATCTCTTTTTGACAAAAAGTGTGTATTTTGTGTGAAAGGAGACCTGATATGTCACCATGATTGTATCTCAACAGCAGCTGCACATTTTTAAATGAGTAAGTAAGAATTATGCAGGGCACAATAACTCATGCCTGTAATCCTAGTTATCGGGCTGAGATCTGAGGATCAAGATTCAAAGCCAGCCTGGGCACAAAAGGACCTGAGACTTTTATCTCCAATTAACCTCTAGAAAATTGGAAATGGGGCTGTGGCTTAAGGGTAGGGTGGTAGCCTTGAGCAGAACAGCTCAGGGACAACACCCAAGCTGAGATTAAACCGAGAATTATACAGCCATAACATGTCAGTAAGCAGTAAATGTCTTTGGTTCCCATTGATATCCAGAGATTGGTAGACAAAAGAGAAAAGAGTTAAAATATAGACATATGAACATTATTGAATAATCATGTTAACAGGAGAGATATATTAATCTCCTTTTTTACTACCATTATCAACATTGCAACAAAAAGAAAGTAACAAATTCCATGTTCAAATGCTATTTCGATTCAGAATATAATAAAAAATCACACATTGTATTTGTTTTAAGTTTAAATACCTCTTTACTTACTTTTATTTTTGTGCCATTCATATGAAATAGGTTGAGTAAGTTCTTAAACAATGCTTCATATATATTTGTCTGAGGTTTTTCCCTTGGAGTTATTTTCAGTTTAAACAACATATAATAGAATAAAATATAACTCATTTAAAGGCAGGCATATTGCATATACTTGTTATCCCAGCCCAGCCTCAAGGTACCTGAGATAGAAATAGCATGCATCCAAGGACAGCCTAAGATATAATGGGATGCCATAAATATTTTGTTTTCTTTTTACCAGTGAATTTTATCAGGCAAAAAATAAAACTTTCCATTTCTGAAGATTTGGTTTTATTAGAAAATATAAGTTTAGTGCCAGTTGTGGTGGTTCACTCCTATAATCCTAGCTACTCAGAAGGCTGAATATCAAGGTTCAAATCTAGTCTGGGCACAAAAGGACCTGAGACATTTATCTCTTATTAACTCCTAGAAAACAGGAAGTGAGGCTTGGCTCAAGGATAGGGTGGTAACCTTGAGCTGAAGAGCTCAGGGACAGTATCCAAGCTGAGTTCAAGAGCCATGAACCCCCCCACAATATATATATATATATATGCCATGAACCCCCCCACAATATATATATATATACTGAAGATTAAATACAACATGCATATCCTTATATACTTTCACCCAAACACTTATGTACCCATGTATTAAGACATATCTGCAAAAGTATTTTTATGAGTTTGCATGCTTCCCAGGAATTAAGTCTTCTTTTTTTTCCTAAAGTTGTGAAAAATGGTCTGTTATTTTAGTAATTGAGTATTAAAATTTTTTGACATTTTCATCTTTAGAAATGCAGCCCATTCACAACCAGTCATTTGTTAAATTTGGAAACCATTCATTTTCTTGGTAAATTTCTCCCCTTAGGAACACATATACAATACAAGTTATTGCACCAGGATATTAGAAGAAGAAAGAAAAAAGAAAAAAAAACCCACCACATCCTATGGAGAACTGTGAAGTTAAAATCCATATGGTGAGAAAATAAATTCATCTTGTATCCGAGTTTTTGCAATGACAGGGTATCTCATTGATTTCCCACACTCCGGTCACCCGCATAGCCATTATGTGCCAAATAATTGGCAAGCAGTCATATCCCACCCCTCAAAATCTACAATAGCACCACAAAGGCTGCCACTCAAAATGTCTCTACAAGAGTTTATCTATCTTAAGTTATAAAAGGAGATTGTACAGGGAAGAATGGAAAGAATCTTCTCTTGCCACAAGTATCACTTTCTATTAGAATGTTACCCTGTCAACCAATTCTCCCATACCCGCGCCCGTGGCTCCTTGAGCTTTAAAACAAACACCATACTTCAGTTCTCTCCACATCCTTAGCAAGACTCATCCTTCAGAGGATAATCTAAAGAAGCAGGTTTTTGTGATGGTAATAAAACCAGATGCCAATTTTTGTTTTTAGAGTAAACCTTCTATACATCACCCTGACAATAAAGCACAATAAAAAAAGAGTAAGTGATCAAAAGCAGATGTAGGTAAAACTAATTTATTTTCAACAAACAATAATAGCAAAGGATAATTTGTATAATATTGGTGATATAAATTCTGAAACTAAGGTCCACACAAAGAGAACCACATTCTTTACCAACTCTAGTCAGTATGTGAATCAAATATATATATATATATATATATAATAAACAATACATATATAATAAACAATACACCTAACAAAGCATAAGAAATCTCAAATGACCTTCCAGTGGGGCAAATAAGGAAAAAAAACCATGAGGTGTGATAGTTATGGATTAGACATAAGGAAATTAAATGCTTCATTCTTCAAAGAGACATTCCTACAAGAAAAGTGAATACAAACCACACACAGGGAGAAAAATAAACCTGGGAAGTCTACCTAAGGAAGGATATGTCTCCAATATATATCCATAAGAATTCTTTAAAACTTCATAATAAATACCTGATATTTTAAAGCAGGAAGAATTTGAAGAGACATTTTACCAAATGAAGAAATTGGAGGCAGGTGAATCCATTACAAAGTTAAAAAGTATCATTACTCACTGATGAAGAAGACAAACACTACAATTAGATAGTAATATCAACCCACTGGATGGTTGAGTGTTAAAGACTTAGGATATCAAGTTTTGGCAAGGAGACTGAACATCTGCTCCATACGTTGCTACTGGGACTGAAAAAATGATGCAGACAGATTTGGAGCAAAATTTGGCTGCCTGTTATAAAGTGAAGTATCTTCACTACAAAATGACCAGACTTTCTACAACTAGGAGAAATCGAAACCTCTAAAGTCTTAAATTCAAATATTCAGCATAGCTTCCTTTTTAGTAGCTAAAATGTGAATACAGTGTTCATTTACTTCAACCAATTAATAGGTCATATTAATTTGATATATCCCAACAAAGGAATACAATTCAGAAACAAAGCAATCTGTTGCTATATGCAACTACATGAAATAATCTCAACATTTTGCATTAAGAAGGAGCTAGATGCAATTGCTTTGTTCTGTATATATCTATTTCTGTAAAATTCTATAAGGAACAAAACAAGAGTGTTCTTTAAAAAATGAGTATTTATCAATGCCAAAAGGATTGTGAAGGGAAATTAATTGTAGGGGAGGGAGATTGAGATGATTGGAAATGATTAAAATAATCTCAAAATCATTGTGGCTACAAAGACATTGATATTACTATAGACACATATCTATATTCTTCTAACTGCATGATGAATTCTGACACAATAAAATAAATTAAAATGATTTCTGCCCTTGCCCTCAATGAAAATTTGCAGAAGAGATATTCACATATGTGATGGTATGAAATATGAATCAGCCTTTGATGTGGGCTTGCATTGTAAAAGAAAGACAGAGCTGAGATTCAGAGCCCTGCTTCCCTGGGTAACGATTTCAAAGCACTTTCTTCCTGCTCAAGGAATGCAATTCAGGCAAGCGTTCTCCACTGTGAGAGATTATTTTTCAGGAGAAAGAAATCAATGTCCAATGCAGGCAACACGAATGCTTCAGACATTTGTTGATTTGAAGTGACTTGGGCAAATATTAATCTTCATTTTCATTAAAGATTTGATGTTTGGCATTGACGTTGCCAATAAATCTAATGGATTAAATTATGTGGAAGAAATCACAAACTATCGATTGTCATTCCAAGGCTGAGATGGAAATTACTTATGTTGAAATCTGAAAAGCTGTACCAAAGTCATTGCCTTCAGAAAGAGTAGCAAAAGCAGAAGGTAAATTCTCCCAGTGTATGTACAAACAATTTATCGTAGGTGATTACAAGACTGCAGTCCTATCAAATTGTACTTTCTGCTCTGTGCATGAGATGTAACCATGAGTGCTTTTCTTCTCGATATGATTAAAGTCAAAGAAATTAAAATAAGGTGTGACACTATTAAGATAGTCATTATACTGGACTATTATATTAATTATTATATAGACGCCTTCCAGAAAGTGTACACTTGGGTATATTTTCTAGACTCCTTTATCTCTTGAATTCAAGCTTATTAGAGATGTCACAACATAATCCAATTAACTTCCCAGGGAAAGCAAAGAAAACAAAAAGACAGACAAAAAACAAAAACAGGACATGGAAACTTCGCTTTTTGTATGGATGGATATAATTTACATTTTGGATAGGCTCTGAGAAAGCACAGCTTTTAAAACTCAGAATCAGTTTAAGAAGGTGATATGGAGAAGTGATTTCTCTTTGTTTGTGCTTTTCTAAAAGGTGATTCCATCACCGTTGTGTGAATGACAGTGGCTCCTCAGCAATAAATGATTACAGCTCAATAAAACTCAGGGGTTTGCCACTAATGTAGAACAAAGGGTAAGTAGAGGAACAGAGGCTCAAGACCTATTTTTCATCACTTCATGTTTTGCTTCACTGATCTACCACTAAACAACAGCTGCTAGGGCAGAGGCAGAGTGACAAATATCTTTGTTAGTAACTGGGCATTTAGGGTGGCCTTGGGCCCTGCACAAACTCACCAGCTGAAAAAGAAGGCCAGGTGGGTTCATTTTATACTTGGTCTCAGAAAGATGGGTGTTGGCTGCACAGTAGCATGGTGATTAGTAACCGACTAAAGTTCTCTGTATCCATGGTCATCATCACAGTTTTGGCTCATCTCTCCTGGACTAAAGATCATTTATGAGGAGAGGATTTGAGCAAACGCAAATGGCAGTGGCCTTGCCACAATGATGTTAAATCTTGGCCTTTATATTTTTTCCCATGAAGTACTTTAGAGTATCTCCTTCAGTTTTTGGCCCTGTGTTTTTGCCAATCTACTCCTACACGACTATCAAAAATCTGCTCACAATATCAACCGTTCTTCACCACGCTTATCCTAATTAACAGGAATCTCTGCTTTAATTTCCAGATGTTAAAGAATGAACTTCACATTTGTTTTTCACTGTGTAATTACTTGAAGAGACCTAGAATGAATTTCTTAAAAAAAAACCGACATTCCACAAGGAAGTTAATTAAGAATTATAGGGAATTTGAGCATTTATCATTTTCAAGAAAGTAATAAATCAATTTGTTTCAGAGAGGGAAAAATGTATGCAAAGAAAAAGAAAAGACTTGATTCTAATGTATGTATGTGTGACCATTATTTGAAGTGGAAAATCATGGTGTAAAAGCATTGTTATTACTGCCAAGAAATAAACCCTATGATATTTAATAGCTTTTATCATTATGCTTTTAGTGTCTGCAATTATAGAAAAATTTGACTTGTCCCTGCTTTTCTTTTTACAATTTTTCTTCTTACAATTCACGTTTTTTGTAATGTGTGCTAATTTCAAACTTGTATAAATGCATCATCCTCCTATCTATTCTTATAAAAAAAACAAAAGTAAATGAAAAAAAACAAACAAAAGAAAAGGTACTAGAGCCTTGATTCTGTACCTGAGCCTCTTTGGGCTCAAGGATAGCATTATACCACTTGAGCCACAGTTCCTCTCTAGCTTTTTCTGAGTAGATTCGGGCTGGGAGTTTAGCCTAGTGGTAGAGTGCTTGCCTAGTATGCATGGAAGACCACCTACACAGAAAAAAGCCAGAAAGGGCTCTGTGGCTCAAGAGATTGAGCTCTAGCCTTGAGAAAGCCCAAGGTCTGGAGTTCAAACCCTGGGACTGGCAAAAAAAAAAAGTCTCATGCACTTTGACTGGGCTGGCTTCCAACCATAATCCTCAAATCTCAACCTCCTAACTAGGATTTCAGGTATGAGCCATGGACCCCTGGCTTTCCATCGATTCTGGATGATAAATGTAATGCTACATTCACCAATAGTTATGTTTCATTAATTCACTTATACATGAATAACCTCCATCTGTGTGTCTGTCTTTTCATGTATTCATCTGCTTGTCCTATGAGTCTATTCATGCATGAACCCACCCAAGCCACCACCCATCCATCCACCATCCATCCATCCATCCATCCATCCATCCATCCATCCATCCATTCATACACGCTCAATTTATTTAGACAGCAAATAAGACAGGAAGCATTTAGGATATGAGAAGTTCAATATCAAGTTACTCCTGCTAAGACGAAGGCATTGGTAATATTTCAAGATTCAGTGTTAAAAAGACCATAGATTTACACTAATTAAAGCATTATGCACTAGATAATTGACTGAAATATGCCCATTTTTCAACATAAGCACTGAGGACTTTCAATCTTTGCAAAGTTATTAACTAGGATTCCAAATAGAAGGAACATTTGCACTGAGTCTTGAAGGAGAGGAAGGGATTTTTACTACTGGACAAAAAGGCAATAACTTTAGATATATGTAAGGATATTAAAAGTCAATGTATAGATTCTAGTATATTTACTAAACCAGCAATGTTTAAGCATTGTCAGATATTGGTATTTGAGTTGAAGCTTGTGAGAAATTAAACAATTAAAACAGTTCAGATGATTTGGGTGAGCTCTGTTTAGTTGAAACAGAAGGGAAATTCTGTGCAGATAAAGAATCATTCTGAAGTTTCATTCTATTTCTTTTTACTGCTCTTGGGGGTTGAACATAGATCCCAGGTATAGTCCCTGAGCTTCTTTTGCTCAAGGTGAACTTTCTACCACTTGAGCAACAGTACCACTTCTGGCTTTTTTTTTTTTTTTTTGAGTAGCATGTTGGAGATAAGAGTCTTCTGCTTGGGCTGGCTTCAAACCACAATCCTCAGATCTCAGCCTCCTGAGTAGGAACGATTACAGACATGGATCACTGACACTCATTTTTTTAAGTTTCAGATCCTTATGTCATCTCTCCCTGTCTCCATTTATTTCACAAAATATTAATGCTCTACTTACACTACTATTTTACATCAGAGACACAAGGTAGGGAGACATATTCTTGTCCACACAGATTATTCATTTCTGGATTCTCTTATTTCTTTAGAAGGAAATTTTCCCAGCAGCTAGTTAATTAATGAGTGTAAGTCACAGGTGAGAAGCAGTTGTCCTTCCAGCAGACCCTGTTTAATAGAAAATACATTTAGAAATTTCAGAAAGCTTGATTAGTGTTCTCAGAAAAATCCTGTTTCAAACCACATGTGGTGAGGTTGAAATGCTTCTTTCCTGTCCTTAGGGGTTTGATATTCTTAATGACTAATTGTTTTTTTTTTCTGTCCTGAACACAAAAAGAAAATATAATGATTTATTTTGCAGTAAGATATACAATTGAGATGACTATTGCAGATCTAATTTAGAAGTAGAATTGCCTCTAAGTTCATTTTCTTAATGGTATGATGTAGGCTTCCTAATACAGTAGTAAAATACAAAGAAATGACACCCTGGTTTTTGCCCTCAAACATTTGTCAAGTCACTAGGAATATAGATTAATCCACATGTTATTGTGGAAATATAAATCTTTTTTTTTTTGCCAGTCCTGGTCTTGAGCTCAGGGCCTGAGCACTGTCCTTCAACTTTCTCAAGGCTAGAGCTCTACCACTTGAGCCTCAGCACCACTTCCACATTTTCGTATGTATGTGGTACCAAGGAATCGAACCCGGGTCTTCGTTCATGCTAGGCAAGCACTTTAACCACTAGGCCAAACTCCCGGCCAGAAATGTAAATCTTTTATGGGATATTCCTGTATAACTGTAAATAAGGGCACATAATGAGTTGGAAACATATCCTCAATGGGCCCTAGAGAACTTTGTGGACAAGGATTAGGCACAATTTTTTGAGGACAAAGGTTTGTAAACTAAGGGTAGATCTATTTTTCTATGAAACTAGAATTCTGTGTGCTGAGCAATTTAAATAGCATAGGCAACACAAGACTGAACTACATAGCGCACACACACACACACACACACACACACACACACACACACACACACACACTGGGATAAGAAGTAGTGAATTCTATTAAAATGGAACAGATGTTTCAAGAACCCAAGATGGAAATTATGAAGACAGAGGATTACAGCTATACACTGAAAATAATTTTGTATGTAACCATTATTTTTTGGTTACAACAGTAGTCAGATCTTATTTGCTAACCTGATTAGGTGTCCTTTTACCAATTGTCTCACTAGCAATTTGTATGAAGATGCTTGTTGTCATGTTTCTACCTCTTTTCCAAGCTCAGATTCTGCATGCTATCATCTGACGTCTTTCCACGAGTTTTTGAGGTCATGGCTATGGAAGAACTCTGAAGTTAGGAAACATGTTCAAATAAAGTGTTCATGGTACAAACTGAACAAGTACAAACAAGCTGCTATGTTTGATCCAATTGGTTAGGAAATATACAGAAAATTCAGATTAAAACACACACAGGCACATCTGATATTAGCACTAGGGATTGACATCACGGTCTCATATTTACTAGGAAACTATCACTCAAGCCTCATCCCATTCCTTCTGCTGTTCGATTTTTCATGTACTATCTTGTGATTTTTACCATAGCATCCTGTAGACTATGAATTTCTTGCCTTTTCATCTTGCTTGGCATTATTTTCTTTCTTTCTTTTAAATTTAATTTTATTGCCAAGGGGAAGTGCAAGAGGGGTTACATACTTTATGTATGTAACTTGTAGAATCTTGTTACCCCTCCCTCATTTTCTTCCCACTTTCTCCCTCTTCTATACCCCTAGTTGTACAATTCATTTTTTTCAAATATATAAAATGCTTTGCCTTTCTTGTTAGTTTTAGATAACTTTGGCAACACAAAACTTGGCTAACAAAGAAAAACCATAACTGGAACAAAAATCAACTTTAGGATAATAAAATGTTAGTAAAATCAATAAGTTGAATACCTTATCCTGTTTTCTTTCCTAGCAATAAAGACTTGAAAAGCATAGAAAAAGCCTAGGAATCAAACTTTGGAATTTCAACACTGTAGTCTGGAGAGTCCTTCTGTCCCTCTCCTTAGCTTTTTCTGTCCTGTACATATTATGACTGTATTTCATAACTGAGTTTGCCTGAGTTAAAAAGGAGAGAAAATTAGAAAGAGTTACACATTTCCAGATACTCAGGAAGTCAGAATATTTATTCCTTATACAAGACTGTGTTGTATAGGTGATTTCTACAAAAATAAGATATTTGGGGCAAAAGTTCAAAACTTAAGGTATATATTTGCAAAGAATGAAAATTTAACCAATCTGCCAGACTGCTATAAGAGGTCTACTTCACTTTTTCAATCTTTACCTGAAAATATAACGAGATTCCTAACAACTGCAAATACTTTTGTTATAAATTCCCCATATTATGCACTGAATGTTTTAGTTCTTAAAATTGAAGAGGAGAAAATGGAATACTTTCACGCTGTTCCTTATCTCATAAACATTTAAATACTCTTCCATTCAGGCATATAGCAAATGTTTTGCCATCTGGATATCATAATTGCTACTTCAACTGCATGGTCTCAGGGATACTATGTCAGGGCTAAGAAAGAAAAACAGTAATAGTATATCAGATCTGAAAATTTTATACCTTAAGAGAAAGCAGAAACTATGGAAAAACTAAACATAGTAAGACTTAGTTAATTAACAAAACATTTTAAAAGATTGCTTTAATTTCTATCTATCTCCCTACCTATCTCTTATGTGTCTATAATTATTTATCAATCCATTTTGCTTTTGTTTTTAGATATATTAAATATAGGAATTTACTACATGACATAAATTTTATATTAACCCATTCTTTAATGAGTTTCATTGACTATGTAGTTACTCTCAGTCACAGATATCAGGATGAATTTATGGTAATAGAAGCCTAATTGTACAATTGTTCAGGATTTAGTAACAATTAAAGGAAGCTTTATAAAGGAAATATGATTTTTATCTTTGTCTTTGTTTTAATTTGCTTAAAACAGTAACTGTTGAAGTGATGACACAGACCCAGATGCATTGTGTACCTAAATTGCTTTGCTAAATGTCAAAAAATCAATGCATAAACAAAAGATTAAGAAAAAGAAAGGAAGCAGGGGATTAAGTGAAGTGGTGAGAATGTTGAAAGGATGACATTGATCAAGACAGTATTTATAAACTTCTTTGGTGAGTGGTAGGCAACTCCCTTGCACAACTACTTAGTGATGATAAAACAGTTCCAATATAAATTATAAAAAAAGAACTTGTACACCTCAAACTCTCCAAGGTCACCAGACAGAGAGAAATATGAAACTTTATTCATTCAATTTAGGAGATGGAAGTAATTTGGCTTGAAAATTTCTAGTTATCCACTCTCCTATTTCAACTTTACATAGTTTTAAAGGCTGCACATCCTAAATAATGCATCTTGCAGTCAAGCACTTAAAAGACTAGGCTCTGCAGACCCCTAGTTGGAGGAGATATTAAGAGGGCCAAAATAAGTTTAGAGAATGCTAGTTTAAATATAATTAAATACTGATGTGGGGGTCCGACGAAAGATATGCTTGATGGAATTTCTTTTTTAACTTTTATAGCTAGAGGAGTTGGCAGCACTTCATAGATAATCAAGGGCAGAAAACAACCTTGAAATAGAGTTCTTGTTTTCCAGTTATTGCAAATAAAGAGTTGGATACCTTTGAAAAAGCTGCTTAAGCAGAAGTTTATTTGGGTTCCCTTTATCAAATATTTTAGATGGTAAAGATCAAATTGAAAGGTGATCTTAAATTTGGAGTTTTTGGTCATCAGGGCATCAGAATGGGTGGAAATGTGGGTATCACCTGTGTGGATATCGGTGGAGAGCAGGTGTTTGGCATTATGAATTCCATGACTTTGAAGGCTAATACAGTATTATCAAGACTGGCTGACAACCACAGTACTTACCTAGGAACTCAAAATACTGATTGCAAAGAGATATATTATTGAGAGTTCAGTTTTGGTTAAGTGGAACGCTTTTGAGTGGTGCTTATACCCCCTTACAATTACCACTAGAAGATTTTTCACCACAGTCCTTAATGGAGCCTACAATTTCAGCCACTACATTCCAGCCTGAAATCCAGACATAACTATACAGACTTCCTGATTCCTCATGGCTTGTTGAGACAATTTCCATGGGAGAGTCTCCATTTTGCCATCTGACTCAGCAACTCCATCTGCTCCAGCAGACGTTCAATTTCTCCTGGATTTCTGTAGAGTCTGTTCCTGCTGTGAAGGGTTAGGCAGCCAACAGTCCTGATCCAATGCAACAAGCACCACCATAGTCTCATAATTTGAAGATAGCAGATATAAACTTGGAAGTCTTTATAAAGCTAGGTGACCAAATAGAGCTTTAGAACTAGTGAAGGAAGCAATCAAAAAGGAGCTTAAAGCATGTCGACATTGCAAAGCTTAGTGAAGGAACCTATCTGAAAGAAGCCTACTCCTAACAAAAATCATAGCTTTGAGGAACCAAAGATATCCTCCTTTAAGCTCCTTCAAGTACTAATTTCCAACTATGACTCCTGCACTGATATCTTGAGAGTGGAATTAGCCAGAGTGAATTCTTCTCTCTATTGATATCTTGTGAGCTCTCAAAAACCTTAGGTAATCTCTTATAACTATTGTTCTTGTTCTAACATTGCAAGTTTCACCCCAATCTATAAGTTTAATAAACAACTAACCAACACAACTACAAATGTAACTTTAATGCAGGACATTTTCATATATATATATATATGTGTGTGTGTATGTATATAGATATAGATATGTATATATGTGAGTGTGTGTGTGTGTGTGTGTGTGTGTGCCAAATATATAAAGGGTACTGAATTTCCCAGCATTCCTTCTGCAACTCCTCTTAATAGAAAGTATCTCAGGAAACACTGTAGGAAATGATGGATTCATTTTTCTTTGAGTTCTTGATATGCCAGGGGTAATGCTGTGAAATAGTTTGTGTTTTACCTTATTTCCTTTTCAATTTGGTTACATCTCTATATCTAGAATTCTCTTCATCATGGATACATATAAAACAATTATACTATTGTTCAAAGCCAGGAGAAAAAAAAAACACCTGAGGCCTATAAAATTAAATGTAGACAAGTAAAGCAAATCTATAGAATTTGAAACAAGATAAAGTGTAGTTGATATCAGGCCTTTAAAAAATTATGAACTCATTTATTATTTCCTCGAGTTTTACTAGAGGAATTGTGAAAAACTAGCTACCTAAAGAAAATTTCATCTTTACGCTTTATATGCATCATTTTGTTAGAAATGATTTACTTCTTTAAGAAAATATATATTTTCCTGGTCTTGGGAGGATTTTTGAGCACATAATTTATGGAAGGAGTATGCCCAAGAGAATCCAAGTGAAATAGACTGGGTAGAAGTAAAAAGGTAGATGAAAATGTAGTTTCAGCAGGTTAGCTTCAGCTTGATCTCATGAGGGACTGTAGGTATAAGTTATTGTACAAGGTTGCCCGTTAGAAGGCAGGAATTGGGCTGTTATATATGAGATGAGCCTCTCATTTTTCACTAGCCATATCAGCAGGAAGTTACCATAGACTCCCATATATCTACAGGTTCTTCCTGTCAGTCAACAAAATTCATTTGGAAAAAGATGAAGATGCAAGCTACTCAGGAACAAGGAACCAGCCTCATAAGCAGTCTCTAGGTCTAATGTCAACCTGAAATTATTGTGTGATTTTAGTAAGAATCTGAATAATGGAAACTTGGAGAACTAAAGTAGTATCAAATTAAAAATCCTCTTGTTATTATTGTTGTTAAATACAACACAAAAACAAGTCACTCATAACAACTGTTTTGTTTTTTTTGGCCTGGATGGATTTGAAATATCTGATAATTTCTGAGCTACAGCCATGTTTAGAAAAGTGATCAGATGCTGAATATCATCATGGCTCTGTAGTTAAATGCCTGATATCCTGAGTTCAATTTCCTGACCTAACAAATAATTTTTTAAAAAGAAAAAGAAAAATTGTCTGGGTGCTATTGGCTCAGACCAGCAATCCTAGGTACTCAGGAGGTAGAGATCTAAGGATCCTGGTTAAAAGCCTGCCAGGAAAGGAAAGTCAATTACACTCTTATCTCCAAGAAAACCAGAAATTGTGCTGTGGATCAAAGTGGTAGAGCACTAACTTTGTGACCTCAGGAACAGTAACTAGGCCCTGAGTTCAAGCCCCAGCACCAAAAAACCCCCAAAAAACAAAAAACAAAAAACAGTTATCTGAAACTATTGTTGGGTCAGGTTCCCAACTTTATATGAATATAACTTTTGTGCTTTTATTATTGTTTCAAAGGTCTAATTTTCCTTTTTAAATGTTGCTTTGTGATAATGCATTCTACATGTAGACTCAGTTAAAATGAGGAACTATAAAAATAAGGATGTTAGACTAATGATATGAACAAATATGGATATATGCCATACATAATTTTACAATTAACAGATTAATTTGTGAAACTGTAATTTTTCCACTAAGATTTTGTTAAAAGTGATATTTCTAAGTGAAAGTTTACCACAATGTTTTATTTTGCATAATGATAAATATTTTAATTTCATCTTTAACATGTATGAAAGTAATTCTTTAAAACATTTTCTCACACGAAACAATTATGGAAATATTATCAAGTTCAAATGAATTCTACAAATCTTTTAATTTAAAGAAAGTAACCATTGGCCTTTACACTAATTATTTTATCTAACCAGGCACTTAGAAATGACAAGGTCATTGTCTTAGATAAACTTCTAAAACCTATGATGGGCCTCAAACAAATAATTCATTATTGCCCAACTGGAAGTAAAATTGCAAAGTCAGCAAAGTGCATCCTCACATTTACAACCTGAACAAATTGTGAGCATTGTATAATTATCTTTGTCTTATCAGAAAACCACCAACCTTGTGCCCAGCCCCACTCTTGCCATGTTGGTCATGATGCCCGTTTGCCTTTTCTCAGAAAAATAATCAAGAACTTTTGCCCCCTTTGAAGCGTACAAAGAAAGGAAATAAGACATGATCAAATGTAATAAAGAAAATGAACAAGGTGGACCATGGAAAGCACCCTGAAGTCATTTCTTGTTCGATTCATTTGCTGGTCTTACTTTCCCACAGTCAAATTCTGTGGTTGAGAAGATTAAAAAAACAACAACAGAATATAGGTTCAATTATTCCAGTGTGATAGAGACAAAATGCATTGACTATAGGATTCTAATGCATTTATATAGTTAGTTAACCCTGTGTAAACCCATGTATAGACTACATTACCCACTGCAATCTTTGGGAGCCCTCATTTGTTTTAATCTTCAATTTCAAAATGCTCATAATTCAATATTATTCATTGTGAGAAGCTTATGAATCAAGATTTACAACGATCTCATGGTGCAAGCATTCTGAAACTTTTTTTCTTTTTTATATAACCATATTCACTAGCTTCCTTTCCTATTGTTAATACCTACTGTCTTCCTCCTCCCACACTGAAATATATACTCCTGCTTTACTTTCTTAGGTGATTTAGTACACATTGGGTAGGAAAGAGAACTTTGCATGAGGACTGGTATTATAAAGAGGAGGATAAAAATACTATCCAGCAGAAAAAATTACCGTTCAAAAATTGTAAAGCATATCATAATCTCCTTCTGCCATCATAAATCCCAGTTTACTATGAAAATAATGGGTTAATTGTTGAAAGAAACATTTCTAACAAACTAGTGATAATATAAATCATGAAAAATTTATTGTAGAGAACCAATACATTAGTAAATATCATTGGGTATTGCTTTCTGTCTTGTCCAAATGCACAAAATCTTGCCATTATCAAGATCATAATATGGATACAGCCTAAACTGAGATCCATAGATCTTAATGAACTTATCCAAGGTCCAACTGGTGATAGAACTTGAATCTAGACACAACTATCTCAAATATTGACACTCCCTCATTTTATGAAAAGCAAGATTGTGTTTTGCCTATCAATGTGCCATTTGCAAATGATGGCTAGCAGATACGTTAGCATTTGGTATTGTTTCAGATCACAGAAAAATCAGAAATATTATAAGGGCAGTTTAGATAAGTTGGTTCCATGCTGAAAAGATTCAAGGCAGAAATCTAAGTTTTGTTAGCATCACCCTGAAATGATGCTAATTATTTTATCAAGAGTGGCACCATATGCTGTAGTTGTTTTTGCTATATGTTTGTATGTAACAGTCTTTTTTATGACTGTTAAATGATTATAAGAGCAATGAAAGCATCTGAAGCAAATCCCAGATAGAAAGAAGAGAAGAAAGATGTCTTCTCTTGAATTTTTTTTTAATGCACGGGTTCTTTTTTTTTTTTTTTTTTTGCCAGTCCTGGGCTTGAGCTCAGGGCCTGAGCACTGTCCTTGGACTTTCTCAAGGCTAGAGCTCTACCACTTGAGCCTCAGCACCACTTCCGGCTTTTTTCTATGTATGTGGTACCGAGGAATCGAACCCGGGTCTTCATGTATGCTAGGCAAGCATTTTAACCACTAGGCTAAACTCCCGGTCCCGGGTTATTTCTTTTTGATTGAACATCTAGTCTACTACTGCTAAACTCATTTTTATTTGAGTTTTAACTTGATTAGAAAAATTTATCTAGTGCAAACACTCTTACTAATAAAGAAATTGACCAGACAGAGTTATGCTGATAAATATTACCAGTGAGAAGAAAGAAAACTGTAATAGGTACTATTTTACAATTTCTGTAGAATAAGCTTATCTGGAAAGATCTTAAGTAATTGTTAGTACGATGTCAATTATAAAGAGTTGTAAAATCAGCTCCTATAGAGACTTTACCAGAATACTAATGGAAACCTGAGAAAAACTTATGTACTCTATTGGTTGAATCAATTGATATTATACCACTCTTAACCTGGATTCAAGCCAAGATGATCTAAATCTGAAAGCAGGGGCCCCTTGCATATGGGAAGCTTTGCAATTCCCACCTGGTGTTGCATTTGTTTTTACATAAGAAGATTTAGGAATTGTCAAAGTGGACACAATGTCTAATGGAGGAGGAGTTAAGCATCTGAGAGTCTCCAGGATTTTAGCATGGTCATAAGATGTACAGGAGTATCTGAGTGATTCTTTATCTCACTTAAGTATCCATATGTGACATCACTTATTAGGAGAGAAATGCAAGTTAAATTTTCTCTTGTGGTACATTGTCAATGGTGAATCATTGACTTCCTTCAAAGAAAAAAAATCTAATAATAAGGCTGGCTTGGGCAATATTGCAAATTAACAGCATGACATTTGACATAGATCGGAACCAACTAATGATTGATCTCACCATTGATTTGTCTGAGGCTTTGGAAAATGTAATCACTCAAAATTACAGAGCAATAAAGTTAAGATATTTTCTGATTATTTTTTTTTGCTAAGACTTATCATGAACACAAATCTAAGCTTATCACTTAACATAAAATAGATGCAAAAGAAGCACAAAAACTTATTTCTGGTAATTAATGAAAAACATCTGTGTATGTATGACAAATGCTATCTTAATTTTACAATACTGTATGGAAAATAATTCATTAGAGTACCTGATTTTAAAAAGGGATTCTGATTATTCAAGTAAAACAGATGTAAAAATAAAGGTATCAGTCTGAACATATTTGCCCTGTGAAATAATAATAAATAATACATTCTTATTGCTGAATCCTGTATATGTTAGCCCAAATGTTTTTACTCCTATAAAGTGTGATTTTTCACACAGTACTTAGAACCAGCTAACTTGCAGTAAATCATTCAACTTTATAATGATATGCATGAGTTGAGGTATTTTAATTATCTTCAGTCATAATTACACAAATTTCCTCTATATTTCTGATGAAAACCTTTATCTTTTTTGCAAAACTCAAACATATTCAAAAGATAATATTTTAGAAAATATTTGAGATTTATGTCAATTGATATATCCAAGTACACAATGTTATGGTAATCCACAGTTGGTCAAGTTCATTAAACTTTTCAATTGTTCCTTTTCTTTGTCATTCATTAATGGGAAAATTAGAGAAAAATGGTATGCACCAGAGATAATATAGGTCTATATTTTCAAATGTTTTATCTAACAGGATGTTAGGAAATTTGGCCTAATTACTTCTATTTCAAAATGTCTAAGCATGTTGGAGTTTCATTAAGCGATTCTGATTTTATTATACACTCAACAGGAGAAAAATAGTCCATGGTGTTTGGCCATGTGGTTTGAGCTATTTTCTGTTTAAATGCTTTGAGTGCAGAACATTTTATAAAACAGCAATATTCCAGGGACAGTAATATTCTATATGAAGATTTCAGCAGATTACATAGTTGTTTAAAATAATAATCACAGTTATATGTTGTGATATGCTAATTTGGGGTACAGCTGGGGTGGTGGCTAGGTATCTAGTGGTTAGGATTTTAGTGTTTTCTCAGCCAAAAGCAACGCAAGTAACTAAAATTCTCTGATTTCCTCTGTTTCTTCTGGCAAATATGACCAGGCTGACTAATTTGCAAGTAAATTAGAATCTATTGAGTACAAACTAACTACAAAAGGACAAGTATAATTGGCAAGCCAATGGGACTCTTTATTCTGGTGTTATAATGAAATTGATTCTAGAAATGACATTTCTAAATCTGAATGCTTTTTTTTTTCCTCTAGTCGCTGCTTACATCTTTTTGTATCTTTCAGGTCTGGAAGTTACTTGAGGATAGTTACCATGTCTTGATTTCATTAGTACTGTACCAACTTCTCCAAAAAAATACTTGTTTGTTCTATGATATAAGAAAAGGAATTTAATGATATTTCTAGTCATATTATTGTACTTAGAATTCTGAACCAGGCTTAACTTTGAGTGTGTGTGTGTGTGTGTGTGTGTGTGTGTGTGTGTGTGTGTGTCTGTGTGTCTGTGTGTATGTGTGTATATTGGGTAGGGAGAGGAGATAAAATGTAATTCAAAGAAGTGGGACAGCTTTTTACTTCTTAATAATTCTTCTTAATAATTACTTCTTATAATAATTCTTGTTCAATGTTCTTATGTCTTAAATACATGACCAATCAAGTGACTTTTCCCCTTGGAATAGAATGCCAACAGTTAGATAAGTTACAGAACATAGTTGATAAGTGAATTAGAATTCAAGTTTCTTAAGAAAGAAAGGAATAGAGTTAATTCTGCTAAATTCCCTTTCCATGCACAGTCATACCTCAGAAAATATTGATATAGGACAAAAACTACACAGATACAGAATGACAGAAACTTTGACATAGGACAAAAACCACACAGATATAGAATGGCAGAAGCTATATTTATAAGCTTTTATATATTACTGTCTACTATATCTCTGTAATTCTAACACACAGGCTTTTTCTTCCTCTTTTGCAAAATGGAATGTCTGTTTCAAAGAATGCAATAATTAAAAACATAACACGTTTCACAATTGTTAAAATCAGGCTATGGATGGGGCAGGAGAACACATCTATTCGATCTACACATTTTATTTTCCATAAAAATAAGATTCTCTGATTTGAACACTGGCTTATGAAATGACAAGTTCTTTCTAATTTGATATGTAGCACACAATCCAGACTCCAGAAGCGGTTGTAATTCTCAGCTGGGGGCTCTGCCTCTTTCTCTGGCTGCAGGTGGCTAAGGTTCTCACCTGTAGAGCACTCAGGTGAACATCTGCCACGGTATGTCACAGCCATGGGGGGTACATCTCCAACTGTTCTCATTTCAGCAAAATAACACAAAATGAAACAGCATAGTTTATAGCTACATGAGATGAATACTTGCCATCTTGAGCAACAAGAGTCTGTCTTCTTTTTCCTTTCTTTTCTACTTTTTTTACTCCCCATTTTACCTGATCAGATTTTATAAATATGATTGATTTTTTACTGGTGAGCTGAGAAGGACATTTTTATGATAAATGTGCTCATTTTCTGTGGTTGAAACTTAGGGTCATTAAATAACATTTACAATCCAAGCTTGGTATATTTTGGTGAGGCTTTAACTCTGAGAACACTACTTGCATTTACTTTGCAGTAACTATGCTAGGTGGGGAGAAAGCTATTGAATGCCTTGAAATGATTGTCACCCAGTGACTTCCGTGCTATCCACTCTGTCATCTTCTTTGGCTATCTTGTCTTCCATTTCTGGAAATGAAATTCAATTATTTTTATTTATTTTTTTTTTCATGGGAGATGGGGGAGGAGTGAGGAGTGCCAGTCCTCCGACCTTCTCCTCAGTTGTCTACTCAAGGCTGTTCAGGCTTTTTGTAGCTTAATTGAGATAAGACTCTCACAGACTTTCCTACTCTGGCTGGCTTCAAACTTCAGTCCTCAGATCACAGCCTCTTGAGAAGCAAAAATTTATAGATTTGAGTAATTGACACCTAGATTCCAAGTCTGCAGATGAATGGAGATGTGCCAAATTTCTTGACCAGAATCCTATTCTATCTCGCACATTCACTGCAGTTCAGACTTTTGCAAAACTCTCCAGGCTTACTTCACTGCCTTTTTTTTGTCACATGAAACATGGCATTTTCCCATTTAGTAAAATAGTGTTCCAAATGTGCTCAAAATATTTTTGCATACCCTCTATTAATTATGAAAGATTCAATGTTAGCATAATATTCCAGATCCAAGTATTTTCTTAGTTATTCATTACCTTGCCTGAATGTTCAAGGCTTCTATTTTAACTAAATTCTTGCATTCAACTTTTCATATATTTAAGCAAGTATTAAATTCAGGCAGTTATTAAATTGCATATGTATTACTTTGTGACATAGTATTCTGGATAGACTATTAACTTAGCTAATAGTTAAAGTATGATGCCTTCACCATAAATATTGTAATCACTCAAGAAAAGATAACTTCAGACAAATAGGATCATTTATCTTAAATTATAATAATTGCTTTTAGAATACACAGGTCATATTATTATGGAGCATAATATTTCTGTTTTCATCATAGTGCTTAATTTCATTAGTTTTTGTAATTCATTTATTGCAAATAAGATAATTTGCTAAAAGGTTTTTAATTAAATGTATGTAGTGTATGTATTTTATTTACTGATAGTGTGTGTGTGTGTGTGTGTGTGTGTGTGTGTGTGTGTGTGTGTGTGTGCAGGTCCTGGGGCTTTAACTCAGGTTCTGGGCTATGTCTCTGAGCATTGTTATTTGAGCAATAGTCCTACAGCTTTTTAAATTGGATATAAGGATCTCGTGGACTTTCCTGTGCAGGCCGACTTCAAACCTAGATTCCCATGTCTCAGACTCCTGAATAGCTGAGATTGCCCCCCAGCAATAATTTCTATTGTCCTTTACTAGATTAGATCTCTAATCTCATAGTTGCCTTACAGAAGCAGACAACCCTGAAGGCAGCTACAGAGTTATGGTGATACAGAGAGAAAGAAAAATTGTGGTTGGGCAAGAAATCAGAATTACAAGGCCAAATGATTACAGAGAAAGTGTATTCTCAGTTAAAAAAATGTTAGAAAAGGCAAATCACCTGAAAAGTGGCTAATATCTGGAGGTGTTACTAAGCAACGGATTCCAGATGTTCCAATGATGATCATTTATTAGCAACAAATGCTGAATCTTTAAAGCTCACACCTTTCTCCCTTGGAAGCATTCAAATGCAGGAGAGGGCTTCAACTAATTCTGTACACACTGTGACCAGAGAAAAGAGAAAGCATGACATAGAATTAGGCTGGAAAATCGATTTGGAAATATATTCTAGTGTCTCTCTATTCTTTTCTTCTTTCCTTCTTTCCTATCTTCCTTCCTTCCTTCTTTCTTTCCTTAATTCCTGCCCTCTTTCCTTCCTTCTTTCTTTCAATAATCTAATTATCTTCCCTGCAAAACCAAGCAAAGACCTCCTTAGAAAACTACTCTCTTGTAGAAGCCTGAGAATTGTGTATCAACTCCACTGTACCCTTTTCAATGTAAATGAATAACCTAAAACTTTAAAAAATAAATTTTTCTTGGTATTGATGCATTGCGACCTCATCCACATGTTACGTCTCACATCTGTTCAATATGAACAGCAGAAGAGGATTGAAAATCCCTGGTTTGAGAGTCCTTTGGTCTATTGTCTAGCATTGATTTCCTTGTATAACAACTCATCTGATCTTTGCTTAACATTTATTATTTTTTTGTTTGATGTGAAAGCCAGTCTTTCTGTGGAGATCTTACATATCAGTCATGACATGCATATTTTTCCAACATTCAAATCCTCTTGGTTTGGCTCTGTGATTTCACTAGGGAAGGTGTGTCCTGAGCTCCAGTTGGTCCTTTATCTTGGATTACAGAATCTCAAGAGGAGCTAAAACCTATGGGAAGAATTTCCATGAGATTATTGGATTTTCAAGACCTGTAAATCATTCTTTTTAAAAATTTTATTGTTGGGGTAAGGTACAGAGGGTTACAGTTACATTCATCAGGTACTGGGTACATTATTTCTTGCACATTTTTACTCATTCCCATATTTTTCTCCTGTACATATAGCCAAAGTAAAACTGTATCTCTGGAAAAAAGAAAGAAGTTGTCCACCAACTTTTTATTTGCAGACATACTATAATCAGGGTTTGGAATCTGTTTGACATCTTACAATATCAAAGAATTTCATTTAGTTAAGAATGATCAGGTGGGCAGATGTATCTGGGAGTGGATATTTGCAGATGCAAATTGTACATTATTGCACGTGAAAAGTAAATAGTTAAAATGATTATTAGAACACAGTGTTAAAATGAAAAAGGATAAAGAAAATGCAAATGAGCCATAGCAAGTACATGGAGTCACTTTGCCTGTGAACTTTGACCTTCAACAGGCAAATATCTCTGCACTTTCTTCCTTGCTCTGTTATTTTTCATAATGAGAATGAGTTTCAGAGAGCAGACTCTGTGCCCTGCAAATGACATCCACTGACCCAGGTCTAAAGTTTAACATTTTATAAATTACCACTTTAAAGAAGGAGTCAACATCTATATATAACAGGGACTGAGACATCAAATGACACCAACCCTGCCATTTTCTTATTGTCCTATTTCAGATGTGATTAAACAGATTCATTGACTTTCTTACACAAATAAAAGTGAGTTTTCCACTAAGAATATTTTTTGGAAAAACAAAGCTTTCTGATAAGGTAAAACATAATACATTGATTCTGGTTGCATCCTCATGATGGCATCCAAGCAAAGTTGTCATCTTGCATAGAAATTCCTTTCAATCATATTTCTTTTTTTCCATATATTTTTATTGTAATTAATAGAAGGGTTACATGATATTTGCCAGATAGATGGTGCATTAATTCCCATACATTGATACCCTTTCACATGTCTTGGTCCCTATTTCCCTCCCCCCTATCCCCACCCCCACCCCTCAACTTGTTTTCCCCCATTCCCTATCCAATTTCAAATAACCAAATACAAATATATCCGATATATCAGGTAACAAAGTGAGATACTGTAACAATATGAGATAACCAAGGGACAGCAAAAGAGATGAGAGATAACATAGTACCTTAAGAACAACAATCATTCATTGTATGGCTTATGTTTCTATTCCTAGAGATCCTTTCATTTAGCGTCCTACTATATGGCCTTTTGTATCAAGGTTTTGCTCTATTGCAAACCTCTACTAGGAGAGCCCAAGGTTTCTACTGATTATGACAAATGAGGGAAACCATTGAGCCTAAGTTCCTTTGAGTCTGGCTTACTTCACTTAATATGATCTTTTCTAAGTTTTCCATTTCCTAACAAATGGGGCAATGTCATTCTTTCTGACAGCAGCATAGAATTCCATTGTGTGCAAATACCACATCTTGTTGATCCACTCATCAACTGAGGGACATCTAGGTTGGTTCCATATCTTTGCTATGGTAAATAGTGCTGCAATGAACATTGTTGTGCTGGTGGATTTAGTATGTCTTTGTTTCTGGATGATTGGGTAAATGCCAAGTAGTGGAATTGCTGGGTCATAGGGGAGCTCTATGTTTAGTCTTTTGAGGAACTGCCATACTGCTTTCCATAGTGGTTGAACGAGTTTGCACTCCCACCAACAGTGTAGTAGTGATCTCTCCTGGCCACATCCCCTCCAGCATCTGTTGTTATTAGTTTTCTTGATCCTGGCCATTCTAACTGGAGTGAGGTGGACTCTTAGAGTTGTTTTGATTTGCATTTCTTTTATGACCAGAGATGTTGAGCATTTCTTCATGTGTCTATTGGCTCTTTTTGTTTCTTCTTCAGAGAAGACTCTCTTTAAGGCTTTGGCCCATCTTTTAATGGGATGGTTCTATGCATAGGATCAAGCTATTCCGATGAAATTTCTCTCACTCTCCTCTTTTCATTGAGTGCCATTTGCTTTCTCGTCTTTAATGTCATCAATTCTTCATTAAAAGTAATCATTGCATGCACACTTTCTCCCAGGCAGTAAGTTGACATTAAAATCACTCCCATTGAATTCACAGGGAAACAGATGTCTTTGTCAATTAATATATAATAAGCTGACAGTAACTTCTGTCTATAATCCTAGTTCCTTTAGAAGTTTAAGATCTGAGGATTGTTGCGTTCGAAGCCAACCTGAGCAGACAAACCCGTGGGATTCTTACCTCCACTGAATCATCAAAAAGCTCTCTGCAAGTGTATATCAAAGGTAAAAGTGTGTATCATGAGGAAAAATATAGAGCAAGAGTGAAAGGTTGTGAATTCAAGGCTATTACCAGCATCAGAGCACAGAAGAAAAATAAATCTACACAAGATAGATAAACTGGTATTTGGAGTTGCAGTATGTGTAATAGATTAATGAAAAATATAATAAATCTCATACTAATATATGACAATTACAAGGAGCTATAAAGTTCACTATGAGAACCACAAAGTTTGAGAAACAAAGCAGTCCATGTAGATGTGAGGACAGGATTTAGCTTATAGAATCTTCACCAAATATTTGCTGCAATTCACCATTTGAGTAAAAGAAGCTGTCCCTGCAGTTCAAGATTCCAGTATGTTCTTATAAAGATAATTATAGAAGTTTCATATAAGAACAGCACACAGTGTTAGTGATTAATTGCTTATCTGTGGGTAAGGTAATTCTTAATTCTTCAAACAAAAATCTGTATAAAAGTATATTTATTCTGATATGCATATATATGTTATATATGTGTGCCTATATATGTGTGTATGTTATATATATGCACATAAGTTTAAATATTTGATTTCCTAGTTGAAAACATATATTATTAATATGAAATAGAAACATCCGGAAAGAGGCCAAACCATTCAGATGCACATTGTTCATGGTAAATAATGGCTCCTGGGAAATCTTGAAGTGAAATAAGAAATGTGGACTTCATAGTGAGGAATCTATTTGTAAACTTCTTGCTGAATTTTAAAAAGTTATTTGGGACTGGTCTTTTCTTAAGACTTATCATTAGTGCCACCAAGAGAAGTCTGAGTTTTTCTAAAGGCAGGGAGATCTGGAAAGTCACATGTTTTCTAATTGGTCTTCTAATTTCATTCCACAGGAGTAATAAATATGCTTCAAAACATGTGTTCTGTTACTCAAAACTATCTCAGACTGCATTGAAAATGTGCCAGAATGGGCACTAAAGACATTCATGATTCCATGGACTCTTGGAACTGTGCGCTTACAGATGAAAAATGCTGCTGTTCTCAACAGGACCTAGCCTAGAAAGGTATTTCCAGTCTGCTCAGATGTAGGGTAGAGTCATTCTTTTTTTTTTTTTTTTGCCAGTCCTGGGCTTGAGCTCGGGGCCTGAGCACTGTCCTTGGACTTTCTCAAGGCTAGAGCTCTACCATTTGAGCCTCAGCACCACTTCCGGCTTTTTTCTATGCATGTGGTACCAAGGAATCGAACCCGGGTCTTCATGCATGCTAGGCAAGCACTTTACCACTGGACCAAACTCCCTGCCTAGAGTCATTCTTATAAATGAATTCTATCCTAAATTTCCTCAGGATAAGTCCAAAGAGAAGTAATACCATTGCAACTTAGTTAAAGATTAATTTTTCTAATCTATCAGAGATCAGCGGAAGATGGCAGTAGCTCTGAGCCAAGAGACCAGTCCTAGCAGGGGAAAGTTTACACCCAAAAATCGATTGTAAGTAAGCTTTAGCACCACAGAGATCTCAGTCAGGAAAAGGCAGGAAACCGCAGATCTCAGCCTTCTGCATAACTAGGATTATAGGCATGAGCCACAGGTGCCTGGCTGATTCTTTACTTTTACACCAAAGCCTATCAAAATTGTTAAATAGCTTTAAGTAAATGACTGCATCTGCTGGTGTTTTAGGAAATTCAGTAGTAGTGTGGAAGGTAAAGTAGGAAGGATGAGATAGTCATTTTATATTATGGCCAGCCAGCAGAGTTTGTCTGCACTGCATGTATAGAAACTACTGAATGTCTTAGGTCCAGATTTGACCGTGTGGTCCCTAAGCCATGATATTCAGAGATTCTGAGCTGGGAGGGGGAAAAAAAATCATTCAGACCAGACTATAGTGACTTGGTCCATTTATTTTGCATTTGTTTAGACATTCCCAGGAGATTCTGTTAACACCAGAGAAATCTGACTCAACACAAAATAGACTGTCAAATTCATATTTCATTTGAATTTACAAGAAATCGAGTTAGTAAGCAGCATGCCATTTGAATTTGAACAGAACACAGATTTTTTAAAATGTTATTTACTCTTTATTCTTGCCTTGGAATATATCAAATAACAGAATATATATATATATGTACATATATATTTAGTTTCAGTTTTACTCTTCAGTGATGTTATTGGATAATTAGACTTTTATCTTCTTTATCTTAACAGGAGTGATCATTCATTGCATGACATTCAGTCATATGTTTTGTTGTTGTTGAGAAGGGAGGCTTATCATGAGAAAAGGGGAAAAGTGTCTAATTTGCTGGAAGAGAACCGAATATAAAAATAACATTATCCATTCAGTCGGATTGAAATCTTGGCAGCTGCTCTTCAAAAATGTTGCTGACATGGCGTGTATTATATTAAAATTCAGAATTACCACATTCTCATCACTTTCTCTGTCTGCAGCTGGCATATGAGTTTGTCAGCATCTTGGGTTTACCCAGACTATGTTATAAGACTATTCCTTTTCAATGGGCATTTTTGTAAGCATGTTGGCTAATTGATAGGCTATGATACTTTATGGTGTTAACATATTCTTTGAGCAATGTGAAGCTCTAAAACCTAAGTGGAATGCCAGCATTGGGTTTTCTTATCTCACTTTCCATAATACATGCTTAAAAGCATAATGATTTCTCTGAGATTATTTTTACAATGTATTTCCTAATTTTCATTTCATAGGAAGATCATTTCAATGAAGAAAATTCATAAGGACTGAATGATTCATCCCAAGATATTTAAAATTGTCTGCACTGTTTTGAAATAGATGTAAAGATAATTTGATGTCCAGGAAGAAGTAATATCCTATAAAATATTGGAAATATATCATAGAATAATAATATATGGTATTGTTTAAGTGAAATTATTACGCCCACTATAGAGTGCATAAATGACTACAGCAATATAACTTGGTGGATGTTGGAATTTAAGGGATCATTCTATTTTTGGTGGGAAATAATTTAATGTTCTTTGGAAACCATCATCAAGCCTCAGAATGTGACAATCTTGTTAGACTTTTATGCATATGGATCCTCCAGATATTTCTACACATTTATGTGGCTAGCATGGGAAAACTTAAATGTTGAATTCGGGACAACATGAAAGCTGGATTTCTTGGCGAATGGAAAAGGCTTAAAGGAATTTTGGTTGTGCCTGAAGAACATAGCAGATGAATTGTTCGCCTTTTTTATAATATCTATTTAGAACGCACTGGTGAAAAGTCTAGAAGCACTAGTGAACTGCACACAGTTTCCTGTGTGAGAGAAATCAGAAAAGACAGGGCCAGAATGTTCAACAACAAGCTTCTAAGGCAAACACCTGAATGTGCTATGCTTGTACATGTGTCAAAATGTCAGCTTCCTGTGTAAACAAGCTCATGAGTGTACATGCACATCCCTGTGAACACATACACATGTATACACACACGCATTTACTCTCAATAACTATTTTCACAGCAGATTATGTCCACAGGATGTGACCTATTACGTTGGTCTCTTTCCTTCCTACATAAACCAGAAGCTGTTTTATTTCTCATTATGATTTCAGAAAGAAAATATTTAAATTTTCTACCACCAGCGAGCAAAAAAAATGGAGATGTACTGGAAAATCCAGTTGCATGATTCCCATGGCTTGTAATCCATTTGGGGCATGCACACAAATAGATGTATGAAATCAAGATGTGAATTAAAAGTGTGTGAAAACCTGAGCTATATTTTTTAGGCTGAAATAATTACATCCCAATAGAATTGATATTATTAATTTACAATTATTGATTTCTGTGGTTAAAAATTACAGATTTGAGAGTTGTGGCCAGTGTGTAATCTCCAGAGGGAAATTAGAACTCAGAGTGATCAATAACAGCAAAGCATTTTGGATCTTTCCTAGATTTTCATTAGCTAGAAGTAAAGCACAGTTAAAGAAATGCTAACAAGTATTGATGTTTAAATTTGATTTACCAATGTTATTTAAATGTGTATCTGCTCTCGGCAGTTTATTTATTTATTTTTTCTCATGAAAGATAACTCAGCGATATTTCCTAGGTGAAGACAACTCTAAACAAGATAAAGCACTCTGTGAATTAATTTATCTCAGAGACATGAAGAACATAATCTGTGTGTTTTTTCATTCAATTATTATTTTGTATATTGACTTAGCAAGCATCAAAAACTTATTTAGCTAAGGTAAGAATAACACAGATCCAGTATTTTGTCCTGTGGTGACTCTTCTCTGAAGGAAGAATGTGTAGAGAGGGACATAATCTGGTAAATGTGAACTTGTGACTATTTTTTTGTGAGTTTCTGATATTTCTGATTCCATTATGGAACAAGAAAATATTATCCATTTCCTTTGAATGACCGACCAAAAGAAACACAATCAGGTAGTGTTTATTACCTGCTTCTTTTCTTTTCTCTTGTACTCTACACAAACAATTCAATTATTGTGATTATGTCATCAAGTAAATAATACAAGTTGACTAGCCAGTTGCAAGTAAATGTGTATAAATCCCTTAAAGGACCTTCTGAGTTCTTAAATAAATGGCAATTTCTTCCAGTCTTTGAAATCAGCAGCTCAGCCACACGTGAGAAATTGTAAATTGGTGAGAAATGGATATATTTTGTAGGAATTGTTTTCTCCCTGTGTGTAGTGTATACAAGTGTGTATATGGGTATGGAAATAATTATTCATATGTTAAATGCATCTTATACTAAAAGATGTAAATTAACATTTGTGAAGGAAATGTTTAGTTTTATGAACCTGAATAGGTGAATAGTTATTAAATTTTGTCTCTTAAGAGCACTTATATTCTGATCATAGCATAGAGACTGAAAGTGTACACACTATCATTACAAAACTAGCCTCTGTAATTAACTTGCAATATTATACATACGGCTGAGGTTACAGTAAAAGCCAATTTTCCATAGTATACACACTAGGCATCTTTGCTGAATATTAGATTTTAATGAGATTTATGACCTTATTCATAATTTATTCTTTAAGTTAGGAAAGTTTGGGTTAAAGTTCAAAGCAGTGTCTTGAAGCATGCACATAGAAATCTATACCAAGTTTTTCTCTTTTTTTCATGGAGACGTTTTAGAATAATTTTTTGAAAAGCAAACAAGAAGGGAAGGGACTTATTTGATTTTTAGATCAACTTACTGAAACCATTCTAATTTTAACCTTGGAGAATTCTGTGCTGACAAAAAGGAATGTTCCATATTCAAGGATGAATGTTTATGTCTGTCTTTCATTGCTTATTTGGTAGCTTGAATTCATAGTATGATCTAATGAAATCCCTCCAGGGAACTTGTGCAATTCCACACTATAGTTCAGTAGGTCTGTGTGAGATTCATCAGTCTGAATTTCTAAAACAAAAAATGCTGATGCTGATGTTGGTTCAGAGACCTTGTTTTATGCAGCAATGACCCAGCCTGTGTTATGGACTCCTCATCTGATCCTGTTCATTGTTTCAATGGAGAAACTGAAGACATGAAGAGATACAGAGTATTTAAGTCATAGGGCACCCAGGCCTCACAGTACAACAAGCAAATTAAAATCTCTCCTGACAACAGAGATCTGAAGCACTCAGGGTTAAGGACCATTGCTCAATTGTTGTAGGCAATTAGTGGAAGTCCTGAATCTAATGACAGGCTGGCCGATTGGCTGCTCATTGATTTACTTACAATTGATTTCTGTATCTACTGGGCATTTGTTTGTTGAAGTATGCTCCAGGTACAATGTAGTCCCTTTTATATCAGAGTGAAATTCCAATTTCACGGAGTAAATGCTATTTCTAAAGACCAGGCATTTTTGAGCATTATATTTAAAACAACGGCTCTGTTGCTTTAAATATATTTTTTACAAGTTTATTATGACTGACAGAAATCATTAGTTTTAATTTATTTCTTATTAGACTACAATTATTATGAAAACAGTCTCTGTTCTATTCACCTCTTTATTTCCCACTTAAAAGACTAGTCATTTTTTTTTAAAGAAAACTAACTTAACTTTGGTTAAGAGTTCACCAGAGAAGATAGTTGTGCTGGTGGCTTTAACTTAGTCTTGTTTGTGGTCTGTTGGATACTTACCCAGGAATGGAATTGCTGGGTAATATGATTGTTGTATGCCTAGTCTTTTCAAGCATCTTCATACTGCTTTCCAGGATGGTTGAACTCCTAGAGCTTATACTCCCACCAAGAGTGAGATGCATTGCATCCTCACCAGTATTTGGCACTGTGAATTTTCATGAGGATGGCTCTCCTAACAGGGATGAGGTGGAATCTCAATGTTATTTTGACTTGCATTTTCTAAGGAACAGAGATTTTGAACACTTTTTCATGTGCCTATCGACCATTCATAGTTTTTCTTTTGACAAATCTCTAAGTCATTAAGCAATTTATAAATTGGGTTGTTGCTTCCATGAAAGTTTATTTATTGAGACTTCAGTTTTTTGAGATAGATGCATATTTGTGGTATTAGACCCTTGTCTGATGTGTAGCTGGTAAAAATATCTCCTCCCATTCGGTGAGCTTTCTATATGGAATCAGCCAGATGACCCTCAATAGACAAACAGATCAAGACAATGGAATTTGTATACACAATGGAATTCTATTCCTTCATCAGAGTAGTGATATCGTGCCTTTCATAAGGAAATGAAAAGACTTGGGGAAAAATTATATAAGTAAAAGTAAGCCTCACCTAGAGAAACATAGGTTGCATGGTTTCTCTCATATGTGGGAGCTCGAATGTGCCTATGAAAAACATGGGAAGGGCCATCAACGCTCAAGATGTAATGTATCCACTACCTGGTGAATTTAACTGCAACCCCTCTATAGATCACCCTGACAATGTAATACAATAAAACATCTGGAAGTCAACACACTGCATGGTATGTCAGTAGTTACAAATGAACTACTTGAAGTACAATAGACTCTATGGAGAGCTCAGATAGTATAATTCTGCACAATAATTAAGTCAGAGTCCAGCAAAATAATTACCAGGAAATAGATACTTGCAAGAGGGGCAGGTAAAGCCAAGAGGAAGGGAGCAGGTGAAAGTCGGGAAAGTCAAGCATGCACTGTATATACCAAAAATGTTAAGAGGAATTAGAGAAATAGTAGGTCCAAGTGGGGTGAAGATGCTGAAGTGATGACACAGATCAAGTCATTATATGCATAAAAACAATACATTTCCTGAAAAATTAAGAAAGGGATGAGCTGAGAGTGGTAGGTGTTAAGTTGAAAGAGGTAATATCAAGATGTACCGGATCCATAAACAGCATTGTTGCCTAACAACTCCTTTGTATAATTAAAGATAATAACAAAATTAAGTTGGAAAAAAAACTTAAAGCAATAGTTTCGTAAATGCAAATGAGAGCTCTGGATTAATGTGGCTAGATTGTGCTTTCTTGGTCATTTTACTAACATCCCATGAGCTTTATTCTCCCCCCCCCCCCGGCATTTGTAAGCAGGTAGCAACCCTGAACTTACAGACTTATTATACTACGTGAAAATATTGTAATGTATGTCCTAGCTCAGTGCCCAAGACACAGAAATGTGTCAGTAAACAATTGCAAATTAATTTAATAAAACAATCCCAATACTGATGGTAGCGTGAATCAGAAAGCTCTCTGTCCATTTGATATATTGTACTTGTGATAATCAACTTTAAAAGACAAAAGGTTTATTTTGATTTATATATTTAGAGACATCAGTTCATGGTCCCTGCTTCTTTGGGATTTTGGAAATGTAGATTATGCTTGTTGTAGCTTGTAGTAGAGACAGTGGCTGTTGTTTTTGTGTATATCCTGAATGAACAATAGATTGTCAACTGTATAAGAGAAATAACAGAAAAGATACAATTCTATAGCTAAGGGACATCAAACTGAGGTACAAAACTTTGCTGATAAATGCTTGGTATGAAGATCAACCAATAACTACACCCTGTCACAGAGGTAGACACTGAAGGAAGCAGGGATATCTTGGGCCTTGAAGTGTTCAGGAAGGCCTCACCCAGCAAGGGACTTTCATTTAAAATAGGCAAAATTCATTTGAAAAGTATCTTCCTTAGTGAAACAGCATACAAAAATCACAGAACAAAAAAATCTGGTGTGTTTGGGAAAGTTTAAGCAGAAAATGCATGACTAGCAAAAGAAAGTATTAGAGAGCATGCATAAAAATAAGAAAAAAAACTTCAACCCGAGTTCATAACATACCTTTTCAAGTTAGAGGCAATTCCCAGCCAGGCTCTGATAGCTTATGCCTACAATTCTATCTACTCCAGGAGGCTGAGATCTGAGTTTGAGAATCAAAGCTAGCCAGACAGGAAACTTTTTGAACTTCATCTCTAATCAATCACCAAAAAGCTGCAAGTGAATCATGATTCAAGTGGTAGAACTACCCTTGATCACAAGCACCAGATTTGCACACATGTACACACACACACACACACACACACACACACACACACACACTTCCATAAATGAGATACTATCTTCTCTCTCTACCTGTCAGTTGAAAGACCTGGAGGTGCCATAGGGATTACACTGAAAATTCCTCATGCGAAAGCTTTTCATTACACTACAGTTTCATGAGCTGCTAATGCAATAATTTAGATTATCTCAAAAGATTGTAAAACATGTATTTTTCATATGGATAGGATTGACATTTCTTTTTATTTTCTTTGCTCTTTCCTCTCTACTCAGTATTTTATTGGATTTTTTGAAGCATTGCTTTATATATACCAAAGAAAGACTATAAAGTATTTGTGCATTCCTGCAAAAGAACATAATAAAAACTTTATATTCCATTAGAAGTTTTGAAAATATGCCTCCTATGTGTGGCTGACATCTCTACGGATCTAGTCTCTTACCTATGCTCAGGATTGTTCTTGATTCTACCATTCCTGAAATGAATCCCTTGTAATTAAATGCCTATTTTCATGCCTGAATTTTGCCATGAGTCATGTTGCAGATATTTGGAGTTTTTTGGTTTGAGTCACATTTTTCTTTCTCACTTAAAATTTTTTGCTTTGGTATCACAAAAAAAAACATTTAATCATTGCTTTACATAACTTATTTATTTATTTTATTAAGTGATCTCAAAAGGGCTGATTAGGTACCCTGGTCTGAGATTTCATTATTTATCACAAATTAGAACATTATATTTCTTACAAGATTGTTACAAAGACTAGCTGATAGATGTGAAGTGTCTGGTTTAGCACAAGTCAAAGGAAAGGTAATCAATTAATGATAATTATAGAGAGAATACAAATGATAATGGGAGGGAGAAAAGCAAAAAAAAATGGAAAAAAAGGATAAAACTAGGAACGAAAAGGTGGAGGAAAAAGTGTTCTCCCAAGTAGTTCTAAGATATAAACCTATATTTAATTAATCATCATATAATCTAGATATCTGTCTTAGTTTCAGAGAGTCATTTGCAAACAGGTCTTATTCTTAAACTGAGAATATGAGAAGATTAAGCTTTTTCTTACTCCTTTATCAGCTATCAAGCTACATTTTTAGAAAGTAGATTCCAATTCTTGGGTCTGAATCAAAAATGAAAAAAAATGTATGTAAACCTGTATCATCTTCCCCTGAATATTTCCAAATATAAATCCACTTTCAGCTACACGCTGTTGGTTTATGTCTCCCCAATTTTTCAGGAGCCTGAGACCTGGAGGATTATAGTCTGAAGCAAGCCTTGCTACAAAAATTCACAAAATTCTACCTCCAACTCACTAATAAAAAGTTGGGCTGAAGATGTAGCTCAAATGGTAGAGCACCAGGTATGAATCAGAACCTCAGGGGAGAGCACAAGGTCCTGAATTCAAGGAGATAAACCAGCAAAAACAAAACACAACCGAACAGAATATTCCTGTATGTTCAATATTGTTCTCAACGCATTCAGAAATGGACTATTTGTTGCATTAAATGGATGCTCTATCCAGCATATGTTCAGATGAGAGGCATATAGTCAAAGGAAGTTCAAAACCATGCACAGCAGCCTTTCTGAGACCTTTGGCTGCTACTGTTTATTGTAACTCTGCTCTATGTTTACTGATATTATCGTTTCAAAGTCACTGGAAGAGCATGCGTCTCTGTGGGAAATGAATAGAACAGCTTTTAGCTTCACCACCTACACAAGGACATCATATCACTTAGCAAAATCCTACCAAACAATTTGAGGCCCTGCTTCTGTCAATAGCTGAAAATAACTCTTCAACAGAAGAATGTTCTCTGGGTGAGTTTGTTTAGAGAGTAGGGAATGAGGAGCAATAGCAACGTTTACTGAAATGTCAACCCAATTTATTTAGTTTCTTTGAGATTATCTCATGCAATACATTTTTTTTCTTTTAAGGGCATTTTATGTTATTCCTAATTGTTCCTATGCTTTTGTTTGAGGAATTTTGGAAAGCAAATAATAGACAAAGTGTCCAAGCACTGGTCATATCACCCCAAAGCCATTTCTGTCAACTTTGTTTACATAAAGGATGTGATTGTTTTTCTTTTCAGTTTTGGTAAGCAAAATACAATTAATAAAGATCCACAGCAATAAATGCAAAAGTGGAAAACTACAGAACACTCACTGTACTTCTGTGGCCAGAGCTAATGGAGCTGGCAGGATGGAGATTAGGGACCAGCATAAGCAATACAGCACAGAGCCTGGGCTTAAACAGCTCGGTTTATTGCTCCCTCCGTGATCACTTCAACTCTTATGGAAATGTCTCTACCCCAGTGCTCCATTTGAGTATATTACATAATTATCTGCTTGCTGAAGAAGCTGTCTGTTTCCAGAAATCCAAGTCGATGGTACCCAGAGCTTAGATTGGTAGACAGAAATGGGAAGACCCCAAGGTCCAATAAGGCAAGCATGATAAGAATTAATATCTCGCTAGAATGGAGCAACATCCAGAGATGACTAGTTTAGGAGCCATTTGGTGACATAATCTATCCATGGGCCAGCAGTGAGGAAAATGATCTGAATTTGATGGAGCCCATGAGAAACGGTGACTTGGTGCAGAAGGGGAGTACAATCTATTCAGCCCAGAGAATGCTAAATGACTGTATTCCCTTTTATTTTGATAAACATAAGTTCTTAGACAAGCAGAGATTCCTTGAACAGTTCCCTGATAATTTGCCACAAGCATTCCTTCATAAATACATGTGTTCAGGTTTGCTGGGGTGGCTTCCGGCTATCTTAATTTTCTGACTTCTTCATGTGATATATTTAAAAGGAAAACAGAAGCTGGCCACCAGCATTCATGCCTATAATCCAAGCTGCTCAAAAAGTTGAGAATAGATCATTGCAGTTTGAGGCCAAGCCAGAAGAAAAGGAGATACTTTCTTCACTGTAAAGGAGATGTGCAGAAGGATAGTTAAGTAAGATTAAGTAAAGTGATACATTTCTTTCTTTCTTTTCTTATTTTGCCAGTCACAGGCCTTGAACTCAAGGCCTGAGCACTGTCCTTGGGCTTTCTCAAGGCTAATGCTCTACCACTGGAGCCACATTTCCAGCTTTTTCTAGGTATGTGGCACTGAGGAACTGTACATGGGTCTTTGTTGCTGGGCAACCACTTTGCCACTAGGCCAAACTCCTGGCCCCAATACATTTCTTTTTGAACAGTGTTATCCCTTCCTTGCTTTTTTCTTGTAACCCCATTACTCTGTCCCCATCCCAAGTTGTAAATTTCATTTCCAACATAGTATATAGTTAATATCACTGTTAGATTAGTTCATCCTTTCTGTGATTTCCCCTTCCTTTCCCCAAATCAGATGAACTCATAAAAGATAGTGTACAGAAACCAAAAACAGTTACAACAGGGAATAAACCAAATGGGGGGGAAAGAATAAAAGGAAGGATGGAAGAAAGGCAGGAAGGCAGGAAGGTAGGAAGGTAGGAAGGCAGGAAGGCAGGAAGGCAGGAAGGCAGGAAGGAAGGAAGGAAGGAAGGAAGGAAGGAAGGAAGGAAGCAAAAGAAAGAAGAAAGGATGGAACAGAAAAGAAAAAGAAAATGAATAACTATAAACAATACCCTGGAAACACCTAGTTTCCATTTCTTGGAGTTCATTTTTATAAGCATCCTTTCACATGGTCATATGTACATAGCTTTTAAGCTATTGTGATTTTCTGCTATTCTCTTCATCAGTTAACTACCAAAAAGATAGAAGTGGAGATATTGCTCAAGTGCTAGAGTTCTAGCATTAAGCACAAAAGCTCAGGGACATCACCCAGGTCCTGAGTTCAAGTCTCTCTACCCTCTCCCTCCTCCCCCCAGAAAAAAAAAATAAAAGGAAAGCACTAAGTCTCCAGGGATCTTGGTAGATTTAGTCCAGAACCATTGGTCATTGATGAATTAATCCATTTAACCTTCTCCTGCTTCTCAACAAATCCTGATCTGGATTATGATGCTCTTCTCACCAATTCTTGAAAACACAGTGCTCATATTTTTTTCTTTTTATACACACTATCTATCTATCTATCTATCTATCTATCTATCTATCTATCTATCTATCTACCTATCTATCTTAACTAACTTAAAAGATGGAGAGGAGACATTTCAATTGAGAGGAATACTGGTATGTGAAGTATATTAAAATATGAATGAATGTGTGTAATGTGAGATTATATAGAGATGAATAAAATTGCAATATTGTGAAGGTAAGAGAAGATAGTCTTTGCAGAAATGTAATGCCTTGAGGTGGATGAAAGATATTATGATGTTAAAGATGTTGAAATGAAAGACAATGAAAGAATTAGGGCAGTCATGAAGTTCAGAAACATAAAATTGCTGAAGGAACTTACAATTAAATCTTTCTTCTATGACTGAGTAGAATCCTGGCTCCTAAGTAGTGAATTCTTGAAAGAGTTGTATAATATGTTAGATGTCATTTTTGAAGATAATGCACAATTCCTTGAAAGGCTCTTGAAGGACTGTGAATTATGAATAATATTCATGATAAATTTAATACAGTACTCTTGTTGTATTGTATTAACACTTGTATTAAGACTGAAAAATTAATAATAACCCAGGGGAAGCTTTAGCACAATCATGACAGTAACATCCAAATGTTCTAGTAATCTTTTTAGTCGTCATAATTGTCAGTTCATACTATAAAAAGTCCAGTGTCAATGAAGAAGAACAGTGGGCATAGTACCTTTTATAATACATTAAACCACATATATGATATTTCTACTATATCTTGAAGTATATTTATGGAAAATGTCTTATGTACTCAATTATGATCTGAGACAACTGCTTTTGTTACTGAACACATTTTACTCAGAATAACAAACAGTAACACTATTTTTTTTTTGTTTTTTTTCTTTTTTTGTGGATCATGGGGATTGAACTCGGCCTGAGCACTGTCCCTGAGCTCTTCAGCTCAAGGCTCCCACCATACCCTGGAGCCAAGCCCCACTTCTCATTTTTCTAGAGGTTAATTGGAGATAAGATTCTCAGGTCCTTTTGTGTCCAGGCTGACTTTGCACCTATTGATATGGCAAGTTTTGTGCTTATAACTGATAGTATATTACAATGCCAGGCAACAGTTAAAGATCCATTCAACATTTAAAGTAGATGAACCTGATTTTAAGAAAATAAGAGGTAAGAAAGTTCATTCATCTGGTTTTAGGATTCTAACTTCAAATTTCACATTAACAAATAATCCACTTTTAGTGGAAAGCCAAAAGAGAGAATCTCTAATTACCTGATGAGCCTATCAAGACATACCTTCCCACTTCCTACTTTGTGGACTTGGAATCCATGTATTCACTTTAGCCAGAAATATGCAGTATATCAGATTTAATGTAAAACAGAAATGAACGTCCCTCTTATTCTGTGAAGATAAAAATTAAAGATGATTGTCAAAAGGCCGGGAGTGTGGCCTGGTGGTAGAGTGCTTGCTTAGTATGCACAGAGACCTGGGTTTGATTCCTTGGTACTACACACACAGAAAAATGCAGAGGGAGTTCAAGGACAATTCCCAGGCCTTGAGTTCAAGCTGTAAGACTGGAAAAATAAAAGAAGGTGATTGCCAAAAATATGCAAGCACATCACTGTCATGGGTAATTACATGTTATGTAAATAACATTTCTTTTTATGGAAATACTAGAAATTGAACTCAGAGCCTTGTATTTGGCTAAGCAATAGCTGTAATACTTAAGCCACAGCCTTATCACCCCTTCCCTTCCTTTTTTTTTCATTTTTAGCTTTCTGATACTTTCCCTTGGGGTTAACCTCAGGAGAAATTCTCTTATTTTTACCTACCTGGAAAGTAGGACACCAGGTATGTGCCTCAGGACACACCCACCTGATTTCTTTCTTGAATGCATCATTGACTATCACGTGCATTTGAATTCATATTTTTCAAATTAATTAGTACATGAACATATGTATTTTTTAAAATTTCTCAATCTTAACTTTCATTACAATACATACAGGCAGATATAAAACACATGGTAAATTTCTTTAGGGCTTCATAAATGTGAACATTTCAAAGAAATAATGAAGCCAAACATTTAACAATAAATACATGAAGGACTCGTTTGTCAAACTGAGTTTCATAGTTTCAGTTAGAGGGAAACTCTAATATTGAATTCAATCTGGATCAGCCCTTATTTGGTAAATATGGTTTTATTAGAGTCTAAAAATTCCCCATTGTTTACATATTACTTATGGCTACTATCAGGTTATAGTGCCAGCAAATCTGAGCAGTTAACACCTCACTATACACGTCTCTTCTCCTCCTACTGTAAAGTCTAGACCATTGAGAGTATCTGTTCTAATGATAAAATATATTTTCAAATAATTGATTTTTTCAAAGAAATACAATTGATTTTATGATATGAACCAACATTCCTAAGAGTATATTAAATAAAGAGAAAACACAATGGATGAGGAAAGTAAATAGTGTGTTTTGTAGGAATAATTATTGTTTTCTTACTACATTCGTTTTGTATATGTGTGTGCATGTGTGTGTATGTGTGTGTGTTTGGCATGTGTAAGTATGTGTGCGTGTATTGGATTTGAATGGTGTTCTTTCAGTATGGATCAGGGCCAAAATTATTGAAAAGTACTGACATAAATTACAAACCAGATATATCACAATTCTCAGGTATGAAATGAAAACTATCTTAAACACCCCAACGCAGGAGCTAGCATACAATTTTTTAAAGAAATAGATAAATTGACAAATTATATCAATTTGACTGAGGGTATTCACAGATATTTATTGCAAAACTACTTCAGCTGTCTTATAGAATATAAATTACCCCTAACAGTACAGATTTGATGTTGCTTATAGTTAAGAACTCTAAGTTAATGTAATTTTCTCTACATATGTCATCATAAACATTAACCTGAATTGATTTTTGCATGATGTGTGATTTGTTAATAAACAAATAATTCCTGAATGTGGATATCCCTAGTCTCATTCATTGATGTGTAATATATATGTATATATTATACAGTACATTTAAGTTTAATACAATACAATGTTCGCAAATTTAACATACTATGTTAATGGTTAGCATGTAAAACTTTTGTAATGTGTGTCAGAATATAGTAGAACTGAAAAATTTATTGAGCTTGTTCATTTGTGAGCAGGTTATTAGCCATTTTGAGTATGTAATATATAATCTATAGGTTTGAAATGAAACTGGGATAAAGCTTAGTCATAAAAGTCTACATTGGTGTTTGTGTGTAATCGAGTGTGTGGGCATACACAGTACAGTTTTGAAATCTCATGCCAAATACAAAGATGATTTAGATTCACTTGATAGATTCACTTGATAAATTGAAATTACAGCATTATGAAATTACATATCAGAGAGCTTAATATAACTTGAGAATTAAATAAATATTTATGGCTTCAAAGTGAAGACCAAAACAGTAGGGTGAAAGATCCAAACCTTGAGTCTGCTTTCACAATGTTTCTGAAAGTATTATAACTTTCTTAGAGGAAGCTTTCACTGGTTGACATCAAGAAATCCCAGTAACAAACTTATATGAACAGATGCGGTGGGTTTTGGAGTTGTAACATTAGCAGAATAAGGATAGAATCACTGGTTTGTATCTTTCCACAGTTTAAGGTAGAATTTTTTTAATTTATTTTTTTATTGTAATTAGTAAAAGGGTTACATGATATTTGCCAGATAGAAGGTGCATTAATTCACATACATTGATACCCTTTCACATGTCTTGGTACCCATTTCCCTCCGCCCACCACACACCCCCCACCCGTCTTGGTTTTCCCCCCTTCCCTATCAAATTTCAAATATCCAAATACAAATAAATTCAATATATCAGATAACAAAGTGAGATACTATACCAATATGAGATAACCAAGGGATAGCAAAGGAGATGAGAAACAACATAGTACATTAAGGACAACAATCATTCATTATATGGCTTTTGTTTCAATATCTTGGGGGTCCTTTCAATTAGCTTCACATTATTTGGCCTTATGTATCAAGATTTTGCTCTATTGCAGATCTCTGCTAGTAGAGCCCAAGGTTTCTACTGATTATGACGAATGAGGGAAACCATTGAGCCTAAGTTCCTTTGAGTCTGGCTTACTTCACTTAATATAATTTTTTCTAAGTCTTTCCATTTCCTAACAAATGGGGCGATGTCATTCTTTCTGACAGCAGCATAGAATTCCATTGTGTAATTTGAGAGTTGTACCTACTGTACTCCATTTCCTTTGCTAAGTCCTTGTTTCACCCTTCTCTTCACAGTGCCAAATTCACAAGGCTCCAAAGGCATTACTATTCAATCCTACAATCGCAAGAATAGGTTTCCTGAAGGATTCTATGTCTAAAGGGGAAATTCCCTGCCCAACACAGGACAGACTTTTATTGTTGACACATCAACAGTTTCAGGAGTACCATATGCTTTCCTTCAAACAGGGTAGTGTGACCATGAACGACAACTCTTGAAATACAAACAAAAAGAAAGATCGAGAAAATCAGACCTCCTGTCCCCATATATCAACACACCACACAACTACTGAAACCAATTATTTACCAACCTTGTGAAGCTGGAAAATGAGTAATATTGTTGTGTAGGCCACTTTGAAAGAAATTTATTATCACATGGAAAATGTTTCTAATGGAATCATATGGCTGTACCCTTGGGCAATATTAAGAAAAGAGGAAAACAGCACAAGAGCCTGAGAGTGAGAAGTCATAAACAAGAGTTAGGGAAGTTGCACGTCTCTTTGCCATGAAACCTTGAAAGTGACTTTGGAAGTGGAGGATAATGAAGTGGGAAGCAGAAGCTGCATGATCGCAGCCTCTGTGACCAAGTAGACACAGATCGTGCTGGGATAGGAATGACCTCTAATCTTAGTGGTTGCATTGAGACTGCACTGTCCTAATGTAAACCAAGAGATCGGAAGAATTTCTTCTCAGTACATAAAGAGAAATGAAGAATACTTTTTCATCTCTTTTATCGGAAGGTCGCATACAGCAAAGCACCATGGCTTCATCTATGGCCTAAGTGACATGCTATATGGTAAATCCAATCACCAACAAGCAAATGTCTGTTTCACCACTTTCTTTGCTGTAGCAGTGTTTTTCCTTTTATTAGTACCTTTTCTTCATTTGATTTTTCTGTTTTGCTGGTTTTTTTTTTTGTGACACGAGGCTTGAACTCTTGATTTCCTGTTTGTAATAGGAAGGAACCAATTTGATTCGGCTCAGATACTCAATAATTAGGGAGAGTATCAATTTCAATGTGTTTCCTGGCCCAATGAGCATGGCAGCGTACACTACTCAAACTACTGTTCAAGGAAGAGATTTGCTGCTGGCTCAACTTACCTAGATTTTTGCCATATGTTGTACAGTAAAGTGGTCCTGATGAAAGCTGCTTTTCCCATCATCAGGGAGTGAGCATCCAATGTAGTTTTATTTAGAAAGAGAAAAACAAAAGCACTCTGTTGTGAAGAAATCAAACAGTAGAGGATAGTAACTATTCCTATCACATCCCTATATGGAGCAATTGGAATACGAGTCAGATGGAGAGATACAGACTATCCACAGGAAGTAGGCGATACATCGGGTTGATGAAGTGAACAGAAGACATAAAACTGTAGAGCACATTAATAAGGTAACAATAAAAAAGCCATATGATAGAAGTGATAGGGAAGAGGGAAGAGTCCTATGTTAATATTTTATTACTTTCCCAATAATATGAATAATATTAAATATGGAAATTTGATACTAGGTCTATTAGGCACCCCATGAGCATACAGTAACTTAGTTATTCTGCATCATTGGTCTGTAAAGTTGGAAGAATTGGGTCAACTACTCCAAGTTTATATACAGAGTAATAGAACTACAAACAGGCAAAACATCTTGACTGAAGCTAAAAGATGAATGTGTGGAATTGCTGAGTTTGGAGCCAAAGTCATCATCTCCCCAAATAAACTCTTACACACTCAAACCTTTGCTCTTGTGAGGGCTGTGAACAATATAAACATTGCTGTGGTATCTGGAACGATGCTGCCTTAATAACTCCTGTGCACCACATTAGTGTGTGCTAGAATTAAGCCTAGTCACATTCCTTCAGCTTTTGTAACTGGAGAGATATAGACACATTAATGAGACTGTAGAGTGATTTGTGCTGGTTATTAAGGAGTTCTAGCCTGGATGTGTAAGGCTGGCTTTTCTTCAAGATTTTAGGGATGTTATCGAAGTGTCTGGGAGACATCATGTAAAACACATAAATAGGAAATTACTTTGCACCAGCTTTTGCCTTGCCCAACATAAAACATGGCATGGGTACTTAATAAAATTTCTTGGAGTGAATTCCAGAGGGCACAAAATGCCTAAAAAATAATGAAAAATGTTCACAAAGATTACAGACTTAACAAAAATGCAAACCTATTTTTCCCTAACATATTCCAGCTAGGTTGAGCTGGGAATTATGCTGCCTACTTGTAGCATTTTGTAATGCTACAAAAGATTCAATTTGTAAATTCATTCATTTTGTAAATGAATCTTTTCTTGGCAGGGAAAAAATAGGAGATGATGCTAGATCCCTCATTTCACTGATGTGATGTTTTGTGTTTTATTTTAGTGGTGTTGTTCTGTTTCTCCTTGTACATTAGTTACATGGCATCAATATCATTTGTTTGCTTTTTTACTTTTTTCCTGTAGGGCCAAATCCTGCAAATGACTCGCAGTTTTGAGCAAAAATTTGAGGGAGATATGCTACTGGGAGGAATCTTGCCTCCAGGGAATAGAGATTTTCACGCAGCCCTTAGAAGAGCTGAAATGGTATTGTTTTCTTCAGCTAATACCACCATTTGCATCATGTTATCATGTTTTGCAAATTATAAGTCACGAGAATAGAACAAGAATATTTTCTTTTTTCCTCTCTCTCTCTCTCTCTCTCTCTCTCTCTCTCTCTCTCTCTCTCTCTCTCTCTCTCTCTCTCTCTCTCTCTCTCTCCCCTCTCCCTCTCCCTCTCCCTCTCCCTCTCCCTCTCCCTCTCCCTCTCCCTCTCCCTCTCCCTCTCTCTCTCTCTCTCTCTCTCTCTCTCTCTCTCTCTCTCTCTGTTTCTCTCTCTCTCTTTCTTTTTTTGAACTTTAGTTTCACAACCCTCCCTATGTATGCAGGACTCTCACACAAGTCTGGAACACTATTTCATGGTTATGAATTATTTTAAAAATTCGTCTAGCTTAGTGCCAATGGCTCACATTTTGTAATCCTAGCTACTCAGGAGGCTGAGATCTGAGGTTCATAGTTAAAGGCCTGCCAGGGCAGGAAAGTCTGTGAGACTCTTACATTATTCTCTCTCTCTCTCTCTCTCTCTCTCTCTCTCTCTCTCTCTCTCTCTCTCTCTCTCTCTCTCTCTCTCTCTCTCTCTCTCTCTCTCTCTCTCTGTCTCTCTCTCTCTGTCTCTGTCTCTCTGTCTCTGTCTCTCTCTGTCTCTCTCTCTCTCTCTCTCACACACACACACACACACACACACACACACACACACACACACACACACACACACACACACACACAGCCAGAAATGCTGAAATGGTAGAGTGATAGCCTGGAGCATAAAGGAGCACAGAGTCAGCACCCAGGCCCAGAAGTCAAGCCCAGGACTGAGGGGTGGGGGTTCTTCTTTGTCCTAAGTGGAAGTATTAATTCTTCCATTAAAATTGTGTCAGGAAAAAAATATGAGCATGAACATTGTGTGTGTGTGTGTGTGTGTGTGTGTGTGTGTGTGCATGTATGTGGACTCTCGAATTATCAGTACAAACATAAGTCGATGTTTCATGAGACTATAACTAAGAGATCCACTTATTTATTTTTGAACCTCTTTAGCCTGGCAAGGTTTTGTACAATAATTTTTACAGTTCACAACAAATGTTTTGAGAGTGATATTTTAAAATTAATTTTACTCCAAGGACCGAAAATATGACAACATAATCATGGTCAGAATTCTAATTCAGGTCCAAATCATAATAAATTTCTTTTTCCTAAATGAGTATTGTATTGCAATCCAACTATTATGTATATTACTCAATTTTAGAATTGAAGTGTATTATCATCTCGAAATGAGGTGCATTTAAAGAAATATTCTTCTGCAATTTAAATTACATCAAGTTTATTGATGTGGGTGTGGTAACTTTTTAAATGGGCTGTATGACTTTGGTTTGAGGTTCTGGAAATTTTCTGTCCTGCTGTTAAGTCTTTCATACCATGTGACTTCATTTCATATAATTTAATTTGTCAGGTTGTATTCTCTGTTCAAAATTTTAAACATTCAGTTATGTTATCATGAAACTGTAACATCTATGAACATTGCCTTTAAATAACAATGAAATTTTTAAAAGAAATTGCTTATATTTTTTAAAGTAAATGTATAAGGCAAGACAAAACTTCAATAATCTGTGTCTGTTAAAAGACTTCTTCTTTGTGAAGATGATTGTACCTCATTTTCTTCCATGCATAAGTACACTCATTTTTTAAAATGTTAAAGTTTAAAATTTGCATTATAATGAAACTAGTAACTGCCCAAGATCTTCTTCTAAACCACAAAGTTCAAGTATTCCACCTTTAGGGGCAATATGTGCAATGTTCAACCTCAGAGAAAGAGTAGGAATAAAAAAACCTTAGAATTTAAATGTCTTTTACTATAATCTTTAATAGGTCGATCTTATATTTCTTATTTCTGCATTGTCTTCATCAATGTAAGCCCATGACATAAATTTTAACACATGATTTATGGTTAGAAATTCATTTTTTCATTCTAATTTATTATGAGGTGTCACATTTTATCATGCCTGCATTTAATCATCTCCTGTCTGCATATTAATGGCTATAAATATGATACCTGTATAGACCCAAGAAGCCAGGAGTTTAGCTGTCTCAAAATGTAATGGTTGAATGCCTTGAAAAGTGGGGTTGGAAAGGGGGAAAAAGAAACCTCAGATGTCTTTGTATATGCATAATGCATGATAAAATAGTTTGTGTACTTAAAAAAAAGGTTTTCTCACATTTTCCCATGCACAGTCAATTGTTGTAAATAGATTTTCATAAGACCCCTAATTTGTACATTTATAACTGTATTGAACACCCAGAAGCATGCGTCAAAATCAAGTCAGATCCTAAATAAGTCATTGCTGAGCTTTAATGTCAACTTTATGCCATTGGGAAATAAAACTAGTAACTCACAATAACCTTCATTCCTATTGACATATTTACTCGATCATTGTATGAACAACTTAAATGAAAAATCGTGATTGAGAAAAGTTAGGCTTTATCTTAATTTGAAGACGTGATTTTTTTTTTTAAAGAGCTGACTAGGGAATTTAAATAGACTTAAACATAGAAAACCTTTTTTCAAATAGAGCAGGGGACTTAGACAGATACCATATGCTATATGAAGCTGGCTATTGGTGTCCCAGACAATTTCTTCATGGATTTTTCTCCTAAATTTCTATACTCTGAGTATCAACATCCAAGCATATGCAAGGCCCACGCATTCCTTTGTATATACTTACATGGTCTCTTTGCTACTTATCATGCCTAAATCAAGGTAAATATTTTCTTCTGTAAAAGAATAATAGAAAGGAAAATTGTCCATACATTGAGTACATTTTTTGTCTTTTTTGATTCACAGTAAGTTGAATCTAAAGATACAGAACCCACAAATGCTGAGAACTAAATGGCTGGGTGTGTGGAACTCTTTACTTTCTTGCCAATGGATAGTACCTAGGAAGCACATTTGGTGCTGAAATTAAATGAATTACATGCTCATGAATGAGACCTGGTGAACTGGCAACAGAAGAAAGGACCAGACTACAAGGAAATGGAGTCATTTTATTCATTAAAGATAGCCTAAAGCATGATGATCGAGCCTAAATGCCAGCCAACGGAAAGCCATCCATGCATGGGAAGGAAAGGAAGACTGGTAAGTATGAAAATGGATGTAAATGGAGGAGTTGATAATTTGAGAGAAGATGATCCGCTCAGTGACACAGTGTGTGTGCAACAGACTATGGAAATTGAGGGTAAGCTTGAGGACTTGAAGAACCCGTGAGGAGGGAGTGCAGTGTATTAATTAAGAGGAACTGCATGCATGATCGTTATTGTGGTAGACAAACAGAAATATGATAAGATGTCAACTTTTAGCCTTCAAGGATGGCTAAATGCAAAAAAAAATTCTCTTTACAAAGAAAGAGATTATTGGATTTGCTGAAGAATAGGAATGTAAAAAACAGACATGGATATAGACGTAGTCAATTTTCAAGCAGTAGGAAAAAATATAAATGATAGGAATTCATGTTTTACATTAGCCACATTAAATATGGTTAGTATAAAATAATACTTATATTTGAAATAGAGCAAAGGTTTTGCAATGAGCTTATCAGCCTTATAACTTCTCTTACGAGGGTACCCTATATTAAAAAAGTGAGAAACCTATATAAATCTTCCTTTGATTATACCTTGTGTTTCTTTTAGTCAAAATTCTAGGGTTAAAACCTCAAGCTTGTGAAGTTTATTAAGTACTACCACTGACAAAATGCAGATTTTTTTTCTCTTTTTGTTAAATCTTGTAAGATAAATTGATTTCACAAATTAATGGTATGCTCATAAATGCATTTAATACAAGTTGATCAAATCCCCCTCATCTGTGTGTGTGTGTGTGTGTGTGTGTGTGTGTGTGAGAGAGAGAGAGAGAGAGAGAGAGAGAGAGAGAGAGAGAGAGAGAGAGAGAGAGAGAGAGAGAGAGGGAGAGAGAGAGTCTTTCCTAAATGTCCTTCCTTTCTCCTCCTGGCTAACAATTATTAGTGAGTTTCATTATGTTTATTTTAAATTACAGTATTATCACAATAATTTTACACAGACATAAGATGGAAAGGAAACTGTGCTTACCTTTTAGAGGAGCTTATCAGAATTGTTTCTTTTCATGCATGATGAAGTATAATTTATTTTATTTTTAAATGAATGCAAATCATTTATTTTGGTTATACAACAAAAATAAATGAATCACATTTTAATTAGCAATTGTATTGGGAAAGTATATGAGAACTGACAAAGCATTTCAGAAAAAAAGGTGATAATTTGTTTTCAATTCTTCAAAAAAAATGCGCTGTTGTGCCAGGAATGTGGCTTAGTGGTAGACTGCTTGCCTAGAATGCATGAAGCCCTGGGTTCAATTCCTTGATACCAGGAAAAGGCAGAAATTGTGTTGTGGCTCAAGTGGTAGAGTGCTAATCTTGAGAAAGCTCCAGGACAGTGCCTGGCCCTGTGGTCAAATCCCAGAACAAGCAAAAAAAAATATTGTAAAAGTGATGAGTGATCATTTACATAGGTAAGGCAATTAGGTCATTATTTTTTAAATACCATTATTCTCTCCCTCATTTTCTCCTGTTTACCACTCCCCACTCCCATCCCTGCAAGTTGTAAAGTTTATTACCAACATATTATCTAAGTGAGTATCACTGTTGCATTATCTTTTGTCCTGCTGTTTTAGTTCAAATACAAACTTACATACTATGTGAGTGCATTGTTATATCCTGAAAACAAAATGATCACTTTCAAGTACTTAGGATCAAGCTAGATTCACAGGAAGCATTCATTAAATAATGCCAGCTACTTCTATTGTCAGGATGATTCCCACTCTCTTTTACCTGCCTTATTAATTTCCTGGTTGGTTATTCCTGTGGCTTGTTTCTTCATAGCTTTTATTCCCTTTGGTATCCTGCTCAAGATGAAGTCAGGATAATCTCCTTGGCTGAACAACTTGAGTCCTTTCATTGGCCTCATTAAAAACCACTGGTGATCTCTTCAGCCTTACTCTTCTGCTTCTGCAGGGGCTCCTCATCCCTAAAACTTTTAAATGTATTAAGTCTTTTTCTTGGCATTAATCTCTTTCTTATACACTGATCAGTATCATAGATGTGTCCAATACCTCTTGTGACAGCAGAAGTCTCTAGAAAAGTAGCATAAAAATTTACTTTTATTTGTGACCTTTTAGTCCCACATCTGAAAGTTCTCAAAAATTATTGATGATAATATCACAAAAGAAAATGGGAAAGACATGTATTAAAAGAAGAGATCGATAAGGTAAAATAAGGAGGAAGAGAAAGAAGAGAAGACAAAGAATAGAAGTTAATGAAAGAATTTATTGCAGGTTAAAACTAGATGTATCTCATATGAGTGAGATGATTAAGTTTCAGAACATTATGAGTTCTAAATTAATAAGTATTTTAATTTTCAAAAAACAGTCAATTACATCAGCAACATTTCACAACTAATGCTGAACAATTATGTTAGAAGTCCATCTATTGCATGGTGATAAAGATAGGAACTGAAACTTAGTGTAAGCACTAGAACAAAGCAGATCAGTGAAAGAAATATCCCATTATACTGCATGTCTCAGATTGAGGAAGAATTATTATGTTTACAAGATTCTCCCTTGACACACAGGCCTCTTAGCCATTTATACCTTTGTAAAAAGAATGCCATAGTCTACAGACCATTTATCAGGAACAGAAACACGATATCTGAGATCTAGAGTATGAGATGCCCAGGATCAGGTGTGATCATGGGCTAGGGACTTTCTCAACACAAGGCAGAAATAAAATAGTACCAAAATTATCCTCATAATAGCTGCCATCCCATTCATAAAGATGGGGCTGTCGGGACCTGATCACCTCTTTTCCAGAATTTTATTTTTAGATACAACTCAAATAATTATCTTTAAGTAGTTGTACAAAGGGGCTTCACTTCAACATGTCAGTTTAGGAATATAATGTATCTTATCATTGTCGCTCCTTTCATGATCCTCTTCCATCTCTCCCAAACTCACCCAACCCCTCAGCTTACCTGGCTCCATAATCATGTGTGTACAGTGAATATTTCAATATTATAAATAGTTTTACCCAACATTCCTCTTTCCATTTCTCTGTGCCCCGTCTATTTAATCCCTACACCCAGCAATGACACTAGTTCCAGCTTCTTAGCATTTGTGTATGTTAATCTGTTAACTTGTTTGGTCAGATGAGTTACACCCTTAAAATGGCTCCACCTCTTAACACAGTCTCAATGGCAAACATATGTTATTATGAGTTTAGGATGTAGACAGACACCATAGTAGAGAAATAGGAAATTTGGGAAAGAGAGGCCTAACTAATACCAGCCACTCCATCATTCAATTGGCCCATCTCAAGGGATGTAAAGGGGTCCAATCTGATTTGAGTGTGTAGAGTACTGAATGAGAGAATAGAGTGTTCCCTCCGCATTCTGCAGCATAAACTCAAAACTCCAAGATGTGATTACTGTTTTCTGGCCAGTTTTCCATATAAAACCACAAATCTGAATGCAGAGGCAAATACCGGTCTACAAAACTTTGCTGGCACCACTAAAAGTGACCAAACTACAAAAAGCACTCAGCTCATAACAAGAGTCTAAAGCACTCAAACTCTTGCCCAAGTTGGGAGGGCATAAGAGATTAAAAATACTAGTTTTGTAATGTTGTTTTTTTTCTCCAATCCTGGAGCTTGAACTCAGGGCCTAGGCTGAGTTCATTATATTGCATGCTTCAGTTTGAGCTTTCTCAAGGCTAGGGCTCTACTACTCGAGCCACACCAGCCCTTCTGGCTTTTTATGTGTGTGTAGTACCAAGGAATCAAACCCAGGGCTTTGTGCATGGTAGGCAAGCACTCTACTGCTAGTCCACAATTGCATACTTGTAATGCTTTTTTATTGTAATTAATGCAAGGGTTACAGTTATATTTGCCAGACAGAAGTTGCATTCCTTCTCACACACTGATACCCTTTCTCATGTATTTGTTTCTATTTCCCTCCCCTAACCTCTCCCCTCATCTTGTTTCCCCCTTTCCTTTTCCTATTTCAAATAAACAAATAAATATATTTCATATACCCGATAACAAGATCAGATACTGTACAGTATGACATTAATAATGCTTTTTAACAACAACAAATATTACAATGGATATTTTTCTTTAATACCACTGTTTCATCAAAACTTTTTGACTACAAGAAGAGATAAGCCTTAATTATTACTATTATTATCATTATTACTATTTTGGGAGTGTATGTGTAAGCACGTACTTTGTGTTCCTTTTAAGAAGCAAAAGGGAGGCAGGTAATTAGATAATTTAATAATGAAGCAGCTCTTTTTTTTTACTTGGTTTACAATGTTATAAAATACTTTTTGTGAGTAAAAGTGATTGTAATATTTTAAAGGAATTGATTGTTGTAGACAGAATACTGTAGCCTCTGACAATCCCTTTAGTAAATGAAACAATGAGACATTTGTTTTCAAGTCTCCTTTCTACATTGTAGTACCTCAATATGAAATATGATTTGTTCTCAAAAGCATAGCTTCAGCTCTATTTCCAAGAAAACTCTACTTCTTCTGAAAAGAATGTGTATTGACTGTTGCATCCCTCCCTCAAAATTCCTTTGCATGTCAGGAAATCTGACCCAACACAGACAACTTATTGCACACACAAACACACACATGCATACCCACACACATGAAATCATACTACAGTAGCACAAAACCCAACCTTATATTGTCTTTTGCTCACTCTTGTACCATCTAGTTTGGACTATATGATATTTAGCTGAGTTAGTCCAAGCTGATGTTTCACTATAATTATTTTCCTGTTACCATAGCTTGAGTTGGGTACCTGCTTCTTTCCATGTGAAAAATGAGACGTAGGAACCTAGAGATGGTAAATGTAGATTAAATAGTATTTAATGAGATATATATATATTGCCAGTTCCAGGCCTTCCAGGCCTTGACTTAGGGCCCGAGCACCCTCCTTGTGCTTTTTCCTCAAGGCTAGTGTTCTACCACTTGAGCCACAGTACCATCTCCATTTTTTTCTCTGTATGTGGTACTGAGGAATCAAACCTGGGTCTTTATGCATGCTAGGCAAGCACTCTACTACTAGGCTAAACTCCCAGGCTCTAATGAGATAAGATTTTTACTCTGGTTTGTACTAGAACATTTTTGTAAGTTGGCAGATTAGAGAAAAGATGCACTGTCATCTCCATTTCTTCCTCTGGGAAGTGAAAATGATAATAAACAACTCTGCTTGAGCAATGGTATTTTGAATCTCCTGTGGAAGTTCTTCAGAAAAATGTTGAATAATTCATGACTGGAAACATGATTGGCCTTTGAAACCTGTTACATCATATTCAGTTTAATGGGAATATTCCATTAGACTGTAATGTATATGAAATTTCAATTCCTTAATCTTGGTTCCTCTCAGTCAACATTATAATATAGCATGCTTAAAATAAATTTGCTCATTTGAAATCACCATATCTTTACCTTTTGCTGACTTGACTTCCTGGCTATGAGATTGTGTTTAATTACTTCATGTAAGTCTTGAGGAAACATTCTTATAAGGCTGCCAAAATAAGGCCTCCACAAACATTCTTCACAGTAAAAGGGACAATATTACATTTGAAAATTACTTTATCCAGAATCTGACACATTAGGATGCCTAAGTTTTAGGGTTTTTCCACCTGAATTTTATTTATGTTTAAATTCTGGAAATGATTGATTTGTCCCATGGACATTTTAGGTATGAACTGGAGTCATTTGATCCCTGCTGTTAAGTGACAGTCACTGCAAATAAACATCTGGTATCATATTCAGCTACTGTCAGAGCTACAAAGGAAAAGATTCAATGCATCACCACCTTCTGTTTTTCTTCCAGATCTGGCTTGGAAGCATCATGAAATCTGTTGGTCTTACTTACAAAGCTGCTATATCAGCAAGAACGGTTGGTAGGGAAAAAAAATGTTGGGAAGGAGATTATGCAATAGTAATGTGGTAATGAGAGACAGGCATGAATCCAGACAATAAAATAACATTCTAATTCCATGCGCTGCAACATCATGTAGCATAATGTTTAATCAGTTGAAGTTAACAGAGATTCATATTGAATTGCTCGCTGGACAACCCAGAGATGGCAATGACCATATGTTAAATTCCTGGAGGTACCATGAAAGGGGCTTGTGTGTTTGTTAAGGACATACTAAAACCATCAACAACACATAAATTGGAGGGATTCATCATGCATGGGCTCTCACGGGAGAATTATTTGTCACCGTGAAAAACGAATACCCATTCTCCCTTGGACAATTGGGAAAGATTATAGCTTTGCATTAAAAGCCAATAGGCCCTCAAAGTGCTTATTCTTGAAATTGTACTTTCCTGGCTATTCTAGAGAATTCAGAATATGATTTTCTTGTTTCTTACTGTTTTTCATCATTGGGTTGGATGTGTGCTGACTTATTCCAAGTCATTCATTTTATGGCTTTTGTTTCCTTATCATGGAGGTCCTTACATTTAGTGTCATACTATTTGGCCTAATGCTCTAGATTTTGTTCTATTGTAAATCTCTGCTAGGAGAGCCCAGGGTTTCTACTGATTATGACAAATGAGGGAAACCATTGAGTCTATGTTCCTTTGAGTCTGGATTACTTCACTTAATATGATCTTTTCTAAGTCTTTCCATTTCCTTACAAATGGGGCGATGTCATTCTTTCTGACAGCAGCATAGAATTCCACTGTGTACAGATACCACAACTTGTTGATCCACTCATCAACTAAGGGACATCTGGGTTGGTTCCATATCTTTGCTATGGTAAATAGTGCTGCAATGAACATGACTGTGGTAGTGGATTTAGTATGTCCTTGTTTCTGGATGAGTGGGTAAATACCAAGTAGTGAAATTGCTGGGTCATAGGGGAGCTCTGTGTTTAGTCTTTTGAGGAACTGCCATACTGCTTTCCATAGTGGTTGAACGAGTTTGCACTCCCACCAACAGTGTAGTAGTGATCCCTCTTGGCTACATCCCCTCCAGCATCTGTTGTTATTAATTTTCTAGATCCTGCCCATTCTAACTGGAGTGAGGTGGAATCTTAGAGTTGTTTTGATTTGTATTTCTTTTATGACCAGAGATGTCGAGCATTTCTTCATGTTTGTATAGACCATTTTTTATTTCTCCTTCAGAGAAGACTTTGGCCCATCTTTTAATGGGATGGTGGTTAGTTTGGAGATTAGTTTTGGATTGATTCAATTTTTTGAGTTGTTGATATATTTTAGATATGAGGCCTTTGTCTGTTGTATGGTTAGTGAAGATCTTCTCCCACTCTGTAGGCTTCCTAATTAATTTACTAGCTATGTCCTTTGTCATACAAAAGCTCTGCAGTTTAATGCAGTCCCACTTATCCAGACTTTCTCTGATTTGTTGTGTTCCTTGGTCCTTATTTGGAAAGTTTCGACCTGTGCCAAGGAGACCTAGTGTATCTCCTATTCCTTCTTGTAAAGTTTTCAGTGTGTCAGCTTTTACCTCCAGGTCTTTGATCCATTTGGAGTTAATTCTAGTGCAGGATGACAAAGAAGGATCCAACTTTAGTTTTCTGGAGGTGCTGAACCAGTTCTGCCAGCATCACTTGTTGACGAGGTTGTCTTTCTTCCATTCTATTATTATTATTTTGCCAGTCCTGATGCTTGAACTCAGGGCTTGGGCATTTTCCCTTAGCTGTTTGACCAAATCATGTGCTCTATTACTTGAGCTACCATTCCACCTCCTGATTTTGGTGTTTAATTGGAAAAAAGTTTCCCGTGGACTCTCTTGCCTGGGCTGACTTTGAATTTAATCCTCAGATCTCATCTTCATGAATAATTGAGATCCCAGTCATGACATTCCAGGGTGTGGCAATGTATCAGGACCTATATCGTTCTTATACAGTCTAAGAAAATACTAACTGTTGAAATAACACTGTAATTAGGGGCAGGAAGTTTGGCCTAGTGGTAGAGCATGGAGAAATATTCTTTATCACATGGGTAATAACATTCCAATTTGAAAGATGTGATTCTGTAACAGTGAAGGAAGACTGGATATTGTATTCTACTGCTAAAATCTAAAAATATGACTCTATAAAAATTTTAGAGTTTAGAAAAATGTAAAACATAGCTATATGTGAAATTATCTCATTTTAAGAAACAATATAAAAAGCTTTAACATCTCTATATTATTGATAATATGGATGGCTAATTTGTAAAACAGTAATTCAAATAGAAATAAACATCCACAAGTTTGACTCCCTAGTATATAAACAAGAATTGATGTTACTGTTGAAAAAAAATAAAGAAACCTGCTGTATAGTCTAGGAGTATGGTCTAGTGGTAGATTGCTTTCCTAACTTGCATGAAGCCCTGAGTTCGATTCCTGGGTACCACAAACACAGAAAAAAAATGGAAGTGATGCTGTGGCTCAAGTGGTAGAGTGCTAGTCTTGAGAAAGCTCAAGGACACTGCTCAGGCCCCGAGTTCAAGCTGCAAGAATGGGCAGAAACAACAACAACAACAAAAAACACAAAACAAAAATTCTGTTCCTGAATCATTACGCAAAAAATAGAAAATTTATTTCAGCAAAATTGTATCACTTGTTAAGAATAATTCAATTTTCGCTCTTGCAATCCTAGCTACTGAGGAATTTGACATATTAGGATCATGGTTCAAAGCCAGCCTACATGAAATTCTGTGCGATTCTTATGTCCAGAAAACCAGACGTGGAGCTGTAATTCAAAGTTGTAGTGTGCTAGCCTTGAGCTGAAGATCTCAGAGACAGCACTCAGGCCCAGAATTCAAGCCACACAACTCTATCAGAAAAAAAAAAAAGTCAGGCTTTTCAATGGGAAATTTATGAATGTGTAGTTCTTGTGCACTTTTTTAGGAATTTGTGATTCAATTGAAGTTTGTTAGAAATTCTCAACTAGTTATTACGTTTATTGCATGAAACAAGTATGGTTCTGGATATTTTTCCTCCTTTCCAGTGTATTATTGAGAGTTTAATCACAGAGAGATATAGAGTGCTTAGTAAATATATATATATATATATATATATCCAGTTACAGTGAGAAAGTCCAGATAGACTCTGAGTTCTTACTTCCTACAAAGCCCTTGATCTCACAGCTAGCAATTAATTAGTATTTTTCTCTCCAACTACCTCTTCTCAGATTCTGATTTGTCTCTACTCCCACAGCCCTTACGTCATTGATTGAGAAAGATTAAATGGCAGTTCTTTCCATTGCTTGTTTTGAATATTTGTAAAATGCCCATATTATAGGAGTCCATATGGGCATCCCATGAGAGCAGAGTAGTGGACTATAGGAAGGACCACACAAATGGTAGTGAAAGAAGGGCCAGATTTTACCTGGAGGGTGATAATTGTATGCCATTCACAACTGGGTTCTGTTTCAACTCCAAAGTACTGAGCCTCTAACACCTTTTATCATCAACCCGCATTCAGTGGCTGAGGAAGGATGTCTTCCAAGACCAGGCCATTTTGATGGGTTACAGGACAGTTGGGAGATGTCTGTGGTTTGGGAAGAGTAAGGCTTGCATTATTTATAAGTTGACCCTGTATCCCATCCTGCTTCTTCCTTCTCAGTTCTCATATGAAATAATGCCTCATCGTAAGTATTCTGTGCTCTACACTGCTCATCAGTGGCTAAATTGCCTAAGCTGTTACTCTGGGTCACAATGAATGACAACCGAGCTTTCACGCTCTCCACTCTTCATGCCCCTCTCACAAAGGTGGATATTGTCTATCTTTCTATTACACCATATACTGGTTTTATATTCCTGTTTTACATGCAAGAATAACTCAAATTAGGAAAATGAATTCACTTGCTTAGATGAATAAAACCAGACTGCAGTTAAGACTTGATGGAGACTTAAAGATAGATTTCAGTGAGAAAGACTATTTCCTCTTCCATCCAAAGGTAAATTTCAATGAGGCAACTAAGGAAAATAAGAATATGTAAAATGGAAACTAGAATAGAACATGTCATCAAGTCAAGGGGACTATAATAGAGGAAGAGCCTAGAATACCAACAGAGAGAAATAGGATCAAGAGGGACAGTTTTTGGTCTTCCTTTTGAAGAGTGACGTGAAAGAATCAAATAATGGTAGATACTGATTCTTACCATCTCCTTCTGCCCACAATTATTTTTTTCTTCCATTGTAACCTGGAAATGTCAATGAAAGAGTGAAGATGGACAAGTGCATTGAGAAAATCTGAGCTGGGGATACCAAAAGTTGACATGGAGAAGACAACAGAAAGGGTTATCATTGAAGGAACTGGTTTTCCATGACATGTATGACATATGATAGGAAATGTATCAATATGCCATTGAACAGTTTTAGAGAGGCAAATGAAAGACCTGGATGTTTCAACTAAATGTAACAAAATTCCACTGTAATAAATAAATGGTAATGGAAGGGAAAGGAATGCTAAACTAACAAACCATGGATCATCGATGCTGAGGAGTCTAAAGATGCTGGATTGCCATGAATAAGCAACGTTGCAACGTCCTACAAAATCTTCACATTTGTTCTGACTGAAACTTTGTCATACACTGCCCACATCATCATATGGGGAGATTTCCCAGCCTTCGTTACTCCATGCTAGAGCTGAAAATACCTATTTATTTTGCCTTAGTGCAAAATTATACCAGTGTCTCCACATCTAGAAACTCTCAATTCTAAGCACAGAAGAGGCTGTTGTGCTGTCTCTTTATGTATATTAACAATTTCAGTTTCTTTTTCATTGTGTTTGCATTTATCCACTTTGATGAGTCAAAGAGCTAGCAGTTCAAGTGTTCTAAAGATTGCTTATTCTTATAAATTAGCTTTTATTTCATTAAAACAGATAATGAGCTAGCTAAAAGCCTCTCATTCTCGAAGCAGTGCTCCCACTGAAATGTGCACAAGGAGTGTTGAGAGCTACAAAACAGGGTTCCAGGAGATAAGTCAATATTTCACCAGATAACTAGGACACTTCACTCTTGAGAGCAAAATGTGATTATTTTTCTTTTCCTTCTTTTTCTTTCTACTTTGGACCAGCCTTCACAAATTAAATCACACTTATAAATCAGTCTTTTCATGGGCAACTCATGCTCCAATTCCTAACATGGCTTACTACTTCCTATAGTAAGAAATATAGGAGCCAAGAGTTTGGCCTCGTGGTAGAGTGCTTGCCTATCATTCACGGAGGCCCGGGTTCGATTCCTTGGTACCATATACATAGAAGAAAGCTGGAAGTGGTGCTAAAGCTCAAGTTGTAGAGCTCTAACCTTGAGAAAGTCCAAGGACAGTGCTCAGGCCCTGAGCTCAAGCCCAGGGCTGGAAAAAAAAAAAAAAAGAAAGAAATATAAGCATCTAAGCCAGGAACTTGGTGTTTCTAAAGTATACTTTGTTTACTTTTTCTCAGCTACCTCTTCCTGAACACTAAATATCTTAGCAATATATGCTAAAGAAAACCTTCTTGATTTCTTTATGCCATTCCAATCTATCTGGAATTTCTTTTCTCCTTCCTTTCCCTTTCCCCACCCCACTCCCTGCCTTTCTTCCTCACTTCCTCGTTTCCTTCCTCTTTTTCTTCTCTCTCTCCTTTCTTTTTGTAAAATACTTGTTTTGAATTCAAGACCAGTTTCATTTTTCTTTTTGTCAGTCCTGGGCTTGAGCTCAGGGTCTGAGCACTGTCCTTGGACTTTCTCATGGCTAGATCTCTACCACTTAAGCCTCAGCACATCTTCCGGCTTTTTTCTATGTATGTGGCACCGAGGAATAGAACTCAGGTCTTCGTGCATGGTTGGAAAGCACTCTATCACTAGGCCAAACTCCTGGCCCTTTATTATTTATTTATTTATTTATTATTTTAATTTGACTTGAGTTCAGGGCCTGAGCACTGTCCTTGGACTTTCTCAAGGCTAGCGATCTACCACATGAACCACAGCACCACTTCCAGGTTTTTTCTATGTATGTGGTACCAAGAAATAGAACTCGGGTCTTCGTGCATGCTTGGCAAGCATTCTTACCACTAGGTTAAACTCCAGACCCCAGTTTCAAGATTTTAAAACCTTCCGGGATACCTTTTCTCTTACTTCCTGAAAGTTCTACAAAGCACTGTATTTTCTCTGACATCACATTATTTTGTGATAGTCCATTTATTTGTCTTTCTAAAGTGCTTTTGGTATGTTATAGAGTTTGAGAAGAAGGTAGCTGAGAGGTTGTGTTCCTGCTTATTTATTCTCTTGAGTGTTTGTTTTGCACACATATATGGATCAGTAGGTGTAAGCCAGGCAGATTTTCAGAGTTTAGAATATGTAGTTTCTTACCCCTCATGTCATTCAAGGAATCAAAAACATTTGTGTGGGAGAACTATAACATATAGGCAAGCTTCCATAAGCTACACAAATATTCACTTAATTCTTTGGATGCTATCCAAGTTTTTCCTGTACATGAACCAGCACATATATAATGCTGAGAGTCTTTAGAAATAATATCAGGATTCTTAGCAATGAACTCTAAGATATGAATGATATATCTTTCAACCTCATGTTTTCCATTATATTTGCCTGTTGAATTTGGGGGCAAACTACTTAAAGATTGTGACCTTGTACCATATGGTTGAAATACATATTCCACTTAATATCACAGGACCTTGAATACAGAAAGTATTAGAAGGAAAGATATAAAAAGAAATATTTTTACACTTAGAATCCAAAAAGTCTATATCAATCCTTAAAACAGTTTCTCCTTTCATGCCAAATTGGGATAGCCTTTTAAATAAAAATATCTAATATAATTCTAACAGTTATTTTTTCTTTCCAAAACTTTGCAAAAACAATTCACTGTCACAGCCAGATTGCTTAATTGGTATCTGAGAGAAATCAAGGAAATCATTGCCTTTTGAATTTTTTAAATGACAGTCTTAATGTACAGACATGCATCATCCCAAACTTTGAACTGTTATAAGGAGAACTATGATTTATTTGGGTGTATACAACTATTGTCCATATTTCTCAAATCATTTTGTTATTATGTTGAGCAACAGAATGCTTTCCAGAGGAACTCTTCCTCTAAGCCTAATTTACATAACACAAATGGAAGTTTCTTATTTTAAGTGAATATTTAAAATGAATATTTAATTACATTTATTTCTTTTTCTTACTTCAAAGTCTTGTAACATGCAGTTTCCATTCATCAAGGCAATTTGTGTGTTGCAGTCTCCAACCTCCCTTGAGTTTTCCCAATGATCTTCAGAATCCTATCTAGAGACTGATTTTCCTCATATAGGGTACACACAGAATACAGTTCAGAAACTTCCTGTGAATTTTGAGAAATATTGCTTAAATTCTTCCATGATCACACAAACACTTCTTATTTCTTGTTTGTTTATTTGTTTTCTGGTTTTTATACCCACTCTAAGTTCATTCCTTTGTACAGAGTGAAAGTTCTATGAAATGGTAAAAACTGAAAATAATAATCATGAAGCCCCAAATGTTTTGTAGACTTTCTGTATGTTATGCAAATCTCTTAAGTGTCTATCTCATGTTTCATCCACTAAGTTCTCACAAATTATCTGTAAGATAGCTATTGTATTACTTACTTTCCTTTTGGTATACTTTACCATAAGCTATCCTGGTCATAGAATTTGGTAATATTGTAGTTCAAACCACACCTGCCTGAACATAACCAAAATCCACATTGCAGACCATTTGTTTCTGTATCTATGAAAAATATATAAAAAAATGACTCCAGTATGGGGTTAATATCCGTAAATGAGAAAAATATCCTCAGGCTCAATTTTAGGTCAAGTGAAACAAGGAAAACTAAAGTAATTGTCATCTTTGTTATTCCATATGTGACATTAAAAGATAGACATTTAAATATCCTGAATTAATGTCATAGACCTTAAGAACATTAATGAAATCATATTAGATATTAAAGTTGTATTAATCATACCAAAACTCTACATTCTATACACTTCAATGAATTTCTCCACTTAGAACAGTCTCTCTTCTCTTTCCACAAAGACAAGGTAAAGTTCAAAAATAGGATTTGTACAGCAGGATCCTGTGGAGAAATACTCTATCTGCCAGTCTCCATGGATAATGTGTCTCTTTGGTCTCTGTCACATCTGACTTTTACTTTTAGCTCCCTGTATGCTACATGTTTCTGGTTTTCCCTCATATTACCCCTCCTCTTTCTGGCTGTTTCCCAGATCATCTTGTCTTCCATATTTTTAAGATGTCAAACTTTTATAGAAGTCAGCATGGGCTTTCCTTCTAGTTTCTTCTCTAAAACTCTCAAATTAATGTCATACAAGAGCCTCCATGGTACCCACCGCCTAAAGATGCCCCCATCCCAGATTTCACTTATAGACATGTAGAAGCAAAGTAGATTTTATTCTGCTTAGGTGTGGTACACATCCTACAAATTTCATGGTGGCATACTAGTGTCTTCATACTAAATTTTGTGGGCGGGAGATAATGAATTGTGAGGAAATAAGAAGTTGTATACATACAGTGAAACATGAGATTAGAAGTAGACAATGCCAAATTTTATTTTAGGTTAACTGAAGCTTTTCTTTTTTTTCCCCTTCTCTTTTTCTACCCAGCTCTCTTCCCCTTTGCTCCTCTTTCTTTTCTGTTTTTCCCCATAATCCTTTCTGCTTTCCTTTGTTCTCCTTTCATTCCCTGTCTCTTTCTTCTCCTGTTTTTCATTTTGATTTCATCTCTTTCTCAAAAAAAATAAGATTAAGATGATAGAAAATATTTTCAAAGAAAATTATGAGAGAGACTAAAAAAGCGTTTGGTGTAGATTTGTCACTGGATCCCAGCCCTGAAGTATATCTGAGTTATCTGGCATTCTCTCCATCTCTTTTTCCAACCAGGTCCAATGACTCTTCCTGATATTCACTGAGTTAAACCAATTCAGGGAAAGCAGTCTCTAGAATACCAGTACATCTGAAATGTCAAATGCCTTCTATCCCATTTGAATGTAAGAGCAGACAGCCACTCTCAAATCCATTTCCCCAGGCAGAAGAACTAAGCATATAACCCCACCTCCCACTCATTTCACTGACATCAGCACCAGTTCATGTACCCCTTAGTTCAATCTAAGCATTCAGGCAACCTGACTTATTCCTCTAGAAAGGCTGTCTACTTCCAAATAGCATGTAAGCTGAGTTACACAGAAAACATTTCTTCTCCTATTTTTAGTATTGGGGCATTCAAATAGTCTTCAAAGCTATCAAGTTGAATTTCTTTTCAGGCACGACAATCCTTCCTAACATTATTTACACTCTGGAGCAATGTGTCTTTTAGTCCCACTCCCCTCCCCCTTCTCCTAGTCTACCCACGACATGCACATTCCATTGCTGTCACTTCAAGCTTAGTTCTGAGCTGGATGTGATATTTGTTTTCATTTCTCGAACCCATACTGGAACATTCAAGATAAAACAGTTTACAGAGAGCTCATGGCATTCCTCTGCTAAGTTGGTCAGGGTGAGATGGATTTTTTTTTTAACCTGATAGCAGTGGCACAGCTCTATATTTAGGATTTTGTATTCCTCATGGCTGTCATCAAAGAGAATGCTTCCCTCAAATTTGCCAAATTACAGGTTTGCAGGGCAATGCTTCAGAGCAGCTCCTCTTTGCCATCCATGGTTATCAGGAAAGGGTAAGAGGTAGCGATGGTTTCCTTTGGAAAAGACAGGCTTAGAAAGGTGTCATGAAAGAATTGAAGGTGAATTGGTAGTTGGGAGTATATAAGTTCCAAATGCCAAGAAAATCAGCCCACAATCACCAGTGAGAGAAAAGTGTACAAATTAGCAACAGTGACTTGAATCGTGTTTATCACAGGTATCTGTCCCTATGCACAAAAGGCACACCTCACCTAATTCAATGGCTATTTGAATAATGCCAGATGGCCCCTGGGTGATGGTTTTGGCCCTCCAAGCAGACTTCAGTTCTTGAAAGAATAGAAGCACCAAAGAAGACAATAGGTTCCTTTCCAGGGAAATACATGGGGATGTTGGGGTTGCAGGTACTGCTATTTCTTATGCAGCTAATGAGAAAGCAAGGCCCTGGATGCAATGTCTCATTTTCCCCTGCTCATAATGAACACTGACATTCGTGCATAATTAAGAATGACACATAATCATAGGCGTCTTTGCTCTGGTTCCAACCCAGGAAGTCTGAACCATAAGGAGACCTCTCTCTGAGATCAGATCAAAGCCCCTATGCAGTGTGTCTTTGCTGAGCAGAAGAGAAACAAATTAATCATCTCTCTTTCATTTTAGCAACATGATGAGAAAGCCACTGGACACAATGTATGGCAGGAGCAAAGAAGAAACCAGCCTCTAAATGGGTTTATATCAGGAAAAAAGATACATGCCATGCATGGCATAATATCTGTTTGTGGATTTTCTGTTTTATGATCATCTTTTTTTCATAGACATTTAAAATTAAATTAACTCCCTTTCTTTTTATTAAGTAATAGATATAAAAACACTCTTGGGTTATTGCACATAGAACATTAATTACAATTATGTCAATACATCTTTCTCTGCCTCTTCATCCAATTTAAAAATAAAATTCCATGGTTTTTGAAGTTGGATTACATTAGTTAGAGTCCCAGCAGGAGTAAGAGAGTTAAACACAGAAATAATACACTAGAAGGACAGAGAGAAATCACATCAGGGAGTACAATCGGAAGTTATCAAAGATGTAACTCTTATGGTCACTGAATGGAAGGGATGAAGGGGTGGGGAATGGGGTCATTGTAGTGCTGAGGGAGAGATTTAGGTAAAGAATGCCATTCTGAGAAGAGCAGTAGCCTTCAGTTGTGGGGTGTAGACTACTCAGCAGGAGCGAGCTCAACAGTAGCTTTGACTCTCATCTCCTGCCTCAGCTCCTCTGGGTTGAAACAGCTGGAATCCAGAAGTCAAAGATGCCCATTGGTGCAACTTTTGAAGATGATCTTCAGAAAGGACTACTGCCTGGCATAGAGAAAGATGGAGAGAAACTATAGCCTTTATTACTCATGCCTTGCTGGAAGAATGTGTGTCTCTCAATAGATTTAATTTGATGGAAAAAAAATTCCTTCCATCTTGCTTTGGTGAGCTCTTTGGGGCAGCTTAAGCTAATAATGAATAAAGAGAAGGTTCTCTGGTGGAACTCATTTGGAATCCTTACGCTCTCCTAATAAAACATCATTTCAGAATTCTGATCGGCACAATTAGGAACCCAAATGTTGGGTAATTACAATGGGACGGTTACACATCTAGATTGATTACTTTGTACATGTGATTAATTCTACTCTCAGAAGTCACTACAAAGCAATGAGTGTGTCTGTATTGCTGGAGAAAAGAAATCACAAGTTTGGGTACTTTATGAATAAATCTGGTACTGAGATAACAAAAGCCAATCCTGCACTGTCTTCATAATTGGTACCATGTCATCTTTGTTTCTAAAATTCAACTGTTCCACATTCTTCCAGCATCTTCTGCCATAGTAGCTTCAAATGTCTACGCTATTTAAACCATGATTCATTTCCGGGCCCCACCAACCCCCAATTCAAATCACATCATTGTTTACCAGCCTGTAACAAACAACAGAACAATGCTACCCTCACCCAAGTTCCTCTAACTGTTATACCAATTGAAAATTAATCAATACTAGAAAGCAAATAGCAGGAGGGAGAGAACCTAGAACTCAGAGGAACAGCCTGGTTTTAAAAAAAAAACACATGGTAACAAAATGGACATAATATCTGAAAATGCCTTTTATACTGTATCCAAGTACCCATTTATCTTCTCTTTATCTCCTTGTTTTGAAAAACAAAAACAAAAACAAAAAAGTCCATCATCTCCAAGCAAGCAATATCCTTCTTTGTGATTTAAAAGAGGTTATACTTCCTTGATGGGTGAATAACAACCTATTAGGAAGGTGTTGTGAGCATTCTATGTCCTCACATCTGATTGTCTGGATGCACTGTAGTTGATTGTGATTCTTCATTTTCCTAATTTCAGCCAATGTTTGAGACTCATACACACAGATCCTGCTTTAATTGATGGTTGGCTTCTCGGCATCTACACTTCAAAAACTTCAGAATGGCATGTTATTTTGCAGCCATGTAGATAATTGACTTTCAATCACAAAGTCACATTCTCTCTGGATTTTTCACTTGTGCACATAATAGTAACCTAAAGAAAAGTGAATGGAGAACAGGTTATCCAATCCTGGAATCAGATAAAACAAGGATATACACCTAGCCACTTATCATCCATCCATCCATCCATCCACTCATCCATTCATCATCTATCCAGGTATTTATCAAATATCAATAGAATACATACTGGCTTTTCTCTTTCAGTCACCTCAAGAATAGCAGTGAAGAATTTAAAATGTCACTTTTTTTTTGAGAGATCCCTTTCTGATGGGAAAGACAGAAGATCTACATACCACAGGGTACTGGAGATAGGGCATACCAGGATCCAGGATTGCTTTAGAGAAGAATCTAAGGAAGGAGTGTTCGTGGAAGAGAACTGAATTCTGAGAGATGAGCAGAAGCCTACCACACAAGGATCAAGGAGAAACTCAGGTACCGCAATATGTGCCAGGGTTGAAATCTGGCTGACCAGTGGGAGACCTCGTTTCCGAGGTCCTTAATCCTGCATTCAAGAGAGCCACTTGAGGCAAACTCTTCCTGGTGGTAGAAAACTGTTATAGTTCTGTCTTGTGAACTATTGGTGCTGAAGAAGCAGTGAAGTTCATCAGAAAGACAGAATTATAGAAGGACAGAGGGACCTTATAGTGTGTCTTCACTCTTCTCCATTAGAAATGACAAGGAATAAAAGTTTATACCCTAGTTTGTGTTGAAAATGGAGGTGTTTTCTTCATGTGATTGTCACCGATCATGCACTCTTCCTCTGCTCTGTCTGTTTCATTAAACTTTTCTTTAATATACAACTGTTACTTGATAGATAAATCATATGATGTTCCAATTTAATGTCCAAGGCATTAGCCCCATCACCATCCCAAATTCATGATAAAACTGCATTCAGAAAAGAGAAAAAAAAGAAGCTCTTAATCTATTCCTGCTCATGGGCTTTCTTCTCCATATTTTAAGAGGATTGAAATTACATCTCTTTTCCTCATAGAATTGTTCAGGGCAGGATTAGGATGACACAGGGTGAGAGAAATGAGGTTGTCTCGGGACATGAGAAGATCAGCAGTGTTATTGGCATACTCAGATTTTAGTCTGTGAAGGCATGTTAAGTTATAAACCAACTTAAAACTCACACAACCCAAAGAGCCAGGTTTCTGTATCTTTACTGTTTAGAAGGTTGTATGGGTACTAAGAGTGGGTGTTTTCCTTAAGTATGTAGTGCCAACATGCATTTATTCCATGATCAATGCTAATAACCAGTTTATGGCATTTCCATGGCTAGTTTCAGTCTAGATCACGACATGGAAGAGGGGAGAACAGACAAGTGATTCTATCACCATCTATCACCCAGACATCTACTTCCTTTCTATGGCTGTTGGAGTCACTGTGACACATAGAATTTAACTTCAATGTAGTAAAGCCAGCTCATTTCATTGCTCAAGCAAACTAAGCCACAGGACTTACTGCAAGAAGAATCAGGTTTGCATGCATGTCTTCTTACTCAACATCTAGGGGTCCATTCTAAATGTTAGGCTGCCTTGGGCTGTTCTTGAAGCGTCATGGTTCAACTTTGTAATTGTCCCAAGCCAAAGATCATCAGTATTACAGTGGATACTTTGAGATTTTGTGTTCTACTGTTGGTTTGGCATCATGTGAACTATGAGTCAACACTTGCTGGGAAGACCAGGATTTTTTTTAAGTGGAACTACAGAAGAAGTTGAGTTAATCCCATCACTCTATAGCATTCTGTGATTAATAATGTGAAAAAATCATGAGAACGTTGAGATCTCCCTTTTCCTTTAATCCACAATGTCTATGGTAGTCACACAAACACTCCTGTACCTTAGGCCTTTGCAACATTGTGTATGATCTTGGACAAAGACAGTTAGCACTCCCTATAATTCTGTACCTTCTTTTCTGCCTGCATAAGGCATGCACATTTGTTCAGTTATCACATTAATCTGTTCAAGGTCTTTTATATGCCAAATACAGAGTTAGGAACTGGGAACACAAAGAGTCATTAAGATATAATCCCATCCCCAAGGAGCCAAAATCTAGTGAAAAGATTAATAGATGAAGAGATAATTACAGTGAATGTGAAAAATCCCTTGGAACTCTCTGAGGGCATGTTTGTATTCAGCTGAAGCCTGTAAATATTTAAATCTCTATATCATAACACATGTAATTTATATTGATTTTTCCCTTTTCTGTCCAGTTTATATCTTTCTGGTAGCTATTACTGTGTATACTTATTTTGTGACCTAGATTCAATAAAAAATTATTATCTATTTTAGTGACATCAACTACCTTAACAAATCCTATATTGATGCTTTGTATATTGAACAAAATCACGGAGGTGAGGGATTGTGTTTTAAATTGTGTATTTATATCCTTTAAAAAACAATTTCAAAAAAGGCAACAATGCTAACATTTTAAATGTTTTAAATCAGATAACAAATCAGATAACTAAAAAAAACTACCCATAAAATTGGATCTTTAATAACTAAGAAAATCATTTTTACAATGATCTGAATCACTTATTGCACCCAAGGTTGAATTTCATCTTGGAATAACTTCAGTCTGCTTCATGTTCATAGCTGTGTGATGTCACTGCATGACAGGATCACTGTGAGATTGCATAGCTAATGATGGTTCACCAGGCACTCCTGCCTTGAATTGTCCTTGAATGTATTTTTCATTTATCTCTCCATTCCATGCTCATTCCTCAGCCTTTCTCAACTTCCTGGATGTGCTTTCTTAAATGACAGCTCAAATTAAACTTACTCAATAACATAGACCCAAGGGGTATAGGCACTTCTCAGTACCTGAAATCGTCTCCATAGTCTACACGATTCCTTTAGTTGCATTTGGTTGTAAAGGTGATATCCAGAGGGGTGACAGTTACATAGTTAATTAGTCCATTTCTTGCTGTGTTCCCTGTGCACCTCCTCTTCCAATGAAGCACTGTGATAAGTGTTGCTCATGTTGGAACTTTTCTCCTTTTCATTTTGGTTAATTCTGCATTGTCCTTTGGATACTGATGCAGATATTTCCTCCAGAAAATCAGCCTCTCTAATTTCCCTCGGTGTTAAATAAGCCAGTTTGGAACACGCAGAATCATTTGGTGCTACTATACTGGGCTCCTGTTAGGCAGACATTTTTTTTTGTAGCATATGAACTGTGATTCTAAAACAGCATTTTGTTTGTTTGGGGAACCAAAAAAAAAAAAAAAAAACAAAGATCTGGATTTGTGTCTTGCCTGAACAGTTGTTGGTGAAGGAAACACTCATCAATTCCCACTGAAAACCATCTTCAGGACTTTCCTTCAAAGCTTTTAATCCTATCTCAGAATTATGTGGAATGATTCCTTCCTTTTAATAAGCAGGGCAATGGATAAAATAAGAAAAAAAAAGTGTTTCCAAACCCAGAAACACTGGGCTCAGAACCCAGACATCAGGTGGACATAAAATAATCCAAAATAATGGATAAGAAAATGATGACAGTCCTCCCAAACAAGGAAACTGAACATTAAATCACAAAGCAAAGACACCAACTAAAGCAAAACCAGTGTAGGCGTTGTATTTGGAGTCGATTACAGTGTAGAGAAATTATGACCAAAATGACTCTGGAGTTTCTGTAACCATGAACTCATAGAAGTATACAGTAAAATTATTTTTTAAAAATCCTTGAAATATAAAAAATGAATTTATAAAGTTGTACTTATACAACTACAGCAGAAAACTCCTTCAAAAATAAGCATGTTACTCAAATTTAGAAGATTTACATCAAACTGGAAATGAAAGTTCTGACATAGACTTACATTTCCAATGGAAAATCCTTATCCTTTTTCTCTTGTTACAATACAAACAGAAATGAGTGCACTGTTATGAGTTTTGGACATTTTCTACCAAAAATAAGTTGATATTTCTAATGAATAAATGTAGAAATATAAAGGAAAACATCACCCTTATATGTACAAGGAGGAATGTTTTGGGAATCTGAGTCAGAGGGCTTAGATAATATATCTAATTAACCACAGTTGTAAGGCAAGGACTGGCTCATGGCCACAGATCAATAGCAAGTAAACCACTTTAAAGTAATTTCTGAAAAGTTTATCATGATATTTTGTGTGACATAATTTAGATTTTCATATAAAAACTTTTCATGGTAATGTTGCAAAAAGGGTTAAAGATGGAATGGTATAAAGCAAAATTTCCAACCATTTCAGTTCCATTTTTTTCACTGCCTTCTGTACCTTGCACATTTTATTTCTTTCTTATATTGAGTGACTTTTCAAGTGTTCCTGCCGTGAGCCAGTAGAATTACTAAGAGGTTTCTGATTTCATAGCTATTTTTTATTATATTTGGAAGCTGGTCTTAAGTAGAGCTAAAACTCCAGGGCCACTATTTTAGAGTAGTAAAGATTGACATCTAAATTATGATCTAAAGAAAGTACTAGGCCGTAGATTTCATTGAATGTAGAAAGGAGTAAAAAATGGATTAGTCTGTGAAACTGTTAGCTATTTGACATTCTAAGAATTTTTAAGCATGTTAAATCCCAAATCTCTGCCATAAAAATATAATAGTCATTTGGTTTACATCTATTACTCTTAGTTAATTCCCATTTAAACTTCTTTAAGCTATCACTAAAAGTCTTTCTCTCTTCTTGGAAAATATAGATCTATGTGATTTTGGAGTCAGAAGTGAGTGTTCTAGGGATTAGCGATCATCAATGTTAAAATATAATACAAAAACATAATTTGTTGCATAAAGGAAGAGGACATCTGTTACCTTTTGTTTTAATTCAGTCACAATGACAGAATCTGAAACTTTATATTCCATAATAGAATAATATCATTTCAAAGTTCTGTCGGATATTTGTCACACGGATGTAGTAGAGAAACATTAAGAAATATCAGATTAGTTGAATTGAAAGCTCTATTCTCTATGCCTACAATAGGTATCTTTCTATTTCGCCTATTAATTTTTATTTGTATTCTTCAAAATATAAATTTGAATAGTATCTCTAAGGATAGCCATTCAAATTCTGGATATTCTATATGATATATATCCAGATCTGGGTTACTATAACATCCTTCCTGTTCATCTTACCATTCATAAATAAAGGTCATTTGTTACTTCAATCTTACTTAAATTCTTACTTAAAAATCATACTTTAGCAGACCTAATGATTCAAATAATAATGGTATATAATTAAGCAAATAAACAATTGCTTATATAGTGGAATAAACAGAAAACAGTCATAAATTTACATAACTTTTAGGGCAATGTCTCTTAGGACCACAAGGTCAAAGTAATACTGTGATGCAATTTTTTAACAAGGTAAAGTCAAAAAGTAATGGTTAGTTAAGCAGAAGGTCAGAGGAGATCTTAACTGACTTTAGAACAGTTACAGGACTAAGACTGCACATAGCTATTTCTCTAAGGCAATATCTGTGGTTTGTGTGAATGCCAAAAGTAGGGAAGCCTTTTCCTAAAACCTTAATCCAGTATATCAGTTTCTTAGATCAAGTGGGACAGGGATATGTAGAGATTCATTTCTCAGACTAAACCTAGGCAAAGGTGGTGAAACTGCAACAAAGAAGCCTCTTCTCACTTGGTGGTCCCAACATGGTTCATGTGTTTTGAAGATTCTGAGGTGTAGACTAGTAGACGATGGCCATAAAAATCTGCATGTGATAAAAACTGATCCAAGAATATCAATATTACATCACCCTATTCTGATTGTTTTCTTCAAGAATAATTGGCTCACATTTTGCGGAAAGTATTACAAATGATTTTCTGTGCAGGAATGGAGTGACAAAAATTCCATGGACAGATGTTGAACATCAAGATAGCAACATGCATGCAATGTGGGAGAAATGCAGGATATGTATGACTCGTGTTAAGACCTAACCTGGGATTAGTATGCTACCTTCTTTGGATTAGTCACTGACAATGGGTGAATGAGGATGAGAATAAGCAAAGATGAATATGGTACAGTGGCACCAACAAGGATTCAAATTAACGGCTGTCAATTCCAATGGTTTCTCCATGCTCTCATGCTGTTTTTTATTTATGTCCTGGTGTTACATTGTATTTCTATCAAACATGTTGGAGCGCAGTCCTGAAAAAGACAATGAATGTATGGAGGCCATACATTTCAAGAATTCAATAATAGTTTAAAAATCTAACACAAATTTGCATATTTGCATACCCAATGCTATGGACACGGTAATAGAAATATATACATAACTATATAGACATAAAACCTATGACTCTTTAGATATAATGGTTTATGTCAAAAATTAATATGTTTCTATAACATACAAACCCTTAGCCTAATTTGGATCAAGCTCTAAAAACTAAGTCCCAGTGATTGTATATAGAGATTCCCTTCTTGAACACTTGTTTGTTAAACTTGTCATTTGAAATATGATGTAAAAATCAATGTTAATAAATTCTTTAATAAAAATCTAACACATATGAAAAATAGACAGACAAGAGATATAATATGGTGCATAACTCTTATCACTGTATAAGAAATATTGTGATTTTTATTAATACCTGTATATGCTTTCCACTTTATAAGAGCTACTATATTCAAAGTAGATCCAATAGATTTTCCAGGTTCTACCTTAAAAGCAAAAGTATGTGATATCCACCCTGCATGGAATCAAAAACCTTCCTTCTGTTTGTCACCTGTATCATGACATTCTTATACAAGGCTTTCACAGGGCATAAAATGGTCATGATTAATGGCTCCTATCACCACCAGCAAAGTATGTAAAGCATATAGGTATTTTTAGAGATGGTATTAGTAGAATAATTCTATTACCAAATTTCCCTTAATCTGTTTAAGTCGATGTCTTTAACTATGGGTTGATTTTTATGGAAATAGGGAAAATTGCTACAAGATTTTATATTTCTCAATTTTTTTCATCACCAGTAATGGGGAAATGATAATTTTTTCTTCTTTCTTTACTCTTTCCATAGTTTCTCACATACCTCATGCACGTATGTGTGCTCGCGCTCACACGCGCAAATACACACACACACACACACACACACACACACATTTTATGTTCAGGGAGGCTTTTGTTGTACAGACCTTTGTTGAATCTAGTCATTATCCAATTATGATATCATTCAGTATTTTTGCCTAAAATTACATACTGAGAAAAGCAGGTGAATTTGTGCCTATTTAATGACTTCCCCTTCCATAATGTTTTATCATTACTGCTAGTTTTCAATTACTGCTATTTTTTTCAGAGATCTATTATTTTCTTTTCACTTACTTTTTTGTTTTTTGATCGGTCATGGGATTTGAACTCTGGGCCTGGGTGCCGTCCCTGACCTCTTCAGCACAAGGCCAGTGATCTACCACCATTTTCTGGTGGTTCATTAGAGGTAAGAGTCTCATGGATTTTCCTGCCCAGGCTGACTTTGAATCATAATCCTCAGATTAAGAATTACTGTGGAACACAAGGACAACATGACATCTGTGATGTTATCTGTGTATTTTCTTTCTTATTCCTCAGGCCTGTTAGTAATGACTCCTTATGTTCTGTTCTCTACATTGCTATTTGACAAGGTGGCTTGTTACACATTCAGAAACATTTAAAGCCTAAAATAAACAAAAGAAGACTGTAGATATCAAATGTCTTCATGTAAAAATGTCTTTGGCATGTTATCTGCAATGAAAATACTACTAAATATACCTAGCACACTTCTGCATCCAATTAAAAAAGAAGAAATATAATTGGTAAAATTTTATTCCTCATAAATAGGTATTCATTTAGTTTTTTTTTAATCTACAAGACTCTATAGTTACAGTTTCTTTATACTTACAGCTCATAAAATATTGTTCTTTAATTAAAAATATTTGAGCATTGACAAAAGAAAATTACAAAACAAAAAGATCATTTTTTAAAATTTTATTTTATTGTCAGTATTGTCATGGTGATGTGAAATAGACAATGTTTAAATAATTTTCCCCATTGATGTATCTTTAAAACACATAGGGTTGTGTATAAACTTTTTAGTACCAATATGGAACTTCCAATAACTAAGAATCAATTTCTTTGTGTCTATTAAAATGTTCTTTTTTTTTTTTTTTGCAGGCATGGGCACTGTCATTGGACATATTTTTCTCAAGGCTAGCACTCTGTCACTTGAGCCACAGCGCCATCCCTGGCTTTTTCTGTATATGTGGCACCCAGGAATCGAACCCAATTCTTTTCCATGCTAGGTGAACATTCTACAAGGCCACACTCCCGGACTTGTCCTTTCATTCTTAAAACAAAACAAAACAAAAAAACATACGGGAAAAATAAATAAGCCTAATGCATAGTCATGGACATGGGTTTATCAGTTCTATTTTTTGGCACACAATCTGTTAAGTTTATCATTTTATAATGGAAAGTCACTATCACTGATAGGTTAGATAGTTCATTCATTCTTTGGTTATTTCACCTATTTTTTTGTAATGGAAAATTCAGTGATGTTATCTTTGGACAGGATGACAGCTTCAGGCAAGAGATACAACTCCAAGGACTAGAACTTTAATTTAAAAAGTCAAGAGGAAGAAGCACAGAAGGAAATCAAACAGGACATATCTGAAGACCAAAGATGCACTCAATCATTAAAGATGGACAAGGGGCTTCCACTAAAATCACAAACAGACTCCGGAGGATGGACTTTTAATATAAAACCAGAATAGACACAAATGGCAGAAGCCTCTTTAGTGAGCCATGCAGGACCAATATTGGAACAGGATGATAACCCAGAGTATTACTTGCTATAAAATGTATTTAAGGAAGAAGCATAGAGTAATATGACAGTCATGAATAAGAAGTTGAATGCAAAGGCATTTAAAACACAAGCTCTAACTGAAGGATTTCCATGTCAAATTTTGCCACAATCTTTATATATCAAATAAATAGACAGGACTCAAAGGAAGACAAAGGAGGTTATCACCAGACATGATGCTGGAGAAGGCTATTCTTGTGTTCATCTTTAACATGTTTGGTGTAACAGAGAGTTAGGTTTAAATAGGACAAAAGGACAAGTGTCATAGGCAGGAGCAAAGATATACACATGGTTTGAGTCTCAGTCATAGGGGTGGTCTGGGGTGAGATGAGATGTGATTATCTCACTTCACATTCTTTTAGGTTCCAGAGAAGTAATTATGACTGTCCTCATTTGAAGGGATCAATCTGATTCCCATGACATTCTTCATGGTCTCAGGGGAAATTGATGGTTAGAGATACCTCTTTTCACTTGGAGATCTGTCTGCAAGACTACTGATCTTTAGGATCCTCTCCATATCTCCTCATAAAGGTGTGAGCAATCAGGATGTGCCTTTCCTGGAATCCAGATAATTGCCAAGTGAACTATGAAGAAAATGACACTGAATAAAGAGACAAGCACAAGGAAGACAAAAGCAATAAGGTAGATAGGTTAGGCCAGAGCAATTCAAATACGTATTACAAATATGCTTTCTACTTATCAAGAGTAGGTTGTCACTGCTCTCTCTTTCACTCTTTGAGTAGAAAAGCCTTAGCTTTTGGAATTTATATATTTATAATACTTACAGAGATTGTCTATGAGAAAACCCTAATCCTATCCCCAAGTCTACAGGTCTGAGATTTTCCAACAGTTGAGAAGTTGGATTCAGACAGGTGCTATTGAGATCTCCTCATCTCATCCTCCATTCAGTTCTTTTTTTCTCTCCTTTTCATTCCCCCACGTGGCTCAAAGCTACTTTCCACCTATCAAGTAACAATCATTTAAAAGGGCAGTAGCCTAGATAAGCATGTTTAAGAGAGTATCTTTCAATGTAGATGCCAACTAGGTTCATTTGGAAAGGAGTATATGAGAGTGTTCAAAGGGATGACACTGATCAAGATGTGTTTTATCCATAAACTGCTTTGTTGTATGACAACTTCCCTTGTGTAACTAATTAAAGTTGATAAAAATGTGATTAAAGTAGCAAAAGCAGAATATTTTACCTCTCTAAACAAGTCAATAATTTCTGACCATATTAAGTGGTAAATGAACGAGAAATTGACAGAGAGGCAAATGATGAAACGAGTAAAAATCAACTTCAAAACTGACCATTGAAGCCAGGCATGGTGGCTCATGCCTGTATTCCTAACTACTCAGGAGGCTGAGATCTGAGGATCAAGGTTCAAAACCAGCCTGGGCAAAAAGGATCTGAGGCTCTTATCTCCAATTAACCTCTAGAAAACAGGAAGTGGGGCTTGGCCTAAGAGTAAGGTGGTAGCCTTGAACTAAAGAGCTCAGGGATATCGTCCAGCCCTAGTTCAAGCCCCATGAACCCATGCCCCCCCCCCCCACACACACAAAAAAACCCTGGCTATTGATTTCATCCATGAGAGCAGATCTATTGATGAACAACAAAGTCCTGAAATACATGGTGTATTAATATGGCTTGATCATGAATGCTTGGAAAGACTATTGAATGGTTTGTTATAGTTGCAGTAGATAGTCAAAGTTGCAAAAAAAAATCCTGTATATTTTGTGAATCAGATAATTGCAGTGGATAGAAAGCGAAACACATAGTACACTTAGGAATTTTTAGGATAGTCAAGAAATGTACTTAGTTTATTCTATTTGTGGGGGGGGGGGACTTGAACTAGGCCTGGGCACTGCCCTTGAGCTTTTCAGCTCAAGGCTGCCACCCTGCCCTTGACCCAATCTCCACTTCCTGTTTTCTAGAGGTTAATTGGAGATCAGAGTCTCAGGTGCTGGTGCTTTTTTGCCTGGGCTGGCTTTGAACCTTGATCCTCAGATTTCAGCCTCCTGAGTAGCTAGGATTACAGGCATGAGCCATCATATTTGGCTCAGTTTATTCTTAAAGAAGTACCCACTGACTGTAAGTTCAGGTACTTTGGAGAAACTTGAATGAAGTGCATTTAGAACAAACACATTGGGAAAAATGATAGAAGATTGACATTGATATATATATATATATTACTTATAAACTGATAAGTTGAATGGGAACTCTTTGTATAAGTACAGAAGGATAAGAAGAGAGAAAAAGTGATAAATGAGGAGAAGAAGGATGGGTAGGAGATTGTTGTTGGTGTCAATATCATTCTCAGCATTAAAAATTCCCATTGTTTTTATGAACTGCCTTAAACTTGTTACAAAGTTGGCTACGATTCATTAATCTTCATAAGAATCCAATAAACTTAATGCAATTCCCAGTACAAATTGTCAGTATATTTTAAAGCCTGGAGGAGAATCTCAATAAAGTTTATATGGGCTACTTTCATATTTGAGGGAGAAGAAATGATATCAATTCATTATGGAAAACTTGGTTATCTATCTCTTGATAATTAAGTGCTCTGAATGATATATGTTCATGCCTTTGAAAACAGAATAGAGAAAAATAGACATTGATTTAAAATGCAGTCCATTTGCAAGACAGAGATAAAACATGAATTTATATAAAGATAATAAAAAACATCTTTAGGGGTGAAACATTTGTGAAAATATACATGACTTCTACTCATAAGTTTGCATTTTCCTTATAAACTCAAGACTTGAAGTGACTTGTTTAAGAGTCCACATAGACTCTAGATTTACTGAGTGACCTCAAGAATCTCTTATTTAATAAACTGCACCAGAGGCATACATGGTATTTCTACACCCCCTCTGTCTATAAATCCATCATGTGCCTATAGGTTGTTGTTTATGAGTTAGTCAGAGAAGTTAATTAAAATTTGTAGCTAGTATCTGAAACAAGGGGACCTTCTCCATGAGCGATATCCTTTCTTGCCAATTAGTAAAATAATAGAGAGCTCTGACAAGTAGTCAATATCTTTACTTTGAAAGGCAGCTACTCTGCTCCCTTGCATGACATAGATTTATTTTGTAACTGAAGCTGAGTTCTGATCAGTGGAAGTCTTCCTCTACAAGTTTAGACTCAGAACCTGTATGACTTGCATTTTATTTTAATGAAGAAAGGTTAAATTTTAGAGCAGTTTGTAAGAAATTTGGGAGTATGGCCTAATGGCAGAGTGCTTGCCTAGCATACATGAAGTTCTGGGTCCAATTTCTTGGCACCACATACACAGAAAAAGCCAGAAGTGGTTCTGTGGCTCCAATGGTAGAGCATTAAACTTAAGAAAGTTCAAGGACAGTGCTCAGGCCCTGACAGCCCCAGGACTGGCAAAGAAAGAAAGAAAAAGAAAGAGGAAAGAAAGAAAGAAAGAAAGAAAGAAAGAAAGAAAGAAAGAAAGAAAGAAAGAGGAAATTTGAGCAAATATTAAAGGAATTCATATATAATATTCTTCACAATAGTGTTGGTTTTGTTGCTACATATTGTTGCAGCTTTTCCCTGGAATGGAATGTTTTTATTGTTCCCTCAGTTATGAATGAGAGCTTAGCTGGGTACAGTATTCTTGGTTGGTAGTTATTTGACTTAAGGGCATGACATATATGATTCCAGTCACTTCTTGCTTGCATGGTCTCTGCTGAGAAATCTGGGGTTATTCTTATTGGTTTGCCTTTATGGGTTATTGATCCCTTTTCCTGGCTGCCTTTAGGATCCTTTCTTTGGTCTCTATTGATCCAGTTCAGATTAAAATGTGGCGGTGAGGTGTTCTTTTCTGGTCAGGTCTGTACGGGGTTCTAAAAGCTTCTTGTATCTGGATGGGCCTGCCCTTCTGGATATTTGGGAAATTCTTTGAGATGATTCCCTGAAGTATATTACCAATACCATTGACCTCTTTCTCCAGACCCTCCTCAATACCAATTAGCCTTAAATTAGGCTTCCTAATTGTATCTTGGACTTCCTGAAGTGCTCTCTCATATTTCCTAGATTTGGATTGACTCATTTTCTGTTCTTTCTCTATAATAACTAAATTATCTTCAGCCCCGGAAATTCTCTCTTCTGCATTGTCTAGATACTATCAAAGCTATCTACTTTATTTTTCATCTCCCTTGCTTTTTATTGCTCATTTTTGATGCCTTGCATCTCTTCTTTTAGATCATGTATGGTTTTATTTAGCTCCTTGATTTTCATTTGAGTGGTTAGCTCAGTATCTTTATTTTCTTTGGACATTTGTTGGTTACCTTTTTATTTGTGGGCAAATCTTACCAAAAAAAGAAGAGAGCATATCGAAATAAACAAAATTGCAGACGAAAATGGTAAAATAATGACAGAAATTACCAAATCCAGAATATCATGAGGGAATACTTCTCAAACCTTTATGCCAACAAATTTGAGAATCTAGAAGAAATGGATGAATTCCTAGCCAATATTAACATACCCACACTGAACCAAGAAAACCTAACCCAACTATTTCAAGCTCTGAAATAGAAATGGCAATAAGAAAACTTCCACCTAAGAAAAGCCCAGGGCCAGATGGATTCACAGCTGAATTCTGTAAGGTCTTCAAAGCAGAGCTCACTCCAATACTCCTCAAGCTCTTCAACGAAATTGAAAATGAAGGTTCTTTACCAAACTCATTCTATGAAGCCAGTATAACCCTCATCCCCAAACCAGACAGAGATTCATCAAAGAAAGAGAACTATAGACCTATTTCTTTGATGAACATTGATGCAAAACTTCTCAACAAAATACTGGCCTACCGTCTACAACAACTTCTCAAAAAATTATACACTATGATCAAACAGGATTCATCACAGGGTGGCAAAGCTGGTTCAACATACACAAATCAATTAACATAATTCAACACATCAACAGGAGCAAGGACAAAAATCACATGATTGTCTCAATGGATGCGGGAAAAGGCATTTGACAATATCCAACACCCCTTTATATTAAAAGCTCTGGAGAAACGAGGAATCCATGGAACATTCCTCAATATAATAAAGGCTGTGTATGACAAACCCATAGCTAGTATTACACTTAATGGTGAAAAGCTAAAGTCATTCCCTCTAAAATCAGGAACGAGACAAGGATGCCCACTCTCTCCACTCCTCTTTAACATAGTATTAGAATTCCTAGCCAATGCAATAAGGCAAGAAGCAAGCATAAAGGGGATCCAAGTAGGGAAAGAGGAAGTAAAACTATCCCTCTTTGCAGACAACATGATTCTGTATTTAAAGAATCCTATAGACTCTAATCCCAAGCTCCTTGAGCTGATTCAAAACTTTGGAAGGGTAGCAGGCTTTAAAATTAACCCTCAAAAATCAACTGCCTTCCTTTATGCCAACAGTGAGAGAAACGAGGCAATAGTCAGGAAAGCAACTCCTTTCACAATAGTCTCAAAGAAAATAAAGTACCTAGGAATTAGCTTAACTAAGAATGTAAAGGACCTTTTTGATGAAAACTTTAAAACCCTGAAAAAGGAAATTAAAGCAGAACTAAGGAAATGGAGAAACCTCCCATGCTCTTGGATTGGAAGAATCAACATTGTGAAAATGACAATCTTGCCAAGGGCTATCTACAAATTCAACGCAATACCCATCAACAATCCAATGTCATTCTTTAAAGAAATAGAAGAGGCAATCCAAAATTTCATATGGAATAGTAAAAGACCCCGGATAGCAAAAACACTTCTTAGCAGAAAGAACAGCACAGGAGGAATTTCAATTCCAAACTTTAGACTCTATTACAGAGCTATAATTATCAAAACAGCTTGGTACTGGCACAAGAACAGGCCTGAAGACCAATGGAATAGAACTGAGGACCCAGATATTAAACCACAGACCTATGGCCACCTAATCTTTGACAAGGGAGCCAAAAAAAAATAGACTGGAAGAAAGACAGCCTCTTCAACAAGTTGTTCTGCCAGAATTGGTTAAGCACCTGTAGAAAACTAAAGTTGGATCCTTCTTTGTCACCTTGCACTAGAATTAACTCCAAATGGATCAAAGACCTGGAGGTAAAAGCTGATACACTGAAAACTTTACAAGAAGGAATAGGAGGTATACTAGGCCTCCTTGGCACAGGTTGAAACTTTCTTAATAAGGACCAAGAATCACAACAAATCAGAGAAAGGCTGGATAAGTGGGACTGAATTAAACTGCAGAGCTTTTGTATGGCAAAGGACATAGCTAGTAAACTAATCAGGAAGCCTACAGAATGGGAGGAGATCTTCACCAACCAAACAACGGACAAAGGCCTCATATCTGAAATGTATCAACAGCTCAAAAAATTGAATCACTCCAAAACTAATCCTCAAAGTAACAACCATCCCATTAAAAAATGGGCCAAAGACTTAAAGAGAGTCTTCTCTGAAGAAGAAATAAAAATGGCCTATAGACACATGAAGAAATGCTCAACATCTCTGGTCATAAAAGAAATGCAAATGAAAACAACTCTAAGATTCCACCTCACTCCAGTTAGAATGGCCAGGATCAGGAAAACGAATAACAACAGATGCTGGAGGGGAAATGGCCAGGAGGGATCCCTACTACACTGTTGGTGGGAGTGCAAACTCATTCAACCACTATGGAAAGCAGTATGGCAGTTCTTCAAAAGGCTAAACCTAGAGCTCCCCTATGATCCTCCATTTCCACTACTTGGCATTTACCCAACCATCCAGAAACTAGGGCATACTAAATCCACTACCACAACAGTGTTCATTGCAGCATTATTCACCATAGCAAAAATATGGAACCAACCTAGATGTCCCTCAGTTGATGAGTGGATCAACAAGTTGTGATATTTGTACACAATGGAATTCTATGCTGCTGTCAGAAAAAACGACATCGCCCCATTTGTTAGAAAATGGAAAGTCTTAGAAAAAATCATATTAAGTGAAGTAAGCCAGGCTCAAAGGAAATTAGGCTCAATGGTTCCTAACTTCAAACCCTTCCTCTATTTTTTTCATGTATTTATAAATTCTGTTTTATAATGGTTTGCTAATAATATTTTCTTCAGTTTCTAAGGGGAATGTCTTTAATTTTTAAATCTTGTGTCTTTGTCTAGACTGTGAACAGATAGAACTATTTTAATAAAATAAATTACAAAATGAATTCTACTATGTAGAAATAGTGTTTTTTCTTTTCTTGAACATTTGTTAGAATGCTCCAGTGAAACCATCTGGTCATAGAGATTTCTATTTAGGAGGATTTAATTTTAAATCCAATTACCTTAATAGAGAGAAGAATATTCAAATTATCTATTTCATATTGGGTGAGTTATCATAGCTTGTGAGAGGTTTTGGTGTTTTATTTAAGGAATTGGCCCACTTTGTCCAAATTTTGAAATTTATACATGTAGAATTCTCAGAATGTTCCTATCATCCTTGTGTGTGTGTTTTTTTTTCATCTGAAAGTAATGCTAATTCTTACTGTGTATGATATAGGTAATTTATATCATGGTTTTGCTTTCTTAGAATCTTTGGAATCTTGACAGTCTCTTTACTTTTTCCCAACTATTTCTACTTATTTTACTAATATTCTATAGAGATAAGGGTAGGGTAATAATATCATTTGTTTTGGATATTGATGAATTAGGTATGCTGGGGATTGAACTCAGGACCCCATACTTGTAGGCATGTGCTTTGCTATGTAAGCCCAACCATTTTTCTTTAAGTTTATTTTATAGTTAGAGTCTCAGTAAGGTTTAGATAGTTTACCTTTGAAGTAAGATCCTTCTATCTCTGTCTCTTCTGTACTTGGGATATAAAGATATGTAGCACCATGTCTAACTCATATTTTTCACGCTGTTTTCCTTTTGGAATCTTGGAAATTTTTTTGCAGATTCAAGGGTAACTTTGAGATTATTTGAATTGAAAATATTCCTTTTCCAACAATGTTTGAATTTAAAACTTATCTCTCTAATGTGGTAAAAGTAGCATCACAGTTTTAATTTAATATTTATTGAACTTTTTGCATTTTTTTCCTTTCTTCTTTTCCCTTCTGAGACAGGGTCTTTTCCCTTCTGAAGTATGAGTTGACCTTTATCAATCCTTTTACCTCAACTTCCCATGTCCTTGGTTTGAGAAATATGACCAATGTACTTCTTATTAAAAAATAAAATTTCCTTTGAGAGTTTGAGATCCAAGATCCAAGATTTTGAGATCCAAGTTTGAGTATGATATATATTCTCTGGAAAATTTAAAGACTATTATGTGATACTTAGGTGTGAAGTATTAAATGACAGTTTCAACCTGTTGGTCATGCCGAGAATTTTTGTAATTTCGCTGTGATTGAATAGTTCATTTACTGGTTGCTGCTTTTGGACAGTTGAAATGATATATATATATATATATATATATACATATATATATATATATTTGTGGGGTTTTGTATTGTTTCTCTTGATTTTTGTTTCTCCTATTTTTCTGGTCTTTTCAGTTGTTTGAGGTAGATAGATAGATAGATAGATTTACATACATATTCTCTGTCTTCATGAATTGACCTATTAATTATACTCTGTCATTCTGGCCTATTTATTATTATATGTCCTGTCACTATTTCATGTTTTTCAAAATGAAATTATATATATATTTATCAACTTGTTGAGGCATACAATTAATAACTTATTTCTTCATAGAATAACTAGTAACATATATAAACTTCTTAGATTTGGTAACACTTGGTGATAATCTTGTATGTTGTCTTGGTAATTCTACTGTAAGGTAAAATTAAGGTGGTGAATACAACTCTATTTGACCACAGCATACTTTTAGTTGTATGCTCATTGGAAGATTTACTCCTTCATTTTCATTGCATCTAGGGACCAGTTTGTCATAAATTTTCTGCTGTGACCCACTTTACCTTTCACAGTATCAGAAGTAACTTAGTAGCAGGAGCTTTGTACTTATTTCTAGCATTGAAGATTTTGAGATGCAATAACTTATGAATGATGGATGTATGCCACCTACCTGGGGTTTTTTAAAGGAAGACTTTAAAATCCATCAATTTCTAATGATTTCGTATTAACAGATACACTATTTTAAAAAAAAATGGAAAAAGAAGCTTCAGTTAGAACACTGAATGCGGTGTTCCTCTTTGGTGTCATATATGGACTTTTTGCATTCTCTAAGAAAAATTTACTGCAGAATATATAGCAAAAGAAAGAATAAGTCAATAAAGAATTTGTTGTTCATAATGTACTGTTCTTTCTCCTCTTTTTTGCCCTTATGTTTAATCTCATGTTGTTACTGTATCTGACTTTGTTGACTGGTATATTGTATATATGCTTATTTGTTTACTTGAAATAGGAAAAGGAAGAGGGGGAAACAAGGTGGTTGGGAGGGGGTGGAGGGAGGAAGATGGGAACAAAAACATGAGAAGGGGTATCAGTGTGTGAGAAGTAATGCACCTATTACCGGACGAATGTAACTGCAACCCCTGTATACATTACCCCAACAATAAAAATAAAATAAATAAGAATTATACTGTAAAATGATAGCATCATTGTGAACAGAGGACAAAATGAAGGCTGATATCCTTCTACTAACTTACCAGATACCTAGTTTGGTCTGTTTGGGCTGTGGTAACAAAATGTCACAAGGTAGACTCTGACTAACGTTGACATCTCAGTAGAAGAGCATAATACAAGGATCCCTGGGATGGCAATATGATGTTTGTCCAATGCCTTCTTCAGAGATACCAACTTCTGGGAGAGCCTGAATTGGTGAAAGGAGAAAAGGAGAGTTCTTGTATCATTTTTAAGAGTATTAATCCCATGAGTAAGAATTCCTAACACATTCATTAGTTGTGTGGTTTGGGAGGTTTACCTCAAGGGCTCACATACATTAGGCAAGTCCCCTAACTCTGAGTCACACAACCAGTGTATCTCTCTCATCCACCCCCCCTACACACACCTCTGTTAGATCATGGTGCTTGAACTCTGGGCCTGGGCACTGTCCCTGAGCTCTTCAGCTTAAGGTTGCCACTCTGCCACAATGAGCCAGAGCATCACTTCCCACAGTGTTTTTCTTTTTAGATAAGGTTTCCATTGCACCAGAATTCCCTGGGTTAGCCTTGAACTATCTACTCTCATACCCCAATCTCTCTAGTACCTGGGTTTATAGCCATGCACCATCTTGCTTAGTTACCATTTTCTGGTGCTGTCATATTGGAAAGCAGCATGTCAGCATACATCACCTTAGGAATACATATAGTTAGACCAAAATAGAGTGCTTGAGCAACTTTTCCTTTGCAGAAACTGATCTCCCCTTTTTATCTTCTCTCCGTGTCCCCGTCCCTTTCTCCCTCCTTCCCTCCCTCCCTCTCTTATCCCCTTCTTTCCTTGCCCCTCCACCATTCCTCTTTTTATCTCTCTTTAGCTTTTGCTGCTCTTCATTTAATCTACACCTCCACTTTTGGGTTTTTCACTAGTTAAATGGAGGTAAGAGTCTCCTGGGTTTGCTTACCTGGGCCAGTTTTGAAATAGGATCCTCAGAACTCAACCTCCTTAGGAGTTAAGATTACAGCTGAACAGCCAGTACCTAGTTTTTACTTTCATCCTTGACAGTAGTCATCAAAGATAGTCTGTTCACCTTTATTGTAGAAAATATCCAAATTCTATGTATACATTATTGTTTTAAAACTGAACGCTTCTTAATGGCAAGGAAATAAATGAAAATTAAAGAAAAAAGAATCACCTTCTTAAGAGCTACCAAAGTATAATTGGGAATTACTAATATAAATACAATTGAGATTTAAAAGAATTAAAGCATGAATTTTGTTGGAATATCTTTCTTCACAAAAGAAGGATCAGATCCTTATTGTAAATGACAGAAAACAATGACATGAGGTAGTAGAGGAATGTATCATAATTATGTAAAACAGAGTTGATAAAACATAGAGGTAAAAAAAAATGTCAAATAACAGACTATCATCCAGGCAATCTTATTCCATTTTTTCTCAATCATCACAACCAATAGAAATTGGAACCATTTTCTACTTTATTTTCTGAACAAAGAAGGAAGTTCTTGACAATATTATAAAATACCTTAATGGGTAGAGAGTTGTGACATGACACCGAACAGCCTTACCATAAATGTTTGAATTTAACTCATGATAAGTTAAAATTATTGTGTAAATCTTTAGTCACAGTGGAGAGCAGTATCGATTTTCTCTTCCAGCCATGGGAGTCCAAACCCAAGGCTTCATACATGCTATATAAACAATTAACCACTGAAATGTACCCAGCCTCTTAATGTGATTCTTGACTCTGAGGAGATTAGATGAATTTTAGTTTTACTGTGTGCAAATACAGAAATATCATCAAAACTAAATCTTGTCACAGCATGATATCTGGACTTTAGCAGGTAGATCGTGAACTTAGGAAGTTAAATTAGGTTACTGAAGAAATTTGGGTAATAGAGGCTTTAAAATACGTTAATAGTCATGGGAACGAAAATAGAATCTATACAGGGCTTTGTAAGTAGATATGTAGAATAGCATCGTCAAAGATATACCAACATAGTTAATGTTATCTTTCATGTTCTGAGACATTTTTTCTACTAAATTAATAAAATAAATGAGAACATTAACATTTCTCAAGTAGAAGAGGTTATAGCAAGGCTATCAGTCCCAAACTCATAGATTTATTCACATAAATGTAGTTTAGAAATATTTGGTAATTATTTCAAGTTATATGAAAGGGTTATATTATTAACATGACAAAACGCTTCATAAAACCAAAGAAATATCTAATATTTTATTAAACACAGTACAGTAAAATTTCAAATAAATAATAATAGTTATCGGGATTTGCAATGAAACTTGATTATTTTTATAATTTATGTTGATTTCAGCCATATCGATTTTGGCTTTTGTCACACATTGCTTATACTTGTGACTGTTTAAATTGGCATATTTATACCCTTTCTTGTAGTTACGTAATTGGTTTTATTTTTATTATGCCACGTTCTTGATGCAAACCTTCATTTTTATATTGGTAGCTTTATTCTCTCATGTATTATCCACCAAAAGGCCTTAAATTAGGTCTTGCAGTTTAGACATGGAGAGAAATGCCTATTGGCAGAAGCTAACAAATGTATTTATTTTTCTTCTTTCCCATATAGTTTCTTTCTAAAATATGTCAAGTTGGTTAGTATTAAAGTATCTGTTCTGTGCTTGGGCCCTGGGTGCCCTCAGAAGAAAATGGATCTTTGAACATCAGAAATTTATAAAGAACTACTATGTCTGGCTTCTGCAACCAGAGTCTTGAAGTCAAGAGTTTGGAAGTCTCAATCAGATGCCGGTGGCCCACGCCTGTAATCCTAGCTATTCAGGATGCTTTGATCTGAGGATCACAGTTCAAAGACAGCCTGGGAATGAAAGTCCATGAGACTCTTTTCTCCAATTAATCACCAGAAAACTGCAAGTGGCCACTGTGGCTCATGTGGTATATTGTTAGCTTGAGCTGAAGAGCTCAAGGACAGTGCTCAGGCCAAAGTTTCAAGCTCCATGAATGACCTAGACAGAGAGAGAGAGAGAGAGACAGACAGACAGAGAGAGAGACAGAGACAGAGAGAGACAGAGAGAGAGACAGAGAGAGAGACAGAGAGAGACAGAGAGAGAGAGACACAGAGAGAGAGACAGAGAGAGAGAGAGACAGAGACAGAGACAGAGAGAGACAGAGAGAGACAGAGAGAGACAGAGAGAGAGACAGAGAGAGAGACAGAGAGAGAGACAGAGAGAGAGAGACAGAGAGAGAGAGACAGAGAGAGAGTTTGGAAGTTAAAGAGATGGAGGTAGTAAACCCACACAAGATATAGAAACTAATAAAAAATAAGTTGAGAGTGTCAGTGCTCACCCAGTACTAGCGCAATAATTGAACCAGGAAAACAAGAGGACACCTTCTAGCTGGCTAGCTTTCAGTTGACTTCCAAAGTCAAGAGCTCTGCTGTTCAGATAGGTGTTCATGAAGTTTGGTGGAGCAAACATACCTGATGGGGTGTCTGTGGTGACCGTCAAGCTTTCCTCTTCACTGGGTTTGTGCAGGAATCTAATGGATAGATTATTGACACCCAGGAATGAAAACTTGCCTTGCAGCACACACGGAAGGCCAGATGAATGCTTAAACAACAATAGAAAGCAACATTTACTGAAGCTTAATGTATTAGTTTCTCCCGGTCTTCACAAACTAGGAAGACAGGAATATATTTTCTAAATTTTATTAAAAAATCCAGGAATTTGACAAGAATATAAAGATTGATGAACCATGCCCGGACAACCAACTAGTTCATGTCCAATGTTCCTTATGCTGTGAATACCCGTCCTTAAAACACCAGCTTTAAAGGAGATGATCTCCACATGCTTGGCCAGCTTGTAGAAATTCATAATCTACTCAGTATTATCACTTCTTACTTTATATAAACAATTACTAAATGGGCCCTAATGGTTTAAGCTTAGAATTCTACCTACCTAAGAGGCTAATAGCCATCTGAGGCCAGCGGGCAAGGAAGTCTGTGAGTCTCTTATCTCCACTTATCCACCAAAATGTTGGAAGTAAAACTGTGCCTCAATGATAGAGGGCCGGTCTTGAGCAGAAAACCTCAGTGACAGCACCCAGACCTGATTTCAAGCCGTAATACCAGCACACTCATATGCATACACACACATATACAACACACAAAACCCTTTACTGACAATATTAACTTGGGAGTCATTCAAAAATGCTTTTATAGACATTTTAAAACCTACAGCCCTATCTTCAGATTTTCATAATTCTTTAAATTTCTCTTTGGTGGTATTACCAGTGAATTGAATTAATTAATTGAATGTACCATATATATATATAATATTACAGATGTGTGGTATCTCTCCAGATTTTAATATATCAAAGTATTTTCATGTGTTGTTTCCCTTAGCATTCCATTATCCGAAGCAATGTCTATTATAGTTTGTCTTTCTTTATTGTCCTAAACACATATGATTTAACAAATCTGGTATGTAAAGGAAGCAACACTAAAATATGAGAGAAGCTGGTTTGCTTTGTTTGATTTGGTTTTTATTCTTCCCTCCACCACCATCAATTATACTATTTCATTTAGAAGTTACCGTATTATTTTCACTTTGTAAGAATACATTTGAATAGCTGTGCAAAGGGATTTCAATTTAAATAGGTCATTTTTTGTGTACAATTTATGTTGATTAGAGCCAACCCTCCCATCATCCTTCACACCCCCCACTGCCATTCTTTATATTCCCAGTCTCCCCTCCAGCCTTCAGCCTTCTCTTCCCATATTGGACCCTTGGTTACCTCTCTGTTTCCTGTTTCACAAAGCCCTGTGTTTCACTATAAAAGTTGGGAGCCTGAGTTAGCAATCCCCATACTTTACAGTTTTACACTGCAAGTTAATTCTAGTAATCAACCTATATCATTTTGCTAGGGCTACTATAATATTTACTTGTATTTGTATTTTTTTTTTGGCCAGTCTTGGAGCTTAAACTCTGGGCCTGGGCACTGTTGCTGAATTTCTTTTGTTCAAGCTAGCACTCTACCACTCAAGCCACAGCAGGACTTAGGCCTTTTTCTGAGTATGTAGTTTATTGGAGGAAAAATCTCATGGACTTTTCTAATCAGAATGGCTCCTAACTTGGATCCTTGGATCTCAGCTTCCTGAGTAAAGAAAAATAAAATAGTCTGACAGTTGACAGATGCATGAAATCACTCTGTGTGTTCCCTCTGAAAGCAGAGAGGGAATACTTGTTTGCTCCCTTCCAGTTTCTGGTATCCAAGGCATTCCAAACCAAGTCCCATCTCCATCACTGCATGATGGTCTTTCTGTGTCTACAACTACATCTCTCTATCTTTGTCTCTGTCTCTCTGGTCCTCTGTCACTTTGTCTCTCCGTCTCTGTCTCTGTCTCTCTCTCCACATGATCATAGTTCTTTTAGAAGGACACCATTCATATTGGATAAGGTTTCACCTATTCCAATACTAATCAACTAGATATATATTTTCAATGACCCTATTTCCTACTAGAGCCACATTCTGGAATAATAAGTATCAGGTGCTCAGCATCTCTTGTTGAAGGAGAGATATGATTCACACTATGAACCTTGCTTCTGTAGGCTTGCCCTTGCACATGTTGATGGTTAACTCCTTAGGGTCTCCACACCTGATTGATGTCTATATTGATTTCCTGATTTTCTGTGAGTACAGAATGCATATATACATATGAATCCAATTTCCATTCATCTCATTTAATGATTTCCCTTGAATATGTCTTCTCTTTCCTGCCAGGACTTTTACCAACATAAACTGCTCCCTTTACCTTCCCCACACACATTTAACTCCTCTATGAAATTCTCCTGGCTTTGAAATGTACTAGATGTAGATGTGTAGATGTAAAAGAACAAAGACAAAAGAGAAAAACTAAAATGGAAATATAGATTAGAAGCTAGTAAAAAGTCTTGAAAAGACAAATCATTTATGTGAACATATAAGATACATTGCTCTTTCATTTGACCTTCAGAAATAAAAAGGCCTATTGCAGGTCTCTGCCAAGTTGCTCTCGTCATCATAGCTCACTATGACAAGTATTTATAACTGGAGTTCTCTGTCTGTCCTTTAGACATCAATTGTAATGGAAACTGACAGAAACTGGTGGAAAGAGTAACGTCAAACCCCCAAGCCATTTGTGAATTCTAAATAAAGTATAACACCATATATTGAATTGTCACTCCAAATCCCTTGCTCAGGGATGATAAGGAGATCAGTACCTTCTTTGAAGTTTCATATGACCATCACTCACCAAAAGTCAGGTTAAGTCTCTTTAGAAAGTAATTACTTCAACAGATGTGCTAACAGACACCCACATGGGTCCCCTTCTTTTAACTCCTTTCATGTATTTCTGTCTCTCATGTCTTCACTTTATATAAACACCATTGCCAGTTTGAGAAATGAATTGTCACCTCTCACATTCAAGGGATAAAAGTTACCCATTTGGCTTCTAGTATTTCTGCTATGATCAACCTAATGTACAATTATCCCTTTAGTGACTGGAGAAAGGCTCGTGCATTTGAACATATGTAGAACCTGTGTGTGTGTATGCGTGTGTGATTGCCTCTGGGTATGTTTGTGTTATCTTTCACTTAGCAGCCATCCAAGTAAAAATCTCCTCATCTGAATAATACAGCACTGAAATCTATGTGAGAGTAATTTCCAGAATTCATACCATTCCTTCCTTTTGCACAGCTCAAAAGAGTCCATTATTCCCGCTTATGGGTCTTCAATTTTTCATTGTACTTTAATCTCTTTCTTAGAATAAATAATGTGAATGTGTTCTGACTGGAGCGATTTCTATCAAAAACACGAGAATGACAATGTTAGCAAATGAAATAGTCTCTTCCAAGAATGTTAAGTCCCACATCTGCCTGTCTTTTTGTCACCTTGCACCCATAAAAGTGACTATTCTGGGATTTCACTGTCCATTTCAGGCTATTAATCACACAACAAATATCTGTTATAATGTGACAAAAGAGACAAAATGGATAAAAATGATGGAATATTTTCCATTAGCCTGTTAAGGTGTTTGTATATGTGCTCAAAATAAATTCAGTTCTGATTCATGGACCTCTTCTTAAAGTGATTCATAATTCCCAAGTCTTCAACTTGTTTTATATTGAGAGAAATCACAGCAGATAACTAATATTAGAAGTCTATGAGAAACTTCCTGTCACAAAACTTCTAAGATAGACCACAATGATCTCAACCTGCCAGATATTATATTCTTATTCAGCCCCTTCTTGTTCCAGGTGGATGAAGTCTAGTGACTTGTTTGTAATGAGTAAGTTGTAACAAAAGTCATGAGACACAACTGCTAAGATTAGCTTTATAAATACCACAACTGCTATAAGTTCAACCTGAATGTATTTTTATCAATGCTGTTGAATGTAAGAAGAAAGAAATGAATCACTTATGGAGATCTACTTCTGTAGCAGTCTGTTTATTTATTTGATAGTATTAGGAAATAATGATAAACCCACTAACCAATTAAATAGGGAGATCAAAGGTATTGATGACATAATGCCTTCCTAGAGAGGAAATGCATTCCCTATTTTATTTAGATCTTCAATGTATTTTTGTAATTAGTCTTATACTTTTTGATGTATCCTGAACTGTTATTTCAGGGACGTAGTACCTGATTCTACCTTATAAAAGAGTTTCACGTGAAAGCAAGTGTAGTAGATTATTAAAATGTCCCAAGTTGGGCTGGGAGTTTGGCCTAATGCTAGAGTGCTTGCCTAGCATGCACAAAGACCCGGGTTCGATTCCTTGGTACCACATGCATAGAAAAACGCTGGAAGTGGTGTTGAGGCTCAATTGATAGAGCTCTAGCCTTGAGAAAAGTCCAAGGACAGTGCTCAGGCACTGAGCCCAAGACCAACAACTGGAAAAAAAAGTAAAAAAAAATGTCCCAAGTCTTTATTATGCCACCCATCCATTCATTGCAATATATATTTTTTGTGGCTAAGCTGAGTTTGCAGCATGAGCCATGTAGTGGACTTTGGCCACAGAAAACTTAGAATTTTAACATAAACAGAGACTTGAAATTATTCCCACACTGGCTTTTTCCTCCCTGTTTTAAGAGGTTACGACCATCATAGAGAGAATATACCAGCACCGTACAGTGATGCACTCTTTAATCTGTAGCTTCTGAGAAAGTAGAGATAAAAATAAAAATCTCAAGTTCAAGGCTAGTCCAGGCACTCATAAAGAGACCCATGAAACCCACCAGCTGGTCAGTCTTCAGTTTCATATGTATAACAAATGGCCTGAATATGTACAACCCATTATTTCAATGGAATCTGACATATTATGGGGAAAACAAACTTTATTGCTGGATGCCTTTGAAGAGTTGGGTAGGTTTGTTAAGCATCGATGTCTGATTGATATTATAGCTAGCACCTTTCTACCAAAAAAAAAAGTTTGTGACAATTTAAAGCAATGTAAAATGATGCTATTAAGTTTCCAGCCTTAAATGTTTCACCCCATGAAATCATTTTGTGACATAACAGTTGTGTTCTTTGTTGTTTTAGCATCTTGAAATAAATTAAAGACAGAACATTTCTTTAGGACAAATAGGATCTTTTAAATAAAAGTTATATTCAGGGCTGGGAGTTTGGCCTAGTGGCAGAGGAGTGCTTTCGTAGCATGCATGAAGACTCAGGTTCAATTCCTCGGTACCACATACATAGAAAAAAGCCAGAAGTGGTGCTGAGGCTCAAGTGGTAGAGCTCTAGCCTTGAGAAAGTCCAAGGACAGTGTTCAGGCCCTGAGCTCAAGCCCAGGACTGGCAAAAAAAATAAAGCTATATTCAAAAACTGTCAGATACAATAATTCTCACAACTTAATTTCTTAGTGGACACAAGACAGGAGAAAAGTTGTAAAAATGTGATTAAAATTATAATAAGAAAGATCAAAAATTCCTTTCAGGCAAGGATTATATACTTTTTGGTATTTCTCAAAGAAAGGCACTTGACTTATTTGCAGAACATAGTAACAATTTGGCAAAGTAAACTAAATTAAAGTGTACAACTACTGAACTAAATAGGTGCATATCTTGGTGTATACCATGGCCTATGAGGACAGAATTGAAGTACTTTCCAAATTAGAGCATTGCCAGGGCTCCTCTAAGAATATAAAAGAACAAGATGAGCTATTTCTGTATGTGAGCACAAGTTATACATAAAAGGCAGTTTAAAATATATTTTATACTAACACATTGGAGTATTTTGTCAAATACAGTATCATCAAATTGTCACAGCTTTAAAATAAGATGAAAAATTCAAATAAATACTAGAAGGTCCTGGGGCACACAGGCATGATCACTAAGTGAGTTCAATCTGGAATCATTTTATTCTATAGATACAAACTCATCTCAGTGCCTGAAATATTTATTAAAAAAATATTGACTGGGCACGGTGGCTCACGCCTGTAATCCTAGCTACTCAGGAGGCTGAGATATGAGGATCAAGGTTCAAGGTTCAAAACCAGCCCAGGCACAAAAAGACCTGAGACTCTTATATCCAATTAACCTCCACAAAATGGAAAGTGGGGCTTTGCTCAAGAGTAGTGCACTAACTTTGAGCTCAAGAGCTCAGGGACCCCAGGCCCAGGGGTAGGGTGGTAGCCTTGAGCTGAAGAACTCAGGGACAGTGTCTAGGCTGAGTCCAAGCCCCATGACTCCCCCCATATATATATATATTTATATATATTTATATTTATAAATATTTATAAGTATATATATAAATTTGGTAGGTAGTGAATCAACTAATACATATTCATCAAAAACATAACTTTTGCTACATAAAACTCCTCAGACCATATACTCCTGTCCTTTCTCAAGCATCCCTTAAGTTAACCAGAATTTCAAAATCATCCTATTAATATCCTATCTCATTATTTTCCTAGTTGATCTGATTAGCACCAAGCTATGAAACAAAACAAGATAGTTGGTATTAATAAATGCTACTTGTGTGTCAGACCCATTTTTATGCTTTCACATTCATGCCTGCTCATTAAATTTTTATAGAATCAGGAATTATATCATATCCCGTATGGTATAGTCCAAAACCTTGATAATAGATTAAAGAATTACTGAATGTAGAGTCAAAAATCAAACCAGTTTAGGTAGATTGCAAAGCCCATTTTCATTTTATTAAACCACATTGCTTTTTTTCCCCTTTTAACATTACAAATATTCAAACTAGTTTTAAATTAGTTTGAAAAGTAGCTTAAAGCTTGTATCTACTCACTATTGCCAAATACTTTCCATCTTTATGTTAAAAAAAGTATGTAATAATGCATATAAATTACCTTGCACTCAATACCAGCTAGTTTCCTCCCCCACTTTTCCTCTAGCATCTGTGATATAGTTGGTGATGGATGTTTGGAAGGTCGGATGACAGATGGGGGCCAACATGTCTGGTTTCAGATTAAGAATTTTAAATTGGAAACCGAAATTAAGTATCTCAGAAGGAAGGACTGGAAATCTCAGTGTCTGGGTAATACTCTGATTTTCATTAAGATTCAATTAGACAAAAAAACAAAACAAAACAAAACAAAAAACCTCAGTCTGTCCATCTTATTTAACATCTTTGTGGACTACAAATACCATTGTACCAGTCATTAAATTGGAGAGCAGAGAATACTTTTTACAATAATAATGAGATGATTTCTTGACCATCAACATGGTCTCCAGTAACCATCTGTTTCCAGAGTCAGTGAGCAGTTAGGATTTAGGAATTACTCCCAATAAACTCAGGGGGTGACAGGGCGGGCAAATCCAGCTGCTGCTTGTTTTCATCAAACATCTTGATCTGTTCTTCAAACATGGCAAATTTGATGAAACCCAAACACAGTTTGTCAAACACTTTTCTTCTCTAATTGGGAAAGCGATTTGAATGTTAAGAGAAATTGCAAAAGATGGCTCTGAATCATTCCTATTTACATAAAGTCACCCAAGTTGTAGATCTTATCAATGCCATAGATTCTCAGGGTGAACTACAAGTGAGTTAATTCTCACACGCAAGTGAGATCAAAAGAAGATACCCATGGGAGAGAAACAGAAAAAGCACACAGCCAAAGTACATCTTCTTATAGAGTGGAACTCCAAGATGTACAAACAAAAGACCTCATTTTTTCTCCATTTTTTTTTTCGTTTTCAGTTCTTGATGATTTTGTCTTCTTTACCTTATGTATCATGTGATGTATTCTTTTGTATGTCTGTGGGAGGGTGGGAAAGAGGGCACAGAACTGGAAGATAAAAGACTTCGAAAAGTGCAGCAGTGGACCTCTCTAGATTTGGATGAAAGTGGGTGGAGATGGGAGGGAGGGACTGGGAGTAAATGAAGGACACCTCACTGTGTTATAGAAATATTATTAGAATGGTGCACATCTCTACCCATAAAAAGAGTGTGTTTTCTTCTTGGACTCATACCCTTCTATATAAAATATGAGTTTAAGTCATGTTTACAAAAAAAATAACCAGGGAGGGTTGTTAATGGTAAGCTTCTGGCCATCCCTTCCCAGAATAATTCACATAGTATTATGAACAATGCATACATCCTGGTGAGAACTTAGACAAGTCTGAATGAAAATAGATATTCACTCACTGATTTTTCTGTTGTTTGGATTATTTCTGAAATGTCTTAGATTTTACGATCCATATTCTGGCTCTCCTAATGAATCAGAAGCATTTTACAGTGATAAGATGATCTCAATATCAACTCTTGCCGACTATGGCAGTAAACAAATAGATCATTGTAAAGGAGACTGTGAAGGACTTACCAAGACACCCAGGGCAGGTGTTCAAGGGAGTGTGTGTGTGTGTGTGTGTGAGTGTGTGTTCATGTGTGTGCATGCTGGAGAAGGTGACCCAAAGCACATATAATCCTAGCTACCAAGGAAGCTGAGATCTGAGGATTGCAGTTCAAATCTAGTCTAAGCAGGAAAGGGTGTGAGACTCTTATCTCCAATTTATCACAGACAAAGCCAGAAGTAGCCCTGTGGCTCAAGTGTTAGAGTGCTAACCCTGAGCGAATGGAGTTCAGGGACAGTGCTCAGGCCCTGATTTTTAAGCCCCTGAATCAGCTTTTGGGCAAAGTAAAAGCATGTTTTTTTAACAAAAGTTTGGTTGGAAAAGTCTCCAAATTCCGGGTCCACGGAAGATAATTGTACTATTTTAATTGGCACAGATGTGAACACATTATATTTAAAAATTATTCTGCGTTAAATAAGATGTGACTTTCATTGTACAATACAATTTTATGTATATAAAGTCCTCCAGTTTTGTCCAAACTGAGAAAAAAAATTGATATCTCTTTGTTTTATACATAAATCTCATTGGTATTCGACTGTACATATTATAGTTATTGTAAATTACAGTGTGAAATGAATAAATAAATTCAGATATTCTACTTAGCTTGCTAGCCTTTCTTGCTTTTTCCCTCCCTCTCTCCCTCCCTCCTTCCTTCCCTCTCTCCCTCCTTCCTCTTCTTTCTTTCTTTCTCTCTTTCTTTCTTTCTGCCTTTCTTTCACCTTCCTCTCTCTCCTTCTGTTTCCTTTATTTCCCTTCCTTCTTTCCTTTCTTCCTACCCTTTGGGTTTCATGTATTTCTCAAATATTTTAAGTCCTAAACCTTTTATCAGACATATGGTTTGCAGATATTTTCTCCAAATCCATAGGCTGTTCTTTAATTTGGTTAATTGTTTTTTTTTCCTATAAAAAGTGAAAGTAATTTGGTAATTCCTTTATTGATGAGTTATTTTACTGCGAGAGCTGTTAGTGTGATATATATATATATATATATATATATATGATTATTGTCAAGGCCAATTTGAAGGATCTGAAAGGTTATGGTGGCTAACTGAGTTTAGCAAATTAACATTTATTTAGCACCAAGCACTTTTTTTTCATTTAATTCTCAGAATAATGCAAAGCAGGGATAAACATCATTAGCATCCATTTTACATTTAAGCCAAATGAAGCTCAAAGAGGTTAAGGAACTTGCTCTGAGTGGCACAGCTGGAAAGCATGTAGCAGGTTAAGATTGAAAGTGCTCACTGCACTGAAGATTTAGCAAATGAATAATTTTGTATCAGAGCTGGTATTATGTACTGATTCTGGAGCCTTAGCTCACTGCATTGTATTTCAAACTGTTTAATTATTAATTCACTTAGAAAGCCAAACATAGTGTCTTTTACTGAGGAGGCAATCAATAACTATGAGTTATAGTAATGTTTCTGAACGTAGTTGAATAGAATACTACTTCATCATTCATCTTTAACCTTAGGGTGATCCAGTGTTTGTGTTTTAAAGATTTATAAACTTTAGGCAAAAGCCTTACTTTGCTTACAGCAGGAGGAAGGAGTAAGATGGAAGAGTGAAAAGAAGTAAGGGAAAGAGGAAACCAAAGTAGAAATTCAGGAAATGTTAGCTTAATATCACTGATTATTCGATCATTTAAATGTAATTTTTTACTGATTAGTCTACTGAAATACCCAGCTAAGCTGTTAGAGTGGGGTGTATGATGAAACTTCATATTTATTTGATTGCTGCAGTGAGGCAGGATAGGTAGGACAAAGTGATGAGGAAATTAGAAAATATATAAAAACATTAAGTCAGATTCAAGAGCTGAAACAGAACTGAGAAATCAGGCTAGAAAAAAAAGTCCCCCAAACAGTAAGAAATATATTCTTGTAAGTAGAGAAATATACTCTTGCAAGTGGAAACCTCATTCCTATGAGAGACCGGAGAGCCAAAGGTAACTTTACTTTTTTAGATAAGCTTTCAATTTAGACATTTTAGGCCAAAGAGAAATATAATGAAGTTGAATACACATGTGGCTGGAAGATAAACAGTACTTGAGGCATTAAAAATGCAGTCCTCTCGGCTTTGGATTTGAGGGATCTCAAAAATTTAAAGTGAAAATTGAACCCATGGATTTATTGTGCAAAAGGCATCATTTTCAATCATAAATTTCAGTAGGACTTTTTGAAAACTGATATTTATTGAATATTATAGGTAAGCATATCACAAGATACTCTAAAGGTCTGAGATTTAATTTATACAAAATACAAAGTATAACTAAAATCATATCAAGATTTCCTCATAAAACACTGGTAGCTTATGACTGTGATCCTAGCTACTCAGTTAGTTAAGATCTGAGGATCATGGCTTGAATCTAGCAGAGACAAATAAAAGTCTGTAAAACACTGATTTTTGAATTCCTAGCAAAATAAGGAAATAGACCAATCAAAACAAAACAAAAGATAATAAAAACATTTAAGTGGCTGAGTACCTGCCTTGAGTGAAAAAGCTAAGTAACTTCTCATATTGTTACAATATCTTATCTTGGTATCTGGTATATTGTATATATGTTTATTTGAAAAAGGATAGGGAAGGGGGAAAACAAGATGAGGGGAGGGGGTTGGGGGAAGGAAATGGGGACAAAAATATGAGAAGGGGTAGGAATGATTGTGAAGTAACCCACCTTCTATCTGGCGAATATTAATTACAATTTAAAAAAATAAGTAAAATCATGAGGTTCTGAGTCTCAGTACTATACCGGCACACATAACACACACACACACACACACACACACACACACACACACACACACACACACACATACACACACACACACAATCTAGTTCTAAATTGACATATTGGAGATATTTAACAAAAGTGACTGATGTGACAATATTCTTTACCATTATACAATTAAAAAAATAATCAACCAGTCTTGTGGCTCTTGATCATTTACTATTACTGCGCCTCAGAAATACCCACTGTATATCAAAAGGCCCTGATATGTAATATCACAGTAACCATTCTGTTGTTGCTAAAATGAGTGACTCATGATAGACCAGAAGTGACCCTTGATTAAACTCCACACTGCAGTAGTGAAACACATTCTCTCCTGCAGGAGGGGTTCAGGGTGCTGTTGACTTTTCTATTTCTGATGGCTTGCCATGCAGCTGGGACAGCCAGGGTTGAGCAGAGTCTAATTTATAATGCAAAACACAGCAAAAACAATCAGAAGCAGACCAGATCTCACCAGCCAGCTCTGTGTGACATGAGAACATGTGGAGGAGTGAAGTGTTCATAATTAGGAATAGCAGCAATATTACCATAACTACATTATTCATGGCTTCAAAAGGGAAATACGGCTTTAAAATCGCATGCCACTGAGGAAATCTTTCTGTGTGTGTCTATGTGGCTTATTTTATTTTCCACTTTTCACAATAACAATTTCTCTGAGTCATCGTTTCACAGTTCAACAGTGTTTCAAATGCCTGAAGTAAGGGAGGAGTATTTCCTTTGTTTAAAATAAAATTTCTAAATATGATCCATTGGATGGACCATAAACAGCGGGTTTAATGGGAGCACTTGGGCAAGAAAATGGGACAGAATGGGAGGAACTAGCAGGCAATTAATATCTCCAGTCCACTGTGGGGTGAGAAAATGGGATGCTGATTGCACTTTTCAAGTGTTCTTTCACCCTTGGGTGCCAGGACAAGATTGGGTCAGCAGAAATTCACTCTGTCAGCAGGGCTTTACCACACTGTCTGGACTTTACTTTTAATTTATTGCCTTTTGAACAACTTAGAAGTAGTTGTTTCTCGATCCAACATGCCTTGGATATTTGACAACATCAAAAAGACACGTACATAAACACATGTATCCAACAGACGGCAAAAGAATTTCTAAAAAGAATAACAACAGCAAAAAGAACAAAGAAAGGAATGTTCGCATCTCCTTTGGGGTTTAATATGTAGGAAACAATTTATATATATTATTCCCTTTTGCTTTAAGCATAGCAAGGAAGGTATGAGGTAACCAGTGTAATACCTGAATAAAGAAAAGGCAGTGTTTGCAATTTGTAATATTGTCTGAGGCCAACACACCTAAAAACAGTGAAAGTGTGATATAAAGCCTAAGGCAATAAGACCGGAGCTCTTTACATTAGTCTCCTTCAAAAGACCTAGAGAAAAGTCACGTTTTACTGATAAATTACCTGATAGAACTTATCTTTTGCATGTGTGTAAAACTCATTTACAAAACAAACATGAACAAATATTAACTTCATTGTAGTATTAGTTGGATTACATGAAACAATGCCAATAAAAATGCTTCCTACACAAGCAGCACTGAAAAATTAGTCAATAAATCATGACTTAAAAATCACAAAAATTATAAAAATTGACACAGAAGTATTGATAAAGTGTACAGATACATGTTAGGACACACAGGAACACGTATTTACAAACATTTATTTGGATGTATGTTTTCTTAGGAAAGAAATCTTAAGCATACTGAAAAGTTTAAATCATATAATGAATCGTAGTTCACCAACTTTCTATTTGAATTGCTTATCCTTTTTCTCAATAAAATCAAAATCATTGTACCATCACACCACCAATCTCAGATATCAGCTTAAATATTTTACTATCTTAATGCATAATTCAATATCATCACCACATTTACAGCTAGTTATATCATAAAACGTGGTCATCATTCATTTTTAAAATGTACCTAATGGAGTTGTGTGTTTGTTTTACTTTCTCTTTCCTGCTTGAGTTAAGACACCAAAACAAATGGATTACATTTCTTGTGAGTGTCATTACTGGCGCTTGAACTCAGAGCTTTCTGGTTTTGCTTGGCTGTGTTTACTCAAGGCTGGAGATAAGCTTCACACAGCACAGAAATTATAAGTACTGAGGACTGAAAGTGTGAACCATCGGCTCGCAACTGTGCATTGAACTTTGTGTCCTCCACTTCTTTCTCTTGTTCAACTTCTTTCAAATTTTGATGCTGAACTTATAAATTTGCTTTGAGTTTTGCTATTTTTGCATATGGTTTTTCTATGTGGATGTTTAACACCTTGTAATTAACCAGAGAAATGTCATAGATTGGTAGCTAAGCAGGTAGACAGGAAAGGTGTCTAGTGTGGTGTTGTCTTTTTCCTTGGTAAGCAGAAATTGTCTATTTGTCTCTAGTGTGGTGATACTGACAATTAAACAGTACATTTGTTATTACATAAAAAGCTTAATTCCTTTTATAATTAAGAATAATGGTTAGTCTCAAGAACCAAAGTTTTTGAAAGATAAAGGCTAAGAAAGAAAACTTTACATGATTTGGGGCTGAAAAATGAATCTAGACTGATCATACACCACAAATTGACCAATTTCCACAGGGCTAATAGATCCTGATTCAAATATATTAAGATAACTGTGTGAGTAACCTCAGTAATGACTCTTATTCCACTAATGGAGAAAATTGTTCTGTCATAAATAAGTTATTTTCTTCATTCTAAATTTACACTGAAATATCTCATTTTTTTCATTATTGTAAAACTCCTTTAGGAAAGCATGAAACTGTTCAACCTTCCCTATATAAATCCTAGAGATAACTTTTTCTGACAATGGGAAGCATGATCAATGTAGAAAAACTAAAAAGAAACTATTGATAATTGTCATGTCATGTAACTCCTAAATATTAATCACCTAGAGATAATTGGCAGTCAATCAATTCATTTCAAATATTTTCAAACAAACAAATTATGGCAGTGACAAAACTAAATGTAAATCATAGAGCAGGTTATTTTCAAGAGATAATAAAAAAATAAACTTCTAGATTCTGTTTCTTTTGCTTTTCAACCCAGGATCACCAGCCCGTCTCTGAAGAGGAAGACATATAAATTCACCATGGAGCAGATCTTGAATGTTCACTTACCCAGGCAAATTTATGCCCAGCAGATTTCTGTCTTGGAATGTACAAAGGCAAACTTTGTAGGGTTATCAGTCTATCTTTCCCTCTTAGACATATTGAAGACAGAGTCCACAATAATTTGTATACAAAGTTTGCATGCTTGCTTCTTATTTCCTTAGGAATATGAATAGAATAATCAGGAGGAAACATCTAATCCATGCAAAATAAGGACAAAAAGCATAATAAAGACAGGCTCAAACCTGTAATCAAACACAGTTAGTCAGGAGGCTGAGATCTGAGGATCACTGTTCAATGCTAGACTGGGCATGAAAGCCAGTAAGACTATCATCTTCAATGAACAATCAGAAAAAGAGAGGTGGTGCTGTAGCTCAAGTGGTAGAGTGTTAGCTTTGAGTTGAAGAGCTCAAGCACAATGAGTAGGCCCAGAGTCCCCATGACCTGCCAAAAAACCAAACCAAACCAAACAAAACAAAACACCACCACCAACAACAAAAAACAAAGGGACAGAGATTAGAAGGAGTAAGTAGGTTTTACTGTTAAACAAGAGACCAGACCAGGTATAAGCCCAAAGGATGATGTCATGAGCATCAGTGTAGTCACACAGCATTCCTACTTCATCGCTGCTTTAACACTTGAACTCTGATTTAACACTGCTGCTGTGCTAATCAGATTCTTGATAACCTTCAGTGGTGTGGCTTCATCTTTTCTTTTGCACTGGGCTTTGTAAGTAACCTAGCTGTCTGTGAGAAGGAAAAGATGGACCCCTAATGGTCCAATATTAGAAGAGAAAGAGAAGAGAGGAAGAGGGAGGAAAAGGGAAGAGAGGGAGGGAAAGGGAGAAGGGGGACATTAAAAGGGAGGAGAAGAAGGAGAAGGGGGAGGAGGAGGGAGGGAATGGGAGTATGATAACTGCAGAAACAGGATACCCTTTTCACTGTACAATTTTGATGATCACAGGAAGAAAACATAGAATTACACCACTACAAACCACCTGCATGCAGATATTGTTAAAGCACTGGCAATAATATATCCTGAAAATACTCAGTACATTTAAATTGTGCCCAGAGTCCTGACAAATAATGATACTGGATTCTACTTAATGAAATGGGAGTTAGTACCTTTTCATTGTTACTATAAGCATATACATAGCTTGCTCTTTTCCCTTTTACAAATACTCTGGCAATGTTGCTGTAGGATGAATTTTACTTTATTGTCCCTGGCAACTGGAGAATAGAGGAACATAGCAATGCATTAACCTTGCCTAGTTTTTTGAAATTTTTTTTTTAAATCATGAGTCAGTGAGCTATTTTCTCTAGGCTTAGATATTTAAAACATATGGAATGGCTCTATGATTAAATTGAATTGCCATATGTAAATGATATAATGGACTTTGGGTTTATTAAGTTCACTGCAAAGATCATGAGAAGTTTTGAATATGTGTTATCCCTTTCGCAGACTGTAAATTTGTAAGGGGAAGTACATGAATACTGGAGAACACATTATCACTAAAAGCAAGTCACCAAATATCACTTGAATGCATTTTTAAATTTATTCCACAGAACTCGTAAAGATGAGCTCAGATTTAAGCTTTAAAATAAGAAGGACAACAAATGTGTGTTTATAGCCTCTGAATTTCCCTTGTATAGAAATTGGATCTTGAGTCCATCAACAGACTTAAACATGGAATCCTTGCACTGCCTTCCTGACACTTTTGGTCCTTATTGATAGGGAAGCCATTAAAATGTGAACATGTGAACAAACGAGTAGAAAACACAAACAGTAGGGTGATTCTCACCTTTGTTATCATAGCAACATTTTGACAATTAGATATTCATCACAGTTTCTTGAGTCATATACAATATATATATGTATTTCTTTTTTCACAACAGAAGCAAAAATACTTGCTCATGGATTAGAAAAGAAAGACACATCATTTCATTATTAAAAATAAATTCATTTTTCTTGGCTGCAGTCTTGGTTGGAAATAGTGCCCTCTGCTGAATTTAATCAATTGGATCCATGTGGAGTAAATTATTTCCATCTCATAAGCTTGATAGTGAATTTGGACATGGGCAGGGGTCAAAAAGTCTTGATTAACAGATAGTAAGAGCTTCATCATGCAGTCACAGACTCATGAAGTCACCTCCATCCTTTCCAGGGTGACGTCAACACAGCCACTCACTTCTCCTCTGAATCATTCCTTTCAGATTCTACCATGATCAGAAAGAATATGGGAAGTTTTGATTATGTGATGATGAGTCTTTAATTTCATTTCTTTTTTCCCCTAGGTAGGTCATGATAGTTTTAGGCTCATGGGGTAGTGCTTGCTGGCAAGGCAGTCAGAAACTTTCTGCTTCTGCTTAAAGTGTATTGAGAAGTAGAGGAGTGTGCTACCGTAGCTGACCATAATACCTAGTAGGGGTTGATTATTAGCTTGATTGAGTAGATACATTGTTAAGAATAATGCACACTTATTTTTTTTCCAGTTCTGGGGTTTGAGCTCTGGGCCTAGATTCTGCTTATGTGACACCACCACCAGGCTTGTAAAGTACAGTTTTTACTAAATAGGTGAGAATATTTTCAGAAATGGTTAACTACAAGTATGAAATGCTTTATCAGAATGTGTGTAGCCTCATCTCACAGTTTGCATGAAACAAAAAGGAAAAGATGTTCCCTTTTTTTCTTTTTCTTTTTTTAATTCCCAGATGGAGCCAACAGGACAGGAAAGGAAGAAGGCTTCAAGGATGACTTTCTCTCTGCTTCCTGAAGAATGGAGGTAAATTAGAAACAGTCTCTCTGCTGCCATGATGCCCTGCCATCCCTGAGGCCCAAGAAAATGGAGCCAACCAAATACAAAAATCCCCAAAACATTAGTCAAAATTAATATTTTCTTTCATTTATTGGTCAAACTCATGCATTTGTTGCTTAGTGGAAAACTAGTGCACATTTCACAATTATATTCTTGATGCCAGGAAGCAACCAAATAAGTAGTGAGTGAGCTTTTGTTCCCCAATGCCTTGTCTGTAATTAACTCTTGGTTTATCAAGGTATCTTCATGGAGTCATCAAATTCTGGGATACAGAAAATACCATTTAAACCATAGATGTACATGTTAATTCAGTCTAATTTAATAACTGTCAGAATTTGAACATGCTGAATTTTTCCTTTTGGAGAATTAAACTATACCAGAGTGGAGAGGCAGGGACTGAGATGTTTCCTTTGTAATCTATAGTTCCTGCTTTGAGCTGTAACTATAAAGAGGTGGCAAATATAATATATGACATTGCAACAATACTATCTTTTTCAAGATAATGCAAATGTCTTATCATTATTGTAATCATAAGAAGTATCTTTAAAAGGAGTTTCTACGAGTAAATACCCAACAATGAGAAACAAAAGAGAACAAAAAGCATCTACAGTTTTTTACAAATATATTGAACATAATTTTAGCCAAACATTAAAGTAATTGAAGTTCCAATTCAAGTAACTGTGAGGTTCCTATTTTTCTCATGAGTTTCATATTCTCAAAAATAAAGTTATTAAAAATGCTTGAAGTTTCCAATAGGATGATGATAATATAACTTGATCAGTCACATAGGAAAAATTCCAAATTTCAACAATGAAAAGCTGAAAAGAATTCATTTTCAGAAAAAAAATCCAAAATTGCTTTAGTTTCCTATTATTACACATACAGAGAAAAATCAAGATGTCTAATACATTCAGACTTCAAAAATGCTTTCTTGAGTTTCAGAAATAAGCAATTCATGTAGAATTGATCCCAAATTGTTGAATATACATCATATTTGATGTTTCAATTGTTTCCTTCAAATATAAATTGGAAAATACAGTAATTCTCTGACTTTCACTTACCCTTGCCATTATTGGGTGACATTTCAAATAATGTATTTGTCAGCCTTCTCTTGCTTTTTTAAGTCCAAATAGATTGAACATAACAAAGAGAATACATTTTAAATCTTAGGGTTTTTCCCTCTCCGAGGATTTTCATAATATTTGTCATTGCATTTTAATTTGTTGTAATAGCAGAAATGAATAAAACATTCACAAATGAAAAGAACATGCAACTCAATTCTGTCTCAATCTTTCCATCTCACTCTTTCTAACTCTTCCCAATACATTCATCTCCAAGGTTGTAAGAAGATGGATAGTCTTCAGGGTTAGTTTACCATAAAAGGTAAGATCAAACCAAAAGGGAGAAAAAAAAAAAAAAAAGCAAAAGAGCAGCACAATGTGCTTGTGCACTGAGCCAGGCTTAAAAGAGTCCGTGGCAGTTTCTCCAATATGATCTGACAGACTTCATTTGTCTTCTTGTTGAGTTAGTGGGGGTATCTCTTATTAGGACTTCCTAGTGTGCTGAGATCCCTGCTCCAGGTGTGGCCTGGTGGGGAAGTCACTGAGGCTCAAGAACATCTAGACATATTCCAAAGGGTGTTGACTGTGAAGAGCTTCTAAAAAGAAAGCTTCTCTGCTCCTATCTCTGCCAAAGAGCTGTCACTTTCTTGGAAAGTTAAATTCGTCACAAAGGAGAACATTTTACCATAGCCTGTTTAAATAAGTTAGGGAGTAGAATCTTTTCCCCAATGCTTTTTTCTCCCCCACAGCAAGCAAATGTATCAATCATTTTATTCTCTGAAATAACAATTTATTATCCATGCAGGAGGCCTTAGTTTCAATCTGCACATTGCTCTGAGTGTCGCATCAGATATGGAGACCTGTCATTAGTCTTTATCAGAGTAATCACTCTGCTCTTGTCATCAGGTTTTAATAATAAAACTATTTATTATTTCAATAATTATTTATGACAAGAAGTCTTCCATTGGCATCATGAATAAATATTGATGAATTGCTTGGCTAATAAATGGGTCCTATTTAAGTGGCTTAGAGAATATCAAAATGAGAGTGGTATTATTACAAAAAATTATTACAAAGAATTGTGGAATGTTTATCTACTACTGAAAAGATTATATTTGTCCAACAGGAATCTCATGAAACGAAAGTGAGAAATCTAATTTGTAAAAGGAGAAAGATTCAGCCTGAGACATTGGAGAACCAATATTAAATCACACACACAAATAATTTTCAGGAATTTTATCTTGATGCCAAATTAAACCAAATAGATTGGATACAGCTCAAGGCAGTGTGTGTGTGTGTGTGTGTGTGTGTGTGTGTGTGTGTGTTTAAAGCAGAAATTACAGAACTGTAAAGTGTATTCAAACATTTTTTTATCCTGAGATCAGCTCCCAAGAACCATGTATATTTTTGTTGCTTAAAAAATGCCATACACAGGCCGGGAGTTTGGCCTAGTGGTTAAAGTGCTTGCCTAGCATGCATGAAGACCCGGGTTCGATTCCTCGGTACCACATACGTAAAAAAAAGACGGAAGTGGTGCTGAGGCTCAAGTGGTAGAGCTCTAGCCTTGAGAAAATCCAAGGACAGTGCTCAGGCCCTGAGCTCAAGCCCAGGACTGGCAAAAAAAAAATGCCATACACAATAGACTGGAAACACGAATTTCAAATGGTAATCTAAAATAACATTAAATTGCATCCACTGATGAGCAGCTGAACGTATATAGATATAATCTTTATTTTTGTCATTTTTTCAATGCTATTTTTTCCTTTCATTTTTTTTTATTATCAAGGTAATATATGGAGGGGCTACAATTACATTCACCAGATAGTAGGTACATCTAACTTTTTCTCTTGGGCCATTTTTTTTTTCTGAAAATCACATAGGACTCAAAGCATGATTAACTGTGACCAGGTCAGTGAAGTTAAACAATAGGACATCCAATGTAGGTGTGAGAGTTGCCACTTTTTCTGAAAGCACCTCCATCCAGAGCTCCAGTGATCAAACTGTATGGCACACTTGCTATCAAAGAGAAACAAATAGGAGAAAACAATAAGAGAAAGTTAATTTGAAAAGCCTGAGAAATAGTCTTTAAAAATAACAATACACAGATGGAAAGTTCTTCAACAAGAGAATAACATGCCATAAATTACATCCAGGCCAAGTCCAAAGGAGAGTTTTGGAATTGAAGGAAAGATGAATGGCAAAGTTTCTGTGATATAAGCAGATCAAGGGAGAATTTGAAAAAAAATAAATAAAGGAGACTCTGAAAATGGTTTCACTACAAATACTTTCCTGCAGGGTTGTTTTCAGTACCAATAAGTGAATGAGAGAGTGAAATAGGAAGAAAGAGGCTACCTAAGGGTTTCTCACTGAGGAGGCTGCTGGAGTAACTGTGGTTTTATAGAGTTCACTTGGACATTCTAGTGGACAGTTTTAAACAGGTGTGAAAGTCATTAGAAGCCCAAAGTAAAGAAAGAAAAAAAGTTATCTTCCAAGCCATAATCAGAGGTTGGGCTGTTTGTAGAACAAGTCAGTCCCAAAGACATGAAGCCTGCCATGAAAATAAACCCTCCAATATAAAATCACAAGTACTTGCAAATGAACATTTTAGAAAAGTACAGACACTATCAATAACAGAACACTCTTGCAGTTTAACAACAGTTTCTATTATACAGCAATTGAAAAGCCAAGAGTATGTTAGAATCAAGAGTCTGTTCCCTAAACATATGAGCTAATCATGAAGAAAATAATGAGTGGACATGTTGTGAATGGAACTTTCTCTTGAGTGTATTAATACAGTTTATAGAAAGGAATAGTTTCAGTAGAGCAGAAAATAATAACCTAAAAATATAGATAAGAAATTCAAAAGATGACTAAATACTCAGACTGTGGCATCAAATTGAATGGCTTTGTATCCTCACTCCAAAACTGAAACTTTTTGTAACTTGGGTAAGTGATGGAATGAAAATTCTGAGACCCAGGCCTCAGCAGGTGCTCAGACATTTTAGTTATTGTTTCGTTATATGCCCTAGGAGACCCAATATGCATTCAACATAGCTACAGAAGCCTGTATTCTTTTGCATGGAATGCAGATTCTTGGCCTTACCAGTGGTTGACTGAAACAACAACAGTATCTAGATCTTGTATATACTATGTTTTACGTAATATTCATCCCTTCCTATTATATGATTTAATTTATTCACAAGAGGATGTACAAGGTTAATTATAGCTAATAAAACATGAGAGTTAAATGAATTAAATTTTATCTTCACAATTCTTACAGATAGAGATTGACAACATTCTTTTTGGTTAAGCTCAAATCCAGAAGATTCATTTTAACACCTACCTTAGCAACGTCTGCCTACAATAATTTTCTCCCTGATTTTTTAAAAGTTGAATCAAAGTACTTTCATTTAATGAAATCACTTTTAAGCACATGGTGGATAAGGTTAAATTGTTAATATTGTTGCACTTGCATTGTGGAGCAAGTACAAAATAAGATTAAGATTACTTGGGGCCAAGCATTATGATGCCTGACAGTTCCTCAACAGGGGTGGTAGTTGATTGACAAGTGCATGTACAAAAGTATGATACATGTAGTTGTTGAGACAGAGCACTACAGTAAATTTCCTCGTGCTACTCAGAATGACGCATATCCTACTCTTATACATGCTTTTATATTTTCTTTTTTCCACAGTGTTCTATTTACAGTTTTTAGGCTGTAGGTGGCTAAGGATAACAACATTGTAGATAGGTAAGCCACAAAGGAAGAAGGAATTAAGTAATTGGAAACACTGAACACTTAGGTCACATGAACATTTCTTTTTCCTTTTTTTTTTCTTTTCTCCATGAACTTGAACACTGGGTCTGGGCACTGTCCCTGAGCGTAAGGTTAGTGCTTTACCACTTGAGCTATAGCTACCAATTTACCAATTTTCTGGTGGTTAATTGGAGATAAGAGTCGCATGGACTTTCGTGCTCAGGCTGGTTTTGAACCATTATCCTCAGATCTCAGCCTCCTGAGTAGCTAGGATTATAGGCATGAGCCACTAGCACTAGTCAAACTTTTCTTTACTACTGTGATGGATGGCTTGGAACGATAATTCTGAAGTGAATTATGCAGATGCCCTGTGATACTTTGGGCAAGTCAAATGAGGGCTAGGTAGGAAATTAAATGTAAATAACCAACTGTTTATTTAATAGCCACTAATATGAGACAGATTATAAAAAGCTACATTAATTTAAATTATTTTCTATTATAGATTCACATCTAGTTCCTCTAAGTTTTCTAAACTTGCTTATTTTGTCACCTGAACTAGATATTAAGCAGGGCATTGGAAACAGAAAATATAAATCCTGAGCTTTACTAGGGCTTGCATTCTAGTTCTTCTAAATCAACCAGTGACTGAGTAATGGAAGCATAGGGGTAAAATATTGAGGGGCACGATGCAAAGCATTCAATAAAGCTTCAGAGAATAAGCAGCCATCTCACACCTTCTTCCTTTAAGTATTTCTTTAGCACATTTTATGTGCCAAATTCTATGTCAGCCAATAAAATGTATTAATGAGTAAATTAAATAATTAAATTGTTGATATTCAAGATTAATTGGATTTCATAGTGCATCAGAGAGAGAGAGAGACACACAGAATCAGATAGATGTTGAAAAAGATTATAGTGATGTCTACAGAGTTCATGCAACAAAAATTGGCCTTACCAATCTGTACTTCAATGTACTCTCCAGTGGCATGGATAGTTGACTGGCCAAAGCAGGTATATAGTTAAGAAAAATGATACAGGGGCCGGGAGTTTGGCCTAGTGGTTAAAGTGCTTGCCTAGCATGCATGAAGACCCGGGTTCGATTCCTCGGTACCACATATAGAAAAAAAGCCGGAAGTGGTGCTGAGGCTCAAGTGGCAGAGCTCTAGCCTTAGGAAAGTCCAAGGACAGTGCTCAGGCCCTAAGCTCAAGCCCAGGACTGGCAAAAAAAAAGAAAAGAAAAATGATACAAATTAATGCAATCACTTGGAGCTACCATTTTGAGTAAGGATTTAAAAGTGCACAAGTAGAAAATGTAAACTTGTCAGCTTTAAAATAAATGAAGTATCATCTACTTGTACCCAAATCAAGAACTCTACATTACTTTTGCACTTTCAATTATGAGTTCACTTTGTTTATGTATACTTAGTTGTTTATTTCACATGAAGATTCAGTTGTCTTTTTTTTTTCTGTTCCTAACACCCTTGGAATTTTCATACCTGAAATGTGTAAATGGTTTAGATTCATGTACTCCAATTAAACTCTGCTGATAATAGTGAGTGACAACACATCTAAGTTTGTCAATTTTAGCCACCATATGTTGCATGTAATTAAATTGAAACACAGTAAGTGAGAGTGTCTTTATAGTCTGTTTACTAATATGCATGCATTAAATACCTTCTTATGTGTAACTATTATGGTAGTTGATGTGAACCATAAAGAATCTGTATATCAAATAGAAAGGAAAAACTCAATACAGATCCCAAGGTACATGGTACATATGCCTTCTGAAAGTGAATAGAGATGGAGGAGGACAAAACTGATGTATGGGAGGTAAACCAGGCAAGAGTAACTCTGTCAAAACTTCATCATAATTACAGGGCTTTCATATTTCTTCAGTTCTGCTTTCATCACTATTCAGCCCAAATGTTCCTAAACAGTATGAAATGGGACCTGATTTACATATTCTGCCAATTATCTGTATTTATGGATAACCACTCCTAGGCTTTCCCCCATTACCCCGAATAATTGAGAATTGGCTACAGAAGCCATCTCCCTTCCCTGCTGAATAAATGTGCTGTATTTATATTATCCATTACCAGGTGGCAGACGTAATGTTCAGTGATGTGTGTTACTTATCTGAAACCTGAAACTCCTTTCAAGGTTCAAGCTCACCAGTTAATAGAAGATAATCTGTATGGAGCATAAATTCCAAGGAGATGTCTACAATAAATCTCTCCTGAGTCTCTCATTTGCCAAGATAGCTTATGCCACAGTTGACTTTATTAGCAGTAGTAACCATTTGAACTAGGATGCCTGTGACAATGATAAAGCTTTTACATTATATGAATTATATTAGGCATATTCTGCTATTTCACTTTCATTTGTTTACTAACAGACCTTAAGATAGAGAGCCTTCCAATCATTTGGCAAAATATAATTAAGAATCACTCAGACATGTAATTTAATCAGGAGAATAGGAAATACATAAAGGTTATAAATGACTTCACAAATGACTTTAGAATTCTTATTCATACTAATTCCTTTATGATGCAGATTAGGAAAGTGAGTTAGATGGATTTTAAATGTTTGGTTTTCATAGTATTTCAATTAATTAAAACAAATCTATGTGGCTAACCTAAGTACATAAAAGAAAATAATTATAATTTTAATATTGTTATAGTCCAGGCTCTACATTGTGTCCCAATATTTTGAAAGACAAGGAGGTTTCAAATGAGATGATGATGACAAGGTGGAAAGGAAATGTGACCGGTGCTACTCAATTTTCATGTCATCTTTACTCCTTCAAATCTCCTTCAGTTATAATGACTCTTCAGTTATAGAAATATTTATATTATGGACTTTTAGGGGTGTTTTTCTGTATTTTTTATGAATAAGTTACCACAAATCATTGCATTGTAATAGTCACTCTGCTTTTCAAAGAAAGGTAAATTTGATCCTTCATTTCCTTCTTCCTCTGATGAAATACTGCTTTTGAGATCCTATTCTTCTGTGAAGTGGGGGAAAGGCACAGAGTTCAAATTTTTATGGAAAGTATTATCTCTTCTAGCTTTAAATCTGTAATGAGAGGAAGAACAGTATCTTTAGAAAGCAAACCTCAAGTGATGGACTATGACTCTAGTTGTGATGATAAAACATTCCGCAAACATTTCAGAATCCACCCGCTCAGATGCAGTTAAACATACCCATGCCATCTGTCTACGTGGCTCATGGATGTGATCCAATTTGACAAAAGGATTCAGTAGACACCATATGACTCAATTTAACCCATTTTTTTTTTGCTTCAAGTCATTTTGTACTGATTTTATTGTAACTCACCAAGCTTCCAGGTGTCATGATATACATACTTCTTTCATGATATACATACTTCTCTTTCCTCGCTTTATTTTGGATAGGGTATCAATCTAATAGTATACTTATATGTATATATACATATATACACATATTCATACATACATATGTTGATATATATACATACACATATATATGGTGACTTTATGATCAGTGTATATTTCTTTCTTTTTTTTTTTTTTTGCCAGTCCTGGGCTTGAGCTCAGGGCCTGAGCACTGTCCTTGGACTTTCTCAAGCTAGAGCTCCACCACTTGAGCCTCAGCACCACTTCCGGCTTTTTTCTATGTATGTGGTACCGAGGAATCGAACCCGGGTTTTCATGCATGCTAGGCAAGCACTTTAACCACTAGGCCAAACTCCCGGCCGATCAGTGTATATTTCTTTAGAGACAAAGAGTATTCAGTTTAATTTCAACTGTTGTCTATTCCCAGTTATGAGATCCTGCTCTTTTGCTATTGTTGTATCATTATCTCATTTGGAAAATTCTAGAAAGCAATGGAGAAATAGAAGCTAATACATTAGCTTCTAGAAATGAATCCTAGAAATGAAGAGAGTTCTAAGTTTATATTTCAACATTTAAAAATGATTGCTATTATAAAAGTGCTACCCATAGGGGTTACAGTTACATAAGTCAAATAAAGAGTACATTTCCTTTTAGAATGTCACCCCTTCCCTTGCTGTCTCCCAGATTTTCCCTTGTGAGTGTGACTTTTTATGAGTTTCTGGAACTAATATTTTTCATTGTCTCTTATTTGTAAATTGTAGTATTAATAGGATCTATCTCACTGAATCATTTTGAAAATTAAAATCTATCTATCTATTTATCTATCTATCATCTCCTGATAGATACGTTAGAAATATGTCTAATAACTTGCCTAGTAAGAACAAGGCTCTGAAATAAATCCATAGTGCTGCCAAAAGTTAACAAAAATTAAGAGATATTATAATTGTTTCTATTAAAATCATGATGTATGTGGCAATTCATTGCAGCATAAAAAATATAGTGCAGATAAGAAAAATCCTATAGATTTATAAGATTATATTACTTAAATAAAAATCTTTAGGCTGGGAGTGTGGCCTAGTGTTAGCATTCACAAAGCCCTAGGTTCTATTCCTTAGTACTACATACACAGGAAAACCCACAAATGGTTCTGTGGACTCAAGCATTAGAGTGCTAGCCTTGAGAAAGCACAAGGACATTGCTCAGTTCCTGAGTTCAATCCCCAAGACTGGCAAAAAAAAAATGAACATTTTTAAAAGTGAGGTGAAATGACTGATCATGTTTATATAAGTAGATTGACTATACTCTGCTTATAGCTTTACTTTATTAATTTATCAAATATTTGCTAAGCAACTGTCATGCTTAACGATCCTCATTTTTAAAATACTACTTTTCAGAATATAGTTTGACAGTTAGTCTGTGATCCAACACCTTTAAAACAAGAAACTTCCTAGTAGAGAAATAGTAGTATTGAGGAGACAAGGTTTTTTTTTTTCTGTTTTTAATCATGAAGAAGTTCCTTATCAACCCAGGGGCTTTTAGATGAATATTGAAGACTTACCAAGGTTTCACCAGATGGAGTTATATTGAAAGAATATTCAGTGTAGTAAGAATTGAATGAACTATTATATCAGTTGGGAATATGAGGATCCATTTCAATTTGATTTTGCCACCTTTATTGTTGTATGTGTAAATGGCATCTGTAATATCTATGAAGAGTTTAAACATTTTCAGTTAACTGGGCAGACTCAAAAGGCAGACACTATCTCTAGCAAGTCATACAGATACTACTTTCTTAGTTCAAACTAAAAATATTTCCCTCTCTAATTTCTGGCATTTCTCTACCTAATTAGATCACCCAAACATGTATATTCTCCTTTGAGTTCATCATGACGATAATTTTTATGCGGATTAGTATTTTTTCTTAAATGTTTTCAACTTTAGATGGAGTTTTCAAATATCTAGCAAACCAGAGACATTTGCAAAGCAGGATGGACAGGGCTTAGAATGAACACAAGAAACAGAGGAACTGCCACAGTGAGAAAAGTAATGCAATTCATGCAGTATGAAAGGCACGTTGTGAAGGTTTTGAAGATTCTGAAGATCATTATTGTTGTCCGTGGAAACCAGCAGACGTGGGATGGTAAGGTAAGATTTACATTTTAAAATGACAATTCTTAAAATGTCTTGTAGGAGAAATCAATGGAGAGACAGGCGGTTGCAGAGAACAGGTAAGAGGCTGTTGAAGATAAGACCAAGAGTGAAGAAGGCTTGAGTAGACAGTCTTGTGGATTAGCATCACAAATTTGGTTTTTGCTGAACTTATCTTTTTAATTGTACGAGCCTTTCAGTATACTGTGTTTTTCTGTCACACTCATGTCATCAGCTGCTTTGTTCCTCTCTTTCTAACTCTTACCCTGAAATTATCTTCTTCCTAGGTCCCTGCCAGAAACACTGATTTTAAATTATCTTGACCTTTTGTGCACATTTGTACTATTTTATAACATTAAACAAACTTTTACCTCTCACTAACAGGAGCTCCAGATAATAGGCATGAATCTTAAACTTGTGTTTCATTTCTCCTCAAACTACTGATTTTTGAAACTGATATTGCATTGCTGATGTAATCGCCTCAACCTTCTTCCTGTCCAGAATTCCAGATGGTATAAACAGCTTTTTAATCTTCTATTGGAAAAACAGCATATTCAGGGTAAGCTTACACCAAATAAAATTTTATTGGCAAATTATTTGGCACTCAGATAACTGATTAAATTAATTGAGCTTTTTATCTATGTTGTTTTATGCAAAACATTCTGTTTAATCTCTTTCCAAATCTGGATATCGAAAAAGGGAGGCATTTTTTGGGGTGTTACTCCATATGAAACCATTAATTTTCAAACATAACTAATTATCCAATCAGGCATTATAAGACAGAAAGGCCAATTTTACAAAACTTTACACTCTGATAGTTTTGGAATTACTTTGCCACTTACTATTCCTGAGTAGCCACACACTTTGGAACTCAGACCAGACTGTAATGTTTATATCCTGTAGGTTTTTATGTCCTGTAAGGTTTCATTGGACAATATGGGTTTTGCTCATGGTAGTTATATATAAATCAAAATTCAATTATATTTCAGTTTATATACACTCAAATAGCAAGGTTTTGGATTTATCTCTGGGACCCTGGAGGTGCAATTTTGTTCCCCAAACAATTTCAAAAAATTACTAAACAGTTCACAGTGGATGATTTAGACATCTGGTAATTCTCAGAATAGATATTGAAAATATTCTCCCCAACATCTGTGAAACTTTGTTCCACTTCTGTCAATGCAATCCAGACACAGATGAAAATAAATGTCTCCTAGGAATTCAGGACATGGGAAAAAATATGTTCAGGTGAGTTGTTGGTTCTGTTTTGTTTTTAATTGAAAGTTGATTATTTTCACAATAGTTCTTGTTCAGGGAGGCAGGTAGCCTATCCTAAGAAAATATCTTACAAGAAAAAAAATATAATAATAAAATAATGTTCTGAGGGATCAATGACAGCCTCATATAAATTTAAGATTTTTGTTCCTAAATTCATCATGTTATTTTGCTTTAATTGGCTGTGCTGGATTTAAAAAAAGAGTCAAAAATTGAGCTTGTAAGCAAAAGATGTTATGTGATCAGGCCTATTAGTTCACAGAGGATATGTTTTAAAATATTGTGACCTTCATGAATTATGAGAATGGACAAAAACCTAAAGTGACACTGTGGCTCAAGAAGTAGGGTGGTAGCTTCGAGCTGAAGAGTCCAGGCCCAGAGTTCAGGACCCACAAACTACCAAAAAGAGTATGTATATATATATGTACATATATATACATATATATGTATATATATATATGACTGGCTTGTATTGCCATAAGATATTCTCTACCTATGTTGGAAGTTTCAGTAGTATTAATCTGAGGCATGAACTAGAAGAATTAATAAGAAAAATTTAAATCAAATGGATTAAGAGACGCTATAGATGTGATTTCTCTTTTATGATTATTTTCCCCTAATGTATTCTAAGAAGGATTTATTAATCTCCATCCCTATGACAAACTACTTGGAAAAAAAGACTATGAAGTAGGAAAGACATAATTTAGGGTTCAAATGGTAGAGTACAAGTCTTGAGCACAAAAGCCAAGCTGCCAATGTCTTTTCAGGGCCTGGAATAAGGCAGCCCATCATATAACATGGTTGTAATACAGCCAATCTGAGGTCTTCATGGAAACTGAGAAGACAAAATGGAATTCTAGAACAATGTGGAGCTATTTTCTGAATACACATAGTCTAAATGTCTCCTTTTCAAGTAAGATCCATTTTCTAATCTTCATCATTCATCAAAAATATTGTAAAATTAGGAATTCATCAGTGTATGAATCTATTGATTAGATTAGGTCTCTAGTGATCCAATCACTTTCCAAAGATCCCACCTCTGAATATTGCATAGAGTGCACAGGTAATGTTGGGATTCATTATTTATCCACGTCCTAGTAAGGAAGTTTATTTCACATTTAAACTATTCTTTTAAGTATTTAAATAATTACTTACTTTTGTCAACATCTGTAATAAGATTTATGGCCTTCATGAAACACTGCTTGAAAAGTTAGGACTGCGATCAATACAATATAAGGGTTATTTAGAAAATATCTTTTCTAAGCGATCTGTTTAGAATTGCACAGTGCTTGAAATTTGATTCTCACTTTCTTTTCCTGGTGCTTGAATTTTCCATGTTTGTCAAATTTTTAAGGACTAGGATATTGCTATATTTAAAAATGTTGTTTATTATTATTTATGCCTGAAACTAATGGAAATAAACCATCATGAATAAAAAATCATACTATCTGTCCTCATCTGACGTATCTTATATTGTCAAAAATACAAGAGCAAAGGGCACTGGTGGCTAGGGGATGGTAGGAGAGAGAAAAAAGATGAGTGCTCAATGGTATACAATTTTCATTTGAAAAATTAATTCTAGAGCTTTCCTCTGCAGCATAATAGAGTAGGTAGGACGTTTCATGTTTCAAATACATACACACAGAATCATATATATTACCTACAGGATGGATTTTTGATGCATCAGTAAAGACTTACATTATTCTTTCTTTAAGCTGCTGTGTGATAAACATCAGTATTCTGGACAGACAGCTGGAATATTTCCACCAATATATTACTAGTTTTTCAGCAGCCATTAACTACATGTCTAATGCATGGTCTAAATGTCCCATTTACAACTATATGCTCACTTTGCTATTGAAAGAGACTGCACATGTTCATCTTTATTAGATCAATTATATGCCAAACAAACATGTTGAAATGTAGTTCCCAACTTTACTATTCTCCTAGGCTATTTTCATGACAATCCTCTCAAAGAAAAGTGTAGTAAAAAAGATGCTATGTACGCATATAAACCTAAGTGCTCTTTGCTGGCAAGTTAGTGCACCCTAATTGAAGGGGGACAAAACATGCACAGCTAATATTGCAGTGATTAATGTCAGATATGAAAATCTTTACATATCTTATTAAGATATTAATAAAAATTAAGTAGCTCCTCTGCTTATTTATGTAAGTGAATGCCACCTTTCATGTGACCTGGAGAGATTTAATTTCCCCTGGAGATGAACTGCTGCCATCTGCAACACTTTAAGCAACAGATTTGTTATTGGTCTATGGGGATGTTGAGAAATACTGAATTATGTGGGTGAAGTTGCAAACAAAATCCAACCAGCTGAAAGGTGATTTGATTTGCATTTGTGTGTTTGTTTGCTTGTGTGGTTATTAGAATAAAAAATAATGTTTTAGAAGCATTTTCAAGTTCCCTAGAAGTACTTCAGAAGTCTTACAGCAATTGAGAAAAGTTCAAAGAATCAGAAACTTGGAAAGCTTCCTAATCTTGCTTAGGAAATTATGGAAGTCAGGCTTTCTAGGTGTAAGTGAATTTATCTTATTATCAAAGCAAAGCACAGTCGGGGTGTGTGGTGTTATCTGTTGCTTTTGTTTTTGTTTTTTGCCCAGTCCTCTGGGCAAATACAAGAGAAAAACAATACAAATTAAATAAATGACATGGAAAGGCCTTCCAGGCTTTCTATTTCATCAACTGGGGAAACTGGTAATGGCATTACTCTTCCTTTCTTGTCTTTGTAAACCATTTTACCAAATCTCATTTGTTCTAATACACGTATCATTTTTTAACATCAGTAGGCATGAGAATAACATGGCAAAATCTGGAGAAATAAAGCTATGTAGTTCTTTACTTTAAGATGCAGTGTTTTTTCTCCTTCTACAGATTTACTTGTGTGGTCAGTGTAATACTGAAAACACAAAGTAGTTGAATATTTCATTTAAATGATGCTGATTATTGAAGTACATATCTATTTTTTGGCCAGGCAGTGATATGAGATCCTGCTTGAGTATAGATAGTTGCAAAATGGGAGAAGACCATGGGCAAAGGGAGAAATGACAAGATTATGTCATACAGAGCTGTAAATAATACTAATAATAGAGGGATGTTACTGGACGGTAATAATGGGGATTGGGCATGCATGGCAAGACTATTTTCACTCAGGTGATAAATATCATATTGAGAAATTAACTGGAACTGGCAGTGTAGCTGAAGTGGTAGAAAGCCAGCCTTGCATGACAAAGGCAAAGGAGAGTGCAAAGCTATAAATTTAAGCTCTAGTATTGAGACGAGGAAAATAATCCATTGTGGAAACTGGGGTGCATGCCTGCAATCCCGGCACTTCAAAAATCAAGGCAGGAAACGGAAAGTTCAAGGCCACCTTGGGCTACATTGGATATCAACAACAACATAACAAATGAATCATCATCTGGAAGAATAGTGAAGTCATTTTGTAGATTTCCCCTTCCCAAAGATTTGTTCTTTGTTTTATGATTAGACAATAATCTAAATTGCATATTCACTAGATCACATAAAGAATCTTTAACCATAACATTATTGTTAGTTGATTAAAGTAGGATATTCCAAAATTTGCAACATATAGTTACTCTGTCTCCTTATTTCTGCACTGTATTAGTCCACATCTATAGTTTTGAGGATTTATATTCTACCTCATAAGAATGGTGTAAATGCAAAAATTATTTCAATTTTTTACATGAAAGTTTTGAATGTCATTTCTCCTTCTGGCTTAATCTATTCAAGCATTTATGGCTATCATTATTCATTGTGGATCCACGAGTATTTTATATTTTTAGAAACAGTATGCTTTTATTATTCTATAGCTCAAAATTGCTCCAGCTTTGACTCATGAAAGTGTGTTTAGTTAGCCTCTCCTTTCTTTCCTTTCTTTTGATGTGAGTCTAGTGTGTGTGTGTGTGTGTGTGTGTGTACATTTAGCCTATCCTAATTTCTGGCTCTGTAAGTTGCTCCTTGTTTATTTTATTTATTTCTTATCCCAGACCTAGATTCAGTTATTTCTCAAAGGAGCAATATGTCTCTTTTTCAGAAGTATTTTGTTCATGTTCAGGTGTTTCTGCCATACATACTCTTTTGCAACTTTCCCAACATGCTCACTGGTCCTTCTGCCTGCCATATTGAGCACAGTAGATTCTATGGTGATTCATCAAAGAAGATGCACCTTTCTTATTTACATCCATCCATGTTACAAGGTAATCCAAAACTTAGCACCTACCCTTGTGATGCACAGATGCCAATCCTGTGAAAGTTGAAACTCAGAAGATATCTCAGTAGGATTCAACAGATAGGTCCTGGACAATTTGAGTTTTCTCTCTTGACTTTTAGCTATCTATGGGAGCGACAAACCTCCTCTCACAAATAACACTTTCATTAGCCAGATTGGATTTGCTATGTAAACTTCTTAATCAATAATTGTTTTGAATCCACTTAACATGTCTTCAGATCCTAGCTTCAACTAAGCATATGGATGGAATATTTGACAATTATTTTTTATATACCTGAAGCTCTATCCAGAGCTAAGCATTCAGTTGGAAACTATATATCCAGAAATAATAGCTGAGAAGGAAACCATTTATTTTTATATTTAAAAAGTGTGAAATGCAAGTCTTTGAGAATGGATATGGTACACATTTACACCATCCATTTAGATCACAGACCGCTGTTGTTTCCAATCTGGAAAAAATATACCATAAATACCATATTTGAACAACTTTGTGGGAGGTGCCAGCTTTCCAGCAAAACCATTATGCCAGATCATTAATCAATTAATCCTGTCGTAAAGTCTCAATTAAATGTGATTTCATTTTTCCGATCTTTCATACTTTTGCCTCATCTGTCTTATAACATTTGTTTTTCTCAACTGTAAATTTGAGAATCCTTTTTTTTTTCCGAATAACCATCAAAACTCTATCTTTGTATCTCATGTCCCCTAAAGTGGTGAATTATAAATAGTAGGTTTAAAGCTAATAGTCTTTGAGTGCATGCCTGAATAATAGTAGGTATTCCTAAAGTGTCAAGTTTTGCACAATGTGATTTTAACTTAAAAGCATCCTAGAATCAGTTCTAGTTAAAGCTAGAAATTATTTTATAAAATTTCACTTAGGTCATTTGAAGTTGATAACTGAAACCTGGAGGCAATTAAGTGATTGTATCAAAGTTAATAAGCCCTGCATTTGTGCTTTTTTTTTTAAATACCTAAATCCAATTCTTGCCTGTAAGGATTTGGAAATCTTTCTGTACTATGTGACCACACATTGCAGAATACCCACTAACTTAGCCTGTTCTGTGATGACCATGATGCAAAAACCAGAGACATGGTATTTTATAACATATAAACATATATATACTACATACATATGTGAAGTGTGTGTATATATGTTATATATGCATATATAGTGATTTACTGCTGTTTCTAGAAGCTAGAAAGTCCAGCATCAAAGAACTAACATGTAATGAGTGCTTTACTTTTGCTCCATTATATAGGGAGAGAAAGAGGAAGTGGGGGAAACAGAAACAGACAAACACAGAATCAGAGACAAGGTTTGGGGGCAAACTGTTCACATCACAATCCTGATTGTGAAAATTGGACCTTTGCAATCTAATTAGCCTTTAAATATCCCACCTCTTCATGCTGCTACAATGACAAATTCTACCCTCAGCTTTGAAGAGAAACAACATGCACAAACCACAGTGACTGTAAACTTCATTCTCTTTATTGTAATCTAATATATAGTGTGTTTGTTATGATAAAGATTGAGATCCAAATCATTGACAAGACTTTATAAAATCTCTGGAAGACAATAAAGGAAAGAAAAGTGGAGAATTCTAGATTTATATTTCTGGAAGAAAAAGGAACTTTAAAAAAATTCTTCCATGGACAAAGTATGTTACTGTTGAAGGTATGATCTCACCTATTTTGTAAGGCTGCTTGCAGTGCTAAATAGAACTATGTAGGTAGCTAGAAGCATTGTTACAATTATAATATTTACAGCACCCTCTGCTGATTCTCTAAATATGGGCTGCCGATCAGCCTCACAAAACTTTTCCGCATTAAACATTCAAAGTCAGCAGGAAGCCCTCAGTCATATTTGGAAAGACCATTTATCACTCCATTGTAATAACTTTTACTTCTTAGTATGGTAGACAGACAGAGAACTGGCTGAGGATTCAGAGAACTAAGTTTCAAATGTTTTTTTAAAGCTTACCCACTAGCTAAGTAAACATGGAAAAGCTTCTACCTGGTGATTCATTACTCTATCTGTAAAAAGAACAATAATTCTATATCACTGGTAACTTACCAATGTGGCTCTATATTTGTTTTATCCTATCATCCTTGTATCATATCTGAACTTTCTTGAAATTCTATGTTTATTCCTCTTGTAAGTTTTCTATGATGTGCAGTTGTATTTCCTTCTTGCTGATTCTTTATATTTGAATTGGAAGCAAGTCTAATTGAATAAATTTGCTCCATTAATTAATACCTGTGCAAATATAAAGCAAGGAAGGGACTAGTTAAATGGGAAGTTTAGATTAATAATATATTATTGCAATAGGAAAGAGTTGAGGGTAACTGATTTTTTTCAGGTTTTACAGGAGTCACTGGATATTTTAGAGACAAAATGAAGAAATAGAGAAAAGAGAGGTAAGGGTACAGTAGAGTGAAGGAACCAAAATGTTACAAAAAAATATTAAGGAATGGTCCACATGAAATCCACCTTTCTTTGGTTCTCTAGTCCCCTGTAGATAGCTTCAGGCATTTCCTAAAACAACCAGTATATTCAATTGGTGGTCTTGAATTTCCTTAGACATAAAATTTTAGGGTAGAATAAGGCCATTGCAGAGACAGTTTTCATTACTAGAAACGAATGTGTTATGTTCAAGTCTTTTTTCAGCCAAGTCAAGGCTTGCTTGAGAAACCTGGCTGAAATGTAGTCAAATCACCAACTTTCATACACCAAAACATGTCAGTCCTTCTGCTGCACATTGACACAGTACGCTCAGCTCTGTCCTGGGCCTTACAGACTATTTGGAAGACTAAGTGCATGCTAGGTACTAGGAGAAACACACTCTCTTTCCACAATCTTCCAATTTTCAAATCAAAGCATGTCTCCAGACTTTGGGAGAATGCCTCTGAAGCAACCGTGGCCTTTAACAAAGATTCAGAGATGCTGTGTGCTGTCCTTGCTGTGCAATCTGCAACAGCTCCATTAGGTAAACCCCTTATGGATTCTCTGTAAGAATCTGAAAGCTAATGCAACTCTGAGGAATTCATCTTCCTCTTCCCTCCAAAAATGATCACTGCCCTTTCATTCCTGAGTTTTACACATGGCACAATTATCCTTCTACTTATCCTGACAGAAACTTGGGATATATCTAAGACTATGTTTTTACTACTTTCTCAGTGAGTACATTTTCTAACACACACAGTCAGGGACACATAAAGACAAATATTTACCAAGTATTGTCCTCCTTTTTCTTCCTTTGCCTCTACCTGTTTCAGTAGATAGTGACAAAGAGAGGTTAGATTTAATGTCTATTTTATTTTATTCCTTTTTTTTGTGAGTCATGGGGCTTGAACTCAGCCTGAGTGCTCTCCCTGAGTTCTTCAGCTCAAGGTTACCACCCTACCCTAGAGCCAAGCCCCACTTCTCATTTTTCTAGAGGTTAATTGGAGATAAGTCTCAGGTAGCTGGCTTTGAACCTTGATCCTCAGACCTCAGCCTCCTGAGTAGCTAGGATTACAGGTGTGAACCATCGTGCCTGGCTAATATTTTGGTCATCTTATGCACATGTGAAATGTATAAATCCATGACTTACATTGTGAGGCAAAATTAAGAATCAAAGATGAATTCAGTATCAGACCATAACCTACTAAGTGGCTGAACTCAATTTATTTTAAGCCACATCAAAACCACTGCAAAACAAAATAAAACAAAACAAAATACCTATGCCATCTCCATTAACCTGATGACAAGCAGAATGTAAGCACTATGATTATTTGATAAACTGAGTATGACATTCATTCTGAAAAATGAGAAACCTACTGTCTTTATGTTTGCAGGAAATTTGAGATAAATCTCTGCTGGTATGGAATTAAATACATGTTTTTCTAAGGATAGATGATTGAGTTTTGAGGGATTTATTATCATAAATAGATGAATGTTATTATTTGGAGAATTATCCTCTTAATAAAGAAAGAATGAATAAAGAAAGAACAAGAGAGGCAAATTATGGTAATAAATTAATATGTCATCATGGAAGTCATGCTATCCATCCTTATATAATTTTTACTTAAATGAAATACCTGTAACTATTTTGAACTCATTTATTTTGTTTACTATTTTCCTGAATTGAAATAAAACTAAAAATAACTGTTCTTTGGAAATTTCAAACTAAAGTTCACCACAGATGGTAGCTGTCTCTTCTTATCTAGTCATCTGGCTCCTATCACATAAGCCCTCATTTAATTCCTTTCTTCTGGAAAATTTCACATCAACCCTTGGAAAAATAAATTCTGCCAAATATTGTATGCCTTCCTCTCATGAGAATGGTAGCCTGAGATAAAGGTAGACGAATCCATGACCTTGAAACAAGATGAAACAGGCCTATTTCAAGCATTGAAATAGAAATGGCAATAAGAGACCTTCCACCTAAGAAAAGCCCAGGGCCAGATGGATTCACAGCTGAATTCTATAAGGTCTTCAAAGCAGAGCTCACACCAATACTCCTCAAGTTCTTCAACGAAATGGAAAATGAAGGTTTTTTTACCAAACACATTCTATGAAGCCAGTATAACGTTCATCCCCAAACCAGACAGAGATTCATCAAAGAAAGAGAAATATAGACCCATTTCTTTGATGAACATCGATGCAAAACTTCTCAACAAAATACTGGCCTACCGTCTACAACAACTTATCAAAAAAATTATACACTATGATCAAACAGGATTCATCACAGGGAGGCAAAGCTGGTTCAACATATGCAAATCAATTAATATAATTCAACACATCAACAGGAGCAAGGACAAAAATCACATGATTGTCTCAATAGATGCGGAAAAGGCATTTGACAAGATCCAACACCCCTTTATGTTAAAAGCGCTGGAGAAACTAGGAATCCATGGAACATTCCTCAATATAATAAAGACTGTGTAAGAGAAACCCACTGCTAGTATTACACTTAATGGCGAAACGCTAAAGTCATTCCCTCTAAAATCAGGAATGAGAAAAGGATGCCCACTCTCTCTACTACTCTTTAACATAGTATTAGAATTCCTAGCCAGTGCAATAAGGCAAGAAGCAAGCATAAAGGGGATCCAAGTAGGGAAAGAGGAAGTGAAACTATCCCTCTTTGCAGATGACATGATTCTGTATTTAAAGACTCCTATAGACTCTACTTCCAAGCTCCTTGAACTGATTCAAAACTTTGGAAGGGTAGCAGGCTATAAAATCAACCCTCAAAAATCAACTGTCTTTTTTGTTTCTTCTCACAAAAACTCTCTTTAAGTCTTTGGCCCATTTTTTAATGGGATGGTTGTTACTTTGGAGATTAGTTTTGGATCGATTCAATTTTTTGAGCTGTTGACATATTTTAGATATGAGGCCTTTGTTGTTTGGTTGGTGAAGATCTTCTCCCACTCTGTAGGCTTCCTAATTAATTTACTAGCTATGTCCTTTGCCATACAATAGCTCTGCAGTTTAATGCAGTCCCACTTATCCAGCCTTTCTCTTATTTGCTGTGATTCTTGGTCCTTATTAAGAAAGTTTCGACCTGTGCCAAGGAGGCCTAGTGTATCTCCTATTCCTTTTTGTTGTTTTCAGTGTGTCAGCTTTTACCTCCAGGTCTTTGATCCATTTGAAGTTAATTCTAGTGCAGGGTGACAAAGAAGGATCCAATTTTAGTTTTCTACAGGTGCTTAACCAGTTCTGCCAGCACAACTTGTTGAAGAGGCTGTCTTTCTTCCAGTCTATTTTTTTGGTTCCCTCGTCAAAGATTAGGTGACTACAGATCTGTGGTTTAATATCTGGGTCCTCAGTTCAATTCCATTGGTCTTCAGGCCTGTTCTTGTGCCAGTACCAAGCTGTTTTGATAATTATAGCTCTGTAATAGAGTCTAAAGTTTGACATTGAAATTCCTCCTGCACTGTTCTTTCTGCTAAGAAGTATTTTTGCTATATTGGGTCTTTTATTATTCCATATGAAATTTTGGATTGCCTCTTCTATTTCTTTAAAGAATGCCATTGAGATGTTGATGGGTATTGCATTGAATTTGTAGATAGCCCTTGGCAAGATTGTCATTTTCACAATGTTGATTCTTCCAATCCAGGAGCATGGGAGGTTTTTCCATTTCCTCAGTTCTGCTTTAATTTCCTTTCTCAGGGTTTTAAAGTTTTCATCAAAAAGGTCCTTTACATTCTTAGTTAAGCTAATTCCTAGGTACTTTATTTTCTTTGAGGCTATTGTGAAAGGAGTTTCTTTCCAGATTATTGCCACGTTCCTCTCACTGTTGGCGTAGAAGAAGGCAGTTGATTTTTGAGGGTTAATTTTATAGCCTGCTACTCTTCCAAAGTTTTGAATCAGCTCAAGGAGCTTGGGAGTAGAGTCTATAGGATTCTTTAAATACAGAATCATGTCGTCTGCTAAGAGGGATAGTTTTACTTCCTCTTTCCCCATTTGGATCCCCTTTATTTCAACATCTCTGGTCATAAAAGAAATGCAAATCAAAACAACTCTAAGATTCCACCTCACTCCAATTAGAATGGCCAGGATCAGGAAAACAAATAACAACAGATGCTTGAGGGAAGTGGCCAGGAGGGATCACTACTGCACTGTTGGTGGAAGTGCAAACTCGTTAGACCACTATGGAAAGCAGTATGGCAGTGCCTCAAAAGGCTAAACATAGAACTACTCTATGACCCAGCAATTCCACTACTTGGCATTTACCCAATCATCCAGAAACTAGGGCATACTAAATCCACTAGCACAACAATGTTCATTGCAGCATTATTCACCATAGCAAAAATATGGAACCAACCTAGATGTCCCTCAGTTGATGAGTGGATCAACAAGTTGTGGTATTTGTACACAATGGAATTCTATGCTGCAGTCAGAAAAAAATGACATCGCCTCATTTGTTAGGAAATGGAAAGACTTAGAAAAAATCATATTAAGTGAAGTAAGCCAGACTCAAAGGAACTTAGGGCTCAATGGTTTCCCTCATTTGTCATAATCTGTAGAAACCTTGGGTTCTACTAGCAGAGATTTGCAATAGAGCAAAACCTTGATACATAAGGCCATATAGTATGAAGCTAATTGAAAGGACCTCCAGGATATTGAAACAAAAGCCATACAATGAATGATTGTGGTCCTTAATGTACTATGTTATCTCTCATCTCTTTTGCTGTCCCTTGGTTATCTCATATTGTTACAGTATCTCACTTTGATGTCTGATATATTGAATTTATTTGTATTTGGTTATTTGAAATTGGATAGGGAAGGGGGGAAAAACAAGATCAGGAGTGGTGGTGGGGGGGAAGGTAATGGGGACCAAGACATGTGAAAGGGTATCAATGTATGTGAATTAATGCATCTTCTATCTGGCAAATATCATGTAACCCTTTTATTAATTAAAATAAAACATATTAAAAAAAGAAAAGACTCATCTAGTTCCCAGTATAGGTATGGATACTTCTATAGAACAGGTGGTAAAGCAATTACGGATGTGTAGCTTTTCTATGCAACCACGTTCTTGGTGAAGATGCCTGAGGTGATTGTTATGTAAAAATGTGGTTTTATCTCTACATATTTAATATATCTCTATATATTTAATAAATGTGTAACGTATATAAATTTGACAGCCTCAGGTATAGACATTTCAAAATTTGACCATTGATTTGTTTACATTAAGAAATTATACTTATTAGCGTAAATAATCGAAATCCCAAATTAGCATAATAGTAACATCTCTGTAATAAAGAGCTGCCATTCCATTACCACCATAGCTTTATTTTTATGAGACTTTATTAGCAATGAATATCAAGCAGACCAGGGAATGCGATGTATTGCTTAATGTGATATTGCAGAATGGAAAACATACTCCATGAATATGCAAAAACCTGTCTCCATACATAAAAAATTGCCCGATAAATATACGTTCAGAAACAACAACATGGTGGCTGTTATATTATTTTCTTAGTATATTTCAAAGCACCGGTTCCTTTAGCTCTCATATACTCAGAAGGCATCATTGTTATTCAGCAAATGAAAAAAATATATAAAGAAACATATTCCTGGATTCTATCATAGACAGGGAGATGATGAAAGGCTTTATGGAAGGAGTTGTTAGGAAGGTCCAGGGAAGGAAAATTGAAGGCAGAGTAAAGAGCCCAAAGAGGAAACTGAACTTGAAATTTAATTGAAAATTGGTAGGTATGAGTTTTTGAATCCAGTTTTTCTGATTTTGTCCCCGACAGCAATTTCTTATGTTATAGTTTCCTGAAGGGGGAAAGAGAGCAAGCAATAAAGCTGAAAAATACATATGGTAACGACCTTCATTTTCACCAGTTCTTGTTCCTGCCTGGTTCCTAGCACACTATAGGCTCTATCACAATGAAAAACTCTAACTATTTAGAACATACAAACTTTGAGAAACCCAGATTTCCTCACTAAATAGCATTTACTCTGAGTATCCATCTGAAAGTTTGCCCCTTCAATAAAGACTATAAAAATAGGAAATGGTGGGTGAAGAAGAAACTGAGAGACTATCTTAGTGAAAAAAAAAAAAAGTAATGGGAGGTGATGAACAAGCACACTGCTGATATGCAGACGGGTATTTAGGTGAAGGTCATCTTCTGTTGACAAGAAGTCTTTGAAAAAGAACACGTCCTACCAGGTAACTATTTTTACCCTTTTTGTTTTTAAAGACTATTTTTTTACATGTTGTGTTTCTTTAACTGTAAGTGACTGTGTTACTTACCTTTCTGTTGTTGGAACAAATGCCTAAAACAATCCATTTATGAAGAGAAAAGATCTAATATGATTTAGAGTTTTCCACCCATGATTGGTTAAATCTATTCCTTCGGGACATGTGGAGAGGAACATATGGTAGAGTAAAGCTATTTACCAAATAACTAGAATAGGGGGAAAAATTGAGAAAGTGAACAGATATCCATAGTCTGCATCAAGTATATATCCTCAGGGAATGAAATTCTCTCAGTATAGCTTACTTCTTATAGATTTAACTACTTTCCATGATTACTCACCTAGAAACCATGTCTTGAATAGAAGAGTGTTGTGAGAAATTCTAAATCCAAACATAATTCTGACTCATCTTACTCCGAGGTGCCCTCTTCACATGACAGGTCTGTGACACACTGTAAAATACTGTCTCATTTCAGTCCTAGTAGGCACATTTTTCAATTTCCTAAACTCATTTTTGCCTTTCTTTGTCAGAACTCCCATTCTAGTAAAACTTTTCTGTTGGTGTGATGTAAGGATTAGCAACACAAATGATAGTATGGCAGTGTCTGGATATGTATATCAGATTGAATGCTGGTAGTGGTGACTTTGAATCCTACTTGTGCCTCCACTTACCAATAACACAGAAGGATAATCATAGATCTGTAGTTAGTAAGGGCTAAGATGAGGCAGCTAATTGTTTCCCCCAGCTTTGGGGGAAAACTAGAAGAATTATATTAGACAGAATTTAAACGTATTAGAAAGTGTACCATGTTCAAGTTCTTCAATCTATTGTCTAAAGGCAATGTTTTAAAACTGGAGAAGCACAAATAAAGCCAAGCAGCTCTCTTTGTAGTAGATGGTGAATTCTGTTTTCAGATTTATCACTCGGTGATGTTCAGTGTAGGAACTTAACTGGGTAACCTTAAACTAGGGCCTCCAGAGTTAAACAAGGAAGGAAAAGTAACTCTGTGCTTAATGACACTTCCAAAATTATTACAAAATAATATAAAAGAATATTCAGTTGGATTATGAGTATGTATGAGGCCTGGTGTTTGGATGACTTTTTAATTTAATAATCAAAGATTACTTATATTCATCCAGGGTAACGATGAGATTAAGAGTTGAAACTGTACTGAGGACAGGTTGACCTGTCAGATAAGTGTGTTGTTAATCTGTGCTAGGTGAAAGCCAGTGATGTGTAGTTTCTTCAGCTTGGATTTTGATAGCATTCAATATGTAATGGATGTTAAAAGCACAAAAAGCAGGGTGATTTCCATGTCTGGCACATACCTGCCCACACACCTGATTTATTCCAAGTTCAATTAAGATCCTTTGACTGGTCTTCCCCTTCATATTCAGGCTGTAGTCCTGGTAACCAGGATCTATTACTTAATACATATCTAATTGGTTTGGGATTCTGGGTTCAAGGTCATACATATAGTATCTTTCTTTTGGCAGTGTTGATTTCAGATGGTACAATTTCCTCCAGTTTCATCCACGTTATTCTAATGCGTAGGATTTCTCTCTTGTAGAAACAGCAATATTCTTCTGTGGATACATTTTTGTGTGTGAGTGTGCATGTGCAAGTTCACAAGCAGGTATGCTAATATGAAAATATGTATATATGAAAGGTGTATGCATATGTGCATTTATGTGACTTCACATGACGTGATTTCTTTACCCATTTATATATTGAGTGACCCTCTACTTACTTCCATATTTGGGCTTTCTACATTCATCTTTTTGTTCCTAATGTGATTACTGATTATTACATGGAATCTCAGACTCTTTTCCTAAAATTCATGCTTCTAAACAGAATGTAGGAGTAGGTATTATGGAACCACTAGAAAAAAGAAGGTATGGATGAACTTAGTTTGTTCAGTGAAGTTGGGAATTAATGGTTCTTTTCAAAATGTGGAAAAGTTAACAAATAGAAAAAATATACATTTATTATTTTAGGTTAAGTTTTGTAAATATGATTTAATCTGCATCATGCTGGTTTAAATTTTATGTTTGATGAAGTGATCCAGTGGAAAAAACAAGGAGAAGGTAAGGAATAGTGAGAAATATAAGAAGAGTAGATGGAGAAGAGAAAGGAGAGATAGCAGATAAAGAGAATGAAAGGTAGAAGAAAGGATTGAGGAAGAGAGGAGACAAAGAGCAGAGAGAAATGGAGAAAGAGATGGATATAGACCAAGACAGAGACAGAAGAGAGGAGAAAGAAAGAGGGGAGACACTGAGACAGAAGACAAGAGAAAGAGAGGATCGAAATAAAAATGAGACAGAGAGAGAGAGAGAGAAAGAGGGAACATAAAAAAGACAGCATGATAAATATGGAGAAGGATTAGCATGCTAAAGAACACTACAAGGCAAAATGTGAGGACTCAAAAGTCAATATCCTAATAAAAGAGGTAATTCCTTGATTATTGGGAGGTCTAGAGGGTCACAAATAATTTGTCTTTTGTCTATCTTAACCTCAAAACAAATGTACTCTGTGAAGTCATGGCCCCCAAAGTCAAGAGGTTTGCTTTTTAAATTTTTATTTAACTTTAAGTATTGTCTGAACATGTGAATTTGGCAGCCTTGTTCATGCACCTTAATTATAATAAAGGCTGACATGTGCTTGACTTTCAGAGGTGAAACAGCTGGGTTATGTTCCCTTCTTACTAAGGACCCATTCCTCATTCCCCAGAGGTGATAATGCTGTTTCAAAGCTCAGGAGAAACCCTGACATCCCATCCTCAAGCTAGAAAAGTTAGAAGTGGGCCTTCCTAAGGACAAAAAGCTTTCAGCACATTGGCTCAGAGGAGTGGGGAGGGGTTGGAGAAAGGGAGGGGGCTGCGTTCTTTCCCAGGGGTTAAGGATGTTTCCCTATTTGATCTGCTTATGACAAAAACTGCAATTTAATTCATATTCAGCAGAGCATTAGCTCCAGTAATGGTGATGGCACTGAATTTGCAGGCTGACTGGCACTGACAATACCTGAAATAGAGCACTGTAAATATTACTGCTGGGAGATTCCCGCAACAGCTGTTGGGTCGTACTGTAAATGTCTATTTCCTCAGGGGAGGGCTTTCTGTCTGACAGTTTTACAATGCTTTTATGTTCACAGGACAGAGACTAGATTTCTTTAGAAAACTGCAATAAAGACAATTGTGTTTCTCTGGCAGAGGCACACAATGTATAGAAGCTTATAATTTACATTCAAATGTGAAAGAGAAAGGCACTGACTCCTTTGGAATTGCATAATTTCAGTGGGAACTCTCCCAAGTAAACTGACGTGTTTGTGTTTTTCTATAAATAGCCATCCTTCTAACATGTGGTTCAAGTATCACCATGTGCTGTGCTCTGGCCTGTGGGATAACCAAACTTAGATTTATGTATCTATTAAATGTCAGTTTTAGATTTTACTTTATCAGTTTCTACAGGCTTAAGTCATTCTATTGAATTTTGTAGTCATTGTATTTAGATATTATTTAATAGGAAGCCCTATTAACTAAATAAATAATATCTCTAGGTATTACAGTGATGATGATGTTGAATAGAATGGGAGTGAATTTAATAACAGAATGATTAGTGATCTTTTCTTAATTATTCTCATATATAGAGATTTAGAGAACATTCAGTAAACATATATGTTTATGTATACTTATCTATGAATATTAAATGCCCCAACTTTGTTAATAAAATTATCTTTTCTCTCCTGGTAATTTCACTTCAAAGAAACAACAACAGGAGAAAATGTATTTAATTGTGACTATTTTAAAGATAGACTTAAATATAAACACATACATAAATATTTATTATCGGTGAATGTAAATACAAAATCAATCTAAATTCAAATAGAAAGATACTACTTAGTAATGTTTTTAAAATATAACTATTAAACAATGTAAAAATTACTTACAGACAAAATAATGTTGGAGTCTACCTGTAAGCAAAACTTGACATGTAACTTACCATATGATAACAATATCATAAAGAATCTTTAAATTTTGCTTTTTTCATTATCTTTCTAATATTAATTTGAAATGCATAATCTACAAAAATTCCTTGAGATTTTGTTTCAGAAATAAAGTTTGGAGCCAAGCGCAGTGGCTCATGCCTGTAATCCTAGCCCCTCCGGAGGCTAAAATCTGAGGCTCAAGGTTCAAAGCCAGCCCGGGCACTAAAGTCCTTGACTCTATTTACAATGAACCACTAGAAAGGGGAAAGTGGCACTGTGGCTCAAGGGGTAGGGCTGTAGTCTTGAGCTGAAGAGCTCAGGGACTGTGCCCAGGCCAGAAATAGGGTGGTAGCCTTGAGCTGAATTGCTCAGAGACAGCGCCCAGGCCCAGAGTTCAAGTCCCATGACCCACAAAAGAAAATCCCTGGGGTTTAGAATTCATCATTTCATACTTTCTAGGTGGTTTTTTTTACCACTTGAGCTAGGTTTCTAGCTTTGTATTTATTCTCTGGGTCTGTGCTTGGATTTCAATTAACCCCAGTATGCCTCTTATATAGTTGAGGTTACAGGTGCATGTCTTATGCTCAGTTTACTGTTCAAGATGATGTAACCTGGTATTAAGATGCCATCCTCTTTCTCCTAAGTATTGCAGTTACAGGAGTAAACACTGCAGACGTCATGAACATTTTGGAGATTTGTGTGGAAGACTGCTACTTAAGTGAATATGGTTGTAGACTAAATTGATACCATGTCTAGGTTTTAAAACTGCCCCAGGTGTTTAGCCATGTAACATGATTTCAACCTGCAAGCTGAACATGATATGTGGAGGATAAATGTACACACAGGAACAACAACAATAACAATAACAACAATGAAAGCTAGTACTTTTAAAGATGGTTTGAGCAGTGGCAAAGTCTGTGTGGAATATTATGTAAATATATAGTTTATCTGTGTCTGGGTATACATAGCTATTTCTACTATTCCATGATTACAGCAGATTCATATAATCAAAACTAGTATTAGCAGTTCTCCAACTGTTCAATATTCAATATTCAATCATAGCTTGCCATTTCCATCACAATGAAAGTTAATCCTGTCAACCAGTTTGCCCATTAGAATTTAGAGGAATATTCTTGAATGATGTCTGACCCATTCTCCCTTCTCACATACAAATTCCCAAGGATTCCATTCAATAAGTCCTGCCTATCTCAATAGAGTTTCAGTTAATTTCAGAGGAACTTTTAAAGTTCTTTTTCCCCCTACTTGATGAATCACTTCTCAAATAAGACCTTTGATTATTTCATGATTATTTTTCCCTAAGTCTGTTGGTGTGAATCTGTGCCATCCTTTGATATTGATATTTTTCCTGCATTTATCCTTCTCCAATTTGTCTCAGATATGATTTTATTCCATCATTCAATAAAAATGAAACATTATATAATTTCTTCATCTAATTAAATATAATGTTGATTCATTTCACTGGGGCATATGTAAAAAACTTCTATTTTAATGGAGTTATTTGTTTCAGTTTTCTACAAGAAAGATAGCCTTCTCTTGGTATGCAAGCTTCAGAATATAGATTGGTATTTCAGAAGCAGCATAAACTTGGGCTTTTTACCATGGAAGCTTCTAAAGAAAGCATTGTTGTTATTTATACTCACTCTGGTACCAAAGAGAGTTTACTTACATAGATAAACAAACGAATAAGTAAAGTTATCCCTGCATAGATACATGCACTCATAAACATGTAATTGTAATCCCTTCACAGTTATTTCAAAATGTTAAAAGTATTTGTTTATAAATTATTCAAGAATATATTTTTACTTCTGTTACTGAAGAGGAGTGAGTTTCAGCGCATGTAATTTTTAGTGCTATCTATTAAAATGTTTAGAGGTTTCCATAGAAATTGACCACCATCCTCCTATTCCTCTTAAACTTTTTCTCTAATGCAGTTTGTGTGAGGACCTCTGAGGGCCATGTGTGACGACCTTTAGAAGATAGGGCTTTAGACTGGACAACTAGGTAGCTGATGGTATACACTCCAAGGGGAATTGTGGACCTGGCTCCCGTGGTCTGCCTTATGCTCTTATTAGGGCTAGCTGTTTTGTGATAGCTCCAAAACTGTGAGACCAAATTAACTTTTCCTCCTTGTAAGTTAATTGCCTAGGATTATAGGCAATTAGTGACAGAAATCTAATACACCCACAGAGGTAGCTGTTAAGCCTTGTTGATCATATCATTTTAATAAGTCTGGAATATATGTCCTTGTAAAAAAATGTTCCCATTGCCTAGCACTTTCTCAGCTTACCTGTAACTAAAACAGTTTCCCTATTATCTTCCTTTCTCTGATATAGACATTTCAAATCTCTCATACATCCTGGAAGTATGATTTTTCTAATGCAAAAATAAAACTCAATTTATGTTATTCTTCTGCTTGGAGGGCTGTGTTGCATCCCCCAAAAACATTTCTATAAAAAAAGTGGAAACTGTCAAGTATTTATATACAGGAAGTTTAGAGTCTGACTCATTTTCAAAACTTTAGCTTCGTTGCCAGATTCTTTCCCAAATAAGCTTTTGTCCTGAGACATGTCAGCCACAGCCATGTCTTTCATATGGAAGATTTTTTTAAGGGATCATTTCCTCTTGTGTCTTTACCAAATTTAATGTAAAATGTGTCATCTTTGTTATTTACAAAGAGTAGAAAGGATGCCATCTTTCCAGAAAGGTGACAACAGTTGAGGGTCCCTGAGTTGGATTTGAAGTTTTTGTATGTCAGGCAAAGGAAGCTGAGCCTTTGACAGTCATAGCAACTGGTAGCATTGCCCATACAGAGCCAGACGCTGCCTTCATCTGTTTGGCAGAGGGGCTGAGATACCCTGGAAGAGCTGCCAAGTTTTCAACAGAGGAGCTTTCGGATCCAGAGCAGGGACTCTTAAGGACCAGTGGAATCAGTCCGCCAACTTCATGCCCAAGGACTTGGCAGGCACTGAACTGTCCTCATTAAAATCCAGTTTAGACCATGGCACTTTTTAATTCCTACCCAGCGGTAGCCAAGGAAAAAGTACATATGCTATCACATACACACACACACACACACACACACACACACACACACACACACACACACACACGGAGTGAGAACCAAAAATTAAAACTGGAAATAGACAAAACATCAAATTTACTTTTAATTGTTGTCAACAGAATACTGTGCAGGTGCCTCCAGAGTCTTCTTTTTTTAATATATCTGGATTCTTTTATCTCCTTTTCTTTCTTTTTTTTTCCTATCCTTTCTTATTGCCCTAATTATTCCCACTTTTAATATCCCCCTACCGGCTTTAATTAAACTTTCTGTAGTTACAGCTTGTTTACCAGGCAGGTTCCGTTTCAGTTTCAAAGCCCAGCCCAATTTTCCTGCCCAGGCATTCAAGGTTATCAGGTAAGTTTGTCATATCCCTGCTTCCTCTAGAGCATCTCTCATCCTTGCTCTGTGATTTCTGTGATTAATCAATAGGAGTTTGGCCCCAAGGAGAGTTCCTGTTTTCTGAGATTAGAGAGGCTGATACTCTGCACACATTTCTCCTTTGTCATTCTCTCTCCTTATTCTGCCATAATTGAAACATACTTTCATTACCTTTTGACTTTGCAGAGCCTCTTTAATCTTCTAGTGAGTGTTTCCTGGTTTTTGCCCTATGGTAGGAAACATCTGCAGGTATCTCTGGACACCATGTGAGTGGCAAATGGCTTTGGAAAAGCGAGAGTTATTTTTTATGATGGGCACAATGCAATTTTTCTACCTGTTTATACTACTGATAATGACACCACCCTTTAGTGATCGCTAAGGTCATGAAAGTTATTTCATGATGAAAACTAGGGTTTTAGGCATATGTTCCTCATTAAGTGAATTATTATAAAGTCAAATACTAATAAGAGTTGTGTCATGATGATGATTTTTTTAGGAGAGTTGAAGAATAATATTATAGAAGGAAATGCTGATGGTCAAAGGAGAAAGTTATTTGAAGACAATACTGTATGAATGAGGAAAAGAGGTAAACCGGATCAAATAGTTCGATCAAGGTCCTCATGAAGAAGGGGATTTGAAAGCTGAAGGATAAATGAAATGGTCAAGACATCAAAGATAATCCTACCACGGAATGGCCTAAAAATGTCCTATTCAGAGAATTTGGGGATTCAAGCAAGTCCAATGCATTCAATCAGACTATCATGAGTATTAATAATGCGCTTGAAATAGACTGGAGATTTCTAGGGAGCCATGGTTTGCACACAATTTCCTATTTCCGATTGAATCTGGTTAGGTACAATATGCCTTATGTGAAAGTAAGTTTCATGACAAATTAAAAATAACACACAAGGAGGGAAATGGGGACCAAGACATGTGAACGGGTATCAATGTATGTGAATTAATGCACCTTCTATCTGGCAAATATCATGTAACCCTTCTATTAATTACAATAAAAATATATTAAAAATACCACACAAAATAACTCACACCCTGCTGAATTTGCCTTTAATATGTCTGCATGAAACTTTTTTATCATTACCTTTCTACATTTCTTAACTTTTGAAAATATAATAGCCTTTCCAAAGACAGCCCATAGCTCAGGAGGAATAATGGACAGAGGCAACATGCATATGGTAATCCTTGGATAAGATCTTAGTAAGAGGGAGAAGACTGATTGAGATAGGAAGATAAGACCATGAAGAAGAAGAATCCTAGGAACTGAAAGGATATAGGAAGGGCATTTTAAAAATACAAGGTAGGAATGGAAATGTCCTTTTCAAATAAGTCAATTAATAGGTCCCATGTATGGAACATCATAGAATAAACATATATATATCAGATTACATATATATATATCTACATATGCATTTATATATGTAATCTGATTAAAAGCTCAAAGAAACACCTTTCTTGAATGTCAGACCTGAGATAATGTAAATGTTCTACCTGGAAGCCAGCTCACTCCAAACCTGACTAATTAGAAGCAGAGGCTTTTTTTTTTTCCACTCCTGTGGTTTGAACTCTGGCCTGGGCACTGTCCTTGGGCCTTCTCAATGGTAGTCCTCTACCATTTGATCCACAGCACCACTTCCAGCTTTTTCTGGGTATGTGATACAGAGGAATCGAACCCAGAGGTTCCTACATACTAGGCAAACACTCTACCAGTAGGCCATACTCCTGGCTCATGAAGCAGAGTTCTTTAGCTATTAGATATAAGTAATTATTTCTGGAAAATTCATTTTAATAATACATAAGCATTAATAACCATAATATATGAAGCTGTATTATATATCACAAAGAACAAAATAACAGATTTTTAAGTATACGCCTACTTACATACTTTTTTAGTTTGTAAGTATATTGCTTGCAGTTAAAATCTTAAACATGAAACCTAAAACCATAAGTCTACTTTCCCTGTACTAAAGGCCACACCATCATAACCCTCTATAATTTTGCCTTCTGTTATTCCAGCCATTGTACATCTCCTAACCACCACTGCAACTTTCCACGGGGCGAGTTCTACTGAGACACATTCATTTTCCATTTCATAATAGGTTGTTCCCAGACTAATAAAGCTGCAAATGAACACGTGTCACTCCAGTATCTGATGCATGTTTGTGCCAAACTCTTTTAAGAAAGCTATTCTGTGCTGAGAGTATCTGATTCCATGACAAGCATGACAATATCACCTTAGATCTCCATTAGTTGTGGCTTCATTTTCCACCTGCAGCCACGCATTACCCCATGATAAGTACACCTAACACCAGGTCAGAAACCATCCGGGGTTGCTTTTCCACAGATCTGGCTAACAGTTGTTTGTCTGATGGATACCATAGACAACGACGATGGTGGCTTGTGTAGCTCGTGAGATTTTCCCAACAGCTTTTCCACTCCAGGGAAAGATGTCTCTTTACCCTTTGGATATTCAGATGACAAAATCCCATAAGGTGAAGGTGGGCTTTAGAATGATGAAAATGTTAAATCATTACATATCTGCTCTCCTATCCTAGCTATTTGCTTTTCCCTGCTGTTGTTACAGATTGTTCTAGTTAGTTTTAGAGGGTTTCTAGGATGTCGATATTTTTTTTATTTCTTATTTAAATCTTATGACATAAGTATTTCTTAGGGTATTATGACTGTGTTATGCTGCTGATTAATTTTCCAAAATTTCTGTTCATTATGAATATTCCCCAGTATCCCGTCCCCAATCACATAAATATTGGGTGAATTTCTTTTCTTTCTTTCTTTCTTTCTTTTCTTTCTTTCTTTCTTTCTTTCTTTCTTTCTTTCTTTCTTTCTTTCTTTCTTTTTTCTTTTTCCTGATGACAGATACAAAATGAATGCTTTTTACTCAATCTGTATTCGTGTACTATTCAAGAAAGTTCCATGCTAAAGAGATTGAACTAAAGTGTCATAAAATTTGGATAAATTATTTGTTCCAGTAGAGATGTTACTAGTAGCTTAAAAAAATGATAGACTAGCAACTTAATCAAAGGGAAAATGAGCATCCACTAAGTTCAAACTTTGAGAAAGAATTATTTATACAAGTTTCTCTATCATTGTCTTTATTTCCTTTTCATCCTTCCTGTATTTGTGTTTTGAAACTTGGTTTAATAGCAATCTATATTATTGAGTAAACGTAAATATATCCCTGTAATCCTAGCTACTCAGAAGGCTGAAATATGAGGATCCAGATTTGAAGCTGCATCAGACAGTAAAAACTAAGAATCTCTTATCTCAAATTAACCACCAAAACATGGAAGTTGTTCTGTGGCTAAACTGATAGAGTCCTAGCCTTGAGCAGAAATGTTCAGGAATAACACCCAAGCTCTGAATTTAAGCCCCTGAATTAAAAACAGCAACAACCACAACATGAAGTACATTAATGCAAGTGTTGGGTGGATCAGTGTGTGGGAGTCTGTACAAGGGTGTAATGTGTGTATATGTATGTGTATACATATAAAAATGCAAATATTAAAATGGCTTGGTGTTTTACTGTGATCAGACAGAAGTACTATTGCCAAGGTCTTGCTTCCTAGGTCTCTGCCTCTAATGGAGAAAAAAAGATTTTAAAAAATAAGAAGAGCAATTTCAAAATTAGTTAACAATGTAAATGTCTAAAATGTTAATGAAGAATGCAAAGAGATGTGTATTTTTAAGAGTGTGGTGATAAATACTAAATAGAGATCAGTCTAGCTGAGGGAAATGGTAGTTCATGGTTGATAACACAGGAGATATCACCCAAGCAGATGAGAGAGAATTTCATACTTAAGAAACTAAAGGCTTATAATCCTAGCTTCTTAGGAACTAAGATTTGAAAATTACAATTTGAGGTCTGTGAGAGTCTCACTTCCAATTAACAATCAAAACAAGCCAGAATTAGAGCTGTGGCTCAAGTGGTAGTGTGCAATCATTGAACAAAGTGCTCAGGATGGGAAAAACTTGGAGAAAGCAAGGAAGGAGCAAATAAATAAATAAATGTACACCTTACCTGACTTATCTAACTGTCACCCCTCTGTAACATCACCTATATAAAAACAATTCCAAAATTAAAACAAACAAAAAAGCTCAGGATCTGCACCCAGGCCCTGAGTTCAAGTGTAAGGAACAGAACACATAAAAAAGATGGTAAGAATGAAGTAAGGGATATTAATAAAAGATGAATTAATTTTGGAAATGTAATCAAAGGAAAGAGATTTGAAGGGTAAGAATTATGTTTTATTTTCAAGATGAAGCCACTAAAAAACTTCACGCTATAGTCTTCCTTCTTTTGAGTTTATACTATTAGTATAAATTGGTCCTATCTTAAGCAGCGAGTTGGATAAGTTTGACCATGGCAAACTGGCTTCTAATCATCATACAGAATGATATATAGACCTTTATGGAAGACAGTGGCAAAACGCCCATTGTAATGCACAGAAAAATGGAAAGGAGCTAAAGAAATGTATGAAAACCATATGCACAGGTAGCAGTTCAAGAAGGTTATGGAAGAGGGACACTTGTAGAGGAAATGACCTTGGAATTTTAACTTCTATATTTTCATTAATCAGTGAGTAGATGATAGGTCGATCAGAATGAGTAAAACAGAATGTATATTCCACAAATAATGGCTTTCAGAATGTATGTATGTGTCATCAGTTTGGATCAAACACTAAATATGGATTGAATAGTGAATGACCCCAAGACAGGAAAGACCATGCGTTTATAATACACAATACTAAAGGAAGCAATATTTGTCTCCGGAATTAGTGTTAGCAGAATTTATTGGGGTGGAGATCCATTGCCTTGAAAAGAACACCTATCTTTTACAAAGTCCAAATTCAGTGATATACATTTCAATGCCACTGAATCTGTTGTTCTGTTCTTTTGTTTTCTTATTATGTCCTGTAGGTTTCAAAAGAACAGATCTGAGTAGAATTGTGCTGAAAGAACAGATTGTAAATGCCATCTTCAGCAGCTTCTAACATTTCAAGATTAGCAATTTTTTTTCTGGTTACCAGCCAGAATATATTTTATAAAATCTCAATCTTGAAGAGTAACCACGATTTCATTTAGTTCCCTGGTACAAATAATTCTATTCCTGAAGGCAGATATTGGAGCCAACATTGAAGGGAATTCTGTATCCCAGAAGAAAAGATTCTCTTGCCAGTCCTGGCTCTCTTCCAGTGGAAGGCTGTAATTATAATCGGGGCCATAGACATTTTAGAAGTAAGTTGTTACCAATTTCCTACACTTCAGAATTGAGCCCCATGTTCAATAAGTTGCACAAGGTATTAAGAAAAGTGTATTAAACTTTGTTAAAGTTTCTAGCGAATGATATTGTCAAGAGTTAACAAATAGATAGAGTTGAGCTTTTGGTGTGGCAAGATTTGATTAGATGGTACATGCAAACATTCAGTTTTATGAAGGTGAAAATAGGATACCTTGCCATAAAATGAACATTGGCATCAGCATATTCAAATCTGCAGATTTAATGTGATTCAAAATAGCTTCATTTCATCACCATCCAACTGCAAAAGAAAAATCAAACTCATCTAGGAATTAATATCTGGGGAAAAGAATGACAACATGAAGCTAACTTTTCTACTTCAGAAGGCATGGAAAATAGGTTTGAGACTGATCACATGAAATTTGCTTGATGGCAGTTAACAGCTTCTCCCCAGGGGTCTTCTGGATAAATCCACCCATCATGCAGGTCTCTTAGATTGAGAAGCAGGAGTTGCTAAAATGTAATGGTAATAAAAACCTCTCTCTCCAGCCCTCTGACTTTTCTCCTCTTCTCTTGCATTTTCATTTGCTTCTCTGTTACCTGAATTTCATGTACAGCATTGGCTCAAATGCACATTGAATAAACTCTGAAAAATGACTAACTAAAACTTCTTGTGTGCTTGTGTGGATGTCTTATAGCACAAGCATATACTGTATTTGAGACACTATTTCCAAATGTCAAACCAGATTGAATAAGAGACGTATGAGTGATACATAGTTGCATGTGTCTAAGAGGAGCTTGTAAAGATTTCTTGATTATCCGATTTCTTCAATTGATGCAGACAGCTGCATCAAAGTTAGAGGCCAAATAAAATTATTTTGAAGCCTTATTGCTCCACTGAAATTAACAGGATTAACCAGATAATTGGAAAAACTAGGTTTCTTTTTGAGGGATGAAAAATGGATTCAGGTGACACTACTGTCCCAGGAGTATATTAAACACAGCTGGGATACCATCTGTGGTCTTTGTTGCCATGTTATTCAGATTTGGACAGCAGAACTATCTTTGTTTTTCTTTTATAAGCAAGTATGCCATCACTGTATTATTTGCATGGGGCTCTTCAAGGTTCTGTCTTTTTCTGTAAGGCCTTTGATAACATTCTTCATTTCACTGGTCTGGATTTACTTATTTAAAAAATGTAATAAAATTTGCACCATCTTCATAATGGAGTTGCAAAAAATTATCTTTATATGTAACTGCCAATTTATATTATTGTGTTGTACATATACTCTTCATCACTGCTGAGGAAATAAGTAGTTTGGTATTCATTTCTAAGTTTCCAGTTAGATAAAGGATAACGATTGGGAATCATTCACAAGGAATGGGCAATGACTATCTCGTGGGCCATATAAGGCCAATGAAATAATTTTCTTCCTAATGGAACAGGCACCCATGCTTCTCAGTAACTCTTCTTGGGTCATCTGCTAATATTGACAATATCAGATAGCCCACAGAGGATACTGTAAATGTTCCTTGGCAGAACAAAAATGTCTGACCTAAATTCTTACTCCTTATCCATTCAGAAAACCATGTGTCATAGAACATATCTTACTACCTGAGTGAACATATAGCAAGGCATACCTTGCTATAGTCGTTCCCATCCAGAGATGGGAAAGAACATTAGATTTAACTAATGCAATAATACTTTAGCACTTTCACATATACCAATGATTTAACAGCTCTATTTCTGAAGACAAAAGTACAGCCAAACAGTAATACCCTAGAGCAACACAAATGCTTCCACATTCCTTTCAGGTAGTGTAAAGGTAGAAATTGGAAAAAACAAAAACAAAAACAAAAACAAAAACAAACAAACCCAGCTTAAAAAAGAATTTGCTAGTATCTTCCAGATCTAAAATCTATATCATATATAGACACAATTTTATTTACAGACATAAAGCCAAGATACATGGCATCAATGACTACAAAATTAAAATATTCACACCAGGATGATGATTTCTAGTTCCAAGCTAACAACTACTCATATACAGACTTGGAGTGCATAATTTGTGCTATAAGAAAATTCCCCCTGTCGGGGTTTTTAGCACTCTTTGTCTCCTGACCAGCAGGAAGGCCAAAGAGAACACGCCCTGACTAAGACGAGACCAAGAAAGGATAGGGCTGGCTGGCCGCCTTCTCCCAGCCCTCCCTTCTCCAGAGGGAAGACACAGACACACCGGGGAGACTGTCAAGGCAGACTTGTTTAACGGAAAAAAAAAAAAAAAAAAAAAAAAAAAAAAAAAAAAAAACAGGGGCTAAAGTAAGATGCAGGAATCTATTAGCATATAAGTAGGCAGGACACGGGGAAGTAGGTGCCCTCAGAGAGGGTGGCTGGGCCAATCCATGGGTTCGAGGTTGCCTTATTTTACAGGAGACAGCATGGTTGGATTTCCAAAACCAGGAAGTGAGCACTGGACCACGAGGTAGCCTTTTACCCTTGATGTGACGTGCCCCACACCCCTCATATAGTAATACAGGATACATAATCTGAATGAGTCTCAGAAAAAAAAAAAAAGTTTGAGCAAAATAAATCAGGTCCTACAGCACAGATTAGGTTTTACCTACCCAAGATTCAAGCATTTACAATTGTTTAAGGCACCATAGAACATTATGTTGGTCATACTTAGGGACAGAAGGATGACGGGGGTGGGGGGGACACAAGCAATAGGAGGAGGCTTCTCGAGGAACATCATAGTCTGTTATTGAAATTGAAGTTATTTGATGTGGGTAGATCACACCTATAAACCTAGCTACTCAGTAGGTTGAGATCTGAGGACTTCTGGTTCAAAGCTTACAATACAGGCTATACAAACAAAAGTTGATAAGGCCCTTATATGTCCAATTAACAACCAGAAAGTCAGAAATGAAAATGTGAGTCAAGTGGTACAGAGCTAGTCTTGAGGGGGGAAAAAAAGTTAAGGGACAGAGCACAGGCCCTGAGTTCAAAGTATCAACAAAAGATTTAAACACAGAAAATCAAATTAAATGTATAAATAATACGAATGCATTTGGCACCATTTAAAGTATGCTTACTTTGAAATATCATTGATAATCTGCACACTTTTCTGTAGATATAGAAAGATCAAAAAACAAAATTGTAAGTATGCTTTCCCTCCCATTAGACAATGTTCAATCTATGATTACTACTACATAAAGTAATATGTGTCCCCTTTAGTTTTATGTCTCACATCATGGATTTAAAGCTACAACTCATACACCTTTAAATGATTTCATATTTGGAATAAATGGTTAGATAGAAAGATAGATAGATGATTGAGAGGTAGATAGATAGACAGACTGAAAGACAGATAGATACCCCCTCCGGCTTATGGATTTTTGCTGTAGTTCTGTCTGTGTCTCGTTCTGCTCTCAGATCTTTGGGCCTCTGGGCAAGCAGCCTATTCCTCCATTTTCTCATTCCTGCCAATCAGGGCACCTTCTATTCTCCTGTTTTCCATTGTCATGGCAAAGTGTAGCTTTGTGAGTGCTCCATATTGGCAGCCTTCAATGCTTCTCCACCAGGGTTTTGCAGTCTCATTCCTGTGATGGCCCCGGAGCCTGCCAGCCTTGGGTTATTTCCAACACCTCTCTGGAGAGAAGTGCCCTCCCCCAGTATTGTCCAGTGTGTTTGTATTATGATGATTATGAGTAACAGGCTTTTTATCCATCAGCTGTCAAAAAGCTCTACCTGCACTTTATTCCCACTGTCTTTTAATTTTCACGTTTTTAACTGAAGGCAAAACAAAACAAACAAGAGGTTTATAATAACCTCAATTTAACATTTGGAGTGACAAAAGGAACAAAAAAAGAAAAGAAAAGAAAGAAAGGAAAAGAAAAATTGGCAGTGTCTGCTATTGAAAAGCTCAGCTGCCTCTTGGCTTTTCCCATTTTGTTCTCTTTTCCTCTTTACCCCCTTCCTCAGACACCCTCCCAATGCCTCTTCCACGTGGTGATACCTTTCAATACCATTCACTGCAGTCGTTTAACCACGGGTTTTAACCTCTGGTTTGTAGCAGCTTGGTGCTCGATTAAATCAGTAGTCTTTCTGCAGCACCAGAGAAAGAGTTGGAGAGCTATTACATTCAAAATAATTGTTTGGAAATCATGATTGCATGCTGTATCCACCAGTGTAGTCATAGTTAAGAGAACATTAATCTTTTTTTTATCTTCACTAAAACCAAGTGTTTTGCAAAACTTTGCAACTTGGCATATTCCTTTACCATGATTTTGTGCTAGATAAAAGTTTCCAGTAAGAGAATTTATAAAATATTCTTCATGGTCAAAAATAGTCTGGAAAAATACATTTCAATGTGTGAAGAAAAAAAGAGATTTGCATGTCTTGCTAGCCTTCAGGTAATTATCTGAAATCAGTTTTAATTTAAAAAAATGCCTTGTTCAATGCCCAGACTTTTTATTATTGTTATGGTCTTTAAGAGGTTATGTATAAAGATTCCTGTGCCACATATCAGTTTTGAGTACAATGTTATCTTGATCAATATTACTCCCTTAATCGTTCTGCCTCGTCTCTTTCCACCTCACCTATCCCTGCCAACTTGCCTAGTTTCATTTGCATATAATGCAAATATATATAAAACTATGACTCTGTTCATCCACCCTTCTCTGTATTTGTCTACCCCTATAGCCCTGACCTCACCTTCCTCTGAAAACACACACACACACACACACACACACACACACACACACACACACAATTCATGTTGTTAAACTGTAAGTTGCTGTTTCAAAGGAGTCACACCATTGAAATCCTCCCTGGTAGATGTCACACTTGTCTCTATTTATTTCAGTAGATGGCAACAAGCAGAATGATCACATGAGCAACTACATATGAATAATAATTACCATAAACAGTTTGTAATAGGACCTCAGTGGTGTGCTATGCATGGAACAGTCACTGTGGTGATATCCTCCACTTTGTACATGGTCCTAGTAAACAGCGTCTAAGTTGCCAGTTAAGAATGTGAAGCTGCACTTGTGAGATGAAGTTACAGAAAGACTGTAGAGAGAGACTTACTTTTCTGTGAGAGAAACCAGTGTCAACTATGAGTTGCCCTAAAGAGAGGTTCACATCCTAATGAAATATGGGGGCCCAAGAGTGATAACAGATCTGCTTCCAATTGCCCTGGAGGAAATAAAACCTGCTAACAGTAATGAGAAGGTGCTAGAAAGTTTGTCTGCCCCAAGGGAACCTTGAGGTGTCTTGGGTCTTCTGAATGTGACCTTTTGATCAGAGTAAAGCTAGAAGACTCTGGTCACAATCACATTTCTGATCCACAGAAGCTGAAGTGTTACATGCTTATTGTATAAGTCAATAACTCTTGGGGTCACTTATTTTTATGCATTAACGAGTAGTAATTATAAGGGAAATAAATGCTAGCATTTCAGGGAATACAAGAATTAATATTATTTCTAACGTATACCACATTATCTTACTTCATCATCAAAACACTCATATCAGAATTATAATTTCTACCTATTTTAGGTATGAAAACTGTGGTTCAGAAATATAAAGCAGGTTGAAAGTATTCACCTAGATATAACTGGCAAAATTATTGTCAGACCTTTAAATGATAAACTGGAAACCTCATGTTCCTCCCAAAGGAATTGCTTTGAAAACTATAAAGTGAAAGGAAAATAAAAAGAAATGCCAAAGATTACAGCCTTATAACTCTGAAAAGTGGACTTCATGTTTAGAGTAGAATATCTGAAACCTTTGATAATGAAAATTTCTTAAAGAACACACTACTTTTAAACCCATCAATTCATGGTATCTCAAAGGCTAAAAAGAGCTCACTTGAAGTGCGGAAGAATAAAAAAGCAATTGCTTATCAAATAAGGATAAAGAGCAAATAAAGATTTGAAAAGTTTAGGGAACCCATGCTTGAGCTCATATATTAGCTAGCAATAGATACTATTTACTAGTGATTAATCTAATCAAATCATGTCATGAATTTATTCAGAAATATCAATATGCATTAGTAGATGACCAAAATATAATATTGCAAAGAGGCTGTTGCAGGGATTGATACTGCTTTCTTTACAATGTATGAAGTAATTTTTCTCTCTTTTTCCATTCTTTGTCATACACACACATTCAAAAATTGCTTAGAATATAGTTAATTATTTTTAATAAAGCTACTAATACTAAACTCAAAATACTTCTTCACAAGGTTATATAGTTGTAATGAACCATAGGAATGTATTGCATTAATTTGTTTTATTCTAAATGCCTCCTATTGTTTAAAATTACACATTATGTAGATGCAGATTTAATAATCACCATGGCAACCGAAATATAAATATTACTTTGTATAGCCTCTCCATGTATTATGCTAAATACTTTTAATCTTTACAGGTCATGGAATTGGTAGTTTGAATCTGTCTCTTTTATCCACTCTTAGTCATATTTAAGGAAAGGTGTCCTTTTTTTTTTTTTTGGCCAGTCCTGGGCTTGAGCTCAGGGCCTGAGCATTGTCCTTGGGCTTTGGCAAGGCTACAGCTCTACCACTTGAGACACAACACCACTTTCAGCTTTTCTATGTATGTATGTGGTACCCCAGGAATTGAACACTGGTCTTTGTGAATGCTAGGCAAGCACTCTACCACTAGGCAAAACTCCCGGCCAAGATATTCTTTCTTTAGGGTTACACATTTGAATTTGTAAAATTTTTCCATTGCTGCTGTAACAAATTGTCATCAACTGGGTGATTATTTTTTAAAGATTTTATTAACATTGATTTTTACATCATATTTCAAATATCATGTTTAACAAACAAGTATTCAAGGAGGAAATCTCTATATATAATCACTGGCTCACAGACTTTAGAACATAATGGAAATTAAGCTTAGGGTTTGTATGTCATAGATACATATTAGTCTATGTAATAAAACATTATGTCTATAGAGTATACACCCCAACAGAGATTCTTATGTCTATGCAGTTATGTTTATATCTCCAAGACTATGTCCATGACCTTGGGTATCCAAACATTGAGTCATTGCTCTTGTACTGTAAATTTATAGTCTTTCTATTCTGGAAGTCAGATGAGATAAAACAAACCTAACTACCTTCTTGAGTCTATGAAGATTTTTTGTTCCTCATTTTATTTTTCAAGCTTCTAGAAAAGCCTTTTGATTTTTGTTTCTTTATATTTTCATGGCTGAGTTCTCCTTCCTAAACAGCTCTCAGAGTGGCATATGCAATCTGTCTAATCTGTTCTTCCACCACCATTCCTATCTCTTTGTATAATGACCCTGTGACCATACTGAACCCCGATGAATAATTTTCAATAATCATTCCATCTCAAAACTGATAACTTAATCACATCCTCAGATTCTCTTCTTGTCATGAAAGGTATCATATGCACAGATTTTAGATAGTAAAAAAAAAATGGATGTCTTTGTCAGCCACATGACTTGAATTTTACTTTGGGAGGAGAACTAAGTCAAAATATCCACGAGGAAGCCATGGAATGTAAATCCATAGAGGAATTTTTCTTTGGAAAGAAAAGAAAATCTTTTGTCTGCCTTTCAGTCCACTGAATTGATAGAAATGCACCAGCTGAGGCATGATGTTTAATTTGCATTTATACATCCAATGTGATATCTTCATGTACTCAATATTCCAAACCCAATGCACATAAGGAATATTTAACTACTATTTCTACTATCTGTATCAACCTTATGCCTAGTACCCAGCGTCTCTGGGGACATATTATGCCTGAGGAATCTAAAGTAACCAACCATACTCAGCAAGTGTTTTGACCTTTCTCTTGATTTAACATCCTAAGGCTACTTAACTTAAAAGCATATTCAAAAGGTTTATGTCATATATATACATATATATACATATATATATATATATATAGAGAGAGAGAGAGAGAGAGAGAGAGGAGAAAAAGAAGGAAAGAGAGAAATGGAATGTAAAAGACTCAAAGACTGTCTATTTACTTCTTTATTTTTTGATGCAGAAACTGGGTTCTCCAATGTGGCAAAAGTTAACCATTATTAGATGCAGCCAACTTAAAACTCCTTACGTCTATCACATAGTTTAATAACACATAGACTATAACAACAGACGACTATGCAAACTCTGTTCAAAGTTTCCCCAGGCAAAAAGCACACATCTGTATCTGTAAAATAAATGAAGCAAAAGGGATTGGGGTCATGTCTCAAGTGGTAGAGTGACTGCCCAGATGTGTGTTAATTCTTGAGATCAAACTCAATGAAAATAAAAAAGGAAGGAAGAAAGGAAGGAGGGAAGGAGGGAAGAAGAAAGGAAGGAAAGAGGGAAGCAAACTTTAATCTTAAAAATAAGCTGATTCTTCATCAGAACTTTTTGTCAATAGAATAATTTACATCTACCAAGAATGCCAGATTAGAGATTAAACAAATCAGAAAAGGAGTGCTGCTCTTGTTTTGAAGTTTTCTGGTTAAGCTGAAACAATCAAAACTCTTCTAGGCCAGGCTTCTAGTTCTGCCATTATCTATGTTTTACCTTCAGCAAGTTAATTAATATCTTGAGAGTTTAAGTTTCCATCTACTCTGAAATTTGCAATTCAACCAGGAAATGCAGGTGACTCATTCAGCTTTGTTCTTTGAGTGCTTTTGGCCGGAGTTCATGCTGATATAAACAACAACATGAAAAGTACCCACTTTGCTTTATTTCAAATTTAAATCAGAAAATAATGTTAGTCTGATTATTGAATATTCTGAAGTCCCCCCTCCCCCCACCAAAGAACCACTCTCCTGTATTTGACATCAGTAAATTTTACAGCTCTTTAATCAAAGATCTATTGAATTCCAAGGTTGTAACTAACTCCCTGCCGGGATCTGAGGGGGCTGCAGAGTGGATATGTGGGCTTGACTTCAAAGAGGAACGATAGGTAACAGTCCTCCAAATTCCCTCACAAGCATGAACTTATTGCAAAGAGAAACAAGAGTTGTGGATTTAGTTATTTCTTAAAAACAATGTGATAGTTTTCTTGTAACTGCCATGTCAGGCTATTCCATAAATGAGTATTTAACCATTTAACTCTTCTATGGAGCTGCAGCTTATCAATGCTTCTCATATTCTGCTTCATGGGAAACTCCATTCACACTGTAGCATTCCGTCTTCACCACACAAAACATTTGCCCTCACTCTTCTCCAAAGACAATGGTCATCATCATCATCAGTGTCTTTGAGTCTTACCACATCAAAAGGCACCTGTCTGGGTCTTCTTTTGTGAGTGTGCCTACTTTGCTGCTTATGTCAGTTGTGACAGAGACTGCGTGGCTTACAAAACTAAAAGACAACAATATTTACTCTTGAAATTTTTAATGAATTTATTTATTTTACTTTTTTACTGGTCCTGGGCTTGAACTCTGGGCTTTGGCACAACCCCTGAGCTTCATTTTGTTCAAGGCTGTGGGCCTGCCACTTGAGCCCAGCTCCACTTCCAGTTTTTTCCGTGATTATTTGGAGATAAGAGACTTACAGATTTTCCTACCCAGGCTTGAGACTTTTAATCTCCGTCCTCAGATCTCAGTCTCGTGGGTAGCTAGGATTACAGGCTTGAGCCACTAGCACCTGTCTTTGCTATGGAATTCTCTAAAGCAAACATTTACCAAACTCAGGTTTATTCCACCAGTATTCCCACAGATTGAAAATGTTACCTTGAGAACATTTTCTTCTTTATGTTACTGATTCTCTATTTGAGTTAAGATGTTTTTAGACATCAAATAGTTTCCTCCTTCCTATGTGTAACCACTGTAGCAGTTACTTCTATTATACCTTTGCATAACAGTACATCAGTTTAACATGAACTTTTATGAACAAAGTAGTATCTGACTTGCCTACATCAGTCCTTCTTCAAGGTTAGATGTTCTCACAGAGACACACAGAAAAGAGATAAAGTAACCAGTATGATTATTTCTGAGACCTATTAGCATAAACCATCAGAAACTTGACTTTTTGTTTGCTAAACTGCTCTAGACAAGATAATTACATTAAAGTGCTTAGAATTTCCAAGTTATTGCATAATGAGTCATGAGTCTTAGATGATTTAGTCAACTTGTGTTCCTGATAGCAGAATCAATGAAAATGTGTTGAAATTAAAGGGGAAAGTTTTCAAAGGAGTGTGTGGGAGGTGAGGGCAGAACTTCCTTTTGTTCTTTCCTGTGAAAAGATTGCTACTGTATATTATCAAAGAAAACAGCATGGACAAACTTTCAGTGTTGTTCTTCTGGTGGAAGGATTATTTAGAATAGACAAAAAAATGAAGTTTATTCCAAAGGTATTGAAGAACTAAAACCAGTACTCACTAACTTTGGGGAATTTTTTCTCGTGTCATCTCATTTTGTCCTCTAATCTCTCCTTGAGCTATCAGCTAAGGTTTGTTTGGCTATCTTTTTTAACAGCTTTATGATATTGTTTTGTTCTAGGTTTCTGTATGCTCATGATTGGCTTGCAAATTCACATATCCATAATTCTGTTGATTTTTCTGTTTTAGCCCTTAATTCTATTTGAGTTTCTAATAATGTTATCCTTACCCCATTCTTAGCATGTGAGTTTCACTGAGAAACTCATTGGCCCACATAATTTAGACATAGTAGCACTAGAATTGTAGGTTGCTACTCACTTTTCAGAGGTGACTATTATCCTTTCATTCTAAACATCAGAATATGTGTCAATATTTGTAAATATATATCCGTTGTTTTCTCTGAAGTAGGAACTATGGTCTGGAAGCTATAAATGTAGGTTAACCCTTCAGATAGTCCTCTTCATTCCATGACTTAATGTAGCATTGCCTAAAAGCAGAAACACAGACAAAGGCATACATATGGATTGTTTATGTGTGGTGTGGTGTACAGGAGAAGGGTTGTGCCAGGGGAGTGGCAATGATTAGAAAGAAAAACCAGTGTGGAGCTGTGATGTGGTGTTGACCGATGTTGAGGGTGATTGGATACATCATCACTTAGGATAGTCTCAGCTCTATCTCAAGGGGATTGTTCTAGTAATTTCATCTATCAATTTCACCTCACCACAGAGGTTCCTGTGAACATTAAATTCTTACACAGTGGAGGTACACATAGGTGAATTCATAGGACTATACAATCCCAGATCAGGAAAACTGATGTAGCTGGAAAAGAGGGGGGATCATCTGAGTTTGTCTATATGAAAATTTGGTTAAATGTAGCTAGATGACCTTAACATGGTACCCAAAAGAGGCCCGCACCAGTTGGTGAGTAGGCTGTGCTGTTTCCCTAACCTTCAATCGTATCTTAGCTCCCCTTTCTTCTTACTGATACCATTTTAGTTAGTTAGAACTAATTGTTTTTTAAATGTATTTATTATATAGTTGATGAACAGGGGGGTTACCTTTCATTTTTCAAAGATATTCTCACCCAAGTTGTAAAGTTCATTTCCAACATAGAATTTAGTATCATTGGTGCAGTGTTTATCCTTTTTCCCTTCAGTGGCTCAGATCAACTTTATATACGTGTCAAAGTATGTATAAATAGAAATGACTGAAAACAAAACATAATAAGAACCTCTTGTTTCCAATTATTGGATTTCAGTTTGATTGCTTCATCACATCTGGTCCTATGCATTTAGAAATTGGGCTACTGTGATCCTCTGCTAAGAACACCATAGCTATATTCTAGTTATTACAGATGAGGGAAACCATGCAACTACATTTCTTTGGGCCTGGCTTGAGCTACAACTTTATAATCTTCCAATTATTTTTACCATATAATCTCTAGCTCAATTAAAACCTTGTGATCTTTTATTATATTTTTCCATCACCATTTTGCTTGTGAATCTTGGATTCTTATTCTCCACAGAAAGCAACATTTACATTTTTGTAAAGGATATTAGGCACTTCAGTGGATTTCATTATGCTATTAAATGCATTGGTATAAAATACTTCAATCATGTTAACCTTTTTATCACCTTCTCCACCTGAATATAGATCTACTTTTACATTCATGTCATTTGGGGTGTGTGTGTGTGTGTGTGTGTGTGTGTGTATGCGTGTGTTGGTACGAAGACATGCTCAGGACCTTGACTCAGTTGGCTTGCTTGCTCAGAATGATGCCTTACCCCATGAGCCAAAATTCCTTTATGAACAATAATTGCAATAAATACATTCTTTCACCCATAGGATTCTATTGATTTCATGTTATAATACTCCCTCAATGAACATTATTTTTGAGTTTTCATATTTCACATCATTTTTGAGATAATTGATCTAAAACCTGGTATGTACAAAGGACATTTTTGAAGGCAATTTTCTAAATAGACTTTAGTTGAACATATTAAATTATATTCCATTTTATTAATTAGGTAACAGTGTTCAAAAAGAAATGTACTCATTCCCTGACCTATATGACTTTAACCCCTCTCTACATCACCTTTGCAATAAACATAAAAACTAAACAAAAAAGAATGCTAGGCACTTTTGATAATGTCTTGGCTTGCTTCTGGCTCTTTGACACATCTTTGCATAATTTCCTACTCTTCTTTGAAAATCCAGTGTGACTACATCAACCATTCTTTCAGCCATACACAGATTCTTCTGTCACTTAGAACATGCCAGTAGAATGAGCTGCATCATGATGTAACCTGTCTTTTCATTAAAACACAAATTATTTTGACAAAGGACAAGATTATTTTTGTAAATCTATGTGATGCATTCTATGTATCTTAGAGTAGTTGCCAATAATATCTACTGATTATACAAATAGAAATTAGATGGAGTACTTATTATTTTATCCAACACACTTTCCTATTACTCTAAATTTTCCATGCTTTCATCATTTCTGTACATGCAATCAGTGTGAATTCTAATGATTATGAATATCTCCCTTTTATGAAATGTTGCCAAAACCTTGCCGGTAAGAAATGTACTAGACTCAGGGCTGGGAGTTTGGCCTAGTGGTAGAGTGCTTGCCTAGCATGCACGAAGACCTGGGTTTGATTCCTTGGTACCACGTACTTAGAAAAAGCCAGAAGTGGTGCTGAGGCTCAAGTGGTAGAGCCTTAGCCTTGAGAAAATCCAAGGACAGTCCTCAGGCCCTGAGCTCAAGCCCAGGACTGGCAAAAAAAAAAAAAAAAAAAAAAAAGAAATGCACTAGTCCATAGTTTCATAGCAACCAATAAAAGAACTCAAACAAATTGGTTTCTGGGTATGTGGCACTCTGCTAAGATAGTTGAGTTATATTTTATATTGTCAGTGAAAGAAAAAAGAAGCTGTTGGAGAACTGATTTTTGTATGGATTTAAATTTTTACTACAGTGAAATATATATCTAAGGCATGCTTTACATATTTTGATGTATTCAGTATCATCTAAACTTGACAGAGCCACTGTGAGGCTGTGTGTGGAAACGATTCTCTGAGATGCCATTATGGTAATATATCATCATCTCTGATATACATAAATATAAATACTCAAAATGTGAAAATAACTATAACAGGTTCTGATTATTCAGAGTAATCAATTGCTTCAATATTGTTCACATATATATATGGTTTCTAATTAAAACATTTTTCCAAGGCAGGAAAGAAATTTTTCTTTCTTGCTTTTACAAATGTTTTATTATGTTTAATATTTGCAAGCTTTATATCACAAGAATCATCTTAACGATATGTGAATGTGGGCCGACCTCACATACTCAGTCTGGAATTTCACCTGTGTTTATTTGTTTTTCAAAATCACTTTTGTCCTTTAAATTTCAGTTACTTTCTCTGTACATAGGAGCAATATCGTCTCCAAATCATAGGTAGGTAAAAGTAATGTGTAGAGAACTTTTGGAGCAGCAAACTGTTTAGCAATGACATAATAAGGAACTGATTATATCCAGTTGCTATTATAGTACTAATTATTTTAGTTATCCGTAGTGATAAAATAAGTAGCAGATAATATATAATTGTTATAAATAATTATAAGAAAATGTAAGCATCAGTGTTAGTAGTTCATCAGCACCAGAGGTTCCTATCAATAATTGTATTTATTCTGGAGGCTTAAATCCAGAGGATAATAATTTGAAGCCAACCTGGGCAGAAAAGTCCATGTGACTCTGTCTCCAAAATAAACAGTAAAGTGTAGCTGGAAGCATGGTGATAGAGTGCTAGTAAGTGACAGAGTATGAGCCAGATCACTTGATTGTAATGCCCTTATTTCAAGCTGTCGATAAAAAGTAGACACAAAAATAAAAAAGAAAAGAAAAATTTCAGCGTCAGATATTTTGGAACTTGATTGGTATCCCTGGATCTATTAATGATGTTGAGGGATAAATCTTTTGTCTCTGGGATCATCACATATCACTGAGAGCAATAATATAGAAAGAAAACACTTAAGATGTATGAGGAGTTATAAAGAACAGAAGGAACTAATTTGAAAAATTACCATTATTCCCTTATGATCGTTGTTCTTAATGGACTATGTGAAACTTTCTTTTTCCTTCCTTTCCCCTTAAGGTTTATCTCATGTTGTTACAGTATCTGACTTTGGTACTGGGTATATTGTATACACATTTTTTTTTGTATTTGAAAATGGAAAAGGAAGGGAAAAACAAGATGAGTGGGAGGGGTGAGGGGAGGGAAAATTGGAGGAAAACATGGGTAGGGGCAACAATGTTTAAGAAGTAATGTAGTCACTACTTGATGAATGTAATAGCAACCTCTCTATATATCACACCAACAGTAAAAGAAAATAAAAGAAGAATTAGTATTATTCACAAAATCCTCAGGTAGATGTTGTTTGATTTAGCCTCAAGTTTCTACTTAGACTATAGTGGAAACTGCTATTGTTTTAAAAAAAAATTTCTTACCTTAGGAGCTCTGTGTGTGTGTGTGTGTGTGTGTGTGTGTGTGTGTGTGTGTGTGTGTGTGTGTGTGCTAATGATGAAGTCTTGCTCTTTTATCTAGGCTGGTCTCAAACTCTTAGATTCAAGTAATCCTCTTACTTCAGTTGCCAGAATAACTGAGACAGGGGGCACAGTCACAGCACTGAACACTGATCATTCTTTATTAAGTTAAGGGCTACAGTCATACAAAAATCGTGGGATGTGTCCAACCAGTCAAATGGAAGCCATTTCAGACAGACAGATGGTTAAGGATACAACTTCATCTAAGGGATTATTTATGTTAATTTATGCATTAATCTTTTCCAAGGGTACACTCAAAATATCAGAGTATTATACCCAAACTAAAATTAGATTTAGAAAAGTATAGACAGGAGCAGATAAGGTAAAAGACAGGAAACTCATGAATATGCATGTTTGAAATGAATACATTTTAAGTCTCAAATCATGAGGGGAGGAAGCAGAGTTTTTAAAATTTTTCATGTTTTATTTTTTTTAATTCCTTAAGAGCTGAGTCGTAAGTGGTAACTGTGTTACCTTAGATGTTGCAGGGTTGGTTGTATCATACAGAACACACAAAACCCCAACAATTTTCAAAGGGCACATGTCCCTATTTTAGTATCATCAAAGATGATTCTTTATCAATCACCAGCAGTTTGGAGGCTATTGAATAGTAATTTGTCATAATTTCCTTTGGAGTTCATGGTGAAGGTATAAATACTTTACACAGTTCTTTTGCAAGGACTTGGATTATCAGCTACCATACAGCACATAAAGTAAATTTTGGGAATTTCCCCCAGAATCTTGTATCTGGTTAATATTCTCTCCCCAGGAAAGGACATACAAGTAACTTGTTTTCTTTGAGCATCTGAGCTTGGAGGCAGAGTGAGATAAACTAATAAGCACCTGAGCCTCCTATTGATCCATTTTCTCCAATAATTACATCTTATCTTCAAAAAGTACAAGAGACAACATATGGGATGGTCAAAAATCAATAACAGCAAAGATATGAAAATAAACACTTCGGGCTGACTTTTATATTTTTATACAAGAGGTAAAATTTTCATTTAAGGGTAGCAAGGGTGAGATTGTGCCATTGGCAGCTCCATATTTTCAGTCAGGCATCTTGGTGAAACACCTTCAAAATGTCAAGACAAACTGAGCAGGGGGCTGGGAGCCAGTAGGATATCAGTAATAAAGTGGGTGTTGCTCTTACAGAAAACGAGGTTAAGGAGGTTTGTTTCCGCCTAATAGGCCAAATTTTCATCAAACCATTTGATGATGCACATTACACTGAAGAGCTACAGGTCCATATTGTTAGAACATTGGTAATTCCTTTCCTCATTAAGGTATTCCATATCTGTATCTTTGTTGGAGACAGCTAACATAGCTCATAAAGCCTGTCTGTCAGGTATCTATTCTAAATATCTTAGGGACCACAGCACCATTTCTGCCTTCCTGGAGCTTTTCCCTGTGAGACATTCCTCTGTGAGAGCATTGTTTCCATGTATAATTATACTTGAATAAAATGTGAACCTGAAAGTAGAATGAAGCATGGTCCCTGATAGCCACCAAAGGTCAACACAAGTTCTATGACCAATTTCTGGCAATTGTAGCTTTCCATTTTTCTCAAAATGATTTAGCGCGGTAGAACTAGTGCACCACAAACTTTTCGAAAGCAATAAACCATCAGGGAAGAAATATAGACACAGAAAGAGGTAAATTTCCTGGAGCAGATTTATGAGTGTATTCAATATTAAAGGGATAATCTCTATTGCTTTGTACTTTAGGGAGCAAATAAACGGGTATTAGGATTGATTAAATACTTGTACTTGACTTCAGTGTTTAATCTGTTTGGAATTGTTTATGGAAAATATAGGTAAAAGGAAAAGTCATGCATTTGTCAAGGATAATTTTTTTCTCTGTTATGTGTTTTTCATCTCAATGTATTCCTATCTGCAATTGCTTTAAATCAGGAGAGTTTGCTTAGGAAAAAAACAAGTTTAAAATAAACAGCAACAGAGTACCAAAAAGTCCTAAACAGAATATGTTTCAGAGCCAGTTTGTCTGTCTGGTTTTATTTTGTTTAATTATTTTCTGAACACGCAACTTATAGAATTTAATTCGGTTTTCTCATCTTTTATCTTGTCTACAAAATTGTTTTAAAAAGTAGTCTATAGACACATGCATTAGAAATTAGCACATCAAATTTCTTAGTGTATAGAGTGGTATATACTAAGAATTTAATTCAGATAGCAATTAAGGTAATTAAGTGCTTCCTGAATGGGGGATTTTGTCCTTATTCCTTCAATGATTTAGTGACATTGTATCATTCTAAATTCCCTGCTGGCATTATTTTGAATCTTCCTTTAAAAAATGCATAAGGTGCAGAGATATAAGAAACTGGTTAGCAGACTGTTTACCATTGACTATTTTGGGGCCAAATATTGTGTTTGTAAAGGTCTTGCACATAACTATCCAAGATTTGTATGAATTCATGAACATGTGAGTGACTGCATGGAAGGATGAATGCATGGCTGGGCTGTCCATGAGATAGTAAATCCTTCCAGTATTTTCTTGGTGTCAAAATGGAGACATCAATGAATGAACTCTAACTTCATTCTGTGGCTATGCATACATTCTTCTCTCTTATTTCCTTAAATAGGTTAAGTCATGCAGTTAAGGTAATGTGTTGAAAACAAGGTTAATTTCATCAACACAGGTAATATGATGAATATTCTCATATGTTCATAGTAATGTTCTCATATTCTCATAGTAATATCTATTTGAATCTTTTTTAAAACGTGCCAATTTTTTTAATTATTGGAGTAATGTATAGAAGGGTGATAGTTAATTCATCAGATAGTAAGTGCATTACTTCTTATATATTGAAACCCTTTCTCATGGTTTTGTTCCCATTTCCCTCCTCCCACCCCCTCCCAAACATCTTGTTTTCCCCCTTCCCTTTCCTATTTCAAATAAACAAATAAACATATATACAATATACCAGGTAACAAAGTCAAATACTGGAACAATATGAGATTAACAAAAGGACAAAAAAGAGAAGAGAAATAGCATAATACATTAAGAATAACAATCACACATTATATAGCTCTTGTTTCCATATCCTGGAGGTCCTTTCATTTAGCTACATCCTATAATGCCTTATATATCTAGGTTTTGAGCTATTGTACTCTTTACTAGGAGAGTCCTAGGTGTGTACTAATTATTACAAATGAGGGAAACCATTGAGCCTATGTTCCTTTGGGTCTGGCTTACTTCACTTAATATGATTAAGTGATGTCATTCTTTCTGATAAAAGTGCCAAAACTTTAAAACTCATCATTCTATGCCTAGAAACCTTCCAGAAGTGGTATAAAATATGTGTAACTGAAGTCAAAATGACTTCTAATTTTCCCAATAATAGATATATACATATGTATACATATAAATATATTAGTTTTCATTTTATAGGTTTGAATGTAGATATAATATTACTTGAATATGCATGTGGTATATTACTCTAAATCAAAAGCATAACTCAGTAAAAATAATACTCCATTAATAGATCATTTTTCTGTTTGATTTGTCATTCCTAATCTTGTTAATTTACTGAAAAATTAATTACCAATTCTTTTGGCAATGTTGTGCCCATTTACATATCTTTGCATCATTGCCTATGGCTATCTTTTACACATTACATACATAGGAGGAATAAATAAGTAATAATAAATTGGTAATTAACTGAATAGTAGTGGAAAGTGATGAGTAAAATGTAACAATAATAAATAGAAGAAGGTGTGCCATAAATAACACTTTGAAACAATTTTATGGAGTGAGTAGGTGGCACTGTTCATGAAGAAATATGCTCATTATCTGACCTATGTAACCATAACCACTCTGTACATAACCTTCACAATAAAAAATAAATAAAAATAAAAATCAATAAAACAATTGTGTGTGATAGAGAGCCAGAACACAGAGACGGGGGGCGAGGGGGAAAGGGAGAGAGAGAAAGAGAGAGAGGGAGAGGGGGGAGAGAAAGAGAGAGATAGAGGGGGGAGAAAGAGAGAGAGGGAGAGGAGGGGGGAGAGAGAGAAAGAGACAGAGAGAGAGAGAGAGAGAGAGAGAGAGAGAGAGAGAGAGAGAGAGAGAGAGAGAGAGAGAGAGAGAGAGAGAGAGAGAGAGAGAGAGAGATACTGTGGTTTGAATTCAGGACCTAATGGTTATAGCTGTCCATTTCATTCAAGGCTGATATTCTATCTCTTGAGCTACATTTCTGTTTCTGGGCATTTTGTTGGTCATTTGGAGGTAAGTCTCTTAGATTTGTCAGATGAATCTGACTTTGAACCTCAATCTTCAGACATCCTTTTCCTGATTAACTAGGATTACAGTGTCAGCCACAGTGCCAGACCCCAAAATTAGGAGTAACCTCAGCAGGGAAAAATTATCCATGTAATATATTTAGTATTTCTCAGAACTTGGGTGATACTATCAAACCTTCTCAATCTCTTTCCAGACAATTGGTTACAACATAGTTGGTAATGACTTTATTGATATTTTCTCCTGCTAAATCTCTAGGAATTAGATTTCTATACGGAAACAGCGAAAATCTCACTTATTTGCATTGTTATATATTTTCTCATACACAAAGAAGTTATTAATAATCATTATTACGCATTCCTAAAACATGGGGATTATGTAAATATTAGTCAGATTTTTTTTCATTATTGTGTATCTTGGATACACTGCAGAATTGTGATTATTTATTTTTCAGTTGAATCCCACAAAAAAAGTATCGTTAAAGAAATTGCCTTGTTAGCTATGTTTGAACACCGGTCATACTTATCTATTTCTATTAAGAACAAAAATAAAATACCCAAGATTAGGTAAATTTACACACAGATGTTTCTTTTCTGACAGCTTGCTTTTGTTCTAGTTCCTTCCTGGAGTGAGGAGGAACTTTGTGCTCTGGCATGTCAACATGCCAAAGCAAGTGAGCTGAATAATCTGTAGCCTCTCCCTAGTCAGTGACTAGATCTCATTCATAAAGAAAAGTTCACCTCTTAAAGACACACCCCATTCTACACACAAGGAAAACATTTACATATTGGAATCTTGGAATTACCACACCCTTCCTAGGCATTTTTTGTCCCTGTGACTCTGTATGAGCACACATACACAGAACATTCTTTTCTTCCTGAAACATCATCTAGTTTCATGTTAAAATGAATAATGACATAGGCAGTGCTCCTGCACTGCCACAGTGTTCCCAGCCTTACCCTTTGTTCTCATATAAGTAGGGCAGAGATGACTATTATTTCTTTTCAGGTGGAAGCAAAGACAACATGGAACTCTTGTATGCTACCTTTATCTCTGTGCTCTGCATCCATGGATTCAATCAATCTGGGTGTTAAAAATATTCTGAAAAGAAATGGGGCATGTGCAAATATGTAAAGGACTTTTCTTGTTCTTAGTCTCTAAAATAAATACCTTAATATCTCTTTAGGTACAAGTTATATGGTATTAACCTATGAAATATTTAATATATATGATAATTATGCATAGACTAGTTGCAAATACTCCATACACCCTTTTAGCTTATTTATTTATTTGTTTGTTTGCATATACTCATTTATAGAGGGACTTAAACATGGAAGAGTGTTTATATCTATGAAAGATTCAGTAAGTAATTCCTCAGAGAAATGAAAGATTTACTATATCTGAGCTTTTCTCTACCTCCCTTAATGTGTCCTACCTAAGAATTTCCACTGGGTCAGCCTGTGGGAACTTTAGCTCTTCTAAAGTTCTAAAGTACCTAACAAGTCTAAGCCACCAGGAGAACTGTGTGGTAGTTATGGTGGGAATACAAGATTGGAGAGGTTTGCTGCCTAGCTTGTTCCCTTCTATGGGAAACAGTTGAGAAGACAAGAAGGACCTGAGGAAGCTATATTCCAACACTGTGGAAATGCACCCAGATTCCACTTACCACACACTTATAACAAGCTGGAGTTTAACAGGAAGATAGAACACATGCTAAGCCTCAATTGATGTCTAAAAGCTAAGAATGAAGTCCTTATATAGAAAAGTCCTGTTGTATTTTTTTGGTCTCCATCTATGTATACAATGGTGTTCTTGATTGCAGGCAAATAACCAAGAGGCAGGAATTTTTCTTTCTTGTTCCTCTCTTCAAAATCTCCAGAACCTGAAAAAGCAAAGATGCTATCATTGCTCAAACTAGCTACCCCTTGAAATCTGTAGGGAATGGCTGAAGCACTTATAAACTCAACCTCCTATTTTGAGTGATGGATGGTCTCCTTAAATCCTAGTACCATGGTAACTGCGACAGAATCAAAATATGAAAAGAAAAGTAATTGAAATAAAATACATTTAGTATGACTTTTTTCCCTCTGGAAATGTCACCAAAGAAGTCAGGCTAAACACTTATTTAAAGCTTTGCACATCATAAATATAAAGATACCATCCTCTGCCATAATCTCCATTGCTGAAATTCATCCACATGAAAATACCCTAAGTCTAAAACTTGAAAAGTAACATTTCAAAAGTTTAGTCTGGATTGTTTTACATTCTGGCAAAAAAATCTCAAAACTGTAATTCCCATGGAAACCAAAAATCATAGAAATAAAGAAGAATGCTGACTGTTGGGTGTGAATCAATGCGTGTTCAATCATCTACAGGGTGGTTACATAGTGTCATAAAAAAAATCTAAAAGCAGGTAAAGCATTAGTTGAGTACAACTTGAGGGTATTTCCAAGGGAAATTAATGTGTGAATCTGAGTGGATGGTAAGTCATCTTTCAGTGTAAGTGAGCTTTGTTCAATCTGCTATGGACCTAGAAGATAATAAAGTAATTTAATATCTCTCATATATATGGGATAGGGGTTTCTTATTCTGCCTTGGATATCAGAGCTTCAGTTTTTCTAGCTACTAAACTACTGCACTTGGATAATTATTTTATGACCGTTTTGTCTGTGTGGTGATTGTTAGAATACCCGAGTTCTTATATTTCTGAAATGTCATGTTGTTTACTGTCCATGTTATTATGTGAAGCGATCTATGAATTATGTTTGTGCTTTCTGTGTTTCTCAAATAAATACAGTTTTGTTTTATCAGTCATGGGGCTTGAACTAAGGGTCTAGGCACTGTCCCTGAGCTCTTCTGCTTAAGGCTAGTGCTCTACTACTCTCAGCCACAGTGCCATTGCTAATTTTTGAATAGTTTATTGGCGATAAGAACCTCATGGAGGTTCCTGCCCAGGCTGGCTTCAGCCCACACAAATCAGAACTCAGACTCCTCAGTAGCTAGAATTTATAGGCTTGAGCCACTGGTGGCAAGCAATAAATGCAATTTTAAAGAAATAAATACATTTCATTTGAATGTGTTTTCAGGTTCTCTCTCTATAATATATATATATATATATACATATATATGTATATTATGATTTGGCCCTTTTATGATTTTAAAATATAGGGACATTAGATTCTGTATTTTAAGATTTTTGGGGATTTCAGTATGGATTGTGGCATTTGGAATTGTATCTCTCAGGATTATGACTAAAACCCATTAAGAGTGACAAAATTGAATTTATTCAGGCTCCTTCAGTAAATGTGAGGAACAGCATAAATTAAACTACATGGTGCTGAAAAACTTGCCGCAGCACCCTAAAGGCACTGAAGGGCTTTGATGGAGGAGGGTATGTGAATAGACCATCACACACTTGCTAGATGAAGCTGTCTTTCTGGTGGAGGAAATGACTTTATATCTTTAGGACAAAAGGGAAAGTGGAGCTTTGTGTCCACTTCTGAAGCTTGCTTTTTAATTGAAGGATTCCTAAAATAAATTCTCTAAGAAATGGAAGATCAATGACCTTTAGAATAGTTTTGACTGAACCACACTGAAAATTATTTTGACAGCAGTGAGCTGCCTTTAAACAGGCATTTTTGAGGAGGCTGTGTTGTTTCTAAGAATATGGTCCTGGGCCAATTTTTTTCTAAAGCCACACCAGAGTTTAGTTACGATTCCTTTTCTCTGGTTCACAGGATATTGTTCACAATTGTTGAATTTTGTACTATAGAGAAGCAAACTTTATTCTAATTTTGTTGTTCAACTTTATCACATCTATAAGCTTTAACATTATGGTAAAGATATGTATTTATTATGTTTAAAGAATCTGATTTCATCTTTAACTAATAATCTGTAGAGTATCCTGTATAAGCTCTTGATTTCCTCTGAGGTAAAAAAAAGGGAAACTGTAGCAGATATTATGATGTATGTTTCATAAGTCATTGAACTGCAGAAGAGATGTGTCAAATCCTCTGGTGCACTAACTTTCAGTTGACAGATTATGAGCATTCCATTCCATTTGCCCTTTTATTCCATATGAATCAGGAATTACCATGCTTTGACTAGTGCTTGTACCTAAACTCAGTTCCTATATATTGTCTTTTGGCTTTTCCACTCAAGACAAATGCTCTTCCGGTTGGTCCACAGCTCCAATTTCAGCTTTTATCTGTGTGTCGTCTCTCTGTCTGTTTGTCTATTTTATTGGAGATAAGAGTTTCTTGGATTTTCCTGGCTAGAATTGCAGATAGGAGTCACTGATTCCCAGGCGTTCTGTGATTCTTTGAATAGACTGCATTTTTGTGTGCATGTTTCAGTCATGGGGCTTCAAATCTGGACCTGGGCTCTGTCCCTGAGCTCTTCATTCAAGGTTGTGCTCTACCATGTGAACGACAATGCTACTTCCAAATAGACTGCCTTTTGTGATGCTTTCTCTTTCACCAGCCCATTATCTGCTTCAAATCCTCTCTTCATTTTTTGACTATCAATAGATGTCCTGTTACTTATTCTCTGCCTGGCTGAGCTATCTTCTCTGCTGGGATTCCTCAACACTACTATATTTATGTATCACAGCATTTTTGTTGTTTAATTTTACTTGATGGGCCATTTACTTCAGTTCAAGATCTTTGTTACCCTTATTAAGTTCCTCTTTTACATTTTACATGGTCTTTCTTATGTTATTCAACTATTTATTTGTATATACCTTGCTTTGTATTTCACTGAGTATCTCAGAAATTTCTAATCACCAGACATTATTTTAATTTTCAAGTGTCTGAATGGTGGCCCAGTCCCAAAACTTCCCCTGGCTGCAAGTTACTTCCAGTCAATGATGGGTGAATTGCTCATCTCTCATCAATGGAGCTCTTTAAAAGTAGAAGATTCTTTATTTTTGAAATATTCTTGGTACATGAAAACTACTCTCTGATTGTGACATCAGCTACTAAGTTGATGGACTCTCTCTCTTTGCCTACCTCTTGGGTCTCTTTTTATCTAGACTTCAGGTAATGGCCTCATTCCCACAGCTCACTTATCATTTACTGGTTTGTAAAGATGTGGCTCAGGCTCAAAGCTACCTGGTTACTATCTACTTGCAAATAGCTAATGTAATGAGATTCCCAAGAACCTCAATCTTCAGAAAGAGACCATCCCAGAGATGATAGTTCTCTATATGAGGATATGAAGAACAAAAGATCTTCTTGCCTGATGCATTGTTCTATAAAGTCTCCATATTGTGATTTTGTCATTGTAAATTGCGTGGAATTCTACCACAATGACATCCGTCATTTTTTCACAGAGGCTACCAGCCTCGCCTGGTCTTGAAAGCTTTGGTTTCTTTCGCAAAAACATCTTTATATATGTATATAAGAATTACAATGTCTTTTACGTTGTTAATAACTTACTTTTAATTGCACACAAAATCTTACAATTTTAGATCTGTTCCACATTTTATATTTTTGATATCACAGTTTTCCTATTTTTATATTGTGCGTCTATTAGCATTCATTGTAGCTTTGCTATTTTAACACTTCTGTATTTAAAAATTCATAATTGAGTTAAAAGCAATTTATTCAGCACTGGAATAATATAAGGGTATTCTGAGTTTGAGTGACACTAGTGATTTAGTAGCATATTCTCAAATTCTGTCATGTCCTTAATTGGTGTCTTTTTGTTTCAGCCTGAACATTTTTCTTTACTATTTCTTGTAAGTCAAGTTTAATGATGATGAACTTCTTCACCTTTTGCTTGTCTAAAACATATTTATCACCTCCTCATTTTTTGATGGACACTTTTTTATGGAAAGCTATGTTTGGCTGCAGGCATTTTCCCTTAATACTTTGAATATACTATTATACTCTTGAAGTCTAGAAGTGTTGTATGGAACATTGAGCTTACATTCTCATGACCTTGCATCTACATGTGGCCTCTCTGTGTGTCCTTGCTTTGCAAATTCTGTTTATTGCTTTTTACTAATTTGATTAACGTATGTTCAACTGAAGTCTTCTTTTGGGTGAAGATATGTGGAAAATTTTCTCTTTCACACCTAATGCCTGTATCTTCCAAGACTGGGAACTTTTCAGCTATTATTCTTTTTAAATATGCGTCTTTCTCATCTTGTCTTCTTTTCCTAAGACACTCATAATACATACATTATTCCTCTTGGTGGCACCTCATATCTAATAAATCCTTTAAGCTTTCTTCATTCCTTTTTATTGTATTTTCTTCTCTTCTGATTTGAATATTTCACATTGATCAGCCTTTCTTGTCAAAGATTCTTTATTCTGCAGGTTCAAGCCTGTTATTGAAACTTTGTGCTCCATTTATTAATTCTGTTCATTGTATTCTTCACGTGCACAATTTCTGTTCGATTTTCACTTCTGTTTTTTTAACTATCTCATTATGCACATGTTTTCTGATTTGCATTGAGTTGTGTGTATATGTTCCCTTATAACTTGCTGGAGTTTACTAAAACTGTTGGCACTTTGTTTATTTTTGTCAGATAAATTATAAATATGTTCTTGTTTTGTGTTTTAACTAGAAAATGATTGGGCCTTTTTGGTGTTGTCACATTTGCTTATTTCTCTTTGTTGTTTTACTTGAAGCTTTTAGTCTTCTTTTTTTTTTAATTTTAAGAAGGAATTAGATATCCCTTTGGCTATCTTTAATATTTAGCAGTATGTAAGGGATTTTTTTTTTGTTTATCATTCCAGTGAAGGATACTCAGGCTCTCAGGTTTCTGTTTTTGTTTTTGTAGTTGTTCTTGTTATGTTCTTGCTTCCATTTGGGGGCAGGAGAAATGATTAACATTCTACCTTCCATCAGTCCCATAGTGCTAGGCTGACCGCTGGCAACCTTCTGTTTGTTTTCTATAAGAAAATGCTCTGAAAATAGCCAAGTTGGTGTAACTTCTCCAGATCTCCTAGCGTTGTGTCAGCTGATGGCTGGTGTGCTTATAAGCTGTCTACAACATTCATAGCTTTCTGGAAGAACAGATGGAGGACTGATGACAGAGAGGGAATAGAGCCTGGATTACTTTCTTGAGGTCTTTCAGATACTCTAAAGGTAAAGTGACCCAAGGCATTTGATGATGAAATTTTGATTGAGTACATGGAGTGTTTAGCAGACTGTCTATTATTTGTTAGTGTCTGAAACCTTTTGCTATTTTCCAAGTTCTTGGCCTCTAGTCACTTCTCAGATATGCAGATGCCCTTAGGAGTCTGAAAATGACTTTTGTTTACAGCACCTTATGCCCTTGAAGAATTGAGAACTATTGTCTACATTCATACTGAATACATGGCAGAAATACTGGACTGAATATTTCCCTGTTCTGTGTTATTACCTCCCACGGGGTAGAGGGGAGGGGGAATGGAGAGGGGGGAGATATAGATAAAATGAGAGTGATCTTGTCTTCTTCAATAATGTCTGATAGACTCCTAAAGTCCTGCAAAACTGACCAATAGGCCAATGGTGAATTTGTCAATACTGGTGCACTTCGGTAACGTGATACTAGGGGATATGATATTTTCCTCATATCATTCTTACCAGCTACATCTACTAATATTGGTTAATGTTCTTATCAACCACCTTTGGAGAAATCACAGATTCTTCTACAGATTGGGAAGAAGTCAATTTGGAGATTTATATATTATATAGGAATATTAAACAAGAATTTATTCAGCAGTAATGACTCAGGAAATGACCAAGTCATTCATGGAAACAATATTAGCTCAAATAAAAATGAGTATACGTAAATAGCTTTAATCTTGTATCTAGTGAGGTGAAGTGAGAAATTGGAAATTGGTTCAAAGTTTTATATCTATTTGGAAAATCAGTATCTTTTATGATGCCTCATTCAATAGTTTTTACCAAACCATTGCAAAAAGTCTTACAACAACATAAAACTGGAGGGATTTATTGTGGACAGACTTAGTAACATTTGTCTGACAGAAATTCTGTTCATACAGTATCACAACAGAAATTTAAATGCATATAAATGTATTATTTATAAGAACAAAACATTTTCTATATCTATTTCCCATAAAATATGTTTGAAAAGTATACCATTCTGACTATTTCTGAACAATCAATGATTCAGCTTTTGTGATAGTAAGAAAAGCAACATGATGTGAAACCATGACAACATCATTTCCATGATTTATGAGAGGTCAGTGACTTCATGGTTGATTCTTAGTTAGCAAGATGTTTACTCAGTCATAAACACACAAATCCCAGGGACTAATTTTCATTTAGGCAGTAGGACTGTTTTGCTAATTAAACAATATAAATCACTGTGTAACTCTTGGTTGAGTTTGATCAAAATATCTTTCAGACTCTAGGAAATTCCTGCCCACTTCAAATATTATCTGGTGTATGGTTAAGAGTAAACTACTACTATGAAGAGTATCTAATGTATTGTATAACTTAATCTCATAATAATTCATTGAGGTAGGATATTTTCTTCCTGTTTCCCTCCCTCCCTCCCTCCCCTCCTCCCTTCCTCCTTTCTCCCTCCCCTTCCTTCTTTCCTTCCTTCCTTCCTTCCTTCCTTCCTTCCTTCCTTCCTTCCTTCCTTCCTTCCTTCCTTCCTTCCTTCCTTCCTTCCCTACCTATCTACACTGAAATGAACACTCAGTTCAAGTCTCTTCTGATGGAATGCATGCCATTTCTAGCCTCTGATGAAACTAGTTTTCACTTCCTACCACACTTGCCTACATTGGCTTTCTTTCTGTTCCTTTACAGTCAGGGCACGTACTTATCTTTCTATTTCTCACATGCCTTTAGTCTAAATGTCACCACTGTAGGGAGCACTTCTTTGTTTATCCACTTAACCATATTCCCCATTTGTCACAAATCCTCCTTTACTTTTATTCCTTTTTAACTGAATCCTACCTAGTTCACCTTAAATATGTAACCTAAATGGTAACACACAGAGGTTATTTATCAAATAGATCACTTGTTTGTTGTTATTTTTTTCTTTATCCTGGCAACTTGATGGGAACTGAGGCATACTCTCATCTTGCCTGTCACTTTGTAAGTGCATAAGGAGATGGCTAATTCCTATTCAGGGTATAGGATTTAGATTCAGCCTGAACAAAAGAATGTTTGTGAAGTAATGTACCTTCTATCTGGTGAATGTAATGTAACCGTTCTATTAATTACAATATAAAAATATATGAAAAAATACATAAAAGCTATCTTGAAAACATTTATTGACTCAATTTTGAATGTATACACTGAGGTCAAATCTGCTGAGCCTGTTTTCATTATGCAGACGTAACTTCATGAAGAGATGATAAAACATCCATTCTCCATATCTTTCAAAGGAATAGAGAACAAGTATCGATCAACTAACTTGCTCAAATTATTGCCTTGCTTTCTTTTCTTTGGACTGTGACTGTTTAGGGGAATTGATATTTAACAGAAATCTTTGTACCTGCATTGCTGAAAGGATGTCTTGCCATGGTGGAAGGATATTTGCTTTATGAAATCACATCCATACACACAGATAATTTATTTCTATAGGTTCAATAAATGACTCTTCTAAAATCCAAGACATTTACTAGAGAACAGACTTTATTTCATTCTGATCAAATATTCATTTTAGATTTTTCTCCTCTGGGCTCTTCATCATTTCTAGTTTCATTTAGCTACTTTTGCCTTTAAAGTCCAAACTTCAGCTCCATGAATAATTAGCAAAAGTTAAAAAAAAAACTCCATTTATTTTCTTCTGCATCCAAGTAAATTGTGTTACAAAAATTGTAGTATAAATTCCAACTTTTAATTCCAATATAAATTATAATGTGCACTTATATATCTTTACTCAGAGTTAGGGTACAGCAAGAAATATGTGGAATTTAACACCTTGGAAAATCATTTTTTGTGTTATATTTCAGAATATTTGTGAAGCTAGATAGGAAAAAAAACACAACTTAGGTAAAGCAGTCACAACAAAAACAAATGCTGTTTTCATTTATTTGTTTTATAGAGTATATTTGGTTTTACTACAGAACTTGGCTTTGCATTTATTTTCACAGATGGCATTAATAACCCTATTTCACACTGCTTCTTGTCACTGGATGATTAAAATGTGCTCATAGTTAATGATTTAAATAAAATAACTAAAATTGAATTCTCAGTGTTCTTAACTGAATGCATAACTCTCTTTGCATGTATCAGATAGTTTCTTTTTTAGAAAAGTTTGAGCTTTCTTGAAAGGTTCAACTTGTTAGGACCAACCCATTAAGTCAAAATTATCTTCCTAATAAGAGATAGCCTCTGAAATAGTAAGGTGGAAGAGATTGTTTCAATATTGGGTCAATTTACCATTTTGAAATATGACGTAAAGAAGGGGGTGCCATCCAGTTGAATTCAATTAACTCCGAATTTTCTAACTGTGCATTCATCACAGCTTTTGGTCTGAACATAACAGCCCTGTGTCAGATTTACAAAAAGGAGATATCAAATCAAAATACTAATTGAAGATTACTGGAGTACTTTACCAAATACTTCATCCAGAACACTGGTGCCTAGAGCAGAGAATAATGACTTTTTATGTCTCAAGTCCTTAAGAACAATTGCTTACCATCAGCACAAATTTGCATCAGCAGCAGATCTCTGAGAAAGAAACTTGTAACATACCAAGATTTATATTAGAAAGAACACTGCCCCATTTTCTAAGTGACTCTACAAACTTACCGTTGGAAAAACAAAATGCAGCAATTAATTCTGGCTATTCCAGAACACTGGCAGGATATAAGAGGAATTTTCAATGGAGCACTGATTTAATGTTATCTTTCTCTCTTGTTTTTTTTAATGGGATTTTTTCATATATTTTATTGTAATTATCAGAAAGGTTACATTATATTCACCAGATAAAAGGTGCATTACTTCACAAACATTGATACCCTTTTTCTTTTCTTTTCTGAGTCTTCACAATGTAAAATGTACTTAACACTGAAGCATCACATTTTTTTTGTTTTATTTTTACTTTGCTTCTATTTAGAGAAACACAGTATTAAGCAGAGGGTTTGATCTAGTAATGATTCCATGGCCCATTATAGAATGGACTCAGAACTACAATATTCTCCCAGGTTTATGTATAGTGTATTTTCTCTGGAAAGTTGCTTGGAGGGGAAACTCTAATAAGTTTATTGAGCAGAGATTCCAAGCTGCTATCTCAGCATCTCAGCCAGATTATCCCAAATATGTTCTCATCACATAACTATATGGCTGGGACCTGTGTTAAGGAACCTTCCCCACTGAACAGGTTGCCTTTGGCTAGAAGATGTATGCTGATAATAGTTATTCTGGGAAATGATTAATTAAGTCCTGTTCCTGGCAGTTCTATTAGAATCAACACAACATGGCAACGATATTGACATACTGAGAAAAACATTGTTTTCAACAATGGGGCTTTGTTGACAAAACAGTGAGATGTCTAGACCATTAGCAACTATTCACAAATCCAACTTCTACATCAATCCTGTAGCTTAAAATGCATAGTGCACACCCCCACCCATGCTTTCTCTTTTCTTTCTGTCTCTTCCCTTACCCACAATGTGTGGCAGTTATGCAGAGAAAGCACAATGGATGTATCATTACACAAGAATTCAAGGTGGGAAAGATATGTGCTGATATAGTTACATTTTTTCTCATTTTCTCTGTTATTTTTTCCTATATGTATGCTCACACATTGTGTGTGTGTGTGTGTGTGTGTGTGTGTGTGTGTGTGTGTTTGTGTTTGGAGAGAGAAAAGTGAATCTATGAGGGATTTCACTGATATTCTCTGACTGCTTTTTTAATTAATTATTTTTTTTTTTACTCTGAGTCACTTGCCATAAAAAAAAATAGATGTTCAGTTAAGAGGCTTTTGGAGAGTCAGACCTGAGGGTGTATTTCTAAAATCCCATCTATTCTAGGGTTTAGGTAGGAAGCAGGAGGCCTGAAACCTAAGTCCAGCCCTAGGGAAAACACCAGAATTTGTCTGAAAAAATAAAGCAATCAAGGTTAACTGACATAGTTAGTGATGGAGTACCTAGACAGGGTCAGGCACTGAGTTGAAACACTTAGTTCTTAAAAAGAAACAACCATTTGGATATGAGTAAGAAAATAGATTCTAAGTTACCCAACTCACTATATTATCCTTGATTCTCTTCCTCCACATTTTTGTATCCAAATTCTACCCATCCAAGAAATTATTCACAATATTCCCTAATGTTTTCACTAATGTTTAGTTATTAATATAGGCCTTCATATACCTTATCAACTTCTTTCTTTTGAACACTTCTATTCTTTTACTTTCACTCTCTTCTGAAGAGAAATCATTGGGTTTTTTTAAGCATTATTTCTAAGATACATTACAGGTAATCAAGAAAGTTATTAAACAAATATATTGGAAGAATTACATATAGCAGTAATGATACTATTTGTTTTATCCACAAGCACGGGGTTTGTTCACTGTTTAAGTGACATCCACAATTCTACCTGATGTCCTCACAAAGGCTTTCCAGCTATCTCTTATTTTCCGTATTTCACAGCTGACTAAACCATAGTTATGAGTTTAGGTACTTTATATTACCCAACTGTAAAAAAGCAGAGTTGAAAGTTAACTTTGAGTTTGTCTTCATCCCAAACCCATTCCACTCCAGTCTTTCCCTCTTCTTTCTTGAGTCTAGAGAAAATTGTAGACGTCTCTTTTGATTTCATCCCATTACCTAAGATTCTGCTAAGATTCATCCTATCTGAGATTCTGCTGAATTGGGCCAGAAGAATCTGGAATGTTACCATGCAATTCTTCTCAAGGTCCTGCTCACAAGTTCAATTGTCTTCTCCATAAAGACTGGAGGGTTCTCAACAGGCTCTGTCTGATTTACTTTGTTCTAGTTGCCACCTGGCAGATATTACATGTATGTGACAATGTTTCCAAAGGAAATAAACAAAAATAAGAATAGTGGACCATGAAAAAGTTCATAGTTTTCCATGCTAATTTGTGCATTTAAGTTACAGTATATGTCTTTATCTCCCATCCTCATATTGCCTAGAAATACCAATTTTCTCTGGTATAGATCTGTCTTTTAAATATTTTCTTCATGATTACATATTGGAGGTTTAAGTAGGAAACTAACAGTTGAAACACAGGTGATAATCAGGCAAACATTAACAGAATGTTAAGTGTTTCATGTTTTGAAAAGAGAGACCATTCTGTTAAGGTTTCTCTAAAGGTCATTTAAAAATTGGTGTGGTTGACAACATTTAGATTTCAGGAGAAAGGCAGGACTTGTGAGGTTCACTGTGCATTTAGTCTGGATAGTTTTGCCTCTTTTCTTTAGGCTGTGCATTCCAATAAGGTGGACACATATTTGGTGTGAAAAAGTATGTTTTGAAGATGCCAAAGTTAATACAGAAACTTATAGTATGAAATCTTATTACTCAGTTACTGCTTTTGAAAATAGACTCAGCATTGAAAAAGATTTATAATGTGTTACCTTGGAAAAGAAAAAAATAACTCTCATGAATACATTAATCAAATTTGAGTTTGAATATAGTTGTTTCATTTACTGCTTGCAAAGATTTGAACAAGTTCTCCAAACACCCTGAGATTCACTTTTCCCAGTTATATGGTGACAATTATAAGCTGAATAAGAATACTCTAAAATTTCTCTAAGATGATACATGCAGAAAGATGGAAATGAGTCTGAGCACTACATATTTAATTAATGTTTTCCATTATGGCTATAGTAACTATTACTAATATTAAATGTCTTGGTTGTTCTCAAAACTAGTATATGTAAGAATTAATTTAGATCTCTTTTAAAAATAAATACTTAAAAAATATTTATTTATTGTGTTTGTTCTGGAACTAGAACTCAGAGCCAAGCTGCTCTTCCTGAGCATTTTTGCTCATGGCTAGTGCTCAACTAATTGGGCCACAGCTCCAACTTCCAGGATTTGGGTGGTTAATTGGAAATAATAGTCCCAAAGCTTTCCTTGCCAGGATAGCTTTGAACCATGATCCTCAAATCTCAGCCTCTTGAGTATCTATTATTACAAGACTAAGTCACCATTACCCAGCGTGGGATTTTTCAAAAAATTAAATTGAATTTAAAAAAAAGAAGAATAAATTAAAGAAACTGGTGCCTTGGATATCTCTCAGAACCACTTAATCACAATCCTTGTGGCAGAACCTTGACACATTTGTTTTCAAAAATCATCATTTTTATGTTGAACAAGGACATTGTTTGAATTATAAAAGTTGTTCGAGCTTATACACCATAATTATAACATTTAAGCTAATAATTGGAGTCATCATCTTTCGTTTCTACAAAGGAAAAGGCATTAGAACTTATTTTAGGTTCCCCAAATTCTTCCTGAAATTATTTTTTTTTCTTCCTTTAGCCTTATTGATGAAATAGTAAGGGTTATAGATTTATTTATTGTTTCTGAGTACTTCCTGTGTGGCAGAGATACAGGAAATACTTTACATAGATGAATCATTCTTTTCATACAGCAACTATTGCTAGTTGTGCCCTCTGTGTTGTTAATTAGGGGAAAAAAGCAACTAACTTTCCTAACGCCACTCAACTTGTGTAGTTTAACTGACCGCAGGCATTCTAACATTCTACTCTGATGCCTCTGACACTATAAATAAGACTGTGGCAAACTCAGAAGCTTTTTTGCATGGTATTTTCTGTGATAATATCTGCTGTACATTTTTAATTCTGAAATATCAAGGATAGAAAATTCTCCAGTATCACCTAACCAGGTGTTATAGTCTGAAACCAGTCCATCTCAAGTATCAGTGAAGAAAGTTAGAGTACAGTCTGTCTGGATTCCTGTACCCAGAACTAAGTTTTCCTTTCCTGAAGCATTGTTCCAGTTCTAAGATTGTCACTGTACTAAATTCATGATTTCAGCATTCTTGCTTTCTGTTCCACTCCACTGAGCTGCTTCTGTGTGGACCTTGGGTACTGTGTCATTGCCACTGAAAACTAATTGACCTTCCCTGGTAACTATGAAAGGAAGGTGACCCATATGAGTACTTATCAGTTCAATATAAAATAGACATCTCTTGCCCATGAGGAATGAGGGAAAACTCTTCAGATCTTCCACTCTGGCTTGCAGCAGAGAAGGAAGAGAATTCTCCAATGACTGGTGAAGGCACTGTGGCAAATGCAACACACCACTGAAAAGTGGAAATAAAAAGCCCTGGATGAAGTCGTTAAACATCAAACCTGATGAATTATTCATCAGAATGGTTTCAAAGTGGGACTTGCAAAATGTAAATAAAACACACAGAGAACTTTCTCTTTTCCGAAAAAGATTTTTATTGTTATGAACTAAATACAAGGAGTACTTAAAGTATCTAACCACATTGTATATTTCAGGCAAATTAAGAATATTGAACACATACCCCCATTTGGTACAAAAGAAGGAAAGAAAATATACTTCTCTTGATGGTCAACGTCTCCATGAAAATGAATTATCTTTATTTTCTCCATTTGCTTTCATTGCCATTTTATGTACTCTATAAAATATCGACAGGCAAGGTTTTCAAATGAAATATTATGTATTTTTCCTTGTTCAAGAGTTCTATTCTTATAACCTTAAGGCATGATTGTGACCTGTTCTGCATCGCTGAGTATATCTTCTAGCTTGAATCTGCTACTATTCAATATGGCCCAACAGTCAGCATAACAATTGTGTGTGGGGCTAGGAATGGCTTGGCAACGCAATTTATACTGAAGCAAATACAGTCCTTGGATGCCAAAGGTCTAGTTTCAAATTCTGATTCTGTACTGAAATATACATCTTTGCAGACATTAATTCTAATGTCTGACCTGAAGTTTTTCTTAAATCAAAATGATAGAAAAATACCCACCAATAATATTACTCCACCGTTTTGTTAGTTAATAAAATGGGTTCTAATGAAAGTCTTCCAGGGACTGACTCTATACCACCCTCTTGGTATTCACAACAATCTTTCCCTCAAAACCTGGTATTTATCAAGCCTGTTTGGGGGGACATCATTTAAATCAAGAGAGAGGTAAAACATCACAGTTCTAGAAATAAATTTGATTGACACATAACAGGGCAGCATTCAAAAAGTCTATCAAAAGACAAAATAGACCTACAGATCTTATCAAACATCAAAGCTTCTCATGAGGCTATTGTGATAAAAAAAAAAGGAGTATAGTACGGAAGAGAGCATGACGATAATTTTACAGGCCATAACAAAATGAAAATAATGAATAAATCCATGTGCATATTTAAGAATAAGCACCCCTAACTACAAATATTTTAATTCTCTGAAACCAAGTATGGACACAAGGTACATATAGTTTATTTATGAAGCTCCTCTACAACTTAAGAGAAGACTAGAAATTCAACCGAGAAAGAAAGAAAATGAATCACATTTGCATTTTTGACACTTTCTTTGTACCACCCATGCTTGATCTCAGCTTCATTGGATCCTGGTGCCATTTGACATAAAACTGGCTGCTTGGCACAAAAGCAAAGACTGTGAGCTGTCCTTTTAGCTTTCATGTGCATTGGTGCTAAATTAGCACAATTGCACTGAAATTCACATGGACATTGCACATAGTGGTGTCAAATCCTTGGTAGGAAACAAACCATGCGGTAGCATTTGTCTAAAACCCTATTTGTCCCAGATAGAGATGATGCCACTTACATGTAATAGGTTGCTTCAATAGTGGCTTGAATAAGAAGTATCTGATATAGGGTACTTTTTAGATACCCAGAGATTGATTGACATGCATCATGTTTTCAGCTCATTCCTCTACAGACCTCCCTTGGATATGGCCAGTTTCTCATGTTTCTAATGCCATTGCTATGGCTAGTAGAGAGTTCTTAATTGAAATTCACTGTCTACCCTAGCACACATTTTCCATAAGTCAAGAAATAAAATTAGGTCAAAATAGGTCAAATGGAGTGAAAATGAGAAGACTTAGCCCTGATTCTACATTCTCCCTCTTAGCTCCTGAGACCATAACACAAATAAACAGCTTTTGGTTCAGAAATACCACACATACTGGAGTCTAGCTTCTACATCAGAATTTCACATTAAGCTTGTGTTTCAGCTGGAACTTCATATGAACGGCTTCATTTTCCTTGCGATGGTCTATAATATGTGAAGAGATGTAATAGACCAGTGGCTATAATCACAAATCTATTGTGCATTTGTCAACATAAAATTGTTTCCATGGTCAGAGGGAACATTACAGAATGTCCTGCTAAAACACCAGGGTTTCTGCAAATATTTAGAGATAGTTTTTCAATAGAAATGGAAAGAGGGGAAAACAAACCTTTATATGAAGAACCTTGTAAACTTTTCATGAAATAGGAGTTGGTCTGTATAAGAGAAGATACCATTTCAAGGGCTCATTGTTCATCTCTGTCGTTTATAAGTTAACGTTTGGTAATGGAAGTTATCTAGATAGGTCACAATTCTTTTAGGAAGCAGTTTGTGTGTGGTGGGGGGGGTTGGTTTTTGTTTTGGTTTTTGGTTTTGTCTTCCTCACTTTAGCCTTCATCCTTTTCATGGACTGAACAACACGGATATGGCTGCAGAAATATACTGACTGAATCTATAAATTCAGATATGAATAGCTGAATCTATAAATTCTTTGTTTCAGTAGAATCTCTGATATGCATTAATTTAACACATGAACATTTACTGTTTGTGCTGCTGCTTATACTTCAGCCACCAATTTCCTAAAATCTTTTTTTGTTGTTTTGTTTTGTTTTAGCTCTTCAGTCTTGATTCTGTCTTCTGGGAAGTGGCCAGGCTTTTACTAAAGGCGTGTTGTATATCTTCATCCGGGACTGCTTACACCATCAGACAAGTGAAGGACTAGGCATGTAATTTCACTCACTAGGAGGATTTTTATCACCATCCTTTGTAATTATCACAAGGTGGTGCATTGTTAGGTAACAGTGTATTTGGGTTTCACAGATTTATGGACATATTTATGAGTATAAGGGATCCCCCCCCCAATTCTATCAGGCAGCAAATATTTTTTTTTTAAGACAGAAAAAAGAAAAACAAGTCTGTTGTACGGCATAAGATGAGAATGCATCCTCAAGATGCAAATATGTAATTTAGGAATTGTATCACGTGTCATACTGATGTCCTCTGAATGAGCTCCATAGCATTCTGGATGTGACAGTTCCATTGCCTGCTTCAGTGGACTGCTTGTTCATCTCCCTGACTGATGTCAAAATACAAGGCCATTCATCTGCATGGATAATTGACCTCTCCATGGGCCAGCATTCCCAATGTCCTCCATAGACCATGCATCTCTGCATAAGGGCCCAGCAGCAGGGAAGAAGTTGTGCTTCATAAGAATATATCTTTGTACATAAGGAAAGGTCCTAAGGCATTCAGAGGAGACCCCTTCTGAGCATTCGAGAGATTACCCATATCGACATTATCTGTCGCTTCCGCCTCGACCAGCAAGGAAGATGCGACACAGGATTCTTCTCCAGGTAGTTTATTCAGGAACCCTTAACAAGCTTCTTCCTTTTTCCTTCTTCCCTTATCTTCCCCCCCCCCCCCCCCCCCCCCCCCCCCCCCCCCCCCCCCCGCCTATCCCTGGTCTTATAAGACCTCCGCCTGGCCAATCCTGAAAAGCCACGTGGGAGATGCCGATAGGGCCAACTACGCGGAAGCAAGCCAGAAGCTAAAACTTAGCCATATAAGGAGTTATTTTTCACAGAGAGCACTCACCGTCGGATTGGTGGAGGGCGGAAACCGGCACCATCTTTAAGGCGTGGCCCTCGCAGCTCCCCACAATTATCTAATATTATTAGATGTGGGAGCTCAGATGGCTCCACTGCTAGTGCTAGATCCAGATGTACAAGAATCTCTGTGAGAGAGATCGGCGGAAGATGGCAGCGGTTCAGTGTGAGTCGTCTGAGCTCTTGCCAAGGTACCAGTTCTACATCGTAGGGGAAGTTCATACCCAAAGATCGATTCTAAGTAAGCGTTAGTACCACAGAGATCTCGGTCAGAGAGGAGAAAGGCAGGAAACCACGCAAGAAGACAGTGTGGAGCAGTGTGAGGCGCTGGAGCCACCGCTGAGACAAAGCCCCCCTCTTGAACCTGAGCAGACAGCGCTTATCTTCTTGGCAGCACAGACCTGCCGGCTGCAGACAGAGCCACACAAAGCCTGTGTGAGCCCAGAGCTGTCACCCAGCCGTGCCCAGACCTGCCAGCTTCATGGAACCAGAAAACCCAGCAATTGGTGAGTAACTCCATGGAGATGTTTTCACTTCTGCTCGCAGAAAAGCATTGGGAAGGAATCCCTTCCCTCACCAACCGAGAGCAGCGTCTTCCTGACTGCTGGCAAAGACCCTGCCAAACCAACTGGAAGCTGAGAAGTGGTGCTGGCAGCGCCATCATTCAAAAGGGCAAAGGTTTTCCCAGAAGCAGCTTAGCCGAAAGTCCAGCCACTGTGCTAGCAGAAGTTCTGCCTCCTGGGTGGGGCTGAGCTCCTGGTAAATTAATCCATTTGCAGCTCCACCTTTTTTTCTACTTTCTTACATATGCATTTTTATGTGTTCTTATTTTTTTTTTTGCCATTTTACCTCACCCCCCCTTTTTTTAATGTTATGATTCTTTCCAGTTTTTTTTTTTTTTCTTTCCAGCTTTCCTTCTGTCATTGAGGTCGTTCCTAGAAACATCGTGACAGCACTGGGTACAGACTGGATGCAAATTATATTTTTATTGATTCAGTCACCTGCTTTTTAATCTGTTGGTTCTTAACCCTAGTATTTCTTGTTTATTAATTCAAAATTGTGTGGGTTCTCCCCCCACATTTTTTTCTTTTTAATTTTTACTTTTTAAAAAAATTTATCATTGATCTCTCCTATATTTACATTCCTCTTTTCTTTATATAGTCTTCTCACTACTATTCTAATTTTCATAAGTTTTGTCTTATTTTTTTCTAAATTTTGTACTCAACTATTTTACCTTTCTATCACCTTAGGTCAGTTATCCTTACGCTATCCGTTTCCTTCATTACTATATTAATCTTACACTCCTACATTACTTTTTTCTTACCTCCCTCTTGTCTTTCATACTATTTTTCTTTTTTTTTTTTTTGCCAGTCTTGGGCTTGAGCTCAGGGCCTGAGCACTGTCCTTGGACTTTCTCAAGGCTAGAGCTCTACCACTTGAGCCTCAGCACCACTTCCAGCTTTTTTCTATGTATGTGGTACCGAGGAATCGAACCCGGGTCTTCATGCATGCTAGGCAAGCACTTTAACCACTAGGCCAAACTCCCGGCCCCTTTCATACTATTTTTCTATCTCTGGTACTCTGTTCATCCTTCAACATTTACAATTCATAGTTCTACAGTTGATGGTTGTTGAGATATACTGTATATCTAGGAGTTCAATTATACGGTAGGTCCAGAGGGACTTAAATACCAGAGAGATTGGATTGTGTGTGGGGGGGGAGGGGGTTGTTGGTCATAAAATGGTGACTGGTGGTGGTATTAGATTTGTCTGTAAGTGCACAAAAAGAGATAGTGATAATATTAATCTAAAATTGTGAACATCTGTTGTCTGGCCACCTAAAGAACTCTAGGTTGGTTATATCTTAAAAATTGTAATCTTGTGCAATATTAATCTAGCTCCCATTTCCATATGGACAGAACAAGAAACTCAAGAAAAATGGCAAATCAAGGAATAGCATCTCCCACCAAATATAAATAGGCAATGGAGCAATCAATGGCAAAAATAAAAGAGAGTCCTCTCAGTGCTATACAAATGCAATTGATAAATATGTTTAATGAAAAATTTGGAAACATACAGAAACAGATACATGAGGAAGCCACGAAGGAGGCCATAATAAAGAATTTACGTGAACATGAGGAAGCCAGACAAAGAAAAATGGATGAATTCATAGAATCCACAAACAAAAGGCTGATCAAACTCCAACAAATGTCCAATGTGAGTAAAGCTGCTGAGCTAACCACTGAAGTGGAAATCAAGGAATGAAAGAAGTCCATACACGATCTAGAACAAGAGATACTAGATATCAAAAAATGAGCAATTGGAAGCAAGGGAGATGAAGAATAAAGTAGAAAACTTTGATAGCAGGTTAGACAATGCAGAAGAGAGAACCTCGGGGGTTGAAGATAACGTAGTTGTTATAGTGAAAGAACAGAAAATGAGTAAAACAAAATCTAGGAAATATGAGAGAAGGCTTCAGGAGGTCAAAGATACAATTAGGAAGCCTAATTTAAGGCTAATTGATATTGAGAAGGGCCTGGAGAAAGAGGTCAATGGTATTGGAATCATCTCAGATAACTCCTCAAATATCCAGAATGGGAGACCCATCCAGATACAAGAAGCTTTTAGAAACCTAAACAGACCAGACCAGAAAAAGACATCCCACTGCCACATTATAATCCTTACAGGATCAAAAGAGAACAAAGAAAGGATCCTTAAAGCAGCCATGGAGAAGAGAACAATCACCTACAAAGGAAAACCAATCAGAATAACCATACACTTCTCAGCAGAGACCATGCAAACAAGAAGAGACTGGAAGGATATATGTCATGCCCTTAAGACAAATAACTGACAGCCAAGAATACTGTACCCAGCCAAGCTCTCATTCATAACTGAGGCAACAATAAAAAACTTCCATTCCAAGGAATAGTTGCAGCAATACATAGCAACCAAACCAGCATTACAGAAAATTCTCAGAGATGTCCTACACATGGAAAACCAACACAAACGTGGTAGTGACAAAGACATGGCACCTAAAAACCATACCAGCTATTATTGCAAGAACTGTCAAGCCACAGGCCCTAATGGAAGCTTTTAAAAATGGCAGGAAGTAGTAAATATTTTTTTCAATCCTAACTCTCAATATCAATGGACTTAACTCTCCAATTAAACAGCATAGACTATCTAGTTGGATCAGAAAGCAAGACTCATCATTCTGTTGTCTTTATGAGACATATCTTGCCCCCTAAAACAAATAGTTTTGAAAGTGAAAGGCTGGAATAAAGTTTATCAAGCTAATGGCCCCCATAAACAGGCTGGAGTTGCCATCCTCATATCAGATAAAATAAACTTCAAACTAAAATTAGGGAGAAAAGACAAAGAAGGTTATTATATACTAATAAAGGTATCTCACCTCCAGGAGGACATAAATATCCTAAATATCTCCACACCTAATCCCTAAGCACCAACTTCATCAAGCAAACTTTACTTCCAATAAAACCACACATAGATCTAAACACAATGATTGTTGGTGACTTTAATGCACCACTCTCACCTAGGGAAAGATCAATCAGGCAAAAACTCAACAGAGAAAACTCAGAATTGAACAACTGTATAGACCAACTAGATCTAACAGACATCTGCAGATTATCTTAATCAGCAACATCACAATATACATTTTTTCAGCAGCACATGGAACATTTTCCAAAATATACCACATATTAGGGCATAAAACAAACCTGTGCAGATTCAGAAACGCTGAGATTATTCCCTGCATTCTCTCTGACCACAAGGGCATCAAATTGGAAATGAACACCAATCTCCAGCAAAAAAAAAAAAATCCTGTAACTCATGGAGATTGAAGAACACATTGTTGAATCACCAATGGGTCATCAAGGACATCAGAACAGAAATTCAACAGTTTATGAAATTTAACAAAAAGGAGCACATTAAATACCAGCTTCCTTGGTACACAGCAAAGGCAGTACTCAGAAGAAAATTTATAGCTCTGAGTGCTTACATTAACAAATTGGAAAAACTGTAAACCATCAATTTAATGTCGCACCTTAAGAGCAACAAACCAAACCTAATCCCTGTAGAAGAAAGCAAATTATTAAAATTAAAACAGAATTAAATGAATTAGAAAGAATCAACAAATCAAGTAGTTGGTTCTTTGAAAAAATAACAAAATTGACAAATGCTTAGCAAATTTACCAAAAAAAGAAGAGAGCACACTGAAATAAAATCAGAGATAAGAATGGTACTATCATGACAGAAATTACCAAGATCCAGAGCATCATAAGGGAATACTTTTCAAAACTTTACGCCAACAAATTACTTAGCAGAAAGAACAGTACAGGAGTATTTTCAATACCAAACTTTAGACATTATTACAGAGCTATAGTGACCAAAACAGCTTGGAACTTGAACAAGAACAGGCCTGAGGACGAATGGAATAGACCTGAGGATCCAGATATTAACCCACAGACCTATGGCCACCTAATTTTTGATAAGGGATCCAAAAAGAATGGAAGAAAGACAGCCTCTTCAAAAAATGGTGCTAGCAGAACTGGTTAAGCCCCTGCAAAAAACTAAAGTTGGATCCTTCTTTGCCACCTTACGCCAGGATTAACTCCAAATGGATCAAAGACCTCAAGGTAAAAGCAAATAACTAAAAACTTTATAAGAAGGAATAGGAGATACACTAGGTCTGCTTGGCACAGGTTGATACTTTCTTAATAAGGACCCAGAAACACAACAAATCAGAGAATGGCTGGATAAGTGGGACTGCAGTAAACTGCAGAGCTTCTGTATAGCAAAGGACATAGTTAGCAAATTAACTAGGAAGCCTACAGATTGGGAGAAGATCTTCACTAACTATACAACAGACAAAGGCCTCATATCTAAAATATATCAACAGCTCAAAAAATTGGATCACTCCAAAACTAATCTCCAAAGAAACAACCATCCCACTAAAGATGGGCCAAAAACTTAAAGAGAGTCTTCTTTGAAGAAGAAATAAGAATGGCCTATAGACACATGAAGAAATGCTCGACATCTCTGGCCATAAAAGACATGCAAATCAAAACAACTTAAGATTCCACCTCACTCCATTTAGAATGGCTAGAATCAAGAAATCTAATAATAACAGATGCTGGCTGGGATGTGGTAGGGAGAGATCACTAATATACTGTTGATGGAAGTCCAAACTCATTCAACCAGTATGGAAAACAGTATTGTGGTTCCTCAAAAGACCAAACCTAGAACTCCTCTATGACCCAGCAATTCCACTACTTGGCATTTTCCCAATTGTCCAGAAACAAGGACATACTAAATCAACTAGCACAACAATGTTCATTGCAGCACTATTTACCATAGCAAAGAAATAGAACCAACCTAGATGCCCCTCAGTTGATCAGTGGATCAAGAAGATGTGGTATTTATACACCATGGAATTCTGTGCTGATGTCAGAAAGAATGAAATCACCCCATTTGTAAGGAAATGGAAAGACTTAGAAAAAATTCATATTAAGTGAAGTAAACCAGACTCAAAGGAAAGTGATTTCCCTCATTTGTCATAATCAGTAGAAACCTTGGGCTCTCCTAGCAGAGATTTATAATAGAGCAAAACCTAGATACATAAGACCATATAGGAAGAGGCTAAATGAAAGGACCTCCAGAATATAGAAACAAAAAGCCATATAATGAGTGATTGTTGTCCTTAATATACTAAGTTATTTCTCATCTCTTTTGTTGTCAAAAGAAATGAGAGGTGGGAGGTGGGGAGAGGGAAATAGGGACCAAGGCATGAGAAAAGGTATCAGTGTCTGTGAAGTAATGCACCTTCTATCTGGTGAATATAATATAACCCTTCTGTTTATTATAATAAAAAATATATGAGAAAAAAGAATCTCTGTGAGTATTCAGTGAGTTTATAATGAATTTCCCTATCTTGTTGTCTGAAAAAGCATGCATGAATGAGACAAGATACAGCAGACAAAAGGCACCCAGTGTGTGCTTCCGGACTTCTCCAGCGTATAGACCTGTGTATGAGAAAGGGCTAAGGAATCAGGTTATAGAGATGAACAGTGTCCATTAAAAATGAATACATGACTAAGCATCTATTTTTCTTATTGTCATTCTAGTCTTACAATAAATTAAAAGACATGTTATTTATATTGTTATGAAAAGTACACTGCAAAATATTAACCAATTATTTTGTTTACTTCATGTAATCAAGCAAATATATGTACAAACCATATATACATATGCTATATATTTATACATATCTGTATATAGTCTGTTTTCTACTAATTACTGAAAGATTTTACTGGATGATAGCCACTCTAAATCTATCTCTTACTTTCCCTAATGAGGTAATTTTATGCTTATTCATTATCTATCTACTTTGCATTTGTCATCATCATCTATTGCCTTTAGTTACATCTCTTACAAATTCAAAGATTAAGAGTTTCAAAAGAAAATGATAAATTTCCAGTGAGAGAAATACATCTTACTTTGTTTTCTCTTGAGGATGCGAATTTAGTGATAGGATTGGAATAAAAGATATGTCTAAGCGGTATCATTTCCTTGCCTCTGGGTGTGAAATGCCGCAGAAAAGCAAAGTTGATTCAAAACTTTAAAAATTCCAGGACAGTTGCAGTGTGCAAAAATTGTGTTTCAGCCTTCCATCTGAACCAATAATCAGACCTCTGGGAATCAGTTTCATAGGTTAGTCTTTGTGGCAACATCGTAGATTGCAGATGAAAAATGTATTTCGCAGCACAATCAAAATGATAATTTTTTTTTCAATATGCTCCTTGGATCTACCACAGAAGACAATAGTTTATACAAACTGTATTGAGGCAAACCTGTATTAGTCAAGATGAAAACAGAATCCATACCTGTAGTCATTCATAACCTTTGCTATCCTTGTATCCCTACACATCCAAATGTGTTTTGAATCACAATGAGGCTTCCAAAATGTCCCTGATGAAACAAGAGCAATCTAATTATGTTAACACCAATTTGTCTTTGCTAGTGTAACATTTAAAAATATATTCTAGGTAATATAAAGAAAGTATACTAGTTGAATTTGCGTTTCTGAAAATATGGAAGTATATAACAAGAAAGGTGTAGATTTTATAGTCTTAGATATGAGGCACCTGTTATATGTGTTAACTCAAATTGCAACATAATTCCTCTATAACCCATGGTCAACCTATCAGATAATGTTAATGTATGTGATCATGGAGCTAATATTCATAACTAGCTGCTTATTATTATTTAATGATGCTGTGATTGTCATCTTAATTAGTTATTTCTATTTCCCATATATATATATATATATAAGCAACAAATAAGATTTCTAGGACTTATCTTTGCAGTTCCCTTGGTCACTAGAGACTTAGAGACTTTCTCAAGGGCATTGCTCACAGAGAATGCAATCAAGATGAGTAAAGAAGTAGATTTTAAAATAAAGAACTGTTGATGTCCAGAGTGTAATCTGGACAATAGAAATGATTTAGAGGAGCAAAGACTTCAAATGCCTTGCAGTGGAAAGGAGAAGAAATAGAAATTCTGTCACTCTAGGTGGCCTAATAGCTACCTACAATTTTAGAGAAAAGATTGTCACAATAGACCAAAAGTTTTTTTTTTCCCCATTTGCTTATCCAGTAACATAAGCAATATGAGGAGAAAGTCAGTCCTTTTGTGCATTTCTTGCAGGTCTGGAGTAACATTTTCTTGGGACAATACATCTATAACCACCCATTGGATGATTAGAGGGGAGAAGAGCAAGATGTCATCTTCTCTCAACAATGGACCCTCTTGAAGTCTACTGCAAAGGTGAGCATAAGAGATATTTTTCATGTTCATGTTTGTATTTCATGTTCAGTCTCCAGCTTGCTAGCTGTCAAGAACAATAATTCGATACCTTGGGAGGTTTGTTTATTCATTTGATCATTGACCTTCATTTGTGCTAGGTCCCATGCTTGTTTTGTACACACAAAGGTGAGCCAGACCTGGTACCTGCTCCTGAACACAAGAGGGAAGGATGGGATTGTGAACTTATAATTGTAACACTGGAAAATGTGAAGAGAGCTTGTGTCAAAAGCACTACATGATCTGAAAAGGAAAACAAACAAACAAACAAACACAAAAAGTAGCAATGGCCATGTTGGCCTGGGAATATTCAGGAAATAAGCCAGGGAGGCAAAATGTTCTCTGTACAGTAGGCTAAATAATGCATCCTTTTCTCCCAGTGCCAGAGTGGCATATACCACAAAGGGACTGGATCAGCCATGCTACCATAATTTGAAAATTATATATATAAACAATGGATAGGTTCTTGGTAGGTCAATTACAGAGCAAGGTAGTTTGACAGGAAAGGTCTCGAAAGCCAAAACCACATATCCTTAAGAAGTTAACATTCTGTCCTGAAATTTGGTCATATTTCGCAGAAGGCAAGGAAAAAAAAGACTGGAAGAAAAGACTTAAGTGTGGCCGGGAGTTTGGCCTAGTGGTAGAGTCCTTGCCTAGCATGCACAGAGACCCGGGTTCGATTCCTCGGTACCACATACATAGCAAAAAGCCAGAAGTGGTGCTGAGGCTCCAGTGGTAGAGTGCTAGCCTTGAGAAAGTCCAAGGACAGTGCTCAAGCCCTGAACCCAAGCCCAGGACTGACAAAAAAAAAAAAGACTTAAGTATATTCAGGGCAATAGAGTAAGGAAGTTCCAGAAACTCACAATCTTTCTTCTTCATCAGCTCAAAGGTAGCTCTCTAAGCTTCATGGGGGGAAAAGAATAATTTGAGTGAGAAGAATGAGTTCAGCATAGGACTTCCATCCTTTCTCTCCATGTTACCTTGCACATGGGAGGTTTCTAACGGATCTTGTTTGCTTGCATATCCTTTCACTCTGTTTTTATGACAAAGGATTTTAATACCTAATTAAAAACTGGCAGTATTTATTTCTCCTCTTCCTAAATTTAAGGGATCAATGCAACAGCCTTTTTTAGTGTCCATGACAATTTTTTTAAATGTCATTTTGATCTTTCTTAGTATGCTTAATTTAGCATCTTGCAGTAGACTCATTAAACTATTCTGGTTTTTAAAGGATACAATTTATTCTCCCCCTAATCCTTCCTAAATGGTTGCTAAAAGTGTATTCTTTGACTCTAATTAATAAACTGAAGCTATTCAATTAGCAGAATATATTTAAAAACAAAAACTTGGACAGTTTTCAAAGCAAAAGGCTGTTGTACACAATTCCAGCCCTCCACCAGGAATTAGCAACTGATGGGCTGACATAGTACATGCATATTTACTTTTGTTATCCCCCAATTGCATCGTTACCATGGCAACACATTGTAGGGGGCTGCTGCTGCTGCTACTGCTACCAAGAAACAGAAGTTCCTGGTGGCTATGGAAAGGAAAAGAAAGAGGAAGAGGCACAAATAACATAAGATGGGAAATTACTATAATATAAAGACATATTTATGTGTCATAAAGTAACTATTTGATGTTTAAGAAAAATTGACAGAAAAAAGACCTCATTGATCCACCCCTCTGCTCCTAACTGGGCCTTCTTCAGAAAAAAAAAATAATAATGACAGAGAGCCTTAGTAGCTGTCTAACAATTTGTTTGAATAGCTTCATTAATGTCGAATTTACTTTAGACTCTATGAGGGAAGAGACAAACACTGAATATCTTATACTTTTTTTCTAAATGTCATAAGATCAGTTCTTGGAGAGGACTTGCAATAGGTGTTAGGTTTACAATAAGTTAGACCAATCAAAAGAGAACACCACGTGGTATTTAGGCAGAAAGAAAAAGTTTATTCCAGACTGGGTACTGCCATGCATGGTGGAGACTTAGGAGCCTAAGGACCCTGCAACCACAGGACAGACAAGTAGGGGGTGGGAGTGGGGTGGGGAGAAGGTGTGGCCAGATGAGGTAGAAGGTCTGGCTATACTTGATGAGGATGTGACCTGTTTCATTCCCCTGGTTGGATGGGAGGTGTGAATGGGACAGTTCAGTCTGTGACCTCAGAGAAGCAGGGATGATTGCCTCCAAGTGTACCAGTTACCTTGGTAATTTAGACTTAGCCAGGAGGTTGGGGGAGGGGGGAGTCATTGCTCTCTGAAATAGCCTTCCCAGGGTGGATTTGACAACAGATACACTAAAAATTATGAATGGAAGTAATTTAAGATGATACCTGCAAAAACAGGTCAAAGCATCTTGGACTAAAACCCAAAGAAAACAAAATGGTGCTTCCTAAATTTTAAGGCAAATTAAAGATAATGATGTGAGTTGATATAATCTAAAATCCTGGGCTCTATCCCCAAATTATTTGGGGGCAATCGATGTAAAATTAAGCTCAGATTTCTTCAGTATGTGCCCATATGTGTTCAATATATGTCTGAAAAAATGTATGCTGGAAATTCCTTTTGAACATATTCCAGGAAAGTATGTGATTATAATTAAGATATTTTAATTTGTTCCCTTACTGTACAACATCTTAGAACCTTATAGCATTTCTAAATTAGGATTCTCTTCTTAGAAAGAAATATAGTGGAATTTCAAGAATTTACAAAATAGAGAACTCCAAGATTCCCAGCTTATCTTTCTTTCTATTTATTTATTTATTTATTTATTTATTTATGCCAATCTTGGGCCTTGAGTTCAGGGCCTGAGCACTGTCCTTGGACTTTCTCAAGACTAGAACTCTACCCTTTGAGCCACAGCACCACTTCTGGCTTTTATCTATGTATGTGGTACCGAGGAATCAAACTGGGGTCTTCGTGCAAACTAGGCAAGCACGCTACCACTAGGCCAAACTCCTGGCCCCCAACTCATCATTTTTTTAAAATTTACCCTGATTTCATTTTTAACCTAAACATATCACATAAAATATTTTTCCAAAGAAAGTTTCTGCTGCTGACAATGGTTTGTCAACAATAACCAGAAATTCAAACCAAAACAACTATGACAATTTTAACATTTCTAAAAGAAGCATTTATGTTTAAGAAATTATTCAGTGGGTATGATTAATGAACAGTGTTTCTGACTTTTCTTGTTAAGATCAAAACAAAATCTCTTGAAGCTTTTTCAGGAAACTTGTTTCCAAAGCAAATTACTAACTTACAATTTGTGTTTATTTTACGTAGACAGTAGACAATAGTGCATTCATTGTAAGACATTTATGAAAATAAAATAATGTAAAAATCACTTTTAAAATAAGGCATTTAGGATAGTGCATTATCTTTCAAGTAGAATTATTTTAATATCCAAAAAATAGGATTTCAGAATGAGGGGGGGGATCATTTTATTCCCAGATACACAGGTGTAATCATTGTTTTTCACGATCATATGATCTAGTATAATGTGATCAGTTTTGTGCACTATTTTGGCTTAGATATTTAAACCCCAAAGATACAGATGTTTAAAATGGATCAAATGCATGGGGTGATATGGTTAATGTAAAAATCTTTGCAAGATACAATCTGATTGGAATTCTTGAGTTATATTGGAGGGGCACACAAAAGTAGGGGATATTGAGATCTTAGTTGCTTCTTGCTATCTTTTTGTTTTCTGGTTGTCAGGAACTTAGTTGTTTTGTTTGTTTGTTTGTTTTTGTTTGTTTGTTTGTTTCCCTGATTTCTCCACCCAATTCTTCCTGCTTCACAGCAGGATCAAGAACCATGGATCCTCTTGACCACAGACTGGTATTTCCAAACATGTGATCCAAATGAACATTGCCTCTTCTGGAGTGAGTTATCTAAAATATTTTTTCTATACTAATGGAAAATCTATTCAATAAACACAGGTATTCCCATGTAGTTTTAATAACTGCAGCCACTTTTTAGATAAAGCAACTAAAGTTCAGAGAAGATGAACTACTTTATAAGGTTGTAGTGACATTCGGTTAGGTAGACATGCAGACCAAATTTTTGTTAGACTCTATTCCCTTTCTCGAGTTTTTAACCATGAAAAGGTAAGAGTACAACACTTATCAAGATTACTTATGAAGAGGGTTATGGTAAAGGCCCATAATTTGAAAGATATATGTAGGTAAGGAAGTGTACCTGAAGTTTTCAAGACTCATGCAGAAATCATAAGAATGAGCCAGAAAACAATCTCTTAGTTGAGTCTTTTATTGCAGTAGAAAGCCTCCAGACACAAATCAACACTTTTAGAAAAAGATTGATCTATAAATGACAACAGAGACAAAAGTCTTAATTAAATAGTAATGAGAACAGAAATAATAATAGTCTATGTGGGTTTGCATCTTTTAAAAAAATCCATGTGTTCATTTACCCTTTGATTTGCCCAAGACTTTGCAAAGGCTTCCCTAGTATTTACGCTAGGCTTGTAAGAAGATATAATGGGGAAAGATAAATAGAATAGAATAGAATAGTTGCTGTCATGGTAGAGAGCCGTGGATTGAGTCTGGGCAGAGATATTGGCAATCTACTTAAACTTGACCATAAAAATTAAGGCCTCTTTATTTTGGGAATGAAATCTTTGGCAGACTTTTTTTTTGGGGGGGGTGGGGTGTCTACAGAATTAAAATCTTCTACAGGCTCCTGCTTACTAGGACTAAAGTAACTTAGCCTATAGCACCAGCCAAGGCTTTCTTCGGGTTAAGCTGAAATTAAAAAAAAAAAAGAAAAGAAAAAGAAAAAGAAAAATCCTCTACATTATCCTAGGATAGACACAGCAGTTTAGTAGCTCCACAATATTTAAGTTCCATGGAGCATGAGACTCAAGTCAGGGTGAGTAACTTCCATTTTATTGTCGAACTAAAGAACATCAAGGAGCAAATATAAAGGGAGATGGAAATGTGGTAAGACATCAGTTCAGCAAATGGTCTCAGGCTTCAATTGGGCAAAAATTACTACAGTTGGGCAGGAGGTTGGCTAATTGTGCTCCGAGGTAGCATGAAACTGTGTTTCTAAAATAAATACTTAAATAATTCTTTAAAATAATAACTTATTTATTTATTTAGAGTTGTAAAAAAGGGCTTCAATTCCACAAGTCAGATTGTGAGTACAAAGAATTTTGATTGAGGTCTCACCTCTTCATTCATTCTCTCTGATCTTTCTCAATATTTACTTCTTTGTAATGACTTATGATTAGCTTCAAAACACATTTTTTGGGACTCATATGAAAAATATGTTTCTACTTCTCCAACACAACCCATCACACTTTTGTTTATTGATTTTTTTTAAAAGAAATTAGAGAGAATCACTGGGTACCACCTCCAATCCCTCCTTGCTAAAATTAAATATTTTTCACTGCTTCTGCTCCAGAAAAGACAAGTATTTTCCTTGTGGCCTGGAGAAAAGTGGCTACTCTTGAATAAGCAAGATGACCCTGGCCTCTAGGGAGGTAGGATCTTGACCTTGAGACTGTAGCAGTTTTTGAATGACTGCCAAGATGCTACTCTATGTCCCTAGAGAGACTCTGCAGTACTTAGAAAAGATAAGGAGGATTTGGAACACAAATTAAAAATATTTTCCTGTGCAGGAACAGAGTAGTTGGAAGCGTGGCAATGGAGATTAAGCTTAATCTCAAGCTAATGATGGCTAACATTGAATGAAATACCACAGTACAGGACCTGCCTTGTCTCCTCCACTTCACAGAGACTTTCTGATTTTATTCTGACAATCTGTGAGGTACTGCAAAAGTCTGGTTAAAGCAGGAAGTGCTCAAGGTACTGAAATGAAGGCAATTTAAGGAGAAACAAGTTAAAGTACAGGTATGCCTAAAACACAGGACTCCCATCTTAAGATGCATAGTAGAGAGGTACAGAGCTCTGCAATGATTCTGTGAGAGAGTTAGAGACAGTGGGATCTACCACCAGGGACCATCTAAAAAACAGCACCCAGGGGAGATGTGTATTTGCTACTCCTATCATATATGATGGAATGCTGTGTAGCATATATTTAGAGGGCTCATTTAAGAGAGTCATAATATTCATCTCAAATATAGATGGAGACCTATTTATAGATACAGATGAGATATATGGAAAGATTTATTTTAAGAAATTGGTTCATGTAATTGTGGAGCCTGGCAAGTCTGAAAAACATAGGGGCAGATGATTGGGTGAAATTTCAGACAAGCATCATTGCATTCTCGAGTCTGAAATTTGTAGGGCAGGATGGCAGACTGGAATCTCAATTTCTATTTCTGCATCACAACCTTGAAACAGAATTGCTTCTCCCAGAAACTCTCAGTTTATGCTCTTAAAGCTGTCACCCAATTGAGTGAGTCCTACCCACAGTTTCAAGGTTAACTTCCTTTACCGAAAGCTAACTGATGTTATGTACTAATCACATCCATAGAAAACCTTGCCAGTAAGAAAGCCTTGCCAGATCTAGACCAGTGTTAACCAAGAAATGGAACATCATAAATTAGAAAGTTGACACAAAGTTTAGTCATGAATACTCAGGTCTCTCTCTCTTTCTCCTTTTGGTTAATTGTTTGGGCTCCCTATTAATCCAAAGGAATTTAGCCTAAGGATAATCAGAACCATCCTCACAGTCTGGAAATGTATGGCTGTATCTACTAGCTATCTGTGTTTACTAACAGTAGCCAGGATATTCTATATCACTGCTGATAGCCTAAAATAAACATCTGGAATGTCAATTTATATTATTATCTGGGATTATCATTGTCATTATTATTATCACTGGGTGATTCAGTGTGTGTACATGTACATGTGTGTACTTGTATGTGTACGGGAGCTTGAACTGGGTTCTGTTGCTGAGCTTTTGTGCGCAAGGCTGGTGCTCTATTACTCAAGCCACTGCTCTACTTTTGGCTTTTGGTGTTTAATTGGAATTAAGAGTCTCATGTACTTTCCCACCTGGATTGGCTTCAAGCTATGATCCTCAATCTCTAGAGTAGCTAGGATTAGGGTACCTAGGATTGGCTGCTACAAACAGCTGGCTGGGAAATTTTTTTGAAAATGATAGAGCGTAAACAAAAGAACAAAACAAAAACAAAAAAAGAGAAAATGATATAGGACATTTATGATACTTTACCTTATATTTTGCAAAACATTTTGTTATTTTCTTAAAATATTTCAAAATAGTATTAAAGCTGTGCATTATATATCTATGGGTTAAAAAGTTAGAATAGTGGCTTAAGCAGTAGAGCTCTAGCCTTGAGAAAGCCTGAGGATGTGCTCAGGCCTTGAGTTCAAACCCCAGGAATGGCAAAAAAAAGAAATCTTAAAGGAGGTGAGGTGGCTTACACCTGTAATCCTAGCTACTCAGGAGGCTGAGATCTGAGGATCAAGAGATCCCAGTAACAAAAGGACCTGAGACTCTTATCTCCAATTAACCTTTAGAAAATGGGAAGTGGGACTTGGCTCAAAGGTAGTGTGGTAGCCCAGAGCTAAAGATCTCAGGGGCAGGTTCAAGCCCCATGACTCACACACACACACACACACACACACAAAACACACACACACACACACAAAGTTAGAATAGATAATTTGCAAATGTTAAAATGCTAGTGTGGTGGAATTTAAACTTTGACTCACTTTTGCAAATATCAATATGCCAAATGTTCCTCATTTTCTATTAAGTTCCTAAACTGCATTAAAAAGAAAAAAAATGAAATACAGTTAATCAGTAAATTCATGTGATTTAAAACTACCAAAGGAAACTTGCAATCATTTGGGTTCCAGGGTTTCCTCAAAATTCAAAGTTTTCATTTCCTATCTCAGTCATGTTTCTTTTCAATAGATAATACCTGAAAGTGTGAAATAGTTTTTGACAACTGGATTTAGACAATCCATTTTGTTTCTTTACAACAAAATGGCATATGTGTGTTCAGTGATATCAAATAAGATTTTTATTTTTAGAAAGTATTCCCTCTTTTTAAAAATGTTATTGTCTGGGTAATATATAGAGTGGTTACAGTTACATTCGCCAGGTAGTAGGTGCATTATTTCTCACACATTGATACCCCTTCTCATATATTTGTCCCCATTTCTTTCCCCAAACGCCTCCCAATCATCTTGTTTCTCCCCCTTCACTTTCAAACTTTAAATAAGCAAATATACAAGTATTCTCTTTATGATTATGTGTAGATACAACCTAGGCTATTTCAGACTCTCATTTATCTTTCCAGATAGTTCCTAATCTATGCAACAATATATTCATTTGTTAGTGAAATACACTTAATACACAAAGGGTACTACTTATATCTAAGTAAGAATGCTTCTTGTTCTAAGGTTCTTTTGTTTTGTTTTTCTTCATTGCTTTGGTTTTAAAAGCAAATCTTTGTTGTTGTTGTTGTTGTTGTTAATTTTATTTTTAGCTTATTAACTTTACTTTGTGGCCATGGAGAGATTTTGCTACCCACTAATTGCTTCTTGGTTCAGTAAAGTAACAGGGCAAAAAACATTTTGAATAGTGACTTCTAGGATATAAAAACACCTCTATTTATTTGTTTGTTTCTTTAATATTTATAGTACTAATGTTTGAACTCAGGACCCCAAGCTTGCCAAGAGAGCATTCTATATCTCAAGACACAGACACAACTCTACTCTTTTTTTTTCTCATTTTTTGCAGGTGCTTTCATCATTTTGCCTTGGGACAGCTCTGTGTTCTAAACTCTCTACTTCTTTGTCTTGCATAGCTGAATGGCAGGAATGTCCCAACACATCCCCTTTGTTCACTGAGATGAACTCACCTAGTTCTTTGCCTGGACTATCTTCAAAATGTCATTTTTCTAATCTCTGCCTCCAAGATAGATACTGTTATAGACATAAATTACCATGCTCAGTTTTTCCAAACACTTTTAGGTCAGGTATCAGCACAGTTGTTCTTGGAAAGAGGTAATAGAATGTAAGTTTTGTGGATACTCTATTTGGCTAGAATATAAGTTTTGTGGATACTCTATTTGGCTAGAATATAAGTTTTGTGGATACTCTATTTGGCTACTGTAGTCTGTAAACAACCTAGAAAATAGGGAGAAAAGTATGTTTTTCCCGGTAAAATTATACTTATTTTTAAGATTTTTTTTTTCTGCCAATCCTGATGCTTGAGTTCAGGACCTGAGCACTGTCCTTGGGCTTTGTCAAGGCCAGAGTTTTACCACTTGAACTACACCACCACTTTTGGCTTTTCTATGCATGTGTACCAAGGAATTGAACCCAGATCTTTGTGCAGGATAGACAAGCACTCTACCAATAGGCCAAACTCCATCTCCCTTAAGATTTATTTAAAACCTCTGCCTATTTGTCTTTCTATAGTTATACAGGGAGTGGCAGTTCCACCTATGAATTCATGTATTTTTTCATTGTCACTTCTACCATATTCTTGTCCATTTCTACCAATCCTACCCCAAACTTTACTTATAAAATCCTCTTTAATTAACGTTCTTGATCTTGAAACACATATACATATTTAAAACTATTCTTGGCTATGAAGCAATACTAAAAAAGAGAGAGAGAGAGAATAAAGGATGAATTTAACCTCTAAATTGTAGTGTGCTAATTCATGCTTTAGGAAAGACCCAAAAGGACATTTGCAACAGAGAATCATTGCATATTTATCATGTTGATTTCGTGCTTGAGATTTATCTAGTATTTATTGTACATTTAAGGGGTTTCAGTTCATGAATATATATATACATATATGTATATATATATATGTATATATATCAGTCTTGAGGCTTTAACTCAGGGCCTGGCCACTGTGCCTGAACTTCATTCATTCAAGGTTGGCACTCTATCACTAGACCCACAGTACCACTTCTGCCTTTCTCTGTTTATGTGGTACTGAGGAATTAAACCCAGGGCTTCATGCATGCTAGGCAAGCACTCTACCACTAAGCCACATTTCCAGCCCAAATACAATGTGTTTTTGTCATTGTTACCCATACCATTATTCTCATCTTTATCTCCCAATCCTACCCCAAACTTTACTTATAAGCACTTATCTAATCAACATTTTTGATCTTTAAAATCATATAAATTTTTTAAAGTATTCTTAGCTATTAAGCTATACTAAAAAAAATAAAGGATAAATTTAACCTCTAGATTGTACGTTGCTAACTCATGCTTTAGGAAAAATTCAAAAGGACACCTTCAAAAGAGATTCTTTGCATGTTTATCATGTTGGTTTGGTACTTTGGATATTAGCTAATATTTATTGTAGAATTATGCTACTGGGTGTTGGTCTTTTACAATAACTTAGGGTATCTGAATTTTCCCCTTTCCTTTTGTGCCATTCCTGTGGCTTCAGTATAAATGTGGACATGCTGGTTAAATACTGATATGTTTGAGAGGTTCTTCTTTTGCTTTGTGCAATACTCTCAAGTTTTCCTCCACTTTATAGATTGGAGGCATTTTTGAAAACTAGTCATGTTTGTCATTACTTTTCTTTTTTTCTTTTGTATTTTTTTCCAATCCTGGGGCTTGAACTCAGGGCCTGAGCACTATCCTTTGGTTTTCTCAAGCCTTGTGCTCTACCACTTGAATCACAGCACCATTTCCATCTTTTTCTATATATGTGGTTCCTACAAATCGAACCTGGGTCTTTGTGCATGCTTGGGAAGCTCTCTACCATTAGGCCAAACTCCTATCCCATCACTTTTATTTCTTAACGAACACTAAGGTTCAAGGCAATGTAAATAGCTGTAACATAATGCACACTCTATTTTAAGAATTTTGAAAATCATAGCCCTAAAGCAATATTTCTCAACCTTAGTGACAAAATACTATCACCCTGAGAGGCTAAATTTCTGATGCCAAAGATACAGACCAAAATAATTAGATCAAAGACTTTGGCTATGGTCATCAGTCATCATCAGCTTTTAAAACTCTCTAAGACATTCCAATATATAGGCAACATAGACACTCTCACTCTAAAACAGAGGTGCTGTGCTCAAAAGCACAGACATAACTAGCACACGAGTATATGTATGTGGATTATAGGAGGTATTCCAGTTTGTTGTTTGTATATATGGGTACATACTCATGCTGAGAGAGAGAGTGAGCGAGCGAGAAAGCAAGAGAGAGAGAAAGAGAGAGAGAGAGAGAGAAAGACACAGAGAGAGAGAGACAGAGACAGAGAGACAGAGAGAGACAGGCAGACAGACAGAGACAGAGAGACAGACAGAGACAGAGAGACAGACAGTGACAGAGAGAGTCAGAGAGAGACAGACAGACAGACAGAGGGACAGAGACAGAGACAGAGAGAATAGAAGGGGAGGGAGGGGGAGAAAGAAGGAAAATAGAAGGGAAGAGAAAATGTATGTTCCTGAGCTACAGCAGGAAACAAGTTAGCTGGAAATTGTCAAGCTTGCTATGCATACTGGTGAGCTCAAAGGAGACCCAATCCATAGCCATGTGACCTACACCAATTCATTCATAGGTGGGGTGGCCTATAATCTATTGGCTTTCCAATAGACTACACAGCTTCAAGTTCTATGACCTCCATGTCTAATTTTAGTGCAGAAATATTTGGGGAACCCATCAAAAGAAACTATTATCACTTGGGGTTAGGGTAGTCAAATCTGTGCTTGAGCAGGAACACTGTGACTTCAGGATAAGAGAGGGTTCTAGATGAGTGAGAGGAAAGGCAAATCATCCTCCATCAGGAACTGATTTCAGAGATGCACATGAAGGGAAACGTGAGCGGGACTATGAAAGATGTGAGAACTGACTGGATGTGAAGGATGGACTGGAAACGTTCCCCTGAGAACAATGACATAGGTGAATATGGACACCGATTAAGTAGGCTAAAGTGTTTCCTTGATAGTTCAGTAATCACATTGAGCAACAGTGTCTTACATGAATCGAAGGTAGGGTTCAAACTGACTCCAGAAAAAAATATTTGGTTTGAGCCTTGGCAACAGGTGTGCACTGATTCACCTTATTGCTGTTTCTATAATTGTTTTGGAAATAAAAAAATAAATTTGGTATCAGTTGGAGGAGCAGTTTGGGATAGGACATAAAAGGATTCGCTGAATACCAAGCTGTTGAGTGAGAAACATGGTGCTTCTCTTGCCGCTGTAACAGGTAAGGTCACACAGGGCTTTGGGACTCACTTAATCGCCTGCTCTCAATGTCTTGTTGTTCAGAGTGTATTTTCAGAGTGAAATCCCAACAATCCATTTCACAATATACAATGGTTGTTTCTTCTATGAAACCAGAAGTTGAGAGAAACAAAGCTCATAACTTCCTCCAATCCTCCTTACACCATCGGTCCCCTATTTTTATCTAATTTTTGGGGGTATGGCAATACGTGACTTTTGAACTCAGGGCCCCTTGATTGATAGGCAAGTGTTCTACCATTTCAGCCACGTTTCCGGCCCCTTTATTTCTTGTGATAGGGAGTAAGTGCAAGGCCTTTTTCAGATTAAATATAAGCTGTAACACTGAATTACAGTCACAGCCCCATTTAAATATCTTTTCTCCACAATTATCTTTATCATTTTTAACTACTACACACACATGCACAAAGAGAGATCTGCGCACACACACAGACACACACATATATAAACACAGCCCGCACACACTTTAAATTATTTTCCCTTTGCTTTTTATCTTATTTATGTCCTTTTATATCAACATCTATGAACGAGTAAATTGCAATCCAATTCCATGGCAACATTTTTAATTATATTATTCAGCCTTTTTTTCCCCCTCATAATTCTTTTGATTTCAATGTGATTTTTCTATCCTAGTCCTTAGGCTTGCTTGTGGAAGTATCTGAGACTTGGGGGAAATAATAAAAGAAAGAAAATGTGACTTTCACAGTTTTAAGGTACATTTCTCCCCTTTTCATATGTACTGCAATGCTCATAAAGCAGGAAATAATCTACTTGACGTTAGAGATTTACTTAATATAATTTATTTGATTGTTTTCCAATGCCTTTGATGTCTGCTCCGATGTTGTACTTATAAACTGGGTCTCCACAGATTCCTGTGAGTCCCAAACCTACTTTGATCAGAACCATCTAAGAAATTGCTTCAGTAACTATTTTTCTATGTTTGTTCTGAGAACTGGATTTGTTTTCCCCCAACGCTGTCAGGAGGCACAGGTACATTTAGAAATAGAAATCATACAACAAGTGCCTATTCATTGAAAGAAATGTATTATATGTACCACACCTTTATCACATCTCTTCTATAACATTTCCTCTATTAGCCATTGGAGAATGAAGTGACTTTTTTGTTGCATAAAGGGAACAGCAATGAAAATCAAACAAAATTTGTAGAAGTTTATGCTCTTGTTTTAAATTTTGAATGTTATGCCTTCCTAATAACTATTAGAAGGTCAGATTAAAATAATCTGTGTGTTAGCATATAATCATAATTCAAAGTCCACTGGAAAAATGGGAAGAGTCCCATGGGAATACCTGATGATGTTGAATGACCTTCTTTTAAGGATAAACCAAGCAGTTAACATTCTGCAGAAATGTAGCTATGGTTTCATCATATCCAGTAACCGTTATTTCACCTAAATTGTTTTAACATCACTGAATCTATGCAGAGTTTTCTTTATTAATATATGAAAATTCAATTGGCAGAGCATGAAAGTATGGACTGTGTTTGAAAAAGAATCATTCTGCAGCTGTATGGTAGTAGAGACTTATTTCTAGTCTTATCATCTGCTTAAAATATGAAGAAAGATCAGTTGGATACTGCTACAAGTGGAAGATTTATTATTTTATTGACTTCTTACAAAATACCTGAGAAATCAATGTTTTTTTCACCCAGTTTTGGTAGCAAGCTATTTAGATGGAGAAATGGGAAAAAACCCTTAAAATAGCAATAACAACTGTAAGCAGTGAATTACATATTTGTTTATTTGTTTTGTTTATATACTGATACAATTAGCAACTACAAGTCATTCCTAGGGCATCCCTGAGTTTGGAATTCATCATAGAGGCACCAAGTCTTCTTTAGCTAGCTGGTATAGCTACCTCCAGTGCACTATGTCCTATTACCCATTATTGTATTTCCATTTCCCCCTAAAATATTACTGGAACTAAACCCTGTAATATATTTTTCCTTTGCCTTCTAGTTTAGTCTATGTTGATAGATGGCTCTTGAGGAAGATAGATCAGAGAAAAATGATTGGATTTCTCTCTCTCTCTGGTTCCAATATTTTTTTCAGAATGGGAGCTATTAGAGAGATAAGAAATAAGTTAGCAGCAATGGCAGAAATTTACTCTGTCTGGTAGTAGTACAATATATTTACAGCATGTTCTCATTTTAGACCGTGGAAGACCCAATGGGACTTAGAAAATTCATCAGCCATCTGCTTCACCAGTTCTGGCTGGCCCTTATCCACTGGTATTTCTTTGACATGGGTAGTTCAGTGGCTGTCCATTCTCTAGCAGAAGAACTGCATTTTGAGCTCAGATGGTGGCTCTAGGCTGGCTCCTAAATTATTAGTTCTTTCCTTATTTCCCCTCCCTCAACCTACATACATCTTTTGACTCCTGTATTTGTAATGTCTAGATTTCTTAGCATTATCCTTACTTTCCTTTATAATCAGACATCTAGTAAATACATCATATCATTGTCTCATTTGAATATCTCATGTGATTTCTTCCTTCATTGCTTGCCTCTGAATTCTGTATTATCTTAATCAAATGATCAAATAAATGAAAAAAATGATAACCTCTCACTTTTGATTTTTTAAATGTACCCAAATAATATACAAGGATAAAATGATGCCATTTCGATACTCTGGTCATATATAAATGATTAGGTCAATCTGAAATTAATAATGTAATTCTAATAGCAATAGCAATAGCACAGCCTTTATTATATTTGAGACAGTAACAAGATCTTTGCTATGAAATCATCCTTGAAATTCCTCCGTGGAAGTAGGTAGTCGTTTTAAAGATAACAAAAAAAAAAAAAAAAAAAAAAGATCACTGAGTGTCCAGGCAGCATTCCAGGCCAGATCTATAGAACTCTCTCCTTTGACATTATACCCAGTGCTTTACTAAAAAGTTTTCTTTCACTGCAGCTATTAATATTTTCATTCTGAAGAAATATATATCTGTTAGGTAAAGGAGAACACTGAATATTGAACTTCATTGCCTTTGTGAATTCATCCAAAATTAACTTATTTCCTCCTATTAGAAATACAGAATCTCCTGGAGTTGGGGGGTGGGGGAAGAAAACCTTGTTCCACTTGAAGAAATGGAAATTGGAAAGTAGGAAACTTGCTACATTTGCTGAACATTGGAATTTTCTCATTAATGCTAAGAATAAAACAGCTGCCAATTTCTTTAATTACCCTTAATATTCAATTCTCAAGCATAATGAATTCCATTTTCACACATATCTGAAGAAATTACATTGGGAACTTAATATATTGCTTTCTGCTTGGTTTCGATGGGAAAGCAGGATTCTGCCAGGCTGCCTGAAATTACCAGCTGACGCCAATCCATCCTCCGAGCATTCTGATCAGATGCGTCCATGTCCATATCTAATTCCTTACCAATTTAAGTATATGTCTCCAATGGCACCAGGCATTTACATATCTTGTGACACCAGAATACCCTGGTGCCATGCAAAACACATCCTGTGGTTCATCACATCTCCTATGATTCTTGCACAGAAGCAGGGACATTTGGCTACCATGGCAACTGTGGATGGAGCAATGCATCTTCCTCTCTTTTGCGATCAGAACAGTGTGCTGAGCATGTAGGTGCAACATAGTTTCTCAACCATCACAATGTTGACATTGTTCATGAAGTCCTTCTGAGTTGGGCATGTGGTTGGATGCAAGAGCTACAGCATCACAGAGTAACTAACAGAAGTATCTGTGCCCAATAGCCATGAGAATCTACTGCTATTTCCATCAGGATATATCATGAGATATCTATAAATATATACATATCTAGAAATATATTTATATAGTATAAACTTATATATACTATATAAACACACACACACATATATATAATATATATATATATATATATATATTCTAACATTGATAACTACCCTCTGGGGGAAAATATACCCCAATTTGAGATCAGAATTAGAAAGAGTGGAACTTCCATTAGTCTGGTTCTCAGGGTTCTCAGACAGAGAATGAAGAATCAGAATTGCACAATCAATAATGTATGCCACCAGTGAAATGAAAACACCCATATATTCACCCAGCTACATATCAAAACAAATGAGCACATAAAGTAGGGGAAACAAAATTAGAAATTTTCAGTTAATCCAATGAGATTTAGGAGTCCATTTTTTTTTGCTACTGTAGAATATATCCTGATTAACACATAGTGTATTTTTTCCCTTAACATCCTTTGTGTTCTTGGCTTCAATGACCTGATATTAATTTTCTGTTTTATATTTTACTTCTGTTTTCTCTTCTATCTGAATTTGCTATCCATCTGCCATGTGAGACATCAGTCATTAATGAGAGCAGAGTGATCATAAATGTATATACTTTTTTCCTTATCTTGTCTTTTTCTTGAGTTATGATCAAATTTGGGAAACTAGGAGTCATCCTTGGCTCATCAGGCAATGGTTATCTTGTATTTCACTTCAAACGTAACTTAATCATCATCTTCTTCATACATCCTACTAATACCAACTGGCATCACATCCAGGATAGCTATGCTCAATAAGAGCAGTGTCAATTCCAGAATGTATCCTTGTACTAATACACCAATTCTTTGAAAACACTTTTCTATCTATACATTTCCATGATTTCAATTCTTTAAGATTTTTTTGATTTGCTAGGGAGAAGCGGGAAAAGAGGTGAAAATCAAAAGGCATGCCAGGCACTACTGTTTCAACAGGGCTCATGTTGTATAGCTCATCTTTGTTTTCCTGTAGACTTTTAATGTTTGACTTACTAGGGTTTATTGGGCAGGTCATTTTTATTTCCAGACAAACCTTCCTTCCACACTTTTTTTTTTCTTTTCCTAGCTAGCTGGGATGTATTATCCTGTTCAAGGGGGAGGGGGGGGGTGTCCTTTTCCTAATGTTTCAATTCTCTGATCTACTCTCTGACACATGTTTCAAAACTAAGTTATTTTCTATTTTACTTGAACATGACACACTTCTGTTAATTTACTAACCCCTTTTTACTCCCAGATTATAAATTCTCAAAGGATAGGAATCATTAGCCACTTGTTTGACCAAGATTAGCATAGAAGTTAAGAAAGAAATGAGATTATTTTATGAATGGAATGAATAATACCCAAGATTCTGTAATCTCATGAAAAAATTGAAGTTTTAATCTATGTTTGCCTCTTCTTTCCAAAAGGAAAAAGTGAAATTTAAGCAGTAAATAATAGTGACTAGACTGTACCCTATAGTATTTTACATATATTAAATAATACTAAATCATATTTCCTGACAAGGTTAATGTTGATAAAACTATTGATAAGTCTTCCATGTAAAACTTCAAAGGAGATATTCTTATGGACAACAAGTTATCATTCTACATCATTATTTTATGCCACTTTAAATAATTCCAATTTTATCAACCCACATAGCTTTAGTCTGCAATTTTATTTATGTTTGCATATGTGTTGCTGTGTGCACATCGTCATTATTATAAACAATATGTCCATGCTGAGTAACTATCTATATCCACAACTAGAAAGGCACTTAACACCAAATTAATTTCCTGTCAAAGCCACTGAATCTGGGTTTCAATTGCTAAAATTCTAAATTTAGTGGAAAATATAAGTATGCCTTCTTATTATCACTGCATTAGTATTTCTAGGGCAAACAAGAATAACAACTAAAGTGGTTATTAGGGAAATGCTTTTGCAGTGTGAATTTATGCTTACCAAATATAAGTGTCTTATTCAGATGGCATTTATGTGATTGGTGCTATTTTGGGGAAAATCATTTCAATATCTGAATTTTCCCCTTCAAACACATACAGCAATAGCTTCTATTTAGAATGAATCCCTTTGTCTTCCACTAGACAACAAATTTCTAAGTATTTAATATGCTGGAATTTTTGAAGGAACTATTCTGGCCCCATCCGATGTTTATCTTAAATATGTATGAATGTGCATTTTTTGGCTAACCCTACTGGTCTCAGAGAGCATCTCAAGATCCTTTCTTTCCACCTCTGTCCACTAAAGGCATGCCCTTTACCTCCTCATCCAGCCTAATGAGCTAGTTCTCAAATACTCTCTTTTAATGGTGCCCTCTTTTCTTGCAGGCAACTATGTAATTTATGTATTGATTTCAAGAAAGACCTTCACGAAGACTCATAACAAGGTTATGAGTAAATGCATTTCCCTCCTAACTCCCCAATTATTCATTCTGATTTTGTAAAAGGGATTCAAAATTTTCCAAGATGATTTTGAGATGTAGGAAAAATCCCCACTTGAGATGTTTAGAGCTGCTGTTCTGTGGCTGTTGTTTTTGTCCAGAAGTCTCTATTTATTAAGTACAGTATTGCTTTCTGACATTGTATTATCCCTGCAGATGGCAGAATGGTGTCTTGGCAGGCGATACGCCTCTCATTCTGTTCCTATCTCGCATTTTTTAAAGGCTTTCCCTGAGTATCACCAGATTTAGCTTCTCCTGTATCTTGTTGAGTAGATAGCAACCTTGAGTGCCTCTTGCTAAACACATAGATAGCTACTGTTGAAAGGATATTGATCTGAAAGCAATTTCATTAAATCACTATTGGAGTTAAGCATGAATTCGCATGTCTCCTGGTAAACAGGTACTATTCTTTCATATTGAAGAAATCAATTTTGTTCTCAATGTAAAACAGAAAAAAATATGTATCTACATTTCATGATACCACACACTGAGGACACATGCATAGAGTTACCTCATTTTTTAACATATCACAAATGATATAATTTTTAACAAATTAATTGATACTCATTAGATAGATTTCAGCTCAGTGTCACATACCAAGGACATATCTCTCCCCGGTGCTACTATAAAAAGCTACAATAAAACTTTTCTTTTTTTTTCTCTTGTCTCTTTCTGTCTGTTCCTGTCTTTGTCTTTGTCTTTGCCTCTCTCTCTCTCTCTCTCTGCTCCTTTTGGCCGTCTGTATTAAGAGTCACAACCATGCTATTCTTTGCATATGATCTCAATTTGTCTTTATGAATTTTATGTAATTATTATAATAATGTATTAATGTCTTTCTCTTCTTCATTAGTCTTTTCTATGTGAGCAAGCGATAGATCTAAATTTTGTCATTGTATTCTCACAGCCAAGAGGGGGAATCGGCATGCTGTAAGACTTAATTAAATGGTTCTAATAGATAAATGAATAATAGAAGAATATGACATTCAGCCAAGGATTATTTAACACCTCCAACCTCCTCCAATTGGCAGAGATCAGTACCAGTTTTGGTTGAAATTTAATTCCTTTTTCAGGCATGTATTGCCTTTGCCTTGTCAGGAAGCAATCTTTTTGCCTCCATCATCTGATAGAAAGCCTGAAAATAAAGCAAAGAAAAAGAAACACAAATAAAAATACCCTCTAGATATTGCTAACCGTAGAAGGTTAGCATGCATATGTTTGTGTTGTAAGTAGCGTTTAAGGGGAGACTTCAAATGAAGGGCAAGATCTGAAAGACAGACAGGGATCAAATCATTATTTGACTGTATGAGAGTCACAGGATTTGTACAGTTTTGTTCTTTGAACTCATCCCAAACACTGTCATTCTTCCTCCTCTTCTTATTCTTTTTTAACATTTGAAGAGGATTTTTCACCAGCCTTCAGGAGAATTCTTCTGATTTGAGAGTTAATGACCTCTGTAAATGAACTCTGCTTACCATCTGATCTTGTTTCTTGGCCTGTATCTTAGCAACAACAACTTTCAAATTGTTGATGCTATCAATCCAGGTCATTCTTAAAAATGAAGCAGAGAGGTTACCTTGAACACTACTTCCAAGACATGCTTTGTGACATAGTCTTCTGCAATATGCTAAACAGAAGGACACATAGAAGGATTTTGTCACTGCAAACTTGAATTATCTTATTTCCAGTCAACAAACATGTACTAAAAATCTACAAAGTGCCAAGGCATTAAAGGAGAGAGTATCATCGAGGAAATGATTGAATAATCGCAAAATGGTCACGATATTTGTAATGGACCTAAGAATTAAATCCCAAATCAGTTTTATGTCCTCTAATAAATGTATTGATCCTTACCACCACTACATGTGAGCTCCAGTTGTCCACGCAGATGGCGACATATTGTCATTATTTACTTCTCTTGTTACAGAGAGCTAAAAATTTATGCATTATGTACTATGCTAAAAGCTTGTGAATCCAGGTAAAATGGCACAGGCCTATAATGTCAGCTACTCTGGAGCATGCTATGTAATCAAATAATTGAGAAAATAAAAATAATACATAAGAACTAGGATTTTTATTTCAGAATCTTCAGATATAATGTTGATTTGATAGCAGTTATGGTAATTAAAAACACCCACTGGTCAGGAGTTTGGCCTAATGTCCGAGTGATTGCCTAGCATTCATGAAGACCCAGGTTCAATTCCTCCATACTACATACCGAGAAAAAGCTGGAAGTGATGTTGTGGCGTAAGTGGTAGGGTCCTAGCCTTGAGAAAGCCCAAGGACAGTGCTCAGGATCTGAGTTCAAGCCCCAGGACTGCCCAAGGTCCACAAACTATTAGCCTTATATATAAGTTATATACCCACAGAATGATCCAGTACTCCATAAAATCTGTTACTGATCATTGCTGTGAGAGATGTCCGATGGATATGTAGATTCAATGAAACCTGTTGGACTCCTATGTAGGCATTATTAGAGGCCAAAGCAGTAAATTTCCAAACCATAAGTGCAAAAGCAAGTGGCTCTCTTCTTCTCTTCCAAATCTGGGCCAGGATATGAAGATAAAAATTCATATGAACAGTATGGATCATGTTTGAACATCACATTTCCAAAAGGAGACTCCTGATATTAGGCAGGATAATGAAGTGAATTAGAGTACAGAGGGAAAAAAATAAAAAAACAATGTGGAAGTCAATGCAGGACCCAGCCTGGCTCATCCATGCAACTTGGTATCCTTTATAGAGGAAACGAATAAGTCTCTCATTTGTTGCTAGCACATTGGCTGCACAGGGAAGAGATGTTAGGCTTTGTGCTTCATTTCAGTAAAAAGAGACTTGTGCTGAGATGCTGAAATGTCATGGGCTCAGAAAAATCCCCAGATGTCTCTGAAATGTTGGGTTAACATAACAAATGAAGAATCAAGGAATTCCCCTCTCCTCTTACAGGAATATTTTGACTTATGTAACCATATCCTCTCTGTATATCACCTTTACAATAAAATTTTAAAAAAAATTAAAAAAGAGGAAGAAGAATGTAAATAGCATGGAAATGACAGTCTGTCTTGGGAAGAATAGCAACAGTATTCTGATGAGTACTACCATAAGGTAAACCATACGCAGAAAAATCTGGTGTTCTTTTTTACTCCACCAAATATTCCTCCAAATAATATTTGAGTGTATTATATAACTAGTTAACTCGGTCCTGGAAACCAATCTATAAGAGGTTACGATGTCACTTTAGGACAACTGTGTATATGTCTTGGAGACACACTTTTAAGAATCTTGTCCTGATTATTCTGAGAAAGTGGACACTTTGTTGTTAACAAAACATTTATTGTTGGACATTTCTTGATTTGAACTCACAAAAAATGAACCCTATGTCTTCTGAATCTCAACATCTGACTTAAGGAATGTAGCTGGGCTCTTGTTAGGCATTTGGTCATCAATTTATGTATTTACTCATATGTTAATCATATAAAGAAAACAGGAGAGAATAAACCAGAGAATTCTCCTTCCTGCCATCCCCAGATGATTTTTGATTTTGTACCAAACAAAAATTCTTATTTAGGAAGAAAGTCAGCTAATTATCTTTCTAACCTCTACTTTGAAAGGAAAATTACCTAATTAAGCCAGCCATTGATGCCCAGATAAACTTGCCAGAGAAAGAAGGTTTATAAAATGGCACTGTTGATGTTTTTCATGTAAAAAACCAAAACAATTGCAGTCCTTTCGAAGTGTCTAGTTTCAGAATTCAATATTCCAGTTAATTTATGTTTTAAAAATGGATTTTTTTCCTTCCTTTATTTTGGAATTTCCATTGCTTGGAATGGAGTTCATGTTAGCTGGTATACTTTAATACTAATTTGAATTCTTATCTTTATGCTTAGAGATCTGTAATATGTAGGAATGAGTAGTTTAACCCAGGAGGTTGTTTTATTTATTTTTTGTTTGGTTTACTTTTAAGCATTGGAGCATTTAAAATAAGTTCAGTGAATCTCCTGAAGACAAGAAATTACAAAGAGCTTAAGAAAACTATACATAGACGATTTTTGTATGAGCATACAGAGGGTTAATTTCTCACGAATATACTTTGGTTCAAGTTAATAAAGGCTACCCGGGAGAGTGAATAATATAACTTGACTATGTTTTTGCACATTGCAATGATAATAAAGGTATTAAAATTGCCAGCAAATAAGACTTATTAGATTCTCTACCTTGTTCTTAGAACAATGCAACATTATTTATATTTCCTTTTCACCCTGAGGGGCTTTCTCTGGTAGACTCTTTTCTTCAAATGATACAAAATATAAGGAAATGGGGCCTTGGGAAAAATATTCTGAAGCTCAGAGGATCCTTCAGGCACAGTTTTTGTTTTTTTCTTTCTTTCTTGAAATGAGTCAGTTTCAAGTATTGATCCCTCAGCCCACTTTTCCATGTTTTCTGGTGCCATTCTTCTGTCAAACCAGGGTTATTGGTTGAGAAGATCTTGGTCACTATGAAAATAGTTAGCCATCAATTAGGGAGTACTTTGCACACATTTTTTTTCCTGTGGTTTCCGTTTAACTCAACTCTCAGACCAGCACACATATTAGCTTGTGTAAAGATGGAGAAACCGGGGTTCAGATAGCAAAGGGTGATCACCCAGTGAACAAAGCAAAAGCATGAAAAACTGAAAAAAAACAAAAGCAAACAAAAATCTTGACCACATTTATTTTTTACTTTCAAAGTCTTTCCACCTTTCTTTTTTATTTGCCTCTCAAAAAATTGACAATTGAGGTTCCCTTGGGCAGATATTCAAAGATTAAAGTAAACTCCTAAATACTTGGGAGTTTCTTTGTAGAGATCTAAGCAATAAATCACACGGCATTGGTTTCTGTGGCTGCTGTAACTCGAACATGCAGGTCCAGGTATAGCTTTGTACTCAAAGGTATTTCCTGAGATTATGTTTGATTCCGTTATCCTAAAAATCCAAGTTGTCTAGATGAACATTTTCCGATATCCAGAATAGCATGTCAATTGCAGTCGTTCCTTTAAAAAAGGTACATGAAATTTTTCTTCTTCAAAAATCGTAAGTTTTTTCTTAAAATGTACACCATATTAGCATCAGAAAAAAATGATCACCCTTGAGCAGTAATTTGTAATCATAACAACATTTTTTCTCTTATACTTTCTCCCAAGTCTCTACCAGCTGTTTACATTTCTAGCTTTTTATCTTCAGCCACTCACACATTTGCCCTTACACAGATTACTTCAGCTACACAATCTATCTTCCTGAGTATGTTATTATCTTTTCTGCCATTTACTCCTGCTATTTTCTTTGAGTAGAAAGCACTCCTCCTAGCTTCATAAGTAGCTGGATTCATCCCCGCACTTTTCCTTGGAGAGATTTTCCCTGTTTTAGGCTTGGTGTCTTCAAAGCTGACTTGCTTACCCAACTAGTTCTCTTTGCCTGGAACTGTGTCAGTGTTGATCCACAGCCCTGGGCAAACCAGGGAATGGAATCATCATAGATTTATGGTGCATCAAAGAATTCTGAAAGTGTTCTCAAGAGAAGAATGTTTGGGAAGCAGGAAAAGTGAGAAGATGGCAAGTAACACATCTTCTAGAGATGATAGATGAATCCCCACTATACAAGGGAACTGTGGAGTAGAAGTTAAATTCTGAATAATTTTTTCCCCAAGAAAGGTAAGAATTTGAGTTTCCAAAACCTTATAAAGTTCTGAAATTTCTTAACAAGTCATTATTAATAATACATCTCATTGTGGGAGTCATGGTTAAATGAGTTTTCAGGGAGTTTTCCTCATTCTGAGATAGAAGAAAACCTATTAGCTCAAATTTAAGTTTTCAAAAGGCCAAAGGTGTGGCTCATTAGAAGTCAAAATGTAAATGCAACCTGGATCCAGTTGCTAACCCTGAAATCCTAGCAACTCAGGAGACTAAGATCTGAAGATTGAGGTTCAAAACCAGCCCTGGCAGAAAAGTCCCCTAAAAACTTATATCCAATTAACCACCAGAAAACTGGAAGCAGAGCTGTCTCTCAAAGTGGTAAAGCTCTAGTCTTAAGCAAAAGAGCTCAGCGACAGTTCCCAGGCCTTTAGTTTCAAGCCCTAGAATCAACAAATAAACAAACATAAAATGTAGAAGCAGAGAAAAGTGTATGAAAATAGCCCACTTCTTAGGCTGTCCTACACCGCCTGTTTCATGTTCTTAAAAATATATATTCATAGTCCCTATCCTAACTTTTTACATGGGATTCTGTTATTTATCATTTTTCCATTAGTGATTAGTTTCAAAAGCATAATATACTCCTTATCTTTTTTGTTGGTTTTTAGCTTTTTATCAAGTCCTGGGGCTTGAACTTAGGGCCTGAGCACTGTTTTTGGGCTTTCTCAAGGTTAGAGTTCTACCACTTGTGCCACAGCACCACTTCCTGTTTGTTTGTTTTTTTTTTTTCTTTAAGTATATGGTACCTAGGAATGAACCTGGCTCTTATTGTGCATGCTAAACAAGCACTCTACAACTAGGTTAAACTCCTGGCCTTGTAGCTTTCTTTGTTCATTATTAACTAAATGAAGCTAATTCAATAAATATGGGAGACTGATATTCATGTTTGCGCAGTGAGCTAGCTTAGCCTTTCATAAGCCCAAAGATTCAGCTGCCCCAACTCATCGTTCCAACTTCTCTATTTTTCCTGTGCTTTCACTTTTCTAAAGTTTCCTACAGTTTCTATTCTACTCTTTTAAGCCTCTCTTTCCCCTTTTAGTCTGTACAACTATCTCTTATTTAAAAATATTTTCACAAAGTCATTAGAATCTAATTCTTAAGAGCATTCAGAAGGTGGAAAGATGCTTGGGTGCATGAGTTTGGATCTCATTTGATGACTTGCCCTGAGTATAACTGCAAACAAAGTTTGCTTAAGTCATACAACTGGAGCATTGTACAAAATTGATGAGGTTAAGATAAACAATACAGATAGAGAGATAGATAGATAGATAGATAGATAGATAGATAGATAGATAGATTGATAGATAGATCGATCGATCCACCCAAGGACACACAGACATTGCCTGGTACATTATAGAGACTTTAAAATATGAGCTATCATTAACTCATGCACTCAAATCTTATTGATATTCTCAAGAATGCATTGTTGTGAATAATCACAATTGCTTCAGCAAGTTCTCCATTTTGATACATATCTGTAAACTACTGGTAATCCACTTTTAGACAAATTTATTGCCATATTTCATGCAAACTTACAATCATTTAATATAAAAACAGCATTTAAAAATTATGTCAGTATGCTACTTATGGTTGAATACTAGACAAAGGGACACACTAATCAATCTGGCCATTAGTGACATAAAATTTAAATATTATATGCTTATATAAAAATAAACAATTGAAAGGTTTTATGTGCAGTAGTTAAGAACATATAACTTAGAAATCTTTGGCCTAGAGATTATTATACCTATGCATAAAGTGAATGGTAATAGCATCTACCTCATGATTTTTACAAATACTAAATTGTTGAATTTATGAAAATCAGTGAGCTTATTTGAAATATCAATTGACATAGAAAAGACAACTTAAGATTCAGCAGGTATTACGACTATCAATAAGTTATCTTCCTCTGAAATTATTTTACTCATTCTCAAAATGAGCCAAACAAAATTGAAGTAGTCCTGAATATATGATTCTCATAAAAGTAAATTTTTTATTGTGGATGTTCTTAGAATGATTTTTTTCTTTGTTTTGTTTTGTTTTGTTAGTGATGGGGCTTGAACTGTGGGCCTAGGTGAGCTTTTTCACTCAAAGCTAGTGCTGTACTAATTTGAACCACAGCTCCACTTCTAGTTTTCTGGTGGTTAATTGGAGATAAGAGTCTCATGGCCTTTTCTGCCCAGGCTGGCTTCGAACCAGAGTCCTCAGATCTCAGCTTCTTAAGTAGCTAGGATTACAGATATGAGCCACAAGAAGTTTACTGAAAATTTTTTATATAAAGACTATGATATAGATTCAAAAACTTGAAATCATAGCTTCATCTATGTAAGTTTACATTATTTATCATATATCCTCAAGAAACATATCCTGACTGTGGCCATTTTATCTGATCTGCAAGAGACAGTAACAGCTCCATCAACAAGTGACTAAGAAATTTAAATTCCATGATAATGGAAATTATTAATAAAGTATCATCACATAAGGTTCACTTATAATTGCTATTATCAATAACGAATTTTGTATATTTTAATTTCTGAAGGTTTTTTTTCTGTATGATTCCCTTAAGTCATGTTATCTCTTTAGTTATTAAAATGTTTAAGTGTTTTGCATTTAATGATAATAATCTCAAGAAATATTTTCCTAGGTTTATATTCCACAGTGAAGACAGTAACTAAAACTTGAACCTCATTTCAACATTTATCTCAAAATAGCGACTTTTAGGAATTCTGTAATATAAAGAATTCTGAGGTTCTCGGAAGCTATTGCACTTTCAATGGCTACATGACGAGTTTGCATGTTATTTTATTTTATTGCCCTTAAGTTACAAAGCATGAAGAAAAGGCTGAAAAACTAAAAAGGATTTGGATCTAGAGTGCAAAGACAAGAATTTATAATTGATGAATAATTTCTGGGTATACATTTCCAAAGGAAATGGATGCCCCCTAAACAAGAATATGACCAAAGACTCAAGAAAACAAGATTCCATCCCATCATGACACTTGTATTTTAACCATCTCACAGAGTACAACTGTACCTTATATTAAACCCAGAAACAGAAATAGACTACTTAATACTTGAAAAAGTTATTTACACTATTGATTATTTCTATAGGCAAGGCCTTTGGACTTTTCCATCAAGAAACTTTACTTCCATTTAAATTAAGTCCTTCTTTGCATTCCTTTAAATGATATTCCTTACAGTGGGATAATAGGAAATTCTAATATTTATTAATAAGTACATTAAAATAATATCTCAAAGAATGTCCCTCTTTCTGTGAGTAAATTTTTGTGCTGATGATGCAAGCTTGAAGCTTGAATGCAGTATTTAAGAGTCTGGCATATACATTCCAACAAATGTATCCATAAACCAATTACATCTTTATGCCTTATTAATCAGCCTTGCAGTAGTGGGCTGAGGGACTTTCAGCACCTCATCTATATGTCCTCCCTTTAAATCCTTTCCGAAAGAGTCTTGTCTAAACTGGAATAGTGCCTTTTTCAGGACACAATTCAATTGAAATTTCAATATAGTTTAAATATCATCTCCATCTTCAGTTATTTTCCCAACACTGCAACTGTGCCCAGGGTTTCAAGTTTCATTATTATCAGACACTCGATGACAAAAATTTCACCTTGCAAGGATTTGATGACATTTCTATTCGAATCAAATTAGAAATCCAATGTAACTTCTGAATAATTGACAGAGAGGGCAGAGACAATGAAGCTCAGCATGAAGATGGAAGAGATCCAAAGGAAAGAATACAATAAAATGAGAAGATGGTGTTTGAGAATATTGTGAGATGCCGGGGATGGACAGCAAGTCCGATGAAACATTGTTATATGTGAAGTATTGTACCTATCTTTTATGTAACAGAATTCAATAGATAACAGCAGATGATGAGCCAAATGGAAGCACATGATGACCAGAGTAGGTTGGACTAACTTAATTAATAGCTGTACATTTAGTGAGCAATCAGAGAAAAGGAAAACACAAAAGATACGTGGAGGTGGGACAAGTAAAAACGATAGCCCACGTCAGGTTTCTGGATGGCTACTTATTATACAATACCAAGAGGAAGCTCAAAGAATTCCAAGTTGTTATTGGCTGTAAGTTATCAAATCTTGTTTATCCCAACCCCCGGTGGGTTCTCGCAGTTTGTTGACTGGGTCATTCTCAGTTCAACATATCCTCCTGTGGCACAAGAGATTTATGCAGCTACTGAATTTTGCTAAGGTCTATGTTAAAGTTAAGCCTTTGCAAGTATCTCTTCCCCAGATCCAGGTGTCTCATTCATCTATAAAATCTGGACAACAGCCAACTTTTTTGTGTGCCAGTCTTGGGGCATGAACTCAGAGGCTAGCATCACTTCTGTTTTTTTCTGTATATGTAGCGCTGAGGAATTGAACCCAGGGCAAGCACTCTACTTCTAGGCTATGCTCCCAGCTAACTTTTTTGTTCTATAATATTAACTGGAAGGGAGGAAACAATGTGTGTAAAACTTTTAGCACTTTGTTTAGTAAACAATAACCTTGTTTTTTCTATAGAAATAATTTCAAAAACATGAAAAGAAGGAGAGTGTCCATATTCTTGGGAGTTGCTCTGGCTTAATAGTTTGGTTCCAATTAAGCAATGATTTGGGCTGAACATCAATATTTTCAGCAGACACTCAAGAGTGTTTCATTTCTTTTGGCTCCATTGCCTGTCAGAAACAAATCTTGTGAATTAGGATACAACTATCAGCATTCATACACATCATTTCAGCCAAGGCACCGTCAAAATGTCAAAGCATGTGTTTAATTGTGTACAGTCTGTTAAGTAACGTCCTGCCAAATATCCTTAACAGCCATCAAGGAAGGAAGAGGTTGTTACAAACTGACATCTCCAGGGACATATTTTGTAATAGAGCATCAGGCAGTGATAGGAATGATCTATGCTAACTACCTCTTCACCTACATTAGAGATTAGCCAAAATCTAATATAACATGTCCAGCCCTAAAAATAAGATTACAGAAAGACCAATAAGGTTACCACAAGAACAAATATACTAGGCAATATTAATTGATCTTGTGTAGAGTAAAGCATCACTTATGAGTAATAAAAACCCTGTAGAATTAACATAGAGGAGAAAAGCCGGTTTATGCTTGCAATTCTCGCTAAGGAGAAGACTGAGATCTGAGGACAGCTTTTGAAGGCAGATAGGAAAAAAAAAGTCTGGGAGACTCTTGTCTCTATAATAAACTTCCCCAGAGTCAGAAGTAGAGGTGTGGCTTGAGTGGCAGAATCCTAAACTTGAAGAAAATAATAATGTTCAGGAACAGCTCTCAGTCTGACTTGAAGCCCAAGACTGGAGCAGAACAGAAGAAATAAAATAGAAGAAAAATAGAAGAAATATTCATTATGTGGTGGAAACAATTTCTTCCCCCGCCTCTACCTCTAGTGTCCTTACTTTTATCCTCAGATCTATCTGAATTTAGCATTTTTAGTTATTCAAAGTGATGATGTCGGTGACATTACATAAATTCTTCCTGTAAGGAATGAGTTTATCCACAGAAATATCTCTAATCAGTGTTTGCGGGAAGAACAATTTTGTCAACAAAGATAGATCTAAATCCATCTGACACTGAAGTTTACATCTCTTTCCAAAGATTTTGTATTGTGAATGGGTTAAAAAAAATCTGTTTTCACACTGAATAATGTTGGAAAGAGAAAGTTCTGTTAACAAAGAAACCTTAAAAGTACACAGTTAAAATGCTTCCAATAATAGTAGGGGTAAAAACAATAAAAGCATTTTGAGACAGTCTTTATTTTTTTTCCACTATTAAGTTATCAAAGTGTCTAAAATGGTTAGATCTCTTGGCTCTTGTGTAAAAGGCAGAATAATTTTCTTTCCTCTGCTGAGTAACTACACCTGTGAGGAAGCTTCAGAATGCAAATAGGACTTCCTCTGCCTTCATGGTGATTGCTCAGTTCAGGGTATTTTGTCTATAACCCAATAATTAGTTTAGACATTTCTAAAGGCATGTGTGTAGTCCTGATTTGTTACAGGTATGGGATATTTTCTGGTGAAACACCCTCATTCTAGCTTCAATTTTATCCTAATATCCATGATATCTATGTCTACAGGAATACTCTGTGAGAAAATCCTGTTCATTTTACCATGCCTTTTGAACATCCTCTCCACTATCTCACCACTAAAATGCATGATCCTATAAGCTTCAGGAGCAAGTTGATTTAACAGAAATCATTAAAGTCATCTTAGATCTAAATGATGAAATACAATTGATTATTTGAAAGATAGAAATACAATTTTGAGTAAATTAGTAGACATTGCTTTTATGTGTGCACATATATTTTTCATAATAGCTAATTGTTGCAAAAAATAATGATCAATATAAAATTAGCATCAATGTCACTGTTTTATATTAACACAGTCTGTCTCTCTATCACCAAAATTTGTGTGCAGTGATAATTGATATACCCTAATCTATTAAAATTCAATAAAATCTAATGCATCCATATTTTAAGATTAATTAAATTTTCTCTCTGAATTTTCTAAGTTTATTTTCTTAGTCTACAAATGTGTATATCATTGTAATGTCGTTTCTGAATCCCTGACAATAAAGTAAAAAATAACATTATGGCACCATCTAGTGACCTAATATTTCTCTTTTTCTTTTGGTTACTTATCCTGGAAGTACAAATTTCCTCTAATGATCATATAACATTATAAATATTGGTGGCAAAGTTATTACCTAGAAATAATTCCTTTATACAGTTTCCACCTGAGATAAGCAAACTGATCTCAACAAACAGGAATTTCAAAAATAAGCTCCCACATTGTAGAGCAGAAAATATTTTATAAGTATTTCAATTACTTTATACTTATTCTACTTCTCTTAGATGAAATGAAATTATTATAGGTAATAAAATTACTACACTTTCATATGCTGAAATAAATAAATCTACCTCTAAAAAGTGTTTCATCAACAGAGGATCTTTTGTGTGTGTATCAGAAAAACTAATAATGCTATCTTCCTTTGTCTTTCCTTATATAATCAATAATGATTACTAACTATAAAACCAGAAAACATACTTAAAGAAAAATAAGTGCTTTTGAACCTACCAGATGGAAGTTTCAGTTAGCTATATAGTCACATAGTCTCATGATTTTGAATATGCAAGAGTTGACACTATAATATGCAAGTAGATCTATAGTTGATGCTTATTATGTCCCATTGTGTATTTTATCAACCCTTTGTCATGATAAAGTTAGGTTCTGTTTTCACTCAGATGGGTTTCAGAAAAGTCCTACAGTTTTGTGTACAGTTTTGAGTTATCAAAGTATTTTCTTCCAGTTTGAAATGTGATGCTTGATGTTTGTAGGAAGATGTAGAATTTGCAAAAATGGAACTTGCACCTATCACACTTAAAACTAGAGGTCTTTAGTTCATGAAAGTGTGTGAGGTGGCTTTCAGTATAAATAAAATGAATGTGAAGGATTTTGTCTATGGCATGCAGCCCATCTCAGTAGAAATTCTCACTGAAGATGTTGAATTTTGTGCATTCTTCCACTTGGAAATCAAAAGGCTATCTCTGCAGTAAGAAAATATAGAGAACAATAAAGGTAATTCTTTTATTACAGAATGAAAGACAATTACACTGAAACCAAAACCAAAGCATTTGAGATCGAGAGTGGATATATAGTTTAATGTAAAGCTGAGAAAATCTATTTCAGATTTTCTTAAAAGAAGCTTGCATATTTGCCTCTTATTTACCCATAGCAAGGAAAAGGGGATAGTCACACAAGGGTGGATCACAGCTTTATTCCTACACATTCAAGAGGCTCATAAATGATCAAAGATCAGGTGGTACAACTCCAAAATATCTAGAAAGTACTGGACTGGGTGTATGGTTCAAGAGGTAGATTACTAATTCAGAAAGTGGCATATGTTTGAGGCTTTGAGATCAAACACTGTTACTGTAAAAAAAATAGAAGAAAAAGAAGGAGAAGAAGAAAAAGAAAAAGAGGGGGGAGGAAAGATAAAAGCAATGGGAAGGCCAGGAGTTTGGCCTAGTAGTAGAGTGCTTGCTTAGCATGCATGAAGACCCTGATTCGATTTCTCATATCATATGCATGGAAAAGCTAGATATGGTGCTGTGGCTCAAGTAGTAGAGTGTTATTCTTGAGGAAAGCCCAGTGACTGTTCTCAGCACTGAGTTCAAGCCCAAGGACTGGCAAGAAAAGGCGTAGGGAGGCTTGGTCTTGATGTATATTATCATCATTGGTATATATTTCCTATGGAATAAGTGAGTGATCCCTCTCTGGTATAGAAAGAGATATCTTTACATCCTGTCCTGAGCTTGCTTCAGATCTCTGCTCCTAGTCACAGCGTTGCTTCTCAGATGACGAATGTAAGCTAACTACTTCAAATGGGTTGGTTTCCAAAGAAGACTTTCTGCGTCTTCTACAGTTAGATAGATACGGATCTGTACTTGATGAGATTAAATATTAACTAGAATTTCTTTACACTTCTGTTTATTTTAAATATATGATGGCTATTTGAGTGTTTTCAAAAATGCAATATTCTTTCCCATCATGATATTGTTGGTGTTCCTCTTAAATAGGAAAAGAATTAATTAGCTCATATAAAGTACACATACACTATGTACATGCCAGAAAATGTCATTATGAAACACTTCTTATGAATAAATTAGTATGCACCAATTAGAAACATCTGAAGAATTGGAAGGGGGAGGATATAAGGAAATCATTGCCTCCATAGAAGTTCTCCCACAATCATCAGCCGTGCTATTTGTTTATGTGTAGTCATTTTAGATTAACACCCACCAAAGAATTTTGACCTTTCCTTTATGTCACTGGGTACTCTCTCTTCTTCCTAGTCCTCAAATATACAATTGTTGTGTTGCTTCTTGGATGCAATGATTCAAAGTATGTCTACCTTGTAACCCTTTAGACCATCCATACTTTTTCCTCAGACCACCAGACATGAAATTCCCTACAGTGAGTCAAGTGATGTTAAATACAAGTGAGAAACACTATTATTAACAAAAGGGTTGGGCTGGGAGTTTGGCCTAGTGGTTGGGTGCTTGCCTAGCATGCACAAAGATCCTGGTTCGATTCCTTGGTACCACATACATAAAAAAAAAAATCCATAAGTGGTGCTGAGGCTCAAGTGGTAGAGCTCTAGCCTTGAGAAAGTTCAAGGACAGTGCTCAGGCCCTGAGCTCAAGCCCAAGATTGGCAAAAAATAATAATAATAGGTGGATATCTAGAAATTCTATTCCATTCTATTTTTCTTCTTTTAAGTGATTGTCCTGGTAATTCTAGAAAAGTATTTTGAAGTAGAGGATGATTTGCATGCAAAAACCTTATGTGGGACCAAAAGTCTATCTATGTAAGTAATGGAAACCAATACATAACAAAGTGTTTTCCACAGAAATCAAATCAAAGGTGAGAATGCCATTCTAAATGATTTCCATTCTGACAAGGGAGAAAACAAAGGATGATCCATGGCTGTCTCAAATCACACAAGGCCTCAGTAGGTACAAGGAGGCTGGAGAGAGAGGACATAGAAGAGCAGTTCATTTCATTAGCCAACTGAAGCATCTGTCTAGGTTATAATTCCAGGCTTCATGCTCCAGGCTTCATGTAATTATTTAAGGATAATATACAATAAATAAAATAGCAAAATAATCATCCTTTGGTAAAGTGTAGAGTTGTGCTGATTTAAAAGCAAGCACTGCCCTTATCATCCCCTGAAGCTTCATTCTATTCAGCTCTGAGCAATGAAAATGTTGGGAAAGTATTTCAAACATATATACTTCTGCTTAATTCTAAAGCATAAATGCTACTACTACTACTACTAATAGAAAGTACTAGTTCCACAGGGAACTGTGGTGAGGATTAAATAAGATAATACGGGAAAGCACTTGGCACAGCTTGAAATTTGATAATTGCATAATCAGTGGTAAGTAGATGTAGAGCTTGCATTATAGTCTCTTCCCATAAGCCCATCATTTTTTATTGTAAAGTCTGCCAGAAGGAAACTCCACACAGTTCAGGAGAAGAGAGTTTATTGTGTGAGGAATGAGCAGACTCCTGCCACCCAAGATGGAGTCGGGCGAGCGAGAGAGCTTATATAGGGGGAGGGGTATAGCCAAAGCAGAAGTGGATGTGATCTCAGAGGATGGGGTAATACCTCAGACTGGGGGACCTCCCACTGCCCCCAGGCATGCTAGTTGCCAGGGTTACAGGTGCTGAGAGGGGATTTCTAGGGTACAGGGGGAAAGAGCCAAGGGAAGAAGTCATTTCTTCCAGGCAGACTTAACATTCCCGCCTTCTGATAGTTGTAAAGGGGCGCCAACACTTTCTGGTACTTCCTGCTGACAAAGGACATCGACACTGAGGGTAGAATGCAGGGATGCTGTCCGTCCAGAAGGAGCAGTAACAGTTCCATGGTAGTGAACGTGCATTTGTGTAAGAAATGCAAAAGAAGTCTTAAAAGGCAGGGGTCTCATCTTCTTCAGGGACGTGAGACACCTTGGAGTCACAGAAGGGGCAAGAGCAGGAGCCTTTTTCACTCTTGACAGAAGAAACCACTGTGGCTGTTGATTGAGCTAAACTGCAAGGGGAGCGGTCAGCAGGACCTGATGAGGGCCTGTCCACTTAGGATGTAAACCAGGCAGATTTAGGGTCTTGAGGAAGACTTGATCCTCAGGCAAAATTGGGGGAGAGGGAAAAGGGATTTAAGGGGCTGAAGGAACCTTAGATATGGGATGGTGGGGTAAGATTAGAAAGGAATGTAAAAGAAGAAAGTTATTAGTTCTACACTGGTAGTTACAGAGCAAGGAAGAAGGCCATCTACACCCACCACTGAGATCTGGGAGGGAAAACACAGACTGGATTACTCAGGTAACAATGAATAACTGGCTCCTATATCCAAAAGAAAGGATACAAGTAGCGTGCCTGCAACCTGGAGACAAACCCTAGGCTCCACTGTGATGCTTGCGGGATCCAGCGGCCCTGGACAGCATCACACTTCCCTTGCCAAGCTGAGTATCTGGGATAAGTAGGGCTCCTCCTCATGTGTGGGGGGTGTGGGAGGGACTGGCCCACCTTGTAGAGACGAGGAGGGATAGTCAACTCCCCAGTGTCCCGTCTGTCCACACTTTGGTAGGGTCCAGATGGTGGTTATAGAGTAGGGCAAGCTCTTGCCCAGTGGCCTTTCTTGCCACACTTAAAGCATGGTCTGGGTGACTTCTGCGTTGGGTGCCTCTTCTTTGAGGAGCCCAAAGGGCAGCCTTATCAGCTTTTTTCTGTTCCTCCCAGTTGTTAAAAACCTTAGAGGCCATGCTCACCAGACCTCCTTGGGGGGTTTGAGGGCCATCCTCAGCCTTTTTCAACTTTTTTTTTTTAATATTGGGAGCTGATTGGGAAATGAAATGGGTATTAAGGACCACTATACCTTCCTTTGACTCCTGGTCCAGCTTAGTGTAATGCTGGAGTGCCACTGTAAGGCAATTAAGAAATTCGGCCGGGTTTTCAGTGCGTCTCTGGGTAACCTCCTTTAGTTTATCATAGTTCACTGCATGGTGGGCCACCTTCTGGAGCCAGCTACCAGGCAGGTTACCATCCTGTTTCTGCTAACCCTTCCAGGCGCACTATTTTCATAATCCCATTTGTGCTCTTCCCTGGGCACAGCCGTTGCCCCTACTGGAAAAGTATTCTCTAGGTGGTGGGTTTCATAAGCATGTGCCTGGGCTGCAACACAAACCCTTTCCTTTTCTTTAGAGGTAAGGGTAGAGGACAGGACTGTATACAAATCATGACAGGTGAGGTCATAAATCTGAACAAGGTATTTAAACTTTTTGTTATAATTATTAGGGTCTTGGGAGTAAGATCCCAGTGCTTCTCAATCTGGGAAAGAGGAGTCATTGAAAATGAGGCCTGCACACAAAAAATTCTGTCTGCCCCCCCATCACCTCTCGCAGAAAAAAATAAGGGGCTGCTGGAGGCTGTGAGCCACCAGTGCAGAATTGGGTGTGAGCTTTGGGAGGTGAGAGAAAAGGAGATGTAGGAGGAGGAGAAGGAAGGAAAAATTCAGCTTGGGGAAGAAAGCAGAGTCTTCAATGTTGAGCAGGGTATCAGGCACTTTAGGTTTAGGAGGAGGCTCCAGACTCTTAGGTGATTTGGCAGGGACAGGCTGCCCCTGTGCCTGTAGGATAGGAAAAGTTGAGCAGGATTGGTAGAGAGAAGGGCAAGCTTGGACAGCAAAGAAAGCCTGAACATACTGAACCTCTGGCCATTTACCCTTGCATTGGGAGAAACTAAATTCCTGAGAATGTTATAATCCAAAGTCACGTTTTGGGGCCATTGAGACCAATTGTCTAGCCTGTACTTTGGCCAGACATGATCGCAGTAAAAGATGAGCCAGTTGGGCTTTATGGAGTCTCTGAGTAGAGCATAAAAGAGAATCCCAAGGGGGCTTGAGTGAGACTGATGAGACCCAATTGTAATAAGAAACACTAAGAGGAAGTGAAGTCTGTGAGGATGGGGGGTGGTCAGTGAGGAGGTAGGGGGAGAGTTAGTGAGATCATGAGGGTGGGCAGTGGGTGAGGACATCAGGGAGGGGGCGGAGTTAGTGATGACTGGGGGTGGAGTCAGTGAATATGGGGCAGTGTCAGTGAGATCAACAGGGGGTGGAGTCAGTGAGAACATCTTGGGCAGAGTCAATAAGGATGTAGAGTGGAATCCAATCTCACCAGAACAGATTGGGGAGTCAGGCACCAAATATAAGGTCTGCCAAAGAAAACTCCACACAGTTCAGGAGAAGAAGGTTTATTGCATGAGGAAAGAGCAGACTCCTGCCACAGTGGAAGTGGATGTGATCTCAGAGGATGGGGGAATACCTCCAACTGGGGGACCTCCCAGGGTTACAGGTGCTGGGGGCAGGGATTTCATGGGTAAAGGGGGAGAGAGCCAAAGGAAGAAGTCATTTCTTCTAGGCTATCCTAACAATTATACCAAGCAGTTTGTACAATAAACTAATGATAAGTGAATATTAGAAAGAGCAGATGTCTGTGCAAATGTTGTAGGGTAAAATAATAAATTGTTCTAGGGAATTGTATAGTACACGTGAATTGGATATTTTCAGAACTCTAACTCAAGGGACTACTTGAGAGGCTCTTATTTCAGTTTGTCATCATGTATGCCACTGTTTTCAAGACACAGTGAAGAACAGAAATTGTGCTTACTTAGAAGGTATTACTGAAATACAAATATGTTATGAAGAAGGAATCTGAAAGCACACAAACTTTGTATTGCAGATAAACTACTAGAAAATGTTTTTGTACCTTTAAAGAAAACAACAGAAAGTGCAAATGAATAAAAATGAAGATGTCAGGAAAATGCCGAAGCTCCTCCTCCCTTTTTAGAAAGTATCTGCCCTTCTCTCAAATAACACACAATAAAAAATAGACCACACATCAAGAATCAGGCAGTAAGTTTCTCATAACCCAGGAAATAAAGACAACAGAATTCCAGATCTTATGTTGAAATATAAGATTTGGAAAAAGTTATGTGGACATTGAGAAGTTGAAAGGAAACACTGTCATAGATTCCAAGAAAGAGCAAAATCTGAAGCTAGGTGCCACTGGCTCACGATTCCTTGTTCCTCAGCAGGCTGAGATCTGATGATCAGAGTTTCAAACCATCCTGGACAAGAAAATGCCTGAAACTCTTATCTCTAAGTAATCACCAGAAAACCATAAGTGGTTCAATGGATCGAAGTGGTAGAATGCTAGACTTAAGCAAAAAGAGCTCAGGAGAGCAAAGCCCAGACCCTGTGTTCAAGACCCATGACAGATGAAAAAAAATAATAATAAAGAATAAAATGTACAAGGACAATTTGCCCTGAAGCTCTATTGCATTCATAAATTGCTTTGCTAGATTGGAACTCCTTGTAGGTAATTATTTAAAGACAATAAAAATAAATAAAATAGCAAAAGAATCATCCTTTGGTAAAATGCAGAATTGTGTTGATTTAAAAGCAAGCACTGCCCTTATCATCCCCTGAAGCTTCATTCTATTCAGCTCTGAGCAGCTGCTTGCTTCCTGAAGTCATCAGTGGCAGTCTTGTGTTGTAGCATTAAAACTGGATACATGGCTTCAAACTCTGAAGCCTAGCTGCAAGTAGTTCTGCCCAGGCTAAAAATGATAGGCAGAGGAGGAAAAAAGGAGAAACACATTAATTACAGTGAATCCCTATGGCATATTCCTGAACATCTGTTCTCTCTCTCTCTCTCTCTCTCTCTCTCTCTCTCTCTCTCTCTCTCTCTCTCTCTCTCTCTCTCTCTCTCTCTCTCTCTCTCTCCCCCTCTTTTTCACTTTCTCCCCTCCTTCTTCCCATACCCATCTTTGCTTAAATTATGGGCCTAAGTATTGTCCCTGAATTTTCTTGCTCAAGGGCTACAGTTGTACCACTTGAACCATGGCTTCCTTTCTGGACTTTTTTGTGGATTATCAGACTCAATGAATTTTCCACCTGGGGCTGGCTTCAAACTGTGATTCTCAGATATCAGCCTTCTGAGTAACAAGGATTACAATGATGTGCCCCTGTCATCTGGCTTCAAAAATTCTTGATGTTTGAGAAACCATATGCTCCTTTCCATTTTCTGTCACATGAGAAAATATAAACCTTCTATTTTTGGTTACATTATCATGTTTGCTACACTAACTCCAAAGGTAGAAAGAATATAAAAGAGATCAATTACACAAATGGTATAAATGCTTTATATTTAACGAGATTTTTTTTCTAGCAACTGACTCAAACAATATTCACAAATGCACAAAGTATTTCTCTTTTTGTATCATCTTTCAATTTTTCTATCTACCATTTCTATGTAGATAGATTTGATAATATGACTCATAAGAAAAAAGTAAACCCTCATTTTCTGATCATTTTATTACAAACCTATGGTTTTACTACAGTCAGAGGCACCGAATAATTTCTATTATTAAAAAGAATATGTAAATTAGCATGGATAAAAAATGTGTTTTATTTTTCCAAAGAAAATAATCATGCTATTGCCAGGTGAGATGCTTCACACTTTTAGTCCTAGCTACTCAGGAGGCTGAGATCTGAGGTTTGCAGTTCAAAGCCAGCCCAGGCACTAAAGTCCATGAGACTCTTATCTTCAATTAACCATCAGAAAACTGGAAGTCTTGCTGTGGCTCAAGGGATAGAGCAATACCCTTGAGCTAAGGAGCTCAGGAACACTGCCCAGGCCCAGAATTCAAACCCCACAACCGACAGAAATAAGGAAAAAAGAAAGAAAGAAAGAAAGAAAGAAAGAAAGAAAGAAAGAAAGAAAGAAAGAAAGAGAAAATCATGTTAGAAAAGTTGAGCTATGGCTCAAATGGTAGAGTAGTAGCCTGGAGCAAAATTCTAAAGGAAGGGCCTAGCCCCTTAAATTCAAGTGTTATTACCAGAACCCTTCCCACCCCTCCAACACAATCAATCTGTAAAAAGTAGTAAAATAAACAGTGCTAAAATACAAAAATCAACAGACATCTAAGTACTATATTGATTTAAATTTCTGAGGAATGCAGAGTATCTCTTACTCTATGAATCCTATAGGTAGACTGTTTAAGCAAGGCAAGTTGTCTTACAATAAATATGTACTGATTTAGTGAAAGAATTAATTTGAAATAAAGGGAGAAAGAATTTAAGAGGAGGGAAAGAGATAGTGAGAATATGAGGCAGCATCATGTCAACTCACTTTCACTCTTAGAATTGAAGAACTTGACTAATTATTTCTATTTTTATTTCTCACTTTTGTTTCTCATTGTCTTAGGTTGCAGCATTAGATAATAGAATAGAAGGAAGGAGAATTTCTGCTCAGTTACTCACACAAAGACTCTGGATAATGCAATTATGATAACACAAGAATGGATTTGAGAGCTCACTGACACATGGAATTTGATTATCTCTTTTAGTCACTTGGTTCATCTGTTTTATTTTCTTTTCTCATAACTGAACCAGGAAGAAGCAGTCATCTCTAGAGAGTTGTTATTACTTTTTTTCCCCTGCCTAATATTTTTAGACTCAAGTAATTCACAATTCTGATAAGGTTGGGGGCTTTTTGAGCTGTTGAAATGATTGCCAAAAATGAACTCATTTAAACAGTTCCTGTATTTGTATGTCACAAGCCATTAATTCAATAAACTAATGTCAGATCTTAAATATTTACTTAACCATCTAGAACCCATTATTATAATCACACCAAATGGTGTGCCCTTAAATGTTTATAGACAGATGATGTGGCACCATCTTGGCTTCTGACTGCTGCATACAGCAGCTCCTAACTTGCTACTAAGATGAACATTTTAATGATCATATGTGCCTAGAGGATGGGCATTGATACAAATTGCATTTTCTTCAATATTTACTTAAAAATCCATAGAGAAAAATGCATGCAAATTCTCATTAATGTTTATGCAATTCTAGATAAATCCAAGCTGCTCAATGATTACAAATACAAAAGACAATGCCAAAATGCAGAAAAATGAAATATGGACAATTAGTCTGAAGTGCATTATTCATGAAATTATTGTAAGGTTTGAGATTTGAAAATAAATGATAATTCTGAAATATTTGAATAAAAATGAGTTTGTCATATAAGTTGTTAGGAATGAATGGACAAGTTGCTTCTGTTTATAAGTAAAATATGTCTCCTAAGAAGTTTAGGCAAAGTAGGAGAGCTTCTTGAGGAACAATGAGATAGGATTGAGTGAGTCTGTATATTAGAATTATGTTGACAGTATAAGTATGCTTATACTGTAATATCCATTAAAGGTGGAAAAAAACAATATTTAAAAAAATAAAAGAAACACTTAGGTTGTATTTGCTTCACAACTACCATTTGCCATGCTGTAATATATTTAAATCATCAATTACATTAAATTTGGCTCTTCATGCTAGATATGAAGAACATCAGTATAAATTCTCAGATTATTAAATATAATAAACATGAAATATGGGAATCTGTGAACATTTTTATCAATGGCAAGTTTAAACAAGTGTGAACCTAATCACTGATTGCTTTAGTTACTGATGCATTTTTGTTATTCATATTGGTCATGAAATTTGAACTCAAAACTTGGGCACTGTCCCTAAGCTGAGCTCTTTTTGCTCAAGGTTGGGGCCCTACCACTTTGAGCCACAGCTCCACTTCTGGTTTGCTGTTTGAATGGTTAATTAGAAATAAGAGTCTTGAGGGAACTTGTCTGACTGGGCTAACTTTGAACCAGGATTGGCAGACCTCAGCTGCCTGTTGCTAGGATTACAGAGTTAGCCCTAGGCTCCCAGCAGGATATATGTTTAATATCTACTATGTGTCAATGCACTGACCACTAACTTGAACACTTAAACTGTTCAACCTAATGACAATTAGTTGCTGTAGTAAGAAACTTCAGAACCATTTAATATGTTGTATGGTCATTAATTAAGTCTTGAACCCCATGCATGAGAACCCCATGCAAAGTAAGTTTTATGAAGGAAACCATATAAGACCTTAATGTGGAATGATAAAGAGAATGGAATTAAATACAGACAGAAGATTCTTTCTTTCCATATTAGTGTTCCTCTACTCCAGAGCGCTTGATGTTTTGAACTAGCTTGGTTGGATAGCAAGAGGGAGGTTGAGTTTTACATCATAGTAGTATGATGATCAGAATCTCTATTCACTGTACACTAAATAAACACCAATAGCATTTCTTTGGTCATGACAATTGAAAATAACTTTGAGACATTTCTAAATGTAGCAGTTCAGAATGGCCTCTGGTTACCAACTACCATTTTGGTTGAATCAAAATATCAAAATTAAACCTGCTTTATTAAAGTCTACAGTTCTGGAGGACATTTAGAAGGAGAATGTTAAGCAGAGAGCTGTGAGAAGCTAGTTTTGAGATGGTAAAAATATCAATTTAAACATACATTGCTAGACAACTGGAGGCTGAGGAAGAATAATATAATCCATTATTATTTTCGGTACCAACATCAACAGTTCTGTGGAGAAAAGTTTTAGTTGAAGTAATTATAATCATCTTCTAGATTTGGAATACAATCTCTGGAATGTCATTTGAATTTGGGGTTTTATCTTTTCTTATTTTACCCATTGTACTTCTATGGCTGAAAAGTAGGAATGGGTTCCACTCCCACTCCAGAAGACATTGGTATTGGATGAAATTATAGAAGAGTAAAACTCACCTTCATTCACAAATGAATAGCTGAATACTCATCAAATCATCCTTATTTAATTATTTGTGCATTTTCCCCATAAGACCTGCCATGTCTGCATCTCACTGTTGCCCAAACAGTAACATTAAATATAAGCAATCATTTCCTTTTACAATCTCATTCTCATAAAAACCACACAATAGGTGTCTGCTAGTGTAGCTTCTAAATGACCTCTTGCTTATTTATTTATTTATTTATTTTACCAGATTGCCTTCAAAATCCTTTTAAAGTCCTTTAGGTCCATAATCTCTAGGTTATGGTTGTCAATGCTGCTTTTCTTTGACAATTTTCCACACGTAAGTTTTCTTTCTTCTCGCCTCTTCTACGGATTATAAATGCCATGACCCATCATGATCCCAGCACACAGTGTTTCTTGTGTGTATCATGACAAGTGTAAGAATGCAGCACTTCAAAATCACCCCAGTCAGGAAGCCACGAGAGAGCATTTCCAGAATTTTGATATCTATGGCATGCAACTTTATGAGGATAATTCTGTTTGGTCAGGAATTTCGAAACAAGAAAGCTGCCAAGAATTCCCCACCTAAGTAAACTCTTATTTAATATGAAAGAGAAACAGAAATGTATAGTGTAGTATGTGTATGTGTTTGTGTGTGTGTGTATCTCTATCATTGTTTAGGAAATAATATAGGAGTGTGAAGGAATTTATACATCCTTAGGCAATCTATTTCTCACAATATAACTCATTATTGAATTTCTCTTTTGAATGAAAGAGAGTAATCAGAAATTTTGGCCAATATACTGAAATCATCAATGTTACTCTGGTTAGATTCTTCATTTGAGACTATAACATTTTATTAGTACATGAATAACCCCATAAAAAGATTGTTCTGTCATCATACACATCTCAGAATAGAGTAGGCATACTCTGAGATATTTCACGAGATGCTTGAAGGATTTCTCTTCCGTACGGTTGGATTTTGACCTCAGGCCTTGGCTCATGCAGAGAGGAGCTCACAGAGTCACATCTTCATTTCTTAATTTTATATCCTCATTTGGGATTTAAATCCCAACATATTGGAATCTGGTGGCATTGACCATTTCATACTCAAATTCAGGATTTTTGCCGCTTTGGGGGGAAAAACAGTTCAACAAAATGAATACAAAAAATGGCATTTAGAAGGTTTGTGAAGGGCGGTAAAGGGAAGGGAAATAGATGAATGAAGAAAGAAAGAACATCAGATAACACAACTATAACATTCAATGCATATACAACTAAACTAGGGAAATTGAAAGGATGGACTGGGATGGGAGAAATGTAGAGAATGACGAGAGATATGACACAGATCAAGATGCACTACTTTTATAAATGAAATTGCTGAATGGTGAACCCTTTGTACTGCTACCTCATGATCATACAACAAAATAAGAACAAAGAAAAAAGAAAGAAACAGCAACAAAGACAGTCCTTTTCAGGTCAGACCTTTTCATGGAGTCAATTATACCTAAAAGAACTTTTACTGTCATTCTCCATGCTTAATACCAAGAATACAACAGAAAATGATGCATTTAATGGAAAGGAATGGTGAATATTAGAGAGGGAGAGAGACAGAGGCAGAAAGGGGAAAGGAGAGAGAGAGAGAGAGAGAGAGAGAGAGAGAGAGAGAGAGAGAGAGAGAGAGAGAGAGAGAGAGAGAAAGAGAGAGAGAGTCATACTTTATATAATAGCTTTGAGCATAGATTTACCAAAAGTGTTAACTGCAAGGTTATTATTAGGCTCGATTTCTGTTATTATAAAGAGGTACATTTTCTTGTTCCTCTCTTTCCAAAAGACTGTGTTGCTACCATTCCTGTGGCGTTTGTAGGTCAATTGTTCATATTTATAGGATAGTAGGAATGTGGATGTGTTTTTCTCCTCAAACCTTAAGCAATATCACAAGAGACTTGGCATTTTCAACAATTAAACTTAGAAACTCTTAAGTTTAATTTCTCATGAAATTTATCATGAAACTTAAAAATAAGTCCCTTAAAGTTCCTATAATATATAAATTAAGTTGTCCTATAACTAAAAGTATTCTATAATAAAGGAATAAATCCTAAGCAGTTAACACTCATAAGCACATTTCAATAAACCTCGTATAGTCATTTCAGTAAATACCTATAAAAAATTCTATTCAATAGAAACATGAATGACCCTCATATGTCACAAAACATAGGCACATGCTTAGTACAAACATACTTGCCCTGTATTGTATTGCTAATAACTGCAGATGTCAGAATGTTAATCTAATTATGCCTAACATCAGACAAGAAACCCATATTTCCTTTTTTTATTGTAATTAGTAAAAGGGTTACATGATATTTGCCAGATAGAAGGTGCATTAATTCACATACATTGATACCCTTTCACATGTAAATATTTCCTATACATTTGTTCTCACTCATAGTGTGCCCAATAAAATACAATAGTTTCATCCCATTAAATTTATGGATCTATATTGTGTGTGTATGTGTGTGTGTGTGTGTATGCATTTGCTCATGCGCATTCAACTCTTGGGGTTTGAATTCATGACCTGAGTGCTGTCCCTGAGTGCTCTACCACTTGAGCCACACTGCCATTTCTGGCTTTTTGGCAGTTTATTGGTGATAAGATTATATAGGGCTGTACTGCCTAGTCTGGCTTTGAATCTCTAGCCTCAGAGCTCAGCCTCCTGGGTAGCTAGGATTTTACAGATGTGAAGCACCAGTGCACAGCTTATAGATCACGTTTCCATAAATGGTAACACTAGTAAGTTACTGTACCATATAAGGATTACTTGATAAAAAAAAACGAAGTTGATTTCTTAGCATCTTCTCATTCTATGGACCCTAGGCACCTACTATTTAATACATGAGTCATGAATGTTAAAACAGGCTTCTCTCTCTCGTTTTATATAATTTTGAACTCTTAAAGGATAGTAAAAGAGTTACACATTTCCTTTTAATTTTCATCCAGCTTCCTTTTATATTATTTTTGTAATCAATATATAACTATTAGAAAGAGGGATTTGATGCTTAGAGTACACTACTAATTAATTCAAAACTTTTCCTTAGCAGCACTGTTGCCGATATCTGTGCCTTGGTCTAGAATTCAGTTCAGTAACTAACCTGCTTTTGTTTTTTATGCCCAACAAATAAACTCCAATCTACAAGAGTTGCTGCATATATATTACTAACTTTGACTATTTGCAAGACTATTTGATAGTTATTCTGTAGAATTCCTTGTGTTATTGGACAATATGAGGTGATCTCTTGTTTTCTTTTTTTAATAACTAGTTCCAACATTGATAAAAGAGAGACATAAAAATGTACATCTTAGAGTTTTTATTTATTGCTTTTGCTGGTTCATTTTGATTGTGGAAGTTGTGTGTCCTTCTGCCACGTATCAGGGTAAGATATAATTTAGGATCGTTCCCAGTCCTTTATTGAATATCTGCCTTTGGGGGATCATAGATAAACATTTTAGTATTTATCAATACATGAAATTACATTACTCTTTAGTGTTTGGTTTTTGAAAGAGCCAAAGAGAGGAATGGATGTGAGGAAGTTATATTAATCTTTAATTCCTTGGGAGTCAGTTCATTTAGAGAGGAAACCTCGTATATGAGGGTTTTGAAACACCAATAAAAGCACTCAATCCCATAGAATTAATAAGCCCTCCCTGACTGTCTAAAACCACATTTTTCATCTCTTTTATCTGATAGTCAGATTACCATAGCAGACTAAGCATTGTATATTACATATATCTGCATTTTATACTTTTATAATTTTTTTGTGAAGTTACTAAGGGCATATATTTTAGTCTTTATAAAATCCACAAGTGGTGGAAAGGGAAAGGGAAAAACAAGATGATGTGGAAAAGGACAAAGGGTGAACCAGTGTAACAGAAAAATATGTTGGAAATGAACTTTATAGCTATGGAGAGAGTGGAGGAGGAAAAGTGGGAGAAAATCATGGGAAGGAGAGACAATGTGCAAGAAGTAATGTACTCACTACCTCATGAATGCAGCTGTAATGCCATTATCAAAATCCACAAGTGGAATTCTTATTTCAACCTTTTTGAAGAATTAGTTCAGCCACACTTCAGCTGAGAGCAAAGAAAAGAGCTAGCAAGATGTAACTCTTGGCCTAGGAGGTTAACCTAGAGATAGAGTGCTTGCTTAGCTTGCACGAAGACCCGGGTTTGATTCCTCAGTACCACATACATTGAAAAAAAGCCAGAAATGGTCCTCTGGCTCAAATGGTAGAGCTCTAGCCTTGAGAAAGCCCAAGGACAGTTCCCAGGCCCAGGACTAGCAAAAAATAAAAGATATGTAACTCTTGTAAATCTGAATGGTGGTATATTTTGAGGAAGACTGAAAATGCAGGAATAAACTTCTCCCAATGTTGGCAGATATATTCAAGCCATCATAATTATATACTCTTATGACATATTTATAAATACTCACACATTTTGCTTTTTTTTGCCCTTTAGGTGAGTTGATTTAATTTCAAGATGATACAGAATGCCATCGTAGAACAAAGAGCAGACTCTTGCAGGAATGTAGGCTGGATGTACTTTAAATTTACAGCTGAGGTAGAGACGGCTGATACAATGGCTGACAAACTAGAGACAGCTACTGTAGGACTTTTTTTTTTAATCTTTAGAGATTGATATTACTGTTCAGAATCCTAGACAAAACTTCATTCTACCTATATGTGGTAGAGATGGCACAACAGGAAATCCAGATGTTTAATGGAATGGGATACAGGGTAACTATCATCTCAGATTAAAAGAGAGATTGCTTTTTGCCAGATTTCTTAATTCTACCTGTTGTCGGGGTCCCTTCCCCCATGGCCTTTGCTTTCAATTCCAGGAGTTTCCTCTGCTCTTCTTTCGGTTTCTGCTTGAAGACCCTCTCTTTCTCATGCATTTCCTTGAACTGCCTCTTGTGCTGCTTCAGTGGCTTCTTCTTACCAGTTTTGGAGCAGATATGATGCCAGCCCCACCTTCATCCAGACCCTAATCCCTCACACATTTCTAACTGGCAGATTTTCCAATTAAGAGCAGTAAGTTATGTTATAAGAGAGAGTTCTGTTTAAAGTAAAAAGAAGTCATAACAATGATGTTTCCAAGGCAACATAAATGACCAGAGGAATTTTTCAGATACAGTACACTTAGTTTTATGATAACTTTTTTTTAAAAAAAATAAGAAATAAAAATATTTCCCCCTACATTTTAGTAGAGATTTCCATGAGTATCTTTCATTCCAGAAAATAGAAATCTAACAAATGAGTCCATTCAATTGCATGATGAAAGACTATTCATGCTTAGTTCTTTTATACCTCTAAGCAAGGCAGAAAAGGGCTCTTTTGCATGCTTCTATAGAAGTTGATTGTTTTTACTCTTTCTGCAGTTAAGGTTTGCATTCTAGTGTAAAAAAAGTGACAGCCATTATGATTTCCTTAAGTGATAATTAGTTCGCTATGATAGTTTATTATGTTGCCACAAATTATTAAAAACCCTTCATTTTCATATGATGATCAAATTCACAATTGGAAGGCCACTCTTGAAATGAAAATGTGCATGTGATTGTTAATTTCTTGGAAAAAAATTGGTAGGTAAGGTCAGATGGCCAAAATGAGAGATACACAAGGCACACTCACATTAAAAGACACACACACACACACACACACACACACGCACACATTCACAATTTTCCTCTCATTTGCTTCTTTTTGTTAAAATTATCTCTACTAGTAAGCAATTCTAAGAAATAAAATTAAAACTTTTACTTTTTAAGCATGAGAATTTTGAAAATAACTTGTTCCTTCCTATGTAAGTGTGATGATGATAATGATATTGATATGTATGTGTGCTCTAAGTTTTACATTGCTTAAAATTTCAAAGAAATGCTAATGATGAGCATTACAATATGAAAGTTATATCTTCACAGTCATATACTCTTCTCAAAATGATTACGTTTCTTCAGATTAACAGATTTTGTGTGTGTGCGGCAGAGGGGGGGTTTATGGGGCTTGAATTCAGGGCCCAGGTGCTACTACCAAGCTCTTTTGTTCAATGTTAGCTGCTCTACTACTTTGAGCTACGGTGCAACTTCCAAATTTTCTGGTGGTTAATTGGAGGTAAGGGTCTCACAGACATTCCTGCCTGCGCTGGCTTTGAACCTTGATCCTCAGAACTCAGCCTCCTAAGTAGTAGTGCCAGGCTCAGAAGAAAATTTTCTTGAAAATATATTTCTTGACAACAAAGAGGCCCACATTTTCTTATTCAAGGAACCCACACTTACTTGGAGTGGACTTGTCTTCAAAGCCAGATATAGAGAAGATACTGCAGCAGGAAAGATAGAAAGGTAAGAATGTCCTTAGCTGTATGAAGAAACTCGTATCTCCCTGTACACTAAAGATGGGCTGAAATATTTATTTGTGTTCTCTAACAATGTGCCCTCATGAGCAGTAAATCCTTATCCTCTCTCATCACTGCCCTCCTCTCTGTATGGATGATTGGAGGAGAAGGTCTGAATTTAATGTTTAAGCCCATTAAGTTGGGCCTCTGCTCTGCTATTGGAGTAGTACCTCTGCTATCCTCAATTTTTTAGTATGGTTCTGTAAAATAATTCAAAGTCAGGACTTGAGATGCATAGTAATTTTAGGACATTTTCCCCTATTTTGTTGAAAAATGTTGTTGGAATTCTCCTGTCATTGGAATTGAGTGGAAAGGTCATTAAATGCACTTGTGATAGCTGTAAGAGAAATTAAAAAGTATTCACTGAGGTTAAAAATGATCAACTAAGTGAATATCCTGTCTCATATAAAAATGTATATATGTACTTTATTCAGAAATTTATCTGATTTCAGGACATAGATATGTATTAGCACATTCACAGAGGAGGGAATGAGAGCAAAATATGCATTTTCATAAGCAAAGAGCAATACAGATGACTAGATGATGATGGGATATGTGTAGCCTTCTTTTAAAAGTAAATAGCCAGAAAGGCTCTAGTGCAATCCTAGCTACTCAGGAGGTTGAGGTCTGAGGAATGCTATTAAAAGCCAGACTGGGCAGAAAAGTTACCTAGAGACTCGTCTCTAATTAATCCATCAAAAACGAAAGTGGAGCTATGGTTCGAGTGGTAGAATGCTAGCCTCAGTCACAAAGAGGCTCACCAACAGTGCCCAGTTGAAGCCTCCTGACATATTATCATTTTAATCATCACTGAATCACTCAATATTTCTGTGGCCTATACCTATACTTAGGTTTTCCTTCTTTATCATAGTTTACACACATTATATTTTTCTCCTCTTACCTACCTTGTTTTCTTTCTTTCCTTCTTTCTTTCTTTCTTTCTTTCTTTCTTTCTTTCTTTCTTTCTTTCTTTCTTTCTTTCTTTCTTTCTCCTTCCTTCCTTCCTTCCTTTCTTCTTCTTCTTCTTCTTCTTCTTCTTCTTCTTTCTTTCTTTCTTTCTTTCTTTCTTTCTTTCTTTCTTTCTTTCTTTCTTTCTTTCTTCCTTCCTTTCTCCCTTCCTTCCTTCCTTCCTTCCTTCCTTCCTTCCTTCCTTCCTTCCTTCCTTCCTTCCTTCCTTCCTTCCTTCCTTCCTTCTTTCTTCTTTCTTTCTTTCTCTTTTTGTGGGTCCTAGGGTGTGAATTCGGCCTGAGCACTTTCCCAGAGCTTTTCAGCTCCAAGCTACCACCCTACCCTTGAGCCAAGTCCCAGTTCTAGTTTTCAAGAGGTTGATTAGAGATAAGAGTCCCAGATTCTCAGATCTTAGCCTCCTGAGTAGCTAGGGTTACAGGTGTGAGCCACCAGGCCCATTTCCCTATCAGGCTTTCTATATGAATAGATATTACCTTTCTTCTTCTTTTCTGTCTTTCATCCTTTAAATTATTTTTCTTTCAAAATATTCCTCTTTCAAAATACCTGTGAAAGTTCAAATTCTAAGAAACCTTTTTCAATCAAACAAATATTTATTTTGCAAAATATTGGTAGGTCTATTTCTGAAATAATGATTAAAATATTCTTATTATTCTGTGATTTTTAATAAAAGGAATCAATCATCAGATTTTTAAATAAGACAATCATAGTACACACAAAAATATCACATTTTTATAATTGCATTTGTTACATTATCCATTGGCTAAAAATTATATACACATACATGCTCAATATATATCAATCCTTCTCTTTACAGGTTATTAATGAAATATTCTTCTGCAACATAGCCAGGTTGAAACCAGTATTTAAATTAATTATGACAGCCATATCAATTAGACATAAGAGATTTCTAAAACTAATTAGTGTCTGAGAGGCTTTAATTTGACGTCTGTCTCTGTGTAATATGTGCTTTATGCATTAAATTAATGAAATTAAGCTTGCATCATTATAAATTTCCACTTTCATAGTTCCATAAGTTTCACAATTACATGCTATATTTGAATGATAATTGAATGAAACTAAATAATTAAGTTCATGTCAGCAGTAGTAATATTTTAAGAATATTGTGCTTTTTTGTTTTTGTTTTTTACTTTCCATGTTGAAGTTTTCCACTTGTGAACTAGTTGTTGTTAGAAATATCTTGCTACTGTTTGCAGAGGACTCTTCTGGAGGACACAAAGAAAAGAAGGCAAACCAGAAAATACTACAGTATTATAAAACACGGTTATACTCGATTACCTAAATTACATATCAAATCTGAAAATACAGACTACAACTTTACAAACTATTCTCATTAAAAGAGCTTTATCAACCTGAGTTACTTATTAAAGGTTATACTCAATTAAATAAATGACAGAATTTTTAGTTTTTAAAATAAGTTTGCTACCTAGCTTTTGTATACACATTACTCATATATGTTTATTTATATTACAGCTGTATCATCGTATCATATTTTCAAACCAAACCTTTACATATCTGGTGAAAATACATATTTAAAATGAAGAAAAGTTAATTTGCATGCAAATTGGAATAAAACAAGATATATGAGAGGACTGCCCCCCTACCTTTAAGATTTGCTTTTGACATTTGTGTTTTAACAGGCAATTAAAATTTAATTTGTCCTATGATGAAAAGAAAATCCTTTCATCATATTTCTGCAGTCTGAAGAGGCACCGACTCTATCACAAAAGAATACTGTGACTGAAGCTTTCCCTGCCCCTCTGACACTCCTGTGTGAAATGGATGATAATCCAATCAAGGAATTGACATAAAAATAAGTATGCACATAAATGATTATGAGAGGACAGACAGTATCTTAGAATAAGGGGTCATTGGTCATGCTTTACATGAAGTATTTTGATGAAAGCCTTATTCCATTTTTTTTTTTTTTGCAGGAAGCAAAATGTCACACTAGCTTACAACTGGTTTGTTGAAATAACTATTTGAAGAATCTGCCATGATAAGATTACTGCACCAACCAGATGGGATGTTTTGCAGGTTGTCACTACTCTGGAAAGGAATAAAATAAAATAAAATAAAATAAGCAAAGAGGTGAGGAAAGAAGTTGGATGGCAGAGGACTTTATCATGAGCTGAGTTCATAAAATGCCTGGAAATTGATGCAGTACCTATAATTTTCTTCCTATTTATAATGTGGTATATATAATTTGCAACAATAACTTACTGATATAATTTTGTATATTCTTTTAAAAATAAAAGCAATCAATCAAGTCATCCATATGACCAAAATATTTATTACATTTGGATGATCTCATGTTTTCACAAACCCCCCAAATTTCCAGTTGGGCATAGAAACAGGCTAACGGCCAGCTAAATTTGAAGTTTTTAACAGAAGGTTGTTCATAATTATGCTAGGACAATTTATATTATACAAGGATTGTGGCAATTCACCCTCATTTAAATTAGGATACAGTCCTATTACTTGGTTCATGTTTAAATATTTATTGGAAGAGTAAATATAATCATCTTAGTTTATAGAGATCTGTTTTAAATGTAAAGGAACTATTGTTGCCTTGATTTGGTGTCTATTCCATTTTAGAGCAACACCCTTCAGTAGACTGATGAAATAGCAACTTTGTTTTGTTCTAAAGTTTAGCAAAGTCATTCACTACTTTGGAAATCATCTTTTTTTATATAATAATGCTGTTTACCATGTTTTGCAAAACACATTTGTATCAGTGTGACTTTGTAATTGATGTACTTCTAACATTTCTATATTTAGAGGTACAATCGTCTAGGAATCCCATTTTTGTATACTCACGCTCAATCAACTCTGTATTTAAATTTCTTTTATCATCAAACTTTCATTTGTTTTTCTTCAACATGAGAGTTAGATAACTGTGTTTTTTTAATATAGTAGGATATAGGATCCATTATATTACTTTCAGAAAAAAGTGAAAAATTAATCCGATAACTAAAAATGTATTTTTAAACTAAGGTGTTGAATATGTGCAAGCATCTTTTAACCAGTTTATCTGGTGTGAATATGGCTATCCTGAAATGTAATGTCTTTAGGCATTTCCATGTTGATCCTCATGGTGAATCACACAGCTTCATGAAATGAGAGATGGTTCATGAAATGAGAGCTGCATCTATTGCATATGAAACAGAATACATAAGGATGAGTGAATGTGGACAGGGTAATACAGCCCTGTTATTGCTGAGTTGGGAAGAACATTAGTTTGATGTCATGCAATGTCAAAGAAAAACATGGAAAGGATTCAGAAAATAGAGTATAAAGTCACCTGATTATAAAGAGGGTAACATAACTTAATAAAATTTTAACCGAGAAAATAGAGCCCTTGTGATAGCATGGGTTCTGTTGCTCAATCTTACAGTAAGAAAGTACAATATGGAGATGTTGATGATGGTAATAAAAATCCTCTTCACCTAACATATGAGGTAAGAAGAGTCTAAGTAAAAGGCCTTAACCATTAATTGGTTCTTGATGCCACATTTGATTTGTTTTGGCTTACCTTTAACATCTTTGTTAGATTTGAATGTTAATTGGTGTATTTTTAAATTTATATTGATTGTGCTCACATTCAATTTGCTTTCTACTTTGTTAATATTATTTCAATGAACTTTGTGTGGTTTGGAGGGAATTAAACTGGGTGTTAGTTGCTATTGGGTGTTAGGGCTGGGTGACTTGAGTCCTCACTGAAGCCTGCTAACACACCAATACAGATTCCAAATTCAGTCTTTTAAGTGGTGGCTTTTCTGTTCTCATGACCGGCTCTAACATAAAGGCATGTCTTTAAACTTTAATACAAGTGCATGATTTTCTAGATATTGCTTCTACTCAATTTACACAGTATCTTTTTAAATACTATAGTGCATGAAATAGAGACCTATGAACTATTCTGTTCCTAACGTTTAACAAATGAGCATAATGGTACTTCGATAAGGAGAATCAGTTGTTTTTTCCTAAAATGACTTGAACCCAAAGAACTGAGTTTTGATTTCTGTTTATCAACTCAAATCTGATAATATGCTGAAAAATATATCTTCTCAGAATCATTACACTTGCTAGCAAAATCCCATTGATACTTGATCTCTATGTTTCTCTAATCAGAAAGTGTAGCTTGAAAATCTTTTGTCTTCTTTCTACAAGTTTTCTAATGCCTATGCTAGTCTGCCATAGCTGGATACTCATCCCAGAAGTTGGTTTCATTCATTAGAAAAAATCTGGTTCTCTTTTCTTTCTGACTTGGGATTTCCTCTTTGCTCTTCCAAGATCTAGTTTCCAGGAAAGGAATGGAGTTCCTAGAAGAAACACAGAGCCTGTGGACTGGAATGCATCTTGGCTCTTATAAAAAGAAAGAATGTTGTGTAAGTCTAGTCTTAGAACACAGTGCACTTCCATGCAAGCTTTATTTGCAACAATGGGAAGTCTTCCTGCAGAAGCTTGCCTTTTGTAGAGTGACACAAATTGCTGGACATATGCTAAGAAATGACTGCCTGGGCTTTGATTCGGTGCAGTGGTGGAGCCAGAGATTAGCAGTTGAATTTGTCAGCCAGATTTATTGTGGGCATCAGATTTATTCCAAGTAGCAGAGTGTCCATGGTTAGAAAATGATACTTCAAGCCAGACCCAAAGGAACATAGGCTCAGAGGTTTCCCTCATTTGTAATAATTAGTGTACCTCTCGGACTCTCCTAGCAGAATATTACAATACCACAAAACCTATAGGATGAGACTAAATGAAAGGATCTCTAAGATATGGAAACAAGAGATTTATTTTGTGCCGATTGTTGCTCTTAATGTAGTATGTTATTTCTCTTCTTTTTTGTTAATCTCATATTTTTATTGTATCTGACTTTGTTACCTAGTATATTGTATATATATATATATATATATATATATATATATACACTTTTGTGTATTTGAAATAAGAAAGGGAAGGATGGGGTCAAGATGACTGGGAGTGGGTAGGGGAGGTGAATGGGGACAAAAACATGAGAAGGGTTGTCAATGTGTGAGAAGTAATGCACCTACTGTTTGGAAAATGTAACTGTAACCCCTCTATACATTACCCCAACCCTAAAAAATAAAAGAAAAAGAAAATGATACTGCAGTATCATTGGTTAAACTTCCTTCTACACATTGGTACCTGTTCCAGTAGGTCCACAGGAAGCAGAGATATACATCAGATTAGTTCTTTTTTTTGTATTCTTGATCTTCTGAAGGTCATGGAGGAAGATGGTTGTAGTTTCAAGGGGAATTTGTCATTCTTCCAGCTTTATTAATACATGTGTACACGTAGTGAAGCACAGAGTTGGATTTCATTCATTTACAGGGATTAAAGCAAGCCTTCTCTGTAAGCTTGCTTAAGGCACTCAATGTAAGTTCAATTTGTAGAAGGCTGCATTCTGAGTTTTGTTTAGAAAGCAACAATTTTGTGGCCAAAAGTCTCCAGACGGCCACTGTGGTTCTCATTCTCTGATCCTTTGCATACTCATATGAGCATCACTGTGGCTTGAGCCATTCTTTGTTGCTCCCCTTGAGTGGCAGTGAGATGTCTGGGGCTTGTTTCCCATTGAATCTTCAGCTGATGTATACACTTCCTGGTGTGCAGTTAACATCCAGTAGCACTCAAGGTTAATTAGAAATGGTAATAAGTTTAATCATGATGAACTCATTTGCTTCTGCTGCGGATGTCACCTGTAATTCCATACAAATTCCATTGTAATTTAACATTAATTAATGTCCACTTATCAATGAGTGTTACAGCAAATTAGCACAGAAGTGACAAGTTATGTGCTTAAGAAATGCTTAATGGAATAAAAATAAAAGAGTATTTACCAGGTCATCTTAAAATATAACAGATGGTGACATCTTTCTTATTTAAAGGAAGAGATTAAAATCAGGTAAAATGATCATAATTAGGCAAGACTTTTTGATATGAATTTATCTATGAACTAATGGGGTTACAGCAAACATTAGGTAGGAATATAGATTTGCTTAGATTATCATTTTTTAACATAAATGACAGTGAAGAGCTAGAGCTGTTCTTGTCATTACCCCATAATAATAAGAGCACTGCTGAATTTTCAATAATCATCATGATGAAGCAATGGCCTTATTCTCATAAAATAAAAGTATTTTTCTCCCTATGTAAAAATGCTATTAGCCATATTTGAAGGCATTACACTCAGATAGCATTTTTCCATTTCTGTAAATGACAACCATTAAATGCAATCGTAGCTACATGACAAGACTATTTTTATTACATCAAAAGGAAGAAAGGGATTAAAATGAATTTATTCAAAGGTGTGATTTGTCAATTTTCCCCCTTTATCAAGGCACATACTGGACAGCTTTAAACCTAAACACGGGGGATCTGACCTCACATTTGAATAAGTTAATGTGATCCGATGTTCATGGAGAAGTATTCAAACCTCTCTTTTGTATCTAGAAATCCCAGGAGGAATTTTGGCTTTTAGGAGGTCAGCTCCACGGTTGCATTTCTTTTCATCATTTTCCCTTTTATCATTTGGCAGAACTTAACAGCTTAGAAGGTCTTCCAGGTATCTATGGAATGCAGTGTAGAATGGGGAGGAATTTGTAGAAAGATTTTTCTTTATAATACCTAGATCTTTTAGAGGCATATTTTAAGTTTTTGGAAGACTTTTGTCTCAGAGAACAATCATTTATCAACGTGAAAGTGAAATGCATACTGAAGGGAACTCAAAGAGCTCTCAAAAATCTCATTAATGTTTTTCTTGGATTTCAGTGGCAAATATAAGTAAATTAATTAACAGGTTCTTTTAAATATTTTGGATGATTTCTCACTGAAAACAAAGACAAACTTATTGTAGTTTCAATATTTTTTTCTGGATTTGCTCATCAATCGCTTGTAATTTCAGAAACTTACTTTTTGTGGCCTACATACTGTAGTTTTGTTTTAAATATTCAATGAAGTCTGCACATTTACTCAGAAAAAAATGAAATGGGTAACACAATAAAATAATTCATAGTAAATATCAAGCTTGCAGCATGTCAATTATTTTTCCTGCTTGTGTTTAAATATGACAGATAAGGATGGAGCCATCACTACTTAAATATATGGGGATTAAATGTTAATGTTTGACCACCTCAGAAGCAAGGGAATGTGGAAGCTCCCTGAGGAACTCCTGTACATTCCTGAATTCTAAGCTCCCCATATGGTCCCTGGAACTCATAAAATACTCAGTGCATGTTAGTATTTCAGTTACTGATTTCAGTAATCAATGTCAAAATGCAGCATTTGAGCATTACATTTTCTGTGTGAGGGAGAGTGGGTTGGGGTGTGTGTGTGTGTGTGTGTGTGTGTGTGTGTGTGTGTGTTTCCCAGTCCTGGGGTTTGAACTCAGGGCCTGGGCATTGTCCTTGAGCACCACTCCCGGCCTTTCTGTGTATCTGGTACTGGGGAATTGAACCCAGGGCTTTGTGCCTGCTCTACCATTAGGCCAAATTCCCAGGCCAGTATGTTTAAGATGCTCCCAGAAAGACTCCTAATTGAAATTGTGCATATTAGTTGCCCCAGTAATTTCAGATTTATCATCATCTGAACTTGAATTTGATCTTGGTATTTATGTTCTAGAATTCAATCCCCATATAACATCTGATGAGCTTAAATTCTGCATTACCATTACTCTCTGCTTATTTGGTTTCCCTACTAACAACTTCAGAAGTTGTTACACTTCAGAAGTTGTGCACACTATACTTTGATATATATATATATATATATATATATATATATATATACACACACACACTTGGCATTGTTAAGGTTTTAAAAATTTCTGTGCAATGAATATCCACTAGATTTATTTACAGCTTCTTACCTCTCTGTAGAGACTATAGAAAAGAGAGATAGAGGCCTAGAAGGAGAGGTACCTTAATTTTTTATTAAGTTTTCACTATATCCTCATAATACAAGTTCAGATCCTCATCTTTAATTAGCAAGATGACCTATAATTTATTATTTGAATGTAGAAACAATCCAAAATGAATAGTACCTATTAAGAAGATTTGGGAACAAAAAAAAATTTGTTTCCTTTTTAGAAAGGACAGAAATATTAGGTGATTTATTATTGAGCACATTTGAGGGGTTACAGTTCTAGCAAAACTGTAGCATTTTGATTTTGCTTTAGTACTGAGTGATCCTTTAGATAGCAATGAAACCAAAATCTCAGAAGTAGGGCATGAAGGAAGGGTCTTGGCCTCTTGCTTAACATTTTTTTTTTTTTTTACTTTTTCATTCAAGGCTGGAACTCTACCACTTGAGTGAGTCACACCTCCACTTGCAGATTTTTGGTTAAATGGTCTCATAGGTTGGCATAGAGCTGCAGTCTCAGATCTCAGCTTCCTGAATAATAAGGATTACAAGCATGAGACACCAGTACCTACCCAGAACTGGAAATAATTCTAAGGGTAATTTTGATGCGTGAATTAGAAAAGAAAACATGATCTAAGATCATTAGATTCAGATAACCTGGGGAATTGCCTATTTGTGTGTTTGTTTACTTTCAGTACTGGGGATGAAATCCACAATCTTCTACAGAGTAGGCAAGCATGCAACTTCCTGCCCTATGTTTTCAGTCCCCAGTTGTCTTTAAATCGATAGTTAAAATCTATAGTTAAGGTCAAGGACACACATTCCTATGGTCCTGCTGGAGCTGATTCCAGTGTGGAGGGGGAAGGATTCAAGTTTGCATCCCATTTAAAGTTTTATGAGATTCAAATATTTCATTGTTCCTATTTGAAAATAACTCTTAAGAGTATACAGTGGAAAATCATTTTAAGACTAAGAAAATGTTGGAGGAGTTATGCAAACTTTCTCATAGACATTATAGTAATAAAAGCAATAATAATAGGCATGTTTCAGGGCTTCTGGAATAATCTAAGAATAGTTATATACACAAAACACTAAGTTGCTTAGAGTTTACCAAATGAAAAATGAAAGCAAAAGCCAAATAATAATAACAGTAAAAATAGTAAAAAAAAAAAAAAAGTAAAAACCCAAATCAATCCTCAGGTTAACAACAAATGAAAAATATTATATTAATTAAAAAAAAAACTCTGCCAAATCACCAGAAGATAACAAGATATAATGATCCTGTTGTGGTAGAAGGAATTAGGCCTCAGCCATCTTCTCTGAAAGACTGTCTCGGATGAGGTGATTAGCAGGTTGAATGTGAGGAGCCCTGAAGAGGTAGACCCACGGGGAAAATGGAGTGAGTCAGCCTCCATTGCATGCCTCCAGAAAGCCTTGTACCCGTGCTTCTAGAGGGCTGGGATTCAGTATCCTCATAAAACCTTGGGTTCTGCATGCATACACTACCTTAGATGACCCTGTTGATAAACCTGAGACTGGAGGTACATTCTGGGACTTAGATCACCATGCTTGACCTGAGGTCAGTTGTTCTAGGTTGAAATTTGAAGGAATGCTCCACCCATCACTGGACAAGGCACTGCTGCTCTTATTACTGCCGATGATGAGTCTGTGGTCCAAGAGCTTTGAATAAAGCATGACCACTTTTCCTACTGTACCTCGTATCTTCTTCCACTTGCTTGAGTATTGTTTAAGTCTAGGAGCTGGAACTTGCATAACAGACCCCTAACCCTCTCCTTCACTGCTTAACTACCAGGAAGAAAACACCACTCTAAGCAGAGTAGGTGAGGCCAAGACCAATACTTTCCTGCTGGCTCCAGGTAAGCGTTGTAGTCTCTGCTGAGGGAACCTGGGAATATAAATTATCCTCTCCAATCTCCAGTTGTATTTTGCAAAGATAAATACCAAGACATTGGCTGAATGTTGAGGGCTGTGTTCCTACTCCCAACTCCCTATATAGTGAAGGGCTCTCTGTTAGGGTGCAACAGGCCAAGAATACCCAAACCTTAGCCATCTTGGTCCTGGAATACACTGGGAAAGACAAATTGAGATGACAAAAGACCATCAATCCAGGTCCTACCACCACTCAGAAAGCAGTTGTGTCATTCTGAGAGGAGTGGTCTACCTCTGCAAAGGACTCAATATGGTGCCCAAGTAGAAAGGCAGGTCATAGAAAGTCTCTGCCCAGGAATATCATTTCCAATATAAAGAAATTTAAGCCTAACAACAATCTGGAAATCAAAGGAGATGTTTGTTGGCAGAAATAAAAAGAAGGTTGATCTCTCAACTATAGCAATATGTTAAACAGTTGGCCATCATTTTCCACAGAACACTCATGGTAAAGTGAACTCAAACCTCAGACTAGAGTTAAAAGTGAACCTCCAAACAGCAAGAATGTAATTGGCTTAGACTGAAGCTAAATCTCAGAAGACTGTGGTAAAAATAATAGATAAAGTACTTGTTAATGTGACTGGACTGAGAACCAAAAGAAAAGGAAGCCTAAGCAGAGAGAAAGAGAAAAGAAATGTCCAAAAAGAGAGCCTATTTCAAAACACTAAGATGACTAAACGCATAACCATGTCTATGTGTCAGAAGGTTCTTGCAATTGGATACCATCCATACATCATCACAATAATCCTGCTGTGTTGCTAACAAACACACAAGCAAAGATCAACAATAACAAGCCCCAGAACATGAGGTAACAATCCAGATGGTTTCGACAATATATTACTTAAAAGGCCTTGAGTTCAAGCCCTCCATAATGCTAAAAAAAAACAAAAAGAAAGAGGAGGAGGAGATGGAGGGAGAGGGAAGGAAAAGAAGAAGAAGAGAGAGGTATCCTTACCATCTGCTAATGGCTCATGCCTGCAATCTAACTACTCAGGAGGCTGAAATATGAGAATTGAAGTTCAAAACTAGTTCAGGTAGACAAAACTAAAGTGGTAGAAGGCCAACCTTGAGTGGAAACTCCAAGTAAAATTGGAAGGCTCTGAGTTCAAGCCCTAGTACTGACACAGAAATAAATAAATGAATAAATAAATAAGTAGTAGTAATACGAAAAAACCCAAATCATAACAGTAAAACTTTAATAATCTTTAAACAGATACACAGAGATTTTTTTTAAATAAAAGAGTTAATAAAATTGTGTGAATGGTTTTTCACTATATGATCAATTAAATTAGACATTGAAAACAACTCTAGAAGAATAAGGACTAGTCTAGGATGTAGCTCAGTGACAAAGCACTTGCCTAACAAGTGGAATGTCCTGGGTTTGATCCCAAGTACCAAAAAAAGAAAAGACACACACACACACACACACACACACACACACACACGCACAAATATAGTTAAAAAGTAAAGAAAAATAAGAACTGAAATTTAGGGGACTTTTCAGAACAGAAAAAAATAGAAATTAAAGGACCAAGACTATAAGTATTTCTGAGACAAATGTTGCCTCTCTTAACATTGCTCTGGCCATTAGTTTTTCACAAGGAGTGATGAGTGTACACTGTTTATGCTGGCTACTAAAATAACTTACAGCTTCATCCCAAACAATCCTTCATTGTTTCTTCCTTTATTATGCCCTTTCAGCAACCCACACAGTGTTTACAATTCTTCAGGTGTCTTATCCTGCATTGATTTTCTATGTGTATGGGTTTTCTCTTGGAGCTATGAACAGTCAAGGTGGGATGTTTGTAATCATCTGATGTTTCTGCACATAGCAATGTGAGTAAAACATAAGAACTGAAAAATAAAATATTTGCTGAATATTTGGGGGATATGCCCAAATGGTTCTTTATATCTATGATAAATAAATATTAAAGAATAGAGTCAAAGCTCACCTACATAGATAAACTCTACTATTTGGGGTCTCAACATTCCATAGGTAATTTTTAAAATATGCTATCAATGGATGAGATTACTTTCTTAGCTGAAAATGACATTGGAAGTCTTCTGTTTCCATATTCTATATATACTATTAACATTTAAACCCCTGGTAGTTGAATGTGCAGCAATAGATAGCATATTATAAAAGAAATAGTTATAACTTTAAGGAGAAATGCTAGGAGGGAGAAACTCCAAATAACTTATCTAGTGCTGCTGTACTTCAAAAATCATCATTAATATTGAACAATACATTTTATGTGAATGACACACAATCTTCAAAACAGAAAAATTGAAATAGTATTTGGATAATGCAACTGATATTACAAAACAGCATGTCTATGTACTATCTCATTCATTTTCAAGTATTTGTAGATAATTTTTTTTCTTGCAAATTTTTGTGGTTTTTGAATCAAATTCAGGACACTGAACAATAATGCAGAATCAAAGAGCAAGTCACTTTGGATAAAATAGACTGGGACTCTTCTGATCCCAACCATTTATTCTTGCTATTCTTTCTCTCACTGCCTTAAATAAACTCTGACACACTCCCAATAAACATTAGACCTCTGTGGGACCCAGGATAAATGTCATTAACCTTCCTGGAATGCTTTAAGGATCTATTTTATTGAATATCATGCTAAGGTCAGAAAGATTAAATAGAGTTCTCAAAATCTCAAGGCATGTGTATGATTTGGGGTTGGAATACATTTTTATATTCAGATAGCAGTCCTTAAATTGAGTCTACTTAGCCCCTAACCTTTCACTTGATATGTAACTCTCATTTACTAGACATCATTTTTCTTCTTCCGTCAATAATGTTATTACTTTACAAAAAGGAATACTTTTATTGTGCAAATCTCTCTCCTTTCTATTGTTTAGGAGCTCTTCCCAAGAAGTGTTTACATTTTCTCTAGCTGGCTTTTCTCTGAGAGGAAATAACTTTCTCCTATTATCACTATTTTGTAAACTGGGACTAAGTTACTGATTTGTACACAGGATATTATAGGGTTCCCATCAAGTTCTCATGCACATCCACTTGGCTCTAAATTCTAGTAAAACCGAATTATCTATTGAAACATCTCTTTTATGCCTAAGGAAATATGTGCAGCTTATTTCATCCATATCAAATTTATTTTTTATTAAGTGCATGGGCATTCATTCAAAATTTTCAGTTGGTAGCTTTTATCTGAAGTAACTTTAACTCTTTATATCATAAATACTTTTAAGCCAAAATAAGCATTTTTTCTCCAGGTCCTGGGGCTTGAACTCTGTGCCTGGACACTGTCCCTAAGCTCATTTTACTCAAGAATACCTCTCTACCACTCTGAGCCATAGTATCCCTTCCAATTTCCTGGTGGTTAATTGGAGATAAGAGTCTCATGAATTTTCCTGGCCAAGCTAGCTTTGAACTGTGATTGGATCTCAGACTCTTGAGTAGCTAGGATTACAAGCATGAGCCACCAACACCCGGCTTAAAAATGAAATTTGACAGTTACTAAATGTTACTAATGTATGCATGGATAATAAGGCAACAAAGTTAGATAATACCCCTAGTTGAAGTTTGTACTTTTCATTCTAGTAGTACAAAACATTAAACAGAAATTTACTCCTTAAGATAGTTTAGACAAAAGTTTCAAAAATGATTTGTCTTTAAAATGAAAACTTCCTATAGCTCTTATTGTTGCCAAACCTTTTGACAAGACTGCCTTCACATAATTAATAACATCCTAAATTATTATAATTACAAAGTTAATCATTTGCATGCCTTATGAGGAGATGCAGATCATGGACTAGCTTCTAAGTGTCTGCCTTAAGCAATCAAGTTTAATCAGTCATTTAGATGCTTTCCAGAAATGTAGAAACAGACTCCATCTCATATTTATCAAATCAGAATATTCATTCAAACAAGAGCCCTTTGAAGAAGAGATCCACTTTGTCACTTTAGTCAGTCAGCCTGAACTAATTCTAGTTTTTAGAATATTCCCACCTTTGTAACTTTTACTCCTTTTTAAAAATAAATTCTATAATTCTCTTTCCCTATTTTCTTTTTCAGAAAACTACTATTCAGCCTTGTTAGAGTCCAAACACATGCCACTTAGTAGAATATACATTGTTTTCTGTCCTTTCCATATAATTCCATTTTCTTTCTCCTTTAAACAGTTTCCATTCAAGTTATATTACAGCTCTTACATCACACACTTGAAATTATTTATAGGCTCTACTTCCTTCTTGAGCTATGAATTCTTTCAGTAAGAACTCCTCTAACGTTAGTGTACATAGGGAATTGTCTGGGAGTTTTATTTTAAATCTGTATTCTGAACCTAGGGTATGGGTCTGAAGTTCCACATTCTTTGCAAGAGTCTAGTTGATGCTGATATTGATGCTGGTACTCTTTGCTCATGCTTTAAGTAGCCAAGTAGTAAAGGTGATTTAATTCAGTTTATATCTCATCTTACCTGGCATAGAACTTTGTGTTTCTTAGTATACTCAGTGTTGATGTATAATCTGCTTAATCCCCATACTAGCATCTTAAAATAATAAATCTCCAATAATATATTGTAAAACTCTTTGGAATTCTTTCTCTGTAATAGACCACACATGGGGCTTTGTTGATAATCCAAAGGCCATAAGACACAATAGTGCAATTGTGGCTCAGTTTTCCAAGGGAGCCTGGTCAGGGCAGTAAATTAAAAGGTAAAACATTTCTGACATATTTAAGTTTTAGAGCATAACAATATGTTCAAGAAACACATTTATAGTTCCAATACCATAATTAAATTTTAACTCATAAAAAATAATCAACTCCCTACAGGAACAGAACATTTTCAGTTAAAAAGCTACTTATCATTTCTATAGCCATACAATGTTGAATGTGCTGTTTGATCTTTTAACAATTTCATTTTAAAATATTCACAAAAGAGTGGTAATTAAATTACATGGGTTCCATGGTAACCACTGCATTAAATATTCTTAGTCTCTATGTTCTAACATTTGGATAAGGAAAAGGATATTCTATTCTGTGACAATTAAAATCAATGGGTGTTTGGGCCAACTACCACCAGACTGCTGTAATAGGGCAGGCATTTTGTACTCTAGGTGTCAGACAGTTCTTAAGTATAGAGGAATTCTCACCTCTGAGTAGAAACTCCCATGGACCAACTATCTCCATGCATCTATCTCCTGTGGGCTCTTGTTGCAATGATTTCAGGCTTTGTCACTGACATTCAGAATGCTTTCAGTTGGATGACTAATTTAGTTTATTGTAACATTCCCATGTGTAACATGAAAAAATGTTAAATTCAAGATTTGAAGTTCTAAAATTCAACCAAGTCTTAGATTTCTATTACACAGACTATGTACTCTTTAATAAGCAGCATTGATTTTCCTGAAACACAATTTCTGTAGGAATTACTTTGAGCTTCAATAAAAAGCACCACACACTGGCAGAATAAGATAACAGAAAAGCATTCTCTCCCATTCTCAGGACAAGAAATGCAAATTTAAGATGTTGGGAAGAGGCTACTTACTGGGAAAGTTCAAAGGCAGGCTGTGCTCTGTGTTTCCAGATGCCACTTAGTTTTTGAAAATGATATAATCTAGTTTTGCCTTCACAGACCTGATTCGTCATTGATTCAGTCTTTTGATCTTTTGGAATTTATACAGATTTACCCTAATAAAACCACTGCCTTGTGTTCCTTTGCTTCTATAACTAGGAAGACAGTGAGTTATTCCTCAAAATCTAGCTTAGTAATAATGTTCAACTGGGATTTACTTCAATTGGGATTTTGAACTCCAGGCATGCTGAAAAACATGAAGGAAAGATGTATGCGGGAGCAGAAACTGTATTATGAGTTACCATTGAACTGCAGAAGGTTTGCAGGAGGTTTTTCCATCTGATGCAATTTCGTATTCCTATATTTATATGTATTCTACTCTTGTGATCTGCTCTTTAAAAAGGCATATCCAAAAGCCCCAATCATTCTCTGAAGTTCTGTTCTAGTAATTTTACACTTATAGGTCATACATTTATATCTGTCATTCATTTGGAGTTGATTTGGAACTGATGATTGATAAGGGCCTAGATTTCCTATTCATTATGGCAGTATACAAACTTCCTAGCAACAGATATTGAGAAGACTTTCCCTTCTTCATGTTTGTTGAAATCTGTTGGCTACTGATTCACAAGTTTTCATATAAGGCTGTTATTAACTTTCCAGTAGTCTCCATGTTTTCGTTTACTTCATATACAAAGCTATTTTGGGTTGCTATTATCTTTGCAGCATATTTTGAAATCAGGTAATATAATGAACTCCTGTCTTATTATTTCATTCAAGATGGCTTGAACTATTTGATTTTTTTCTCCCAGGTTCATGTAAATGTTAGGATTCTTTTTGCTAGTCAAGAATATTATTGGAAAGAGATTATATCAAATGTTTTAAATCAGACAGACCTAGTGAAGCTCTCTAATAGGTTTTTTTTTTTGGTTTTTCATTGTTGGTGCTTGTCCTTTCCATAGTTGCTTTGACTTTTCCAAAGATTTACAAATAATCAAAGAAATTAGGACTATTTAAAGCATGTAGAATGGCTCATTTCAGCTAACTCCAATATTAGAGGATACATTTGGCATGTATGCTCCATTAGCTTATATTATTTCTAAAAAGCACAAAGAGTTAGAACCATTTAAGCACAATCAAATGAAAAAAGCTCTTCTTTAAGAAATTTAACCAGAGGTTTGCAAAGCATGAAGTAAACATAAACTATCCTGGTATTTACCACTTACATTAGGTAAATAGAATAATTATTGTTTGTGCCTCATTTCACTATTTACAAATCATTCTTTCTACTAGGTATTGGTAAACAAATTGGGAATGATATTATTATTTCTGTTCTATCAACTAGGAATCTTGGGCTCATAATAAAGAAGTGAATGTGTCAATGTGCTCAAATGTCTCACATGCCTTTTCATTTCAAGTTCTTAGCACCTGCTGTTTCCTGTACGTGCAATTTGCTCTTTTACTCAAATGTCTTACCAACGTTCCTGTTTGCATAGTTACTGCCTTCTTAGCTTTCAGATTTCATCCGAAACATTGCAGCTTTAGAAAACTATCATTTCCTGTACACCCCTACAATTTTACATGTGCCATTTTACACAATAGTACAATACTTCTCATTCAGATATATTCACATAATACTGTTCCTTCATATATAATTGTGACACATCATTGCATCATTATTATTTGAATATAAATTCTAGTTTCAATTATAAGCTCCTTGAGTTGAAGAATTCTGTAAGCCTTATTATCTGCTATAGCTAAGGGCCCACATTAGTGCTTAGCACATAATAGAGACTCTATAAGTAGTTGCTTTATGAATAGAAGAAACTTAAAATCATACAATGCTGTTCTTTTTGATCTATACATGACTTATTCTAACTTTAATGGCTTTTTCCACTTAGATCCTGAAGGTATTATACTTTCTGATGTAGGCTACTGTTAAGTCATTACTTAGTCATAAGTTAAGAAGGTGGTGAATACAACCTACAATTGAGAAAAGCAGTGGCTCAGGTAGAGTGTGTGAATAATCCAAGAAATCCATGACCCTCAATATGTTGCAGTCCAAAGCTAAATCCAAGAAAAAGCATGACACTGCATCTAGAAAACACTCTACCAATAAATTCCATATGGATCAAGTAGCTCTTTTGTAGCCAGTATACACTGTTATTCTATCTTACTTTGTTTCCTAGTATATTGTATGTACTTTGATATGTTTATTTGAAATAAGGAAGGAAAGCAGGAAAAAGATGATTGGAAGAGGGAGAGGGGAAGGGAAACAGGGACAAAATATGAGAAGGAATATAAATGTGTGAGAGGTAATGTACCTAGTACCTGACAAATGTAACTGTAACCCCTCTATACATTATCTGGACAATTACAAAAAAAGACACTCAATTCAAAAAATTTGCTTCAAAAAGGCAATATCTTCTCATCCTTTAACTTTCTAAAGTGTAAAACCAAAAGGGAAGTGGGAAATTATAGAACGTGTATCTTTTTACAAATGAAAAAACTAATTAAAAATACAGTACTTATGTCTGTGGTGCATGTATGAATGTGAAGGATTTGTATGTGTATGTAACTGTGAGAAAGGGGGGAGAGAGAGAGAGGGAGGAGAGGGAGGGAAGGAGAGAGAGGGAGAAGAGGGAGGGAAGGAAAAAGAGAGAGAGAAAGAGAGAGAGAGAGAGAGAGAGAGAGAGAGAGAGAGAGAGAGAGAGAGAGAGAGAGAGAGAGAGGAGAAGAGATTCTTTCATTAGCCTTTAAAAAGCTAATGAAAGGTCCCCCAAGTAGTTGAGAAAGCTCTACTGTTTCTAATTTTAATTGTGACACATTTTTCTCAAAATGGCTATTAAAAAGGAAGACTTTTTATATTTTCCTTAATATATATTAATGCAAATAAGTTGTAAGTACATGGGATCGAAGGCACTCTATCACTTGAGCCACAAACGTTATAATGCATACTTTTTTGCCGGTTATTTTGCAGATGGAGTTATAGGAACTCTTCTGTCTGGACTGCTTTTGAATCGCCATCCTCAATTCTCAGCCTCCTGATTTACTAGATCCTAATTTGTATTTGTTAATCTGTCTTTTGCTGCAGTGGAATCACTCTTGGACCTTCAAAAGAATACAAGAAACCATACTTTTTAGTCTCTTTGAAGCCCAAACTGGGAGACAGGTTACTCAGGAAGCCGTGAGTCAGATGGTACTTGAAAGTGAGTCTAAAGTATTTGGATGCTAAAGAAAACTCTGCCACTAACAGACCTTAATGTACAATTAAAAATACACACCAAATATGTTCAGGAATCAGAAAGCATGAAGCACAAAATTCTCTTTGGTTCTGACAAAGGGCTATCTTACAGGATTCAGGCCAACGTGGGATGTCTTCATTCTTCTTCAAAATAGAGATATTCCACAATGATGCTCACTGGAGTTAATTGTTAGTTATAACGATAGCAGTCCGAAAATCTATCTAAGATCACCACCTCTGCTTGGGAATGACTGCAGAGACTGTGACACACAGGAAGATTGTAATTTAAGAAAGGCACCTGTCAGAATATCGAATGCCTTGCCCTAAGGATATCATCAGCCCCTGAGAATTTAGTCTCCTGATGTAATGTGTCTAACCTGTCTCATTCACTGACGATGTTGACATGAAATGCATGGCAGAAGAATAGAAAGGGAAGGAAGTCGGTGAAATTTTATGTGACTTTTTGACAGTGTCTTCAGTGCTGTACAAAAACTAGGAAGAAAGGTCATTTTAAATGGGATTGAGAACTCCCAACCATCAGGAAATGATTTTAAAATGCATTTGGCCCATTAGGCTCTTAAGTCAACTGATTATTCAGAGAGGAGCACAAAAAACATTCTTCTCATGAGAACGGCCTTCATAACACTGAAAAACAGGAGACATTTTCATTTCTTTCTTTCCTTCATGAAATTTTATTGCGATTATAAAAGTGATGTACCGATGAGCTACAGTTACATAACTCAGGGAGAGAATACACTTTTTAGACCATGTCACCCTTTCCTAGCTCTCTCCCAATTTGCCCTTTAATCCCACCCACAACTTGTACAGTACATCCTCCATACTGTGTTTAGTGAGTAAAACTATTGTATTTGTTCACCCCTTTCCAAACATTTCTATGATCCTCCCACCAAAACCTCCCCCAAACAGATAAACAAATAAGACAAAAGGAAAGGAGAAGTAAAACGACAAGAAAGATGAAATAATCAGCAACCGAAATACCTCTCCTCTTTTCATTTCCTGGATTAAAACAATATTCTCTGCATTATTCATATACTAACTTCTCTGAGTTATCCCTAAGAAATTAGAGGTAGATGATAATGATCTGCTAAAACAGCTAAGAAATAGTTAACAAAACAGATAAAATAATATACCTACAAATAGGAATATTCTTCAAGGGTTATTTCTAGTTGCCAATGAATTAATATTTTTTGAAACTCCTGTGTACATATTGTTATAGTCTGGACTTTCTGGCTGCCAGGGGTTGTTTTGCTTTGGTTATTTGTTTGCTTTTTAACCCTTTGACTAAGAATTCTGGTTTCAGTTCTTGGTTAAGACACTTGGCAGAAGAAAAACAGAGAAAGAGGAAAAGTAAATCATCTTTCAGATTCTCCTTGAAGCACAGAAACTCAGATTCCTCTGTAGAAAGTGAACTGAAGGAATTTATACTCCTCTTTCCTATGAACGTCACCATTGTCATCTTCTTTTAAACACAGCTCTTGAATGTACCTTTCAAATTGGTTTATAACTTTGAACTTCTCTGACATCAGTAGGAATCTTCAAATGTTTGATCATAAGTGCTCCAATTTTGATTTAGCAGTATGGCCTTGAATATTTCCATATAGTCTTAATTTCTGGCATTGTAACTTGTTTTTACCTTTTAAAACATCTGAACTTCCCTAGAATTGGAATCAGTCATTTTTTTTTTCTAAACCACATGTCATATGATATTGTTTGGTTTCCTTCTTCACCTTCCACCAGAAGAACAAAGTCTAGAGACAGCATGAGTGAATAAAGTGTTGATTAAGTATTAGAGGAACTGGAGACTGAGATTCTAAATAAAGCAAGAGAGGTAGGCTTTGTGAAATTCAGAAGCAATAAAAGAACCAGTAAGCGGTAACTTAAGCCAAGTTTTGGGCAAAACAAAGTAAGTAGCAGAAGCTGGTAGATTATAAAGCAATGCAGTTTGTCAAAACTGATGTGAACTATAAAAAGAGATAAGCAGAAGGGCTTTGGCAGTAATATGACCTTCCTGAAAACAGTCAACTCCTACCATTGCCAGAAAACCTCTTATATGGTTACAAGTTTACAATAGCCAATGTTTGCTTCTGGAGGAAGAGTTGTTAAAGAAGCAGTACATTATTTAAGAAGATTGGCTATAGTAGTAGGAGCTTAAAGCTAAAACTGAATTCTGATAAAAAATAATTGCAGCTTTTCCTTTGATGAGATTCTTTAGTCATACATTCTACTAACGGATGGCATTGTTCTAGGTACAGAATTATCAGAGCTAGATTTTTTATGTTTTTGTTTTTTTGTAAAGTGGGGATCATGGGGCTGGGAGTGTAGCTTAGTGGTAGAGTGTTCACCTAACATGTATGAAGCCCTGGGTTCAATTCCTCAGTACCACATAAACAGAAAAAGCAGGAAGTGGTAATGTGGCTAAAATGACAGAACTCTAGCCTTGAGAAAGCTCAATGACAGTGCCTGGTCCCTGATTTCAAGCGTCAGAAATGGAAAACAAAAACAAAAACAAGGGGATCTGTTTGTAGAGGCTAATAGTCTTACAAGGAGAAGTCATATGAGCTATGCACTATTATTTTTGTGTGTGTGATACTTGAAGTCAGGACTTGCTAAGTCAGCACTTTACCTTAAGACACATCTCTAGACCTACTTTTGCTGGTTTTATTCCATCGAGAGTCGGTGCCTAGCTATGGACATTTCTTTCCAGAGTGTCTATCAAAGGCAATTCTTCCACGCTCATCTTTTAAAATAGCTACAGTTACAAGCATGAGACACCACCCCTGCACCAACTTGACTTAGTTTTTGATTGACCCATATTCCTGAGAAGTCACTGTAGGGCTAACCTTTTGGATGACAGGGAATAGAGAAGGCAGGGATAATATTCATGAGAACTGGTACAAATTTGAATTCAGATGCCATTTTTGAGCTTATAGCCATGTGTTATATTGAGACCCATTTTCAGATTAGGTTTGCATATAAATCTAGCTAAGGTTTTGAAAACTAGCCGGTGCTAGAACATGTCTTGTACAGTACTCTGTACTACAGAGTTAAAGACAATTAAATGGTGTAGTGAGGGTTAGGTCAAGAGAATATTCATCAATTCCTCACTATGCAGTCAGGTCAAACAGTCTCTGAATAGCTTGCTTTGGAACTTTCCCCGGGGACCTTGAAGCCTTCATTGACTATCATAGATGTTCTACAAGAAGAAAGAAATTCCTATCAATATGGATATAAGACAACCATGAATCACAGTTTAGCTCTTCCAAAAAAATCACAACTGTTAGACAGTAGCCGATATCTTTTGTAAGCGTTCCATATTCTTGATAATAACAGAAGGCTTTTTAGCCAATTGGTGATAAAACAGAATTAATTTAAATTTATAATCCCTCAGAGTGTTCCAAACACTATACTTTACTCATCTATTTTGAGAACGATTACTATAATTGGCCAGTTTCATCATCTCTTCCCATGAGCATAAAGAAATGCCTTGTTCGGGATATTTTACTATGACATTGTACCTGTCTCAACTGCTTTGCAGTGTTTAGATCCATTTGGCTTAATATGTAGCAGGAATTTTATGCCATCAAAGCAAACGCTAGCACAAATCACAACTGTCAACTCCTATAGTTTTAGACTTTAGCAGACTAAGATGAATGACTTCGTCATGGAATAAATCATTACTAATCATAATTTTCTGCATGTGCTTGGATTCCATGATTAAGACTGGCGGCACTGTAGCCTGCCCAGAAATAATTGCGATGAATGTGCCAGATGCTGTAAAAATCTGGACACTTTCAGGATAAAGCCAAATGGTACAAATTTGGTGTGAAGTTGAAAGTGCATGATTTAAGGGGTGCAATCCATATTTCTGACATTATAGGTCAAAGATATATAGTAAGTATAGAAAGCCTTTATTAATATTGTAAAAGGTTATTTCCCTCTGCACTAAAAAGCATTTTTTTCTTTTATGTCTTGATCTTAATAGATCTAGTCTTGGCTATAAATTTCTATACTCCACAAAGGGCATCAGTCTGTGGGGAAAAAAATAGTAAGATACCAAGATTTAAATTATAACATCTCTCTCTTTATTTTAGACATTAACAAAAATGCATAACATCTACTGCTTTCATTCAAAAATGCATATTAACATCAAGTATTTCTGTTCCCTCAGAGTTTTAAGATTATTAAAACAGAAATAATAAGTTAGGAGGAATAAAAATGCCTTGGCCGTTTCAGATTCATTTAAAACTAAGCTGCATAGCTCCACATTAAATAATAAGCAAACATTACTTAGAGGTTATGGGTATCAATATTTCCATTTTCTATGCATTGTTATGGTAATAAAGCCTTTTAGTGAAGGAAAATATGAAGTCATAAAACTTAATGCTCTATTTGAGGAGCAATTACAGCAAATTATAAGCAACTGGGTTGTACAAAACTGCAATGAATAAAATTTTAAAGTATAATAATATACTGGAAGCATTGATATGGCAGATACTATTCATTTATTTTAAGTGTCAGTCTTTCCAAAGATAATTACCCCAAAAGCTGGATTTGAGAAATAATTAACATGTTGATTACTTAGGATAGGCTTCAAATAAATTTGAGATTAAGAAATTCTAGTAGAGTTCTGGTATAAAATATTGCATTTCCTGTTCCATTTTATTTGGTGGAACAGAGAATTGTTGCATGCTTTCCAAAAACTTTGTGTATGTGTGTGTGTGTGTCTGTGTCTGTGTGTGTGCGCACGCACATATTCACATATACATATGTGTGTGTTATATATTTGGTGAGACAATTTTATATTTATTGTGAACCGGTTCTGCCAAAATATTACAAAAGTCTTGAGGAATCAATTAATGTATTCAGTATAGTTCCAAAATTTAATCAATATATTCTGAAGTTCATTAAATGAATGAAGCCAGGATATATTAGCTACCTAATATTGTCTATAAACTTATAGTAGATTTGTGTGTATGCTATCTTTAGCCACATAAGACATGAAAGTTATATGCCTATATTTAAATATTGCTTATGTTACATGAAAATATTATTGAACCCCTCTTTATTAAAGCTATTTTCCAAATATCTTGGTACTTTTTTGTAATCTGCATAGTTCTTAGTAATATTTAGTTAAATTCTTGTCATTTTTGGGGAGACTCATCAGAAAGTTACTTAATTATTGTTGCCAATTTTAATTATACAGTACGTTCTTTATAATAAGTCTTGCTATCTTTTTAGATGTGCTACCACTTAGATCTTCCCATAAGATATTTAAAATAATTTTCAAGACCTGTGAGATATTTCATAAAATGTAGGTTATTTCATTACCTGTCAGAACAGATATAAATATACCTCTTTACAATGGAAGAAAAAATGAGATATATCAGAATGGATAAATAATGAATTCCCAAAGTATTCAATAAAGTTTGGAATTCTGAATCTATCTTTATTGATTACATGACTATTTGAGTGCACTGTAAGTATTATGTGCCAAAGACATAAAATTGAGCACATAATTTACCTGCTACATTCTTCTCTGTTAATTAGAACACAATAACTAGTAACATTGTTGGCCTGCATGGTAATAATTTCATAGCTTGACTCAGAGATAGAAACATGTGCATCTCCTTGTCCAATGAGTTAGATGATTTTCACTTCAGAAAAAAAAGAAGCAAACTAAGATTGACATTTAGATAGTTATTTTTATGGTGAATTTCCTATAACTGAACAACAAGAAGACAAGTACCATATTGTATTAGAGAGTAAACTATTGAATGGATGTGATAATCTCCTTCAATCATGTACTTTCTTCAGGCAGAGTCAGGAGACTGTGAGTTTGAGGTCACTTGGTAAAGATCCTACCTCAAGAACAAAAAGAAATCTGAATAGCAGGGTTATGGCTCAACTAATAAGCATGAGGCCCTGGAGAGGCCCTAAATTAAATCCACAGTCTTCAGAGTTGTCAGACAAAAAGAAATGAGACCACTTACCTATATATCTAGAACGAAAAGTGAGTCTATTTGGTATAAGTGAACACTGGGAGAATGCATGTTTTTAAATTTTACATTCGGGGCCAGGAGTTCAGCCTAGTGGTAGAGTGCTTGCCTAGCATGCATGAAGACCCTGGTTCAATTCCTTGGTACCACATACATAGAAAAAAGCCAGAAATAGTGCTGTGGTTCAAGTAGTAGAACTCTAATCTTGGGAACACCCAAGGATAGTGCTCAGGCCCTGAGTTCAAGGCCCAGAACTTGTTAAAAATGCATTTGGTTTCAAAATCCAGGGGGCATGTTTTCCTTTACTTTTTAAAAATTACTTGCCAGTGGGTGGGGAGTTTGGCCTAGTGGTAGAGTGCTTGCCTTGCATGCATGAAGACCCGGGTTCAATTCCTTGGTACCACATACATAGAAAAAAGCCAGGAGTGGTGCTGAGGCTCAAGTGGTAGAGCTCTAGCCTTGAGAAAGTCCAAGGACAGTGCTCAGGCCCTGAGCTCAAGCCCAGGACTGGCAAAAAAAAAAATTACTTGCCAGAGCTGAGTGGGCGTGGTGGCTCACTTCTGTATGCCTAGCTACTCAGGAGGCTGATATCTGCAAATCAAGCTTCAAAGCCACCTGGGCACAAAATGATCTGAGACTTATCTCCAATTAATCTCTAGAAAAAATGGGAAGTGTGCTTGGCTCAAGGGTATAATGGTAGCTTTGAGCTGAAGAGCTCAGGGACAGCACTGAGGCCAAGTTCAAGCCTCATGACCCCCCCACACACAAATATATATATATATATATATATATATATATATATATATATATATATATCCTGACGGAGTCAGTGGCTCACACTTAAAATCCAGCTATTCAAGATGCTGAGATCTGAAGATCAAGATTCAAAGCCAGCCTGAGCACTAACTACCATGAGACTCTTAACTTCAGGTAACCACTAGACAACGGGTAGTGATGTTGTGGCTCAAGTGGTAGAGTGCCACCCTTGAGCTGAATTGCTCAGGGACAGTGCCCAGGCTCAGAATTCAAGCCCCATGACCAACAAAAAATTATTTATTAACTTTTGTTGTAAAGGTGTATAGAAGGGCTACAGTTACATAACTCATGTAATGAGTACCTTTCATTTTGAACAGTGTCATTTCTTCAATTCCATTGCTACTATGGATCCTAGGGTATTGAGATTTGCATCCTTAATTGGTACTTTGATTAGGAATGTATATATCAATATGTGTGCATGTGTGATACATATATATTTCTTTACTTGCAACCAATCTTACAGAGAGAAGAAATTAGAAAAGAGAAACTTAGCTAAATATGTATTTTAAAAGCAGTATTCTATCCTACAAATGAGTTTTATGCAGTTACAATTTTCAGTGCATATCCAGGAAGAATGGATAGTAGAGTCTTGAAGAGCTTGGTGTCTCCAAGCCAACAGTCTGGTCCCGGCAAATGACTGAGCACTCTGGGATCTCTATACTAAGCATATCAGATGAGTCATGAATTAGCTGTCTACACAAATAATTTGGTTCTTTATTTCCTTAATGATTCTTCTGAGTGTTCAGTATGCACTAGACCAACTAAGCTAAGTAGAAAATTCCATAATCTAAAGAGACGATAACAAAGGACAATTGCCAGGATAGGAAACAGAAGGTGAATGGGAGAATACAAAAAGAACAAGAATGGTCTAGATTTAAGAAGAGAGCAACTATGACTCTAAGAAAATAAAACATGGAAATAATATGAGAGTTTTTTGCATTTAAATGAATAATAGTTAACATTTTCCCCCAACTGTTTATTTTATAACTCAAGGTGTCATTGCTAAATTGGAGAATCAGTGTCTGCAGCAACTTGGCCCTACTCACAAAGTATTTTTATTCTAAAAGATTCTGTAATCTCCCTTACTCTCATTGAGATGAGCTCTAATGACAAGAGAAAAACAAAGAAAAAGAAAAAACATCCAACGTTCTTTATACAGCCTTCCTAGTGCCCATAGGCTAACTTCTGTTGGTGAGTTTATTTTCATCTTTTCTTTAGAAAATTGAGTAGCCAGCTACATTCCATACATAGATGTTCTTCTTTAGGAAAATAACATTGTTTGGATATTAAGAAATAATATAGAAAAAAATATTTGAACTAATAATATAGAAAATATTCTATTTACCAAGAAATGACAAAATTGCAATTAATGCCCCTGCCCCAATGGTTTTATACTGTTGGGTAAAGCATGTGAAATTGCCTTTTATGTGCATATTTTATCAGCTTTTCACATTGAGCTTCTTAACTATATTAAATGAAAATAAAATCAAACACCTCACCACAGGAAAATGGCTCAAATTTATCATTTTACTTATTCAGTAAACTGAGATCTGAAAGTCCTTGATGCCGGGCAGAGCAGACAAATCTCAGAGACTCTGAACTCCAAGAATCAGGATATAACTCCAGCCTTGAGCAAAAAATCCAATCAGAACATGAGCCCAGGACGTCAAGCTCCAATAATGACATATACAAAAAGTAAGCAAGAAAATAAAAGAAAAACAAAATACTTAACATAACTTGAAGTTCATGTCTTATTTTGTCCTCAAAGAAAATGAGTCCCTTTGCAGTTGTCTTCCTTCCACATATGTTTGCATTGCTGTATGTCAACTACATTTATGCTTTTACTGGAAAGATATCAGTATAGTATTATTTCTGTTCCAGGTCATATGCTACTTATTTTCAAGAAAATAATGCTTGTACACAGAGGTCACCCAAGGTCCTATTTGTTTCCTAGTTAGAATGGTACAGGTGACCCACTTATTTCATTATGAGAAAAGCTTAAGCAACTGAACATTTCAGTCTAAATACTTCTATCAAATGGGGAAAATGAATGATCTACTAGGATATAATAGGAGTTAATTGAAATGTAAAAGTAAATAGATGATTTTCTTTGTTTTAAAAGTAATTTTATTGTCAGGGTAAGATACAGAGGATATATATATATATATATATATATATATATATAGTATTAGGACATTTCTCATTGGACTTTGTTGCCTGCACTCCCATGCTTTTCTCCCACCTTCCTTCCCCCCAACTTTCCAATTGTAGAGTCCATTTCCAACATATTGTCTTGTGTATATCGCTGTTACATTAGTCCACCCTTTGTCTTTTGTCTCACCATTTTGTTGTTCTCCTTCCCTTCCCTAATTCAAATAAACATATATACAAAATACCAGGTTTTAAGTATAAATAAATATTTATTTACTACTTACTTATCCAATAAAATGTTCAATTAATGTAGTATTGTCATGTTAATATTCCATTATTTTATTTTGATACATAGTATTTGAGTCAAGGAAACAAATGGTTCTGCAATAGAGAATGATTAATATTTTTTTCTAAGTGACTTTCCTATCTCTTCACTGGAGTTCGTCTTTCATCTTCCAGTCCTTAGATTTCAGGTTTTTCAGCTTCTGAAATAATTATAATAAACCTCATCTTCAACGCTGGTCAAAAAATATCACAATGCCACATTTTTCAGCCATCAACACTTTAAATTCTTCCTGAGCCAGTTACAGAAGCTACGAGAAGTTTTCATATGCTTTCCACTACTGATCTCAAGAGATGTAGTGAATGTTATATATTGAAGACTAATTTCCTTTGTTTCAACGAAATCTTTGATTTCCAGTTTCCCACATTGAAATAACGAAGAGAATCCAGGAAAGTGAATCTAACATGTGCTAAGATGCGCTAAGATTCCAGGAATAAAGTGAGGCCAGTGTTCCAGCCGTCCATCACCTCAATGTTTCAGTATTCACTGTTTATTAATCTACATGAGCGTGGATTTCAATCTTAAAGATCATAGAGGAGAAATATTTTCCATGTTGATGTCATCAGTTATTTTTCATCTCTGGCTCTTCTTGAGTCTCATTTATAATGAGACTAGATTATAATAGCTAAGGTTAATGAGACAATTAACTTTATACATGATACCAATCACCAAGACTGTTTTACTGTAATTAACCATAGTGACTTCTAGCAAACTTCCTCGTATTCATAAATACATTTTTTCATGAGTGTTCAGGGTATAAGCGAATTTATTTGAAAGTATCAAAAATATATCAAAAGCCAGATGTAGAAATAATTAAGTTTAGTTATGGTAGATGAAATGAGTAGGATTCATATGAATTGCAAGTTTGTGGTAGTCAGCATATGTAAACACCTAGATGCAGGCATTCACGTGAGAGCTTTTAGTATGTTTCTAGAACCCTCTGTTTGACCTTTTCTTCAATCTGTTTTTTTCAAATGTGCTTGTTTTCTGACAGATGTATTCCAAATGCTTCTGTTCTGCTGACAGTGGCCAATTTTGTTGTTTTATGGGGAGGCATCTTGAGAAATTTGCAAAGATGTGACCCTGCAGTATGTGCACAGAAGTAGATTTCAGAAATTGAAGGGCTGCAATATTTTCTTGTAATTTCTCCCCTCACAGTGGAGCTTGTCAGCACCTCATGCAAATGAATTTTGTAATTTTAAGGACTCAGACCTTTAAAGGATTACCAGCTGTCGGGATTTCACTTCCTTTCGCAGACCTTTCTTTTCTTAAATAGTGCTGGAAATTGAGCCAAGTTCACTCATATGTATCTTAAGTCCCAGCTTCCTTGGAAGGCTTGGGTAAGAGATTTGCTGGGGCCCAAGAATTTGAGACCTATCTCAGTAATACGATAAAACCCAGTTTCATACGAAGTGCACATGCATGTGTGTCACATACACACATGTGTTTATATGTGCTCAGAGAGAATAAGAAATCACTTTTGCAAAGTAGCTACTGGCTGAAAAAAAAGTTTTGTTTTAAATCTATGCTTTTACTGATAGATAAAATGTTGTACATATTTTAAAAATCTTTAAACACATCTCTAGAGGTTCTGCTTTTTTTTTTTTTTTTGCTCTCTGTCAGTGGTGATTGAGGCAGTAGTTAATTTGCTTCCCTGATATTGTATGCAGTCCTCTATTTCATTAATTTTTTAGCGCATAATTTTTTTCTTTTCTTTTTTCTTTCAGAGTGACACAATGACATGTCTTTGTACACTGGTGTCCTAATTAGTTTATCTTCTGACATAATTTTAATTAGCTTAATAATATTTCTGGCTGAATTTTCCTCGATTGAAGATTGCTATTGGTGTTTAAAAGGAAACGGTGACATTCACTATGATAACTTCATTTATGTTCTGAAATCCCCTTACATCTCACACATACAAAAAAGGGGTATTTTAGTAAAAAGCAATGTATTCTCTCCATCACTTCATGTCAGCCCTTTTCTTTGACATCTGGGCTGTGGACAGTAGGTCATCAATCAGCAATGTGGCTTTCTGTTATAGTCTCCATCACAACCAAGGGATTCCCAGCAATGTCTGCAGCCTTGTCTGCAGATTGAAGCAATGTGTGGTCTATTGGGATCTGAGATTAGAGTTTTTTTCTCTTCCTCCTCATCCTCTTCTTCCCCTTCCTCCTCCTTTTCTTCCTTCTCCTCCGTCTCTTCCTCCTCTTCTTCTCCTTCTCCTTTTTCTTCTTCTCCTTCTTCTTCTCCTTCCTTCTCCTCTCCTTCTCCTTTTCTCCTTCTCCTTCTCCTTCTCCTCATTCTTATTCTTATTCTTATTCTTCTTTGCCTATAGGTAATGCTGTGAAGATTTTCTTATATTATTTCTACACTACTTCTCTACTGTAGTCTTTTTTGTTCTTTGAAATTGGAAATACACTGCTCCTTCCAGTCAGCAATTATTGAGTTTCCCCAGTGATTGGAGTGTATACGAATCACTTGTAATATGGTGAACACTTAATTTATATCCACATTCTCATTCCCAAATCACCTGAAAGATGTCAAGTAGTAGTTTGGGATATGAAACTTGAAGAAAACCCTTTCTTTCTTTTATTCAGCCATTAAATTATTATTTGAATCAGTTATGGAAAACCAACATATTATCTCTAACTCCCACCTCTGACTTAAAACACAGAATGGATGGAAGAGAAAAAATAGAATTAGAGAAATCTGGCCTAGGTTTTTTGTTGTTGTTGTTGTTGTTTTGTTTTGTTTTTTCTGCCAGTACTGGGGCTTGAACTTAGGGCCCAGGTACTCTAGCATGGCTTATTCACTCAAGGCTAGCACTCTACCTTTTGAGCCACAGCCCTACTTCTAGCTCCTTGATGGTTAGTTGGAGATAAGAATCTGGGGGTAAAGGGGTTGCAGGAGTTTGGCCTAGTGGTAGGACAGAGCCCAGTCCCTGAGTTCAAACCCCAGGACTGGCAAAAATAAAAGTGAAAAATAAAACAAGAATCTTAGAGACTTTTCTGCCTGGGCAGACTCTGACTTTGAACTGTGCTCTTCAGAGCTCAGCCTCTGATATAAATAGGATTACAGGTATAAACCAATGGTACCAGGTTAAATCTTTTCTACTTTGTCTGTAACCGAAATAAATATGGGTACTTCAAAAATGTAACTGTTTATGATTTTCATAAAGAAGAGAAATTTAAACCCAAGCCTTTCTGATTATTTCTAATAGCAGATACAAGTTTCTGTATTTGAATTTCAAAAACAAATACAACTAAATGAACGGTTAGATTATGGTGAGTCACAAGAATTCTCAAGCTTCAACTCTTAAAATAAAATGTCTTTTAAGATATTAGGAATGTATGCCATGTTAGAAAACCTTTTACTTATTGCCACAGCTCTAAAAATGATTATTTCTTCATTGGTACAATTAAAAAAGACATTTTAAGTATTACTATTACACTACAAAGGATAAGGACACTTTATAGCATCAAATGATAAAGACACAAGAAATAGCACTGACTAGATATGCTTCAAACATGTAATGGTTTTTATTTCTTGGAAGAGAATAGGTCTCTGGTTCCTCAGAAATATTGAACTAGGTGATTTCTAAAATCTGTATGTGTATGCAAGTTTATAAATTAGTTTAAATTTTAAAAAGGAAAGGAATATAAATGTATACATATATGTAACAAGATTTTAATTACACTTACAATTAATCTGTAGTATTGTTAAATTTTTATGAATGCCTTATAAGGAAAACAAATGCCCTCATTATGATACAATGTAATATGGTGGAATAAAAAAGCTGCTTTACAAAATTATTACATAGTAAGGAATATAAACCAAATTTCTTCCTTAATATTTCCTTTACAAACAAAATGCCACTATATTAAAAAACTACTATTTATGTTATAAATTAGATATGTGTGACATATGCTTAATATTTAGATATGTAAATAAAGTTCATAAATTTTAATTGGAAAATAATTTAATAAAATGGGTTTTTTAACATTAAAAAAAGAATGATGTGGGAAAATATAATTAGTTCACAAAAGTTATTAAACAATGAAAGTTATTAAATAGCAAACTTACTTTCAAGAAAATTAGAGTCTGACAAACACACCTGGGTTCTACTGTCACTCCGACCCTTTACTAAATATGTTATTGTAAGAATATTGCAGTCTTTTATCTTATCATTTAGGCAGCAGATATAATTTTAGGAAGAATCACCCTCCTCCTACAGCCTTTTTTTCATATATTTTTATTGTAATTAATAGAAGGGTTAAATGATATTTGCCAGATAGATGGTGCATTTTTATTGTTATATTTTTAGTCCGCTGTGGGACTTGATCTCAGGGTCTGAGTGCTATCCCTGAGCTCTTTTTGCTTTTTGCCTAAGGGAAGTCCTCTACCACTTCTGAGCCACAGCACCAGTTTCAGATCGCTGGTGGTTCATTGAACATAAGGTTCTCAAAGTTCTCACTGACTTTCTTGTCCCTGCTGGCTTTGAACCTCATTCCTCAGATCTCAATTTCATGAGTATCTGCAAGGACAGGCATGAGCAACCAGCATGAGGCTCAATTCCCTTTCTCTCTTTATGGTTCTATTTTGTCATGTAAGCAATGACCAATATTGTAGCACCCGTACAAGATGCTAAGACTTTGTGAAAGGAGCTAAATTATTCAAAACATTTAACATACACTCTTAACAGAAAGGGTCTTTACAGATTCTAAAACTGCATTCAAATCTGGATTAGGGCATTTACACTTAGCTAGTGCTGGAAAAGTAGATTTTACCAGTCTGGTGGTGTGAATAAATTATGTTTTGGTCTGTGGTATTAGAGATGGTTACTTTTTCACTTTTACTTCAGTGAGGACTTTCAAAAAATTCTTGATTACTCTGATTGATTCAAGAGCATGACACTGAAGAATTCTTATACTTGTCACACTGAACAATGCCAGTCAATCAGTCTTCTCTCTCTTTTTTTTTTCTCATAGCATCCTGAATCTTAAAAAAGAGAAAACATGAACTTTTTTCTTTCAAGCTTCTGTAAAACTCTCCTGACATCTCAAAAGCTAAGATGTGTCTTCCTCTGTGCATTTCCAACATGAAATTAATGACTTTGCAAGCACAGCAATAAGAACAGTACAGTGGGGGGGGGTGAAGAGGGGGAGGCGTGGTTGTGGATTCTCAGTTGTGAAGAGCTTTCTAAGCACGAAAGCACTTAGTACATTGCTTTACTTTGTCAAGGATTTTAATAACTCCAGCTGGAGTCTGAAGATGCTTTTGAAGTAGGCCTGACTTGTTCTTGCTTCAAAAGCATCTGGTGCCATAATGACTCAGTGAGAGTTTGGCATCCAGGAGTATTGCCCTCTCTTCCTTACCACCCCCTCTCATCTCTCTGGGAAACTGTCCTCCAAACTCTGATTATTCCAATACCCAGACACTCCTAGTCCTTGGGAATGAGTTCAAGTTCCCAGCCTGGTGCTAAAGGCAATCTTCTCCAAGGTCACTCAGCAGTGTGTCTTGCTTCTCATGTTTACTATTTATTGTTGCTTTGAAGCATACACCAATTAGAATTACCTGGAAGGCTACAGTCTTTCTGAGGGTGCCTAAGATAGAATAGTAAGCATTCGGTTACAAAGCCATGGATGAATGCTTTTTGAAGTCAAGCCTCTAATTCAAATCGAATTTGGGTTTGTTTTCACTTTTCCCCTTAAAGAATCCTTTTCTCAGGGAAACTGCATACTGTGTGCCTTTCCTTCTCTCCTTCACCCTTCTTCTTTCCTACGTTTTGTTTTTCTTTTTTACTTCATTGAGATTATTATTGCAATTAAATGGGAGATTGTATATGATAACATCCAGCAAACAAAACACACAGAAGGAACAAGTAGGCTGTCCTAGAAAAAGTCCAAATCAAATACTGCTACCTATTCTCACCCGTTAAATCTTTCTAGAGGCACTTTCACACAAGGTATTCACTGTTTATCCTTTGGCTTTCCCTGTACTTCTTCCTGTCTTACAGTTTGTGTGTATGTAACTGTCTTTATAATTGTATAATAGCACATGCATGGGGCAGGAGACCCAGAAAATTCCAACTTTTTCTGGAGAACAGCGATGTGAGTTGGTGCTACAAGTGCTACTGACCAATGAGGAGTCTATTCTCGCTTTGTTTCCTATGTCCAGGACTCTTTGCCTTCCTCAACCTCTGTGTCAATCCTTATGTGTCTTTTCTGGGTTGATATGCAGCATAACTGGAATAAAATGTAGTTCCATACCAAGACTTGGATTGAATTCTAATCATATTTAGCATTTGCAAATGGTATAATATTAATGACACAGCTTTGCATTCCAACCCCAATATTAGAACGAATAATCCCTCCATTCCATGGGGTTATTGTGATGCATTTAGACACATAATTATGTGTGCATATTTTAGGATCATTTTATCAGGATAATTTTTCTAGGGTTAGATTCCAAGCCTGTATTTGAGAGCAGATATTTATCTATAGAAAATTTGTTTGCCCCATGTAACATCTTGCTGCCTTACCAAGCTAAAAATGGCAATACATTACTGGTAGATTTTAAATAAATGTGCATTGATTTGCATGTGGTGCATATTTCTCTATGGTTGATGTAAGCTTTATGCATATCTTCTTATAAAAATGCTTATATTAAAGTTAACTAAAGTAAAAAACTGTAATAAAAGAAGATAGAGCCAGGTACCAGTGGCTTACACCTGTAATCCTAGATATTCAAAAGGCTGGGATCTGAGAGTCCTGGCTCAATATTAGCCTAGGAAGGAAAGTCTATGAGACTCTTATTTTCAGATGCTGGAAATGGCACTGTGGCCCAAATGGTAGAGTGTTAGCCTTGAGCAAAAGAAGCTCAGGGACAGAGCGCAAGCCCTGTCAAGTTCCAAGGATGGCAAAAAATAAAGAGAAAAAGAATAAAGATATAGATAGACATAGGGATATAGGAGATAGATAGGGAAAGAGCGAAAAGAGAGAGGGAAAGACAGAGAGAGAATGGAAAATGTATATTTATAGAAAGAGATTGGAAAATAATGGAATTGATTATTTCCTAGATACTGTACAAACTGTAAACAGGTGCTTGACATTTGGAAACAGGAAGGGATGATTGTTAAACTCATGAAAAGCAACACTGTAATTTTCTCATAGAGCCAATTTATAATTTGCTTTGGATTTTTTCTTTATTAGTACAGTTATGCATGTAGATGTATAGTGAACTGACCTCTGATCTGGTATGTGGAAGTCTAATGTGAGATACTAAGAATCTGGTGGAGAATCAATTTGAAATACTAGATTGCAATGTTCTAGTGGTAATGGATTAACTTGGAGAAGTTGGGGGGTATAAACAGTACTTATTATCAATGAGGTAAGCTATTCTCTAGTGGTTCCATGTGGGGATGGGTGGGATATTGCTCACCACACTAGCTCTGATTATACATAACACTAAGTACAGTTTTCTGACATTTCTCACCAAAGCCATCGAGGAAGCAAAGTCACTCAACTCTCATTATGAGAAAAGATTAACTCTACCTAGAACCATGATTCTCTAACATGGATTCTTCCCTCAAGTAAAAGAATGAGCTGTTGATGGATTAACCATATGAAATTTAAACTTCTCTGGTTACCCTCGGGGATTTCATCTCTATTTTCTTTTATTCTAAAAGTGTTCTGTTCCATCAAGGATGATTCAAAGGATCAGATGAACTAAGCATATAAACTTGAGCACTGGTTTGTACGTAGAAGTTTATTCTCTTGAAACATCAAGGATTCTGGTTTATTTTATACCTGACTGGCAGTGATCACAGAAGATCTGCATTCAGGGAGATTAGGATGTGATTCTGAGGAGAATTTACTACCTCAGCATAACACATGCTGGATAAACTAGCCATGGTAGGGACAAATATCAGAAGGATAGGAAAGTGGTAACAGCTGCGTTGAAAGTAAAATAACATTAATGAGAAGGGTTGATAAACTCCCAACACAGAATTTTTAAACTGCAATAATTGTAAAGGTGTTTTGTTTTGTTTTGTTTTGTTTTACAAAAAGCTTTACCTGAATGAAAATGTCTGAGTCTTTCTTAGAACACTCACATGCCCTTGCATAATTCAAATTCTTTTGGCGCTTCAGGGAAAGCGGTTGGACATTCAAAGATGAAAGACAAAATTTCAGAGTTCAAATTATTCCGATGAAAGCGACATCTTTTCTCCCAAGGGAGCACTGAGTGGTATCTACTCCGGTGCCTCTGCTACACCTCCTTTTTGCACTTGGCTGGAATCCATACTATGGAGCAGAAACATCTGCATAGAGATCTTGAATGAGATCCAGATTTTTTTTTAATGTTCTTAAATGTTTCTTCAATGTACTGAGAGGTCCTGAAATAAAGCTAATACACACACACACACACACACACACAAAAAAAAAAAAACAACTGGCATTGTAAATAGAAATAGTCACTCCCATTTCACAAAGTCTAGTTGATTACTTGGCAAACTAGTTTATTATTGAAAGTCTACATGTATTCCTTCAAAAGGGAGGCTACAATTGTTATCCGATAAACTTGTTAAGAAAATTTGATGTTAAAAAAAAACTGTATATGCATTTATGAAATGGTAAAATGCTTAATATCACCTGCATGAGTTTACTTTTCTTGTATTTATCTCTAGGGGTATGGAGGTATCTATCTATCTATCTATCTATCTATCTATCTATCTATCTATATCTATCTATCTATCTATATTAAGATAGGCAAGCATAGATAGAAAGAATGGAAACATATATATTTATGGAAAGAGAATGGAAAAATAATGAAAATGATTCTAGATTCTACACAAACCTCTTGGAAACATGAACTTGTCCTGGGACCTGAATTCAGGACCTGACACTATCCCTGAGCTCCAGGCTTGCACTCACCCAATTTAGCCACAGCTATACTTTTTGGTAGCTTTTATTGGCGATAAGAATCCTATAGATTTTCCTATCTGGTCTAGCTTTGAACAGATCCTCAGATCTGAGACTCTTGAGTAGCTAGGATTATAGGCTCCCAGGAAGAAAATACTTTTAACTAATATAAAGTGAAGATAATTTGTAAGGCAACAATAGGGTGATTTTAGAGTTTGATTGGTCTCTTGCCTGGCATGGATGAGAACCATCTCAGGGCCTCATGATGCACATGAAGCACTTTTTACAAAGCATATTTTCATAAATGGTGAAGGACATGGGAATTCCCAGGATCAGTTGTGCTAGAAGACAATGCAAGATAGTGGGTAGACAGGGTCATGCAGAAGATAGACAACTGTATTAAGGTGGGCATAGTGAATCTATTTGAGGAATGAATGTGAAGCTTGCAAGGAATTGTCCATGTCCTCCTGGGTCTTGCTTGTATTGCACTGGAATGGAAAGTATCACATTCAGATCTAACTACTGTCTTATAATCTGATTCACTTTTAGGAAACCCCTTTTTCAATAATTGTACTAGTCCTCACTATTTTCATTCTTGTGCCAGTACTGGGACTTGAAACTAAGGACAATTTCTGCTGTTAGCTATTTCCCTCAAAGCTGTCATTCTACCAGGTAATCCATATACTTCCACTTCTGAACTTGTGGTAGTTAATAAGAATCCCCCTTCACTTCCCTGCCCAGGACTAGTTTTGAACCATGCTCCTCAGATCTCAGGACTACTGTATAGTTAGAATAACAGGTATGAGCCACCAACTCTCAGCTAAGAATCCATTTTTTTGTCATTTTTTTTCTATTAAGGCCCTTCAAGGATTGCTCTGAGGATTTAAAGGGTGTTTTACTTATGTATGTTGTTCCTGAGCTGCTTTCATCTCCATTCTTTGGTCCCATGTGCAATGATTCTTCATTTACCTTCCTCTTACCTCTCATACATATCCTTCTGTGGCCAGAATTTATCAGAGACAAGGACCTTCTCTCCTAGCATAGAAATTAGACAGTGATGCCATTTACACTATGAAACTCCCTGGAAAATGTAAGTTGTCTCCAACACCCCTAGAACATACCTTCCTTCTATATCCACAGTCTTCTTTATTTATTTTTAAGTTTTGCTCCAAATATGATCTCCTTACGTCCACATTCTTGGAAGACACAGTGAGGCCTAGAGGCCCTCTTTAACCATACTCATTCTAGTCCCAAAGGAAAATATTTGTGCGACTCCTCAGTTCTATACCTCCCTTTCATTTTCCCTTTCTATTAGCTCATGTTATTACACTTTTAGGAACTGAAAGATGAGCAATGCTACCTGTGGCATGCTGATTATAAATGCGTGCATCTGAAGATGAGGGCATTATTTAGTTAGACAATGATGTGATGGTTTGTTGAGGGTTCTTGTTTCCACAAGTATGGTTGGTAATCATTCAATGATAGTAATAATTTGGCTATACATTATTAGAGAACCTTTACCAAATCCTCTCCCTGCTCACAAGTTATTTAATTACCTAGATCTAAGTGATAAGCTCTTCAACATGACGTGCCCAGAGTCATTATAATATGTAGACTATAGTCAAATCTCTACAACAATCTCCAGCTGCAAAATATAACAGCCTATTTATTAAATAATCCAACTTTATTTCACAACAGTTATATTCTTTCAGCCTCAAATGCAATTCTAATCGTCGTGGTGCCCAATGAATTCCTATTTGTTTGGTGACACATTTTGCCACCACTCCTACTCACTTGACATTTGTCATTAGCTTTGGCATTATTTTATTTTGATTTTTTGGAACCTTTTATCTCAGTAAATTATAGATTAATGTTTCTACTTTCCTACTATATTTTAAGCTTTTGAATTTCCACCAAGGCTTTTTTCCATCCCCTTGTGTCCTCTTGAGCCTAGCTCTGTGTCTGGAATAGAGTAGATATTCATGTATTTATTGAACAGAATGTTCATACATGGATCTGGATATGGTCAATTAACAGTAAGAGTAAAAAGAGCTTTAATAACCCTGAGGTGTGACTGTGATCTCAAAGTAGGACCTGCGATAATAAGGATATTGACTTGCCTTTTATAGAGAGACTCCATGTTGGGTCTAAGTCCATTAGGTGCCCAGCAGTTTGCATATCACTCTCTGAATGATCTGGACTTTCTAAATCTCAAATTAGCTTGCTGTCTGAAAGAGCCCACACTGCCATGTCAGGACAAAAGGGAGGTGTCTCTCCTTGTGGGGGGTCTCCATTAGGACCTCATTGTTACTGTAAAAGCTAGTTTGCACATTCAGATAAAAGTGATATTGGAAATAATATGTCAGAAAACAATAAAAACCTGGAACGTCATGCAGAGGTCGGAACTGTACCATATGGCTTAGAGTTCTGTACCTGGACCCAATAGGGTACATTAAGGAAAGCATTTCAGGCAGAGTCCTGCTGTGTGCAGATATAGAAAGACATATGGTATATTATCCCCCATTGAAATAATTATGAATTTCCTTGTGTTGATCTTTCTCTCTCAAGTTTTGTGTTTGGCATGAAGCAGCCTTCACAGGGAACTCTTACTGCATTTGCCTGGCTTTTTAATACACACAGATGTAGAAACACAGTTCATTCTTCTGACGGCTCTAGCTTTTAAAAATGAAGAAAATAATGGTTCTCCAGATTTCAAGGATTAATAGTTGTAAAGCAGCTGAGTGGTTATGTCAACTATTGACTTCTCTTCTTGCCAGTAGGGCATTTGGTAAATGAATCAAAAAAGAGTCAGGGTTTTTGATTGACTGGCACATTAATGAATGGGCCACTGTGTTAGGAATGGTGTTCAAGCATAGTGTATGATTAATCTAATTTCACCCTTACTGCATGTAACATTAACACGATGACTTTAGTCATGTTAATTATTTTAAATTATTATTTAACATTATTTACTTAGATGTTAGACTTATTGCTTATTTTTCCTTCTTATATATAAATGCCTTATACAAATTTTCCTCTAAGATTTTTTTTTATTAAAATATATCCTGATCTACAACCTTACTATTAACATAATAGGAATCAAGTCATTGCTGAATATTAAAGAAAATCTACTTGTACAAAATGAAGAAACTAAGGAAGAAGTTGCATCCAGATTAAATAATAAAAAGTTTATTAAATAATAATTTAATTACCACTTACTACATTGACAATACTTTTTTTGTATTCTGTAATGTGACACTTGTGTCCCAAATGGATAATATATGAGCTTTATTCCCTAGATAGATAATTCATGACCATATTGACCTTCAAAGTTTATTCACTTTGAATTTGATAAATAAACACATATTAATGGTTAAGATTATCTAGTTATTTATTATTTCCAATATCTATAAGTTGAATAGATATACCTAAGATATGGAATAAACATAGATATAATCAAAACAAAAATACAGATTCATTTATCCTATTTCACATAAGTGAGATATCTCCAAACTATTGGTGGGTTAGATATCCTTGGTCTGTCTGCATGAACACTGCTATATCTGAAACAATAAAATTAGCAAATGAAATATAGTATATAATCATCAATGGATCGGTTGCCATATAAATATGAAATCTGTATTGCTTATTGAACATGAGTCTACCCTTTGGCCAGAAATCCAATATAGCTGGATCGTAACGTCTCACTCTGACACATATTAAATGTGTGATGTTAAACTCATTTTGAAATATCTCTGAGCCTCAGTTTCACCTTTGTTAAAAATTTTGGAAGATGTTCATATTAGTAATGGTTCTATCAAATGGTAAAATTACACAAGCATCCCGTGAATATTTTCTGATACTTATTTAATTTTATTATTACCACAATTTTCTTTTTGCTATCATAGTTCTCATTTCACGACCAGCGCACTCAATGAAACCCAAATAAATTTTGTTGTACTCTAACTGTGCAGCCCATATTTACATGAATTCATATATATATATACATATTTTTGTATGTATGAACAAAGCTCTTATGGTATCCTAATTATGGCCAGTAAGATTATCTTTATATATGCTCATTTGATTATAGTTCTAGGAAGAAAGTGTATATTTGGAAAATGTACAAGCACCAAAATAAATATCCATGGCTTTCATGAAAGTCCTTATGAGACAATCATAGTGAATAATGACAATGAAAGTTAGTTTTCTATAGATCAAACCTCATATTAGAATAAAAACAAAAGATTATCCTTTGTAGATATGACCTTTCTGCTTTATTCCATGTTCTTATCTCTTAAATAGCACACATTTAATTATGCGTGCATATTAAAATATTTAATACAGTCTGTGAAGTGTCTTTTTTGTAACCTAGGATCTAAAGAAGAAATGGTCAGCTTTGAGGCAGATTATTATGAGAGAAATGCCGAGCAGCATCAGAATGCCAACAATAGTCCACTGAATGTTTTTTTTTCTTTTTAACCTGAAAAAGAAAGTAATTTACAATAAAAGCAATATAAACCTAAATATGTCCCCAACGTTAAAATTTTAATAGATCTAAAATGTTCTATAAATGGCCCGGATGTGACATTTTCGACCCACTTGTCAATTTCTTCTTTATGCAGTTTCAGCCGTTTGAGAGTTGAGTTACTGCTGGTAGGCATTTTTCAGTAAATTTGAAAAGTTAAACTTCTCCTTCCTGCTGTTTTATTCCATCCTCAGGATTGCTAAAAGCAGGAGGAAAGTAAAATGGGCTTGGACTGTTTGAATCTTACAACACCTTTAGGAGACTTGCCCAGAAATAGGTGTTGCATCAACAAATGGCATTTACCAAACTAGGACATGTTTGTATTTCTCAAGCAATTAAGTAGTCATTTGAGTAAGATAAAGGTTACTATTTCAAAAATAGAAATATGGGTTAGGTGACATTGTGACACATTAGCCAGTAGAAGCCTTTATCACTAAAAGAACAGAAGGAATTCTTGGTGTCTTCATAGATGAAATGTTGACAATTAGTTATATCAGCAACCACTTAATGGCAGGTGCAACCCAGCTGGCTTACAGAACAATTTGTTAATATTTGAAACATACAATAAATACTTTAGCAATTAGAGACCTTGTAACAACAATTAATTACATTCCAAATTAAGTCAGGCAAGGAATGTTACATTCAAAGCAGAACTGCCACTGGAGAAAATAGGAAAGAAACCATCAGAGAAATCATTTACAAATTAAAATATAGAAGACTTCGCAAACTGATGACCCAGTTTTTTTTTTTTTTACAAACTTGGTCGATTGGTTGAATATGTATTCTGTATGAATGTATGTTTTCCAATTTAGCTTCAAGGAAATAAATAGAAGTTACCAATTATTGAGTGGAACACCAGATTTTATTCTTTCAATTTCTTTTTCCAAACATAAATGAAAGAAACCATTTTTTTCCAGTCCTGGAGCTTGAACTCAGAAGCTGGGCACTGTCCTTGGACACATTTTGCTCAAGGCTAGCATGCCACTGGAACCACAGTGCCACTTCCAGATTTTTCTCTGTATGTGGTTCCAAGGAATCAAACCCAGGGATTTGTGCATGCTTGGAAAGCACTCTGCTACTAGGCTATGCTCCTGGCCCCGGAAACCTTCAGTTTTTAATACCAGCTTCCAAGAAACTCAGAACTTTAGTCATTAATAGATGACATCAATGAATGTTACTGACTGTATTCTTTCAAGAAAACTAAGAGTTTGAGTGGAAAGTTCATATTTTCCTTCATAATTCTTTCCTGGCTATACTGCTCTTGTCTTATGAAGCTGAGAATTTCTACGCTGTGTAATGAGTTGAAAATCATGTACCCAATTTTCACTCATAGCCTGACCGCATTGTAATACAGGGCTAAAAGACATCTCAACTGCTAGAGGTAAAAGTGAAACAGGTTGAACATCCCTGGCTCATTCCTTTAATCCTAGCTCTTAGGCAGCTGAGACATGAAGGTTGAGATATGAAGACTTTTCAAAGAAAAGGCTTTTCAAAGAAAAGTTCCTGAGATTCATCTCCAATTAATCACAGAAACAGCTAGAAGTGGCATTGTGGCTCAAGTGGCAAAGCACTAACCTTGAGCAAATTTAGTTTCCAGTGAGCACCCAGGCCCAGAGTTCAAGCCTAGGATTTGCAAAAAACAAAACAACAACAAAATGTCTTATAGTTTTACAATGTTTAAATGCACAATTTGAGTCATATTTGGAGAAAATATATCATTGAATCTGTTATCAAAAATCTATTATTCTTTATCTGTCTATCATCTAACTTTAGCAGCAGCAGCATTTTTTATTCTCTTAAAGCTCTGTGTCTCACATTTGCTAGGCCTGTGCTCTACCGTGAAAGTCATTCTCCAGGAGCACTTTTTAGTCTTTATTTTTCTAATAAGACCTTCAGATTTTTTTGTCCAGATCCACCTTTGGATGTTTTATTTTATTTATTTATTTATTTAGTTAGTTAGTTAGTTAGTTAGTTATGGTGCTGGAACTCTGGGTCTGGGTTCTGTCCCTGAGCTCTTCAGCTCAAGGCTACTGTCCTACCCCTTGAGCCATAGCCACACTTCACATTTTTCTAATGATTAATTGGAGATAATAGTCTCTTGTTCTTTAGTGCCAGGGCTACCTTGAACCATATCTCAGCCTCCTGGATAGCTAGGATTACAGGTGTGAGCCACCATGACCGGAAGCTTTGAATTTCGATTCTCAACTCTGCCTCTCCCTTCGCTTGAATTACAGAGATAAGAACCTTGCTTGGCTTATAACTGAATGTTTTGTACAAGCTAGTCTTGAACTACTCTTCACGTGATCTTTGCCTCTCTGCCTCCAAAGTAACTGGGATTATAAACATGAGTTTCCATATTTAAAAAACAAAATGATTTTGAAACTCCAAAGATGTTGCAAAGATCTAAAATAAACTTGCTCTGGAATCAAACAGTGAACATTGTGATAGTATCATCAAGACCTCAGATTATTTCCATTCCCTTTCTTTCAAGCCAATAATAAAGAAGACATCTCTGCCTTAAGGGGAACAGATGAATATATAACACCTAAAACGTTCACAGGCAAATTATAAGCTGAACAGCATATAGTCACATAAGTTTGGAGACCAGGAGAAGATAATGCAGGTCAATCTGGGATTGCATTCAAGGACAAAATGAGCAACTGGAGACTGTGGAAGGCAGATGTGCAGATGAAACTTGGTTCTCAGGAGAAGGTTCTGTGTTTGTGTGTGTGTGTGTGTGTGTGTGTGTGTGTGTGTGTGTGTGTGTGTTTGTGTGTCTGAATAATTCCACAAGCTGTCAGTGAACTGAAGCTGGCTAGCCAGGATAACCAGGCGCAGGCCTGCTTTAAATGATAAGGAGGACTGTGGGTAGATGACTTACAGAAGCACAGAGCATAGTCAAAGAGGGTCCTACAATGAGGACACTTGAGGCTTTCTATATTTGACGGAATACAAAGTGTATGATGTTGAATCTTAAATTCACAAACAAACAGACAATCTACATGTGACCGCAAAAGAAAAATCATAAATTCTTTTGATGGCAGGGAGGGTGGGTTTCAAAATTAGATGAGCTATTTAGGGAGAAGATATTTCTTTTCTTTCCTTTTTTTCTTTCTTTTTAAATATTTTTATTGTAATTAATAAAAGAGTTACATGATATTTGCCAGATAAAAGGTGCATTAATTCACATATATTGATACCCTTTCACATGTCTTGGTCCCCATTACACTCCCCCTCGTCTTGGTTTTCCCCCCTTCCCTATCAAATTTCAAATAACCAAATACAAATATATCCAATATATCAGATAACAAAGTGAGACACTGTAAAAATATGATACTGTAACAATAGGGATACTGTAACAATATGATATAACCAAGGGACAGCAAAAGAGATGAGAGATAACATAGTACATTAAGGTCAACAATCAATCATTATATGGCTTTTGTTTCAATAACCTGGAGGTCCTTTCAATTAGCTTCATACTATATGGCCTTGTGTATCAAGGTTTTGCTCTATTGCAGATCTCTGCTAGTAGAGCCCAAGGTTTCTACTGATTATGACAAATGACGGAAACCCTTCAGCCTAAGTTCCTTTGAGTCTGGCTTAATATGATTTTTTCTAAGTCTTTCCATTTTCTAACAAATGGGGTGATGTCATTCTTTCTAAGAGCAGCATAGAATTACATTGTGTACAAATACCACATCTTGTTGATCCACTCATCAACTGAGGGACATCTAGGCTGGTTCCATATCTTTGCTATGGTGAATAATGCTGCAATGAACATTGTTGTGCTAGTGGATTTAGTATGTCCTTGCTTATGGATGGTTGGGTAAATGCCAAGTAGTGGAATTGCTGGGTCATAGGGGAGCTCTATATTTAGTCTTTTGAGGAACTGCCATACTGCTTTCCATAGTGGTTGAGCAAGTTTGCACTCCCATCAACAGTGTAGTAGTGATCCCTCCTGGCCATTTCCCCTCCAGCATCTGTTGTTATTAGTTTTCCTGATCCTGGTCATTCTAACTGGAGTGAGGTGGAATATTAGAGTTGTTTTGATTTGCATTTCTTTTATAACCAGAGATATTGAGCATTTCTTCCTGTCTCTATAGGCCATTTTTGTTTCTTCTTCAGAGAAGACTCTCTTTAAGTCTTTGGACCATTTTTTAATGGGATGGTTGTTAATTTAGAGATTATTTTTGGAGTGATTCAATTTTTTGAGTTGTTGATATATTTTAGATATGAGGCCTTTGTCCATTGTACGGTTGCTGAAGATCTTCTCCCACTCTGTAGGCTTCCTAATTAATTTACTAGCTATGTCCTTTGCCATACAAAAGCTCTGCAGTTTAATGCAGTCCCACTTATTCAGCCTTTCTCTGATTTGTTGTGATTCTTGGTACTTATTAAGAAAGTTTCAACCTGTGCCAAGGAGGACTAGTGTATCTCCTATTCGTTCTTGTAAAGTTTTCACTGAGTCAGCTTTTACCATTTGGAGTTAATTCTAGTACAGGGTGACAAAGAATGATCCAACTTTAGTTTTCTGCAGGTGCTTAACCAGTTCTACCAGCACAACTTATTGAAGAGACTATCTTTTCCATTCTATTTTTTTTGGCTCCCTTGTCAAATATTAGGTGGCCATAGGTCTGTGGTTCAATATCTGGGTCCTCAGTTCTATTCCATTGGTCTTCAGGCCTGTTCTTGTGCCAGTACCAAGCTGTTTTGACACTTATAGCTCTGTAGTAGAGTCTAAATTTTGGTATTGTAATTCCTCCTACGCAGTTCTTTCTGTTAAGAAGTGTTTTTGCTATACGGTGTCTTTTATTATTCCATATGAAATTTTAGATTGCCTCTTCTATTTCTTTAAAGAATGACATTGGGGTATTGATGGGTATTCCGTTGAATTTGTAGATAGCCTTTGGCAAGATTGTCATTTTCATGATGTTGATTCTTCCAATCCAGGAGCAAGGGAGGTTTTTCCATTTCCTTAGTTCTACTTTAATTTCCTTTTTCAGGGTTTCAAAGTTTTCATCAAAAAGGTCCTTTACATTCTTTGTTAAGCTAATTCCTAGGTACTTTATTTTCTTTGAGGCTATTGCGAAAGGAGTTGCTTTTTGATTGTTGCCTCGTTCCTCTCACTGTTGGCGTAGAGGAAGGCAGTTGATTTTTGAGGGTTAATTTTATAGCCTGCTACCCTTCCAAAGTTTTGAATCAGCTCAGGGAGCTTGGGAGTAGAGTCTATAGGAATGGAAATAAAGGAGCTAAAGAAATCCGTACATGATCTAAAAGAAGAGATGTAAGGCATCAAAAATGAGCAATTAGAAGCAAGGGAGATGAAGAATAAAATAGATAGCTTTGATAGCAGGTTAGACAATGCACAAGAGAAAATTTCCGGGGCTGATGATAATTTAATTGTTATGGAGAAAGAACAGAAAATGAGTCAATCCAAATCTAGGAAATATGAGAGAGCGCTTCAGGAGGTCCAAGATACAATTAGGAAGCCTAATTTAAGGCTAATTGCTATTGAGGAGGGTCTGGAGAAAGAGGTCAATGGTGTTGGTAATATACTTCAGGGAATCATGTCAGAGAATTTCCCAAATATCCAGAAGGGCAGGCCCATCCAGATACAAGAAGCTTTTAGAACCCCAAACAGACCTGACCAACAAAGAACATCCCACCGCCACATTATAATCTGAACTGGATCAATAGAGACCAAAGAAAGGATCCTAAAGGCAGCTAGGGAGAAGGGATCAATCAGCTATAAAGGCATACCAATCAGAGTAACCCAGATTTCTCAGCAGAGACCATGCAAGCAAGAAATGACTGGAAGCATATATGTCATGCCCTTAAGTCAAATAACTACCAACCAAGAATACTGTACCCAGCTAAGCTCTCATTCATAACTGAGGGAACAATAAAAACATTCCATTCCAGGGAAAAGCTGCAACATTATGTAGCAACCAAACCAACATTACAAAAAAAATTCTCAAATATGTTCTTTCCTTTTTCTTAACTTTGAAGACTGCCTCCTAATTTATGTAATTGTTTTAAAGCAGCCAAATTTGGGATCTTCTATCTTCAATAGACTTTATTGTGCTTATAGAAAATTAAAATGTGCTCAGTTAAAAAAAAAAGCCAAAAAAGGTGAAGAACAAATTGAGAGTCCCTGGAAAGAAAGACTTGCTGAGCTTTGAAATATTTGTAATACTTAATTTAGATTCCTTATAAGACAACAAAGAGGCTTTAGTTATTTTCAATTCCTTCATGTTTGTGATGGCAACAGAGCTTTCTTGGCCAGGAGAAGCTTTACATCGAAGTTAAAATAGTGACTTAATGGATATAATTTTCTGGTTTTTGTTGTTTTTGTTGTTGATGGTGGGGATCCGGTGACTTGAACTCAAGGCATGGATGCTGTCCCTGGGCTACTTTTGCTCAAGCCCAGTGCTTTACTACTTTGAGCCACACCACTACTTCTGGTTTTCTCCTGGTTAATTGAGATAAGATTGTCATGGACTTTACTGCCCAGGCTGGCTTTGAACCCTGATCCTTAGATTTCAGGTATGAGTTGTGAGGTGTGAGCTCAGTTCTTCATGATTATTCCTTAATTTCCACCAATTATGAAAGATATAGGAAACAACAATAATTAAATATAAAATTCATCCATAAAACTATGATGTAGAAGAAACAATATTTATGATTTATATGTAACTATATAAGTTCTTAAAAACCATATAAATCAATTCTAAATAATATATGAAACCAACACAAACTTACTTGCTACACTTTTTTAATAAGTGAACATGAGGTGAGAGGACCTTTTAATTTGTATTGATGAGATTAAACAGTTGCTCCACTGCTGCAATTTTGTAGTCCAAAAAGATACATAGCCTGGTGTCTGGGCTCTTGAAGCTATAATCCTTGCTGCTCAGGAAGTCTATCTGGTACTTCCTAAGTTTAAGATGTGCAAATTTACCTGAAGACATTTTAAAAGCCACAGAATCTGATTCACAAAATTCTAGGGTGGAGCTTGATCCTAAACATTGTCTTCCAAAATCTTGAGATTAAGTTCTGAGCAGTCAGGAAAGTGGAAAACCTAACCAGTGAGGACAGAATGAATACAAAAATTTCAGCTAGTAGCCATGTCATATTTGGAATATCATTTGATTTCTAAAATTCCTACTGACTAAATCATTTTCAATGCTATAACATGGAGACATCCCCTCACTATTTGACAATTAAAGCTAGTTTAGCATTAGAATATGAGTCTATAAACTTGAGGCACTACAGCATAACATTGTCACTTTTATTTAAATTTGTTCTTTCCCTCCTGCCCTTCCTCTTTCCTTCCTTTCTTCCTTCCTTCCTTCCTTCCTTTCTTCCCCCTTCCTTCTATCTTCTTTCTATTCTTTTCTTTTCTTTTTTTCTGTTTTATTTTTTTGTGGGTCATGAGGCTTGAACTCTGGCCTGGAGCTTTTCAGCTCAAGGCTACTGTCTTACTCTTAAGCCAAGCCCCACTTCCTATTTTCTAGAGGTTAATTGGAAATAAGAGTCTCGGGTCCTTTGGTGCCTTGGCTGGCTTGCTCAGCAACCTGGGATTTTGCTAGTTATAGACCGAGTCTCAGACTTTTCTTCCTGGTGTGGCATCCAATGTAGTCCTCCACCTCTCAGGTTCCTGAACAGAAGATGTAAGCTAGCACCTAGCTAGTTCATCATTTCTTAAATGGGAATCTACACAATATAAATCCTTACTTTATAATATTCATGTAAGAATAAATAAAAACCACTACAAATATATTACTTGGGAAAAAAACCCTAAGTATCCAAATAACTATTGTTCTACCCACCACCCTTATTACCCAAGTAATCTATCATAAATACAGGGAAGCAGAGGTTAGACAGGCATGAATTTCCTTTCTGAATTCTGATTATATGTCAATGAACACAAGATTCCAGATGTTGACATGAATTGGTATCTACAGTTGAAGAGAAACATATACTTATCCTCTAAATTATTACAACAATTACAGCCTGTGACAAGCAGTTTGGTAAAATCATTATGTAATCATTTCCATTATTTACAGCTCAGCTGTTGTTAGAAAATAATCAAGAGAACAGCTTATTTTTTTAACCATATCAGGGCTTATTTCAATTTTCCATGGATAACAGAAAGCTAAAATAAAATTCTCCATGCATTTGGTCTTTATGTAAATCCTGATTACAGTGTACACTGAAATTTCTCCCTGTACTTACTAGTAGTAAATAGATGATACACTGATGTTAAAAGTTATTTATGTCATCATCACTATAAATTGACTCATTATCCCCGCGAATTTTTTATCCCAATTCTAGCAAGAATTTTCCATATACAAATGTGTTCTGAAATGTTCCTCCATTGCTTACAGGAATCAGAAGGTTGTGACACTCTAGAGATCAGGCCTCCTGTGGTGAGCCTTTCATGGGTTTTCTGTAGATAGCATAGTTCCTTAAGCTAAAAGACTTAACAGCAACTCTTTGAGAGGACAACACAGGGTATTGATTTGGGATAACTGGAACACAGCAAAGGGCTTTCTCTAAAGAAAACCTAATCTAGTAAATTTGAATCTACTCAGTGGGACATATAGGAGCGAAATATGTTTATTTGCTTGCTTTTCAATCTGCAAGTGTATATTACAAATGTTGGATGTCTGGAAAGACCTCAGAGCTAAGATTCGTGATGAGGATGTGTAAGACTGGATCATTTCTACTTCCTGATATAATCACCCTCAACACAGTTCCAGCAAACCCTCTCTCACAGCACCTCTGAACACACATGGTGTTAGGGCATACACTATTTTCCACACCTGAAAATTGTTCTGATGGACAATCTATGTACTTGGAATCCACCTTCATGAAATAATCTTAAATTATGACCAAGCTTAAAATGAAAGATTCATTGCAGCATTCCTTTTCCCCTCCTTATTTTCAGTCCTGTGGCTTGAGCTCAGGGCCTGAGCACTGTCCTTGGGCTTTCCTCAAGGCCAACACTCTGTACATGAGCCACAGCACCATTTCCGACTTTTCTATGTATGTGGTACCATGGAATCAAACCCAGGTCTTCATGTATGGTAGGCAAGCTCTCTATCACTGAGCCAAACTCCTTGCCCTGCAGCATTCTTAATAACAGCAAAAAAGTAATAAATAGAATTTAAATTTTTAGGAGGTATTCTATGTTATAGAATTTCTTTTAGCACTTGATGAAGTGAATTAACATCACTTTACAAATGTGTGGTAAATTATTCAGTGCAGATTGCAGGATAAAGCCCATAAACTCTTTACATTTATTTAGGTAAATAAAACACATGTTAAAAATTCTCTCAATATATATATGTATATATATATAATTGTTGTAGTTGCCTCTAGGGTTCAAGGTTTCAGGATATATTAAAAGAAAAAAGGAACATGCTCTCTAATCATAAAAATGTATAATGACACTTTTCTGTAAGTAGAGGAGGATTTATAGATGTATATAACATAATATGTTATAATAGGTGTTATGTTATTCCCATTTAAGTTTTGTTAAACTTCGTAGAATGCATATGCATGCATATCAGTTCATCCACACCACAATAGCAAAACTCGGGAAAGGGAATAACAAAGTAAAGAGCAGAAATTTACTTTCTCATAGATCAGAGGCTGAAAAGTTGAACATAAGTGGATACTGGCCCAACATTCAGTGAGTAGGACATGTGTTTCTCAGAGGAAGTGGAGTGGCTGCATTCACTGATCAGAAGGATGGATATAGGACACTTCTGTGGTGGGATGGGGGAGGGTGGGCACTGGATAATACCAGCAACATCCTTCACAAGACTTCATCTCCACACCGTTATCTTGTAGTCAAACTGCCAATGTTTCTTATTTCTATCTTTCTTTCTTTCTTTCTTTCTTTCTTTCTTTCTTTCTTTCTTTCTTTCTTTCTATATTTATTTTTATCCTCTTAGTACAGCAAAGCTTGGTATTTAAGAGACTGAACTATATTTTCTAAACCAATGATTTAAGTTTTAAATCATAATATTTCCATATGTTATAGAATTGTATTGGGTATGGGTCTGCTTGCACAGGGATGTGATATCTATATATCTATATCTATATATATAGTTATGTTATAGTTATAGTTATTTTAAGGTTGATTAGAGAGGGGTTACAGTTATATAAGTCAGATGAAGGGTATCTTTGGGAACTTGTCACCTCTTCTCCTCACTCCCTTCCTGTTTTTCCCTCCCATTCATACTCACAAGTTGTATAGTTCATTTTCGACAATGTCTAGTTAGTATCACTGCTACATTACTTTACCCTTTGTCCCACACATTTACTCAAACTACAAAAGCATATGTTTGTGTGAATTTATACATACATACATATGCATGTGCATATATATATATATATATATATATCTTTGTACCTTTGTATATATGAACTCAGAGACTAAGCTTGTGCTCTACTTGAATCAAACCTTCACTTCTAGCTTTTCTTCTGATTAATTGGAGATAAAAATATCCTCAATTTTCTTGCCCAGGCTGGGGTTTGAACCAAAGTCTTTAGACCTTAGCCTCCTGACTACTTGACAAACAGCGAGTCTCTGGCAAACAGTACAACTATCTAATTTAAAACTTGAAATTAAATTCTTTTGACCCTAGTTTATTTGCAAAAACAAATTATGGTTTAAAATTGAATCACATCACCACACATACTATTGTAAAATCCAATAAAGTTGTGTTAAAATTACAAATACTGCTCAATACCAGTTCATTTAGCAATTTAAGAGTTTATTCCTTTAAAAAATGAATGAATAAACCCTTTATTTTGTGTTAAGAACTGTGCCTCTCTGTCACATTTATGTTTATTGGTGCCTGTGATATATTACATATGGAGCTGGACTTATCTTCACATTGATAATATAATGCATCAGGCACCAATTATCAGAAAAAAATACTAGCAGTACCTCAGAAGCCCTTTTGTCCTTTTCTTCTCATTACCTGCTATATGGAAATCATACCTTGGAATTTTAAAAGCTTTATTACAGATTGTGGATTTCCTAGATATGGGATATGTACGCAGTCACATTCAGCTTCTTTCAGGCAATTTCGTGATCATCTTCATATTGTTTCAGACAGTTAGAGATAATTACTTCCCATGTAATAGAGTGTTCCATTGTGTTGTAAGTCAACTGTCAGTGATTCAGTTGAGTGGCATTTGAGGAGGCAATATTATGAATAATGCAAATCATCCATAGCATGCAAACTAATTTAAGGATATGTTTAGGGGAAATATTTCTGAGTTATGGGATATATAGACATAGTAAGCATGTATGTATGGGATTTGAATACTAATACATAATATTTGTTGTTCCCAAAAGGATGGATGCTTCGTTCAACTCTAAGCAACAGTGGATGAGATCACAGTCACTCAGCACAGTGGTTGACACTTTTTTCCCCACATTTTTTTTCTATCATTACTAGGGCATAGTGATTAATCCATTGTGTGGCACTGATTCTGTTTCAGTTCTCAATTTTCAGCTCAAGGACTAAACAATTTTACACTGTGTGTGTACTAAGAAGCATTTAGATATAAGTGTATATACAGTTTTAGTCATATTGCTTTGTTAACATATAGAATTTTGATTATTGATTCTTAGGATATTTCCCCAACATTTTTGATATGCATCCAGATATTTATTATAAATACTTGGCAACCTAAAAGCATATCTTGGCATCCTCTCAAGTCCATAGTTTGGAACGTCTTCCAAATCACTCTATTTAGTTTTCCTGTATTCAATTTGCAGTTGGATTTATCAATTGGCAGTGGTTATCTCTGAGAGAGAGAGAGAGAGAGAGAGAGAGAGAGAGAGAGAGAGAGAGAGAGAGAGAGAGAGAGAGAGAGAGAAAGAGAGAGAGAGAGACAGACAGACAGAAAGACAGAGACAGAGAGATGGAGAGACAGATAGATACAGAGACACAGACAGAGGGAGACACAAAGAGACAGAGAGAGCCAGAGCCAGAGCCAGAAGGAGTGAGAGGGAGAGAAAGCACTGCTTCCTCCTTTTTTTTTTTACTTTGTTTTTCATATATTTTTTATTGTAATTAATAGAAGGGTTACATGATATTTGCCAGATAGATGGTGCATTAATTCCCATACATTGATACCCTTTCACATGTCTTGGTCCCTATTTCCCTCCCCCCCACTTCTACCCCTCATCTTGTTTTCCCCCCTTCCCTATACAATTTCATATAACCAAATACAAATATATCTGACACATCAGTTAACAAAGTGAGATACTGTAACAATATGAGATAACCAAGGGACAGCAAAAGAGATGAGAGATAACATAGTACATTAAGAAGAACAATCATTCATTATATGGCTTATTTTTCTATATCCTAGAGATCCTTTCATTCAGTGTCCTACTATATAGGGCCCATCGTATCAAGGTTTTGCTCTATTGCAAATCTCTGCTAGGAGAGCCCAAGGTTTCTACAGATTATGACAAATGATGGAAACCCTTGAGCCTAAGTTCCTTTGAGTCTGGCTTACTTCACTTAATATGATTTTTTCTATGTCTTTCCATTTTCTAACAATTGGGGCAATGTCATTCTTTCTGACAGCAGCATAGAATTCCATTGTGTACAAATACCACATCTTGTTGATCCACTCATCAACTGAGGGACATCTAGGTTGGTTCTATATCTTTGCTATGGTGAATAGTGCTGCAATGAACATTGTTGTGCTAGTGGATTTAGTATATCCTTGTTTCTGGATGATTGGGTAAATGCCAAGTAGTGGAATTGCTGGGTCATAGGGGAGCTCTATGTTTAGTCTTTTGAGGAACTGCCATACTGCTTTCCATAGTGGTTGAACCAGTTTGCACTCCCACCAACAGAGTAGTAATGATCCCTCCTGGCCACATCCCCTCCAGCATCTGTTGTTATTAGTTTTCTTGATCCTAGCCATTCTAACTGGAGGAGGTGGAATCTTAGAGTTGTTTTGATTTGCATTTTTTTTTATGACCAGAGATGTTGAGCATTTCTTCCTGTCTCTATAGGCCGTTTTTGTTTCTTCTTCAGAGAAGACTCTCTTTAAGTCTTTGGCCCATCTTTTAATGGGATGGTTGTTACTTTGGAGATTATTTTTGGAGTGATTCAATTTTTTGAGTTGTTGATATATTTTAGATATGAGGCCTTTGTCCATTATATGGGTGGTGAAGATCTTTTCCCACTCTGTAGGCTTCCTAATTAATTTACTAGCTATGTACTTTGCCATACAAAAGCTCTGCAGTTCAATGCAGTCCCACTTATCCAGCCTTTCTCTGATTAGTTGTGATTCTTGGTCCTTATTAAGAAAGTTTCAACCTGTGCCAAGGAGGTCTAGTGTATCTTCTATTCCTTCTTGTAAAGTTTTCGGTGTGTCGACTTTTACTTCGAGGTCTTTGATCCATTTGGAGTTAATTCTAGTACAGTGTGACAAAGAAGGATCCAAGTTTAGTTTTCTGTAAGTGCTTAACCAATTCTGCCAACACCACTTGTTGAAGAGGCTATCTTTCTTCCATTCTATTTTTTTGGCTCCCTTGTCAAAGATTAGGTGGCCATAGGTCTGTGGTTTAATACACAGGGAGGCAAAGCTGGTTCAACATAAACAAATCAATTAATATATTTGAACACATCAACAGGAGCAGGGACAAAAATCACATGATTGTCTCAATAGTTGCAGAAAAGCCATTTGACAAGATCCAACACCCCTTTATGTTAAAAGCGCTAAAGAAACTAGGAATCCATGGAACATTCCTCAGTATAATAAAGGCTGTGTATGACAAACCCACAGCTAGTATTATACTTAACAGCGAAAAGCTAAAGCCATTCCTCTAAAATCAGGAATGAGACAAGGATGCCCACTCTCTCCACTCCTCTTTAACATAGTTTTAGAATTCCTAGCCAGTGTAATAAGGCATGAAGCAAGCATAAAGGGAATCCAAATAGGGAAAGAGGAAGTAAAACTTTCTCTCTTTGCAGATGACATGATCCTGTATTTAAAGAATCTATAGACTCTACTCCCAAGCTCCTTGAGCTGATTTAAAACTTTGGAAGGGTAGTAGGCTACAAAATTAACCCTCAAAACTCAACTGCCTTCCTGTATGCAAACAGTGAGAGGAATGAGGCAACAATCAGGAAAGCAACTCCTTTTGCAATAGCCTCAAAGAAAATAAAGTACCTAGGAATTACCTTAACTAAGAATGTAAAGGACCTTTTTGATGGAAACTTTAAAACCCTGAAAAAGGAAATTAAAGCAGAACTGAGGAAATGGAAAAACCTCCCATGCTCCTGGATTGGAAGAATCAATATCGTGAAAATGACAATCTTTCCAAGGGCTATCTACAAATTCAACACAATACCCATCAATATCCCAATGCCATTCTTTAAAGAAATAGAAGAGGCAATCCAAAATTTCATATGGAATAATAAAAGATCCCGTATAGCAAAACACTTCTTAGCAGAAAGAACAGCGCAGGAGGAATTTCAGTACCAAACTTTAGTCTCTATTACAGAGCTATAATTCTCAAAACAGCTTGGTACTGGCACAAGAACAGGCCTGAAGACCAATGGAATAGAACTGAAGATACTCCTTTTCTTTTAGGCAATAACTAATTACTTTCATCCAATCACAATGTCAGCTAATCTAGGCTGGCTTCAAGTTTTAGTAAGTATCAAGCTTACTAGATTTAGTAAGAATCAAACTTTAAGATAATGAAAAAATCCTTTGCTGCTCTTCATAGGCTCCCAGCCCACGTTTTCAAATGCATGATACTGTCATCCACAGCTCTTTTGCTTCTTTCTCCATTCAGTTTCCGTATCTGGGAAATTTCCCATACAAGAGATGAGTAATGTCCTTGAAAAGCAGATCCTTTTCCAGACCAGGCCATGCCTAAGTCTTCTAAAATGGGTCAGAAGTTTGCTCTGGTCTTTAAAAATGTCTTCAGATGACCTACAGTCCTCTTACTCCATCCCATCACAACTCAAGCATTGTGGGAAAGCAGACCATACATTTTGATTAAAGCCCTTCATTTTCTATTACATGTTCTAGTTCTTTACAACCGCTCATAGAGCTTCTGCTTTGTCCTCTCCAAGCTGCCTGGACCAGAACAGAGAAAACCAAAGACATACCCAAGGCTCACCTGTGGGGATGGAACCTTACATTCAATTGAGGTTTCACTTTGCTAGATGGTCCTATAAAACTTAAGGCTTTCCATGACCCTCTAAGTTGTTTGTTGACTCATTTATTTGTTTTTTTTTAAACTAATCAGCATCTGCTTCTCTTCAGAGATTCCAAAAGTAGTTCTTTGCCAAAAAAGAAATACAACTGATCTGAAAATGGGAGTCCATGTCTACTTTATTTTTCATATTTTATTGTAATTAATAGAAGGGTTACATGATATTTGCCAGATAGGAAGTGCATTAATTCACATACATTGATACCCTTTCACATGTCTTGATCCCCATTTCCCTCCCCCCTACCCCCATCCCTCATCTTGTTTTCCTCCCTTTCCTATCTAATTTCAAATAACCAAGTAAAAATATATCCAATATATCAGGTAACAAAGTGGGATACTCTACAAATATGAGATAACCAAGGGACAGCAAAAGAGATGAGAGATAACATAGTACATTAAGGACAACAATCATTCATTATATGGCTTTTGTTTCTATACCCTAGAGGTCCTTTCATTTAGCATCATACTATATGGCCTTATGTATCAAGGTTTTGCTCTTTTGCAAATCTCTGCTAGGAGAGCCCAAGGTTTCTACTGATTATGACAAATGACAGAAACCCTTGAGCCTAAGTTCCTTTGAGTCTGGCTTACTTCACTTTTTTCTATGACTTTCCTTTTCCTAACAAATGGGGCGATGTCATTCTTTCTGACAGCAACATAGAATTCCATTGTGTACAAATACCACATCTTGTTGATCCACTCATCAACTGAGGGACATCTAGGTTGGTTCCATATCTTTTCTATGGTGAATAATGCTGCAATGAACATTATTGTGCTAGTGGATTTAGTATGTCCTTGTTTCTGGATGATTGGGTAAATGCCAAGTAGTGGAATTGCTGGGTCATAGGAGAGCTCTATGTTTAGTCTTTTGAGGAACTGCCATACTGCTTTCCATAGTGGTTGAGCAAGTTTGCACTCCCACCAACAGTGTAGTAGTGATCCCTCCTGGCTCATCCCCTCCAGCATCTGTTGTTATTAGTTTTCTTGATCCTGGCCATTCTAACTGGAGTGAGGTGGAATCTTAGAGTTGTTTTGATTTGCATTTCTTTTTTTATGACCAGAGATGTTGAGCATTTCTTCATGTGTCTATAGGTCATTTTTGTTTCTTCTTCAGAGAAGACTCTCTTTAAGTCTTTTAATGGGATGGTTGTTACTTTGGAGATTAGTTTTGGAGTGATTCAATTTTTTGAGCTGTTGATATATTTTAGATATGAGGCCTTTGTCTGTTGTATGGTTGGTGAAGATCTTCTCCCACTCTGTAGACTTCCTAATTAATTTACTAGTTATGTTCTTTGCCATACAAAAGCTCTGCAGTTCAATGCAGTCCCACTTATCCAGCCTTTTTCTGATTTGTTGTGATTCTTGGTCCTTATTAAGAAAGTTTCTACCTGTGCCAAGGAGGTCTAGTGTATCTCCTATTCCTTCTTGCAAAGTTTTCAGTATGTTGGCTTTTACTTCGAGGTCTTTGATCCATTTGGAGTTGATTTTAGTGCAGGGTGACAAAGAACAATCCAACTTTAGTTTTCTGCAGGTGCTTATCCAGTTCTGCCAACACCACTTGTTGAAGAGGCTATCTTTCTTTCATTCTATTTTTTTGGCTCCCTTGTCAATGATTAAGTGGCCATAGGTCTGTGGTTTAATATCTGGGTCTTCTTTTATAATTGTGGATAATCAGTCTGGTAAGTAGTTGTAAAGGTATGAAATGAAAGGTTAGGGAAAAGAATAACACAGAAAAGAGGATATAGGACTAAGTTTTAGTATAGGACTGATGTAAAGTAGAACCCTATCTACAGGAGGCATATATTCTAGTCCCAATCAGATATCTTAAATGGCAGCTTAAACAGAAAAATCCATGAGATGCCACCTTCAAAATGACCAGAAAAAAGGAGGTCTGGAATCAGTGACTCCTATGGTAAAGTGTCAGCCAAGCAAGCAGTGTAACAATCAAGATCTCAGTTAAAAATTCCAGGGCTTGGGCTTAGAGATTGGCCTAGTGGTAGAGTGCTTGCCAAGCATGCACAAAGACCCAGGTTTGATTCCTTGGTACAATATACATAGGAAAAAAAAAAAAAAGAAATGGTGCTGTGGCTCAAGTGGTAGATATCTAGCCTTGGGACAGCCAAGAACAGTGTCCAGGTCCTGATTTCAAAGCTCAGGACCAATAAAAAAAAACTCCAGAGTTAGAGGTGTGGTGTAGTTGTCAGAGTGTTAGACAGTGAGCAAAAGGATCAGACATCAAGTTCCAGTCTTAGACTAAAAAATCAAAACAAAAGTATGGTAACCAGGAAAAAAATATATTAGTGATTTATATGCTTGGCTACTATGAATGTAATGGTTCTGTATCAGTGAATATATATATATATATATGTATATAATATATAACATATAGTGTGTATAATATATATAATGTATATTGCATGTAATATATATATATATATTATGCATACATATCATTGGGTGTATTTATATAACTACTTGTTTTACCATATAACTTGAATATTTTAGGTACTTCAAACATAAAAGTATTAATCAATCTACTGCTACAATTATATTTTTCAAGATTAATATGTTCCTTTTAATTTGTGGATAGCAGTGCTCTTTTGGTGAGGAACAAATAGTCATTCAGTAAATATTCTTTCCTTTACTCATTCTACTGTGAAGAGAATTTTTACTCTGACCCATAAACTTAAGTTGAGACAAGTACCTCATAGATAAGATATGCCTGGGCACAGGCCTTGACTGCTATTCAGTTTAGCATGGCACCAGCTCTTCTAGGGACACATCATGAGATTAAAAAACAACGTTCAGAGAATCAAGTACCTTTTCTATTTGACCTACAAAAGAGCATGTATGGAGGTAACCCAAGTCTAAATGGTGATTGAACAGTGTTGCCTAGCAGAATGCATCAAAAGATGCCGAATCATGACTGACATGCAGATCCATGAGATAATACAATGGCTTCATTATGTAGACCACCAAATGCTGGATGATTTGTGACACTGCATGATGATTTCCAACATCAGTGCAATGATGATGTCTGAATCTCATTTCTGTTTTGTCCACAAATGTCACTTGTCCCTGTTCACACAATTACCTTCCTTGATTAAGAAGCATCATTGGTGTACAGCATGAACCCCTATGTAGGAAAACAAGACAACGTACATTTAGTGACTATTTCTACTTTTCGTGGTGACTAAATTAGGGAGGGAAATGAAAAGCTGTGTGGGTGTGCCAGCTGGCTCAAGGCCATGATTTAAGAGAAGAGTAATGAACAAGGCAGAAGTAAATGGCCACCATCTGGGTAAAGCTCAAGTGAGCTTGTTTGGACAAAGCTCCAGGGTCAAGTAAATGAAACAGACTCTAATTTCAAGATGCAGCTGTTAGGAAATAATCCACCTCCCTCCCCTCCACACTCTTGTAAGCCACAGGGCAGGTGTGGGAAGTCAGCAATATGTTTCCAAATGGGTTGGGATGCAGTTGTGTCTTGAAGTCAGTAGCTGTTGTCATGTCTGAAGAGCCATGAGAAGTGGCCCCTGGGCATGTGTTGAAGAATGAGAAGGTATTATTAGAGCTTGTTGGAGCCAAAGGAGACACCATGGGGGTAACACTTTGAAAATGTGTGTTTCTGCAGGGCTTGTTAGGGCATGCTGGTTTCCCTTCACACCATAACCTGGATTACGAAGAATGATACTTTATTTAAAGTGTTTGCATTCCTAAGATTTGTTGCTCACTATTTAAATTGGTGAAGAAAACATAGCTAAGCCTAAGCGTCCTGGAGATTTTTGCTTGCCTCATGGGCAGTGGGAGTTCATGAATCATCAAACAACTTGAATTTACTAAAAATGGTTTGGATAGTTTTTAAAAGGGATATAGACATGGGGATTAAGGTAAAAAGAAAACAAAAAACATCAGATCCAGGAGTGCTTGGTACTGGGAATCATCATTCCTCATTGAAATATTTGACTTGGTAAGTCCGTAGGTTTTTTTCCTTGCCAATCTTGGCTGGAGCTCACGGCCTGAGCACTGTCCTTGGAATTTCTCAAGGCTAGAGCTCTACCACGTGAGTATCAGCACCATTTCTGGCTTTTTTCTATGTATGTGATACAGAGGAATCGAACCCTGGTCTTTGTGCATGCTAGGCAAGAACTCTACCACTAGGCCAAACTCCTGGCCCCAGGTTTGTTTTTTTTTTAGGGGGGTTGTTTTCTGTCACATATTCTAGTCAGGTTATAGTTCTGGAGACCAGTGACAAGAATGGTCCTGGCAAGAGTTCATAGCCTTAAAGAATGCATCTGGGTCTAAGGAGATAGCACAGTGGTAGAATATTTGCATAGAATGCAAAAGGAACCAAGTTCATTTTAAAGAAAAAAGTAAGAAAGAGAGAAAGAGGAAGAAGGAAGACAGGGAGAGAGAGGGAGGAAGGAAAGAAGGAAGAAAGGAAGGAAGGAAAGAAAGAAGGAAGGAAGGAAAAGGTAATAAAAGGAAAGGAAAGGAAAGAAAACAGGAAGGTGGAGGAATGATAGACAAGCACGAAGAAAACAACTGTATCTCCTAAATCATTCCTGGACTTAGAGTCTACAAGAATGTCTAGACTACATACTACAAGGAAGATAATAAATTACATGATCAGTAAATGTCAGGTAATAATAATAAAATTTATAATACCTAAAATGTCCGGGAATTACTTCATAAAGTAAGGAACTTGATAATGTAAGGAACAATATGCACTTAGTTAAGAACTAATTTTTTTTTATAGTCTAAAGCAGGAGCAGACATCCAGGTAGCATGGAAAAACACAGAATGTAGACGCAGTACTCGTATAGAGATCCTTGAGTGAAAGGATTGGGGATCCAATCCTTAGCAGAAGAAAGAGAAAATTTGAATATTATTTACATAAAGGAGATTAGAAACCTCGCAACTTCTGGGATGCATTTGTGAGTCCTTGCTCAGTACTCTCTGAGACTTAATACTGCTACCTCAGAGCACTTTTGTATTTAGACTAAAGTGGTATTTGAAGCTTGACCTCAATAGCTGAAATAAGAGCTTTTGTAGATTAGGAATGATACATTTTGTTTCCCTTTTTTGTTCATTCTTGGAGAATGATTGTGGATGTCAAGCGAATAAAACAAATGTATACTTAGCAAAATGAAATCAGCAGGCCACTTATATCTATTATATTAGAAAAAATAGTTATGAGAGTGAAGGGGAGGAAGAGGCACACATGTGTTTCTGGTATACATAAAACTTCATGTAATCTGTTTTATTATTTGGAAAATTTGACATACACAGTATCCATATGGATTAGCCTTCTGATTTTGCTTATTGGAGCTTCTCATAAGCAAGTAATTCAAAGAAGAGAATACGTTTGTGCAGAAGTACCTATGCACTAAATATATTTTCTAAATTAAAAAGAGTAAGAATCAAGATAATTTTATCAGGTAAGCCACAGAGCATTAAAAATAAATGTGCAGAAAGTATAAAACATGACAAAGGTCTAAGTTATAATATTCAAGGAAAATTCAAGAAAACTTATCTATATGCATTATTTTCAGTTACAAAAATTTATGAGCATATAATAACTGAAAGCAAACTACTAAAAGAAAAATAATTTGGCAATAAAGTGCTTTATTGGTGTTTTTCCTGTATGTGCTTTCTGATTTTAGTTAACCTGAAATTTTACTGTGATAATAATAATTGGATGTAAATTGATTTTAAAATGTATTCAGTATTTTCCACGTAGTAGGAAGCACTCTATTAACTCTGTGGTATTTCTCTCCTGGAGAAGCTTAAAATAATGGATAGAGAAATCGGAAATTAATGCAATATGTTATTTAATGGTTGTGTACTAGAATTCTGCACAGGTACTGCTTAGACAAGAGTTGGATGGGGTTTACGTGTATGTGGAAGGACAATGCAAATAGAATGAAACCACTGAAGCCATTATAAATGAATTGGGACTAAAATGATCTGTTTTTTTTTTTTAAATATTTTGCCTTTGAAAGAGTAGGTGGTTTATCCAGGAAATATCCACAATTATTTGTAGATAAAATATAACAACATGTTCACATACTAAGTAGAAAATGCTTTGGGAAAATTAAATGGATATAAACCTTAGGTTGTGGAGGTGATCCTTAGAAAGTCATTGAAGTGCTTTGAGAGACGAAGTATGTATCATAGGTTTGAATTTTACAGAAAGAAAAATATAAATACAAGATCTTAGTACTTGGTCAATGCACAATAAAGCTGAGTTTCCCAATAGACTACTTTGAATCTTGTTCTTAGGTATTTTTTCCATTTATTATTTACATTGCACCTAAGACAAACATAACTTTGGTAATTAGGCAATTACTCCAGACAGAATGGCTTTTAATCTCTTAAAGTGCAAAAAAAAGTATTGCTTATTAAGTCCAGGACCAGATGTGGGAACAAATTCCTTTTACAATTGATTTCATTTTGAAGATTGGAAATGCCCTATCAGATACATCCACATGCGGCAAGAACAATTAGCACTGAGAAATATGGCATTAACCAGGAACACAGACTGCATTTCAGTACCATTGTATTGATTAATCCAGTGACAGGGGAGGAAATACCATACAGGATGATGAAAATGTAGTCCCTTTACTGAATGTGATCAGTTCATAAGTACTGACAATCTGTCACTCTGCATCCATTTTAGGAATAACTGGAAACGATTCTGTTCGGGAAAGCCTGGATAAAGACTAGGTTTTGGGATAGTGGTGCCTGCCCCTCACAACCAGACATCCCTTTTCAAATCCTGGTTGCCATAACAACAGAGAGTACTTTTGGTCCCAAACACAACAGACTCCTTTATGGTGATGATTATTATTAGTCAGCTTGCACTCCAGGCAGAAATCTGATTTACTCTCCCGCGGGAAAGTCTCTTTGTGACATGCAAAATGTCAGAGAGAGAATAATATGGAAGTGCTAAGAAATAAAGCATCTATGGAAGACTATCCCTTGTCAGCCCTTTATTATTTTTAAATGAGAAGTTGTAAGATTATTCAGCCCAAAGTATGTTAACTGTGTCATGTCTGTGAGGTACGTAATAGTTGTGTGTGTGTATGTGTTCATGCATGTCTGTGTGTGTGTGTGTGTGTGTGTGTGTGTGTGTGTGTGTGTGTGTGAAGGAAATGCCTGTAGATTATCCATGATGAAGTATTGGATAAAATGTGACACTTGAAAACTTTGAAGGTACATAAATTTTTTGACATTATTTTGCAGAGCTATCGATTGAAAATGAAAAGACATGAAAAAAATGAGATGTTTTCCCTAGTACAACAACCAAAATGAGACATATGCCTAGCTTCCTTTGCACAATTTCAGAATGGGAGAAAAGCAATTTCACTCCTAGAATGCAACAAGGGATCACAGTGACTGTGAATAAGATATCGAGTTTCATATGTGCTGCTTTAGGAATGCAGAATTGAAGCCGTTTCTATCCCAAACTTAGCCAAACCGTTATGCTAACCTTTCACAAGTTTTGACCTTTAGGCTAACCCAGAAGAATAAACCTTTTTTGGATTCTATTGGATGGAAAAAATGTATAAATAGTATCCAAGCCAATTTTTTTGTGGTGTGTTTATCAGTAATATGTTCCTGCTCAGCAAAATTGTGTCCTTGAATCACAGACATTAAATGATACTATTAAGGGACCTAAGCCAAATCTGGTCAAGGAAAGCCATTTATTTTCACTGACCCAGGTGGTCAAGTGAATTTAGGTTCAAGAGCTTGGCTCACTTGAGTATCAAGCACTGCCACCGTGCCCGTAATTACAGCATAGGAATGATTTCCAGCAATGTTTCTTGCAAAGAAACTGACTTTCCCTGGCAACACTTCGGAGAAGGAGAGTCACAGAGGTGACTCTTTTCTATATTTATATTATTCATTCAATAAAACCACCATTTGCATTAGCTGGTATTTTCTAACATATCAAATGACTCAAATCCAATAGATTCACAAGAAATATGTTAAAAATAAACAAAATTAATAAGAAAAAAACCTTCTACGTATTGGCTGAGCACTTCCATTCTAGGATGGTTCAAGTCAGGCTAGGATGGCTGGGTTTAAATATCTAGGATGCCAGCTGGAACAATTGAAGTGGTGAAGATGGATGAGACTTTACTTTGTGGAGTTTCTCATCTGTCGGGAGTATTGCTGAAATATCTTCAAATGGTTGGTGAAGGAAGGGTTCACAGCACTCAAAGAGGGAAAGCTCCATTGCAGAATTGTTATCCTTTATTGCTCTAAGAAGCCTATTATTATGGCACAATAGCAGAAGCAAATTCTATTACCAATTCAGTATTCCAAAGGTAGAAAATTCAGACTTGGATATGCCTAAAGTGTAGAGAACTAGTTTGGCAAATAGGTTCTGAGTTTCAAGTACCAAAAAAGAAATCAACACCATATCAAAAACAAAGAGAACAGAAATTTGCGGGGTTTCTTACTCAGCATCATTCACTTAGTTGACTTACTGTCTATTAAGGATTAATTAAGTTTCAGTGTGAGTTAGCATGTTTTTGGATCCTATATATTTTCCTTCTAAAGAATGTAAGTATTCCCAAATTTATTTAAAGGTATAATGAGAGCAGGAAATTTGCTAAGGCTTAAAACTATATATATATATATATATATATATATATTTATATTTACACACACACACATATATATATATGTGTGTGTGTGTGTGTGTGTGTGTATAACACAATTTGAAATCTCAGCAAGTAGGACGAGTTGAATCTATATTTCCCCCTGTTGTAAATGATAAAACATTTACATGATTTTACTTACTTCTCACATAGGACTCACCTATTTGACAAAATGAGAATATATCTAGAAAACACAAATATGGAACATTTTCTTGCCCTAATTTGAATTTATAAAACCAGATCTCATTTTATTTCCATCAACTAATTGTTATTCATGAATGATGTAACACTACACATTCCAATTCACCTGTTCCACATAAAATATCCTAATACATGCTGGCTTAATACAAGAGCCATTTCTTTCACTCTCACTATTTCTCTAGATTTAAAATGATCCAGCTGGTCCTGCCCCAGACTCTTTGATGAGCTTGTCTTGATAATAGGATTGTGTCTGGGGCAATTGAAAAAGATTCTTCTCAGATCTGAACTAGGCCACAAAAGTCTAGCAGCTCAGAGCTAAGACAGTTGGGATTCCATCATCATCATCATCATCATCATCATCATCATCATCATCATCATCATCATCCTCTCTCTCTCTCTCACTCTCTTCCCCTGTCTTTCCCCTCCAGCCCACTTTCTCTCTTTCTCTTCCACAGGAAAAATATAGCAAATGAGTAGTGGGATATTTTTTTTTTGCCAGTCCTGGGCTTGAGCTCAGGGCCTGAGCAATGTCCTTGGACTTTCTCAAGGCTAGAGCTCCACCACTTGAGCCTCAGCACCACTTCCGGCTTTTTTCTATGTATGTGGTACCGAGGAATCGAACCTAGGTCTTCATGCATGCTAGGCAAGCACTTTAACCACTAGGCCAAACTCCCGGCCCAGAGTAGTGGGATATTTTCTATGGAAGTTTAGGACTCTGAGTCAAGCAACACATATAGTAGCATCACCTTTTTCCAATCTGCCCTGAGATTGCCACCACACTTCAAATAATCTACTAGTGATGACAGTCACAGCGCTCTGATTAAATTCAATGATAGGAATTGGAACCTGATAACTCTCTCTTGATGGGAATGTGTAAAGATTCAGGAGAGGAGTGTAAAACATGAGGGGAAAAGGATAATTAGTTGTAAAAAGCATGGGGCAGGGACCTTGAACATGGTTATGTTTTTAACATTTTATAGGACGGAAAATTCAGAATTGATGTACCTGACGGGCAAATTGTAAAAGGCATGGTGATGGAACTGAGAGAGACTGCCTTTTCACTGAGGAACATTGTAGGATTGAGAGAGATGTGAGGAGAAAGAAGAAGACAGGAAAAATCAGAAGGAACAATTGTTCAAAGGATCGCTCAGGTATCTTAAGCAAATAATTTCACAACAGAACACTTGTGTAGGTTTCACATTGTCTGCAATAATTCAGTAATTTTTTGGAGAGAGGGAGGGAAGAGGAGAGAGAAAGAGAAAGAGAGAGAGGACCAGGTTTCTCTAACTTCTTTAGGAGATTAATGAAGAGAGAAGGTATACTGAGATTCATGAAGGGATATTATATTGTATGACAAAACAAGAAAACAAGAGAATGTAGACTGTGGTTTCTCTCCCAGGCTTCCCTGGCAAGGTAGATTTTCTGTCTCCCTGAAGAAGTGCTGGCAAGATAAGAGCTTACCAACTTTTCAGCCCACCATGCCACACATTAGTTCCATATTGGAGAAATGAAGCAGGTTCATTTCTGAAAAGTTCAACACACCGTCTCGAGCATTTGTGCCACACTTGTGTATCAAGTGGTGATCATCTTCTAGATATCTTGCTTCAGATGGAGAATCAAAGAAAAACAAGGCTAGAGACAGCTGACTTACTCCAAAAATCCTAACTACTCAGGAATTTCAGACCTAAGAAACACTGTTGGAAGTCCTAGAGACTCTTATCTCAGAATTAACTAATAAAAATTTGAAAGCATACTTGTGTGGCTTCAACAGTAGAATACTAGACTTGAGCCAAAAATGCTCAATAACTGCACCCAGTCTCTTAAGTTCAAGCCTGAAGGCCAGCAAAAAAAAAATAGAAGAAAGAAAGAAGAAAGGAAGAACGAAGGGAAGAAAGGAAAGAAGGAAGGAAGGAAAATTCATATAATGTAGTCCTACACTGTGCAACTGACTGCCTGATGTGAAAATTGCATTTTTCATATATATATTTTTATTGTAATTAATAGAAGGGTTACATTATATTCACCAGATAGAAGGTGCATTACTTCTCATACATTGATACCCTTTCTCATGTTTTGGTTCCCATTCCCTTCCCCCACCCCTGTGCCTCATCTTGTTTTCCCCACTTCCCTATCCTATTTCAAATAACCAGATAAATGTATATACAATATATCAGATAACAAGGAAAAATACTGTAACGATATAAAATTTTATTTTTTTAAAATTTAATACGCAATGTATGGTGTAATGTCATCTAGAGCCAGAAGCATGAAGAATCATTCATGTTAATAGTGCGTTCTGGGCTGCATTTTAAAATGTGTTTCAAAGTTTCCTAGAAAGAACTTTCTGGAAGAAGGAAACTATGAACTAATAAGGCATAGGGTAAAAAAGGGGACTTGGTATTAATAGGTTTCTGTTATTGTCCCCACAACGTTGAGCCATTTAAAGTACAAAAAGTGGGATGGAGCATGGCCCGTAGATTAACAAAAGGACTTTTCCAGCCATGCCAGCATGGTCCACTTTGAATATTTGGTCGTAATTGATCATCATTCAGCTTTTGCATTCAGATGTGTGGATTCAGGATGCTGCGGGAGGCAAAGGTAACAAAACACCTGTCCTGGAGAACCCGATGAACAATTGAGATGATGGAAACCAGAGAGCACAGATGTGTGGACCGAAGAAGCTGTCAGAAGGACTGTTTGTCTAGACGTAGCGGGTGAGGTAAGATGGAGAATGGGGAGAAGCTAAGTGCTCAGAACTATGTCAGCACAGATAAGAAGTGAACACAAGATTCCACACAGCTGTCAGAGCATGACAGCCAAGTGTGAGGACACAGAAACCAGCAGCAACAAGTCTGGTAATGGACACTTGACAGAAGTGTGGCGAAAGCTAAGCACCACAATAAACCACAGTAAATACCACACAAGTCATTGAGGGTCTCCCAGAAAAGATGAGAGCTCAGGGATGGACAACTTGCATCATCATTCAAGACCTCTTTCTCTGTCTATTTCATAATTGCAAAATAAACCTAGCCACTTAGAGTTTTTGGAGTAAATGTAGCAGAACACAATCAAATCCCAGACCCTATCTAGTGTGTGTAAAATTTAACTTCAATACCTGAGTTCTGATGAAAAAGCCCTTTATCTTTTAATAATCTCCAGTTTACTAAAAAATATAAAATGATTATTATTTTGAGTATTTTATACCATGTTCAGAAAAGATTTTAAATCATTAAAGTTAAGAAAACCAACAATAAATCACAAATATTTCATGAAATGGGGATAGACTTTTCACAAAGAGGAAAAAAGGACTAAAGTACTATGTTCTCTTTGTTTCAGCTTTGGCTCCCTACAGTATTTGACTTATTCTGACCTACAGAATCAGAATCAATAAGGTGAGTGTACTGAAGTTTAGTTTCCAGGCACCAGCCCAGAGCTAATGAATTCAAATTTCTGGAGAAGGGTCAGAGTTTATTGCTTTCAATCTAACTTCCATTGTGAGTTGGAAACTCACCTAAGTTTAGAATCACTGAAACTGTTCTTAGCACATCCAAAACGGTACCTGCAGACTTTACTTAAAACTCACAGGGGCACTTGAACTACAATCAAAGAATTGCTTTGGGCTGTACTTTCTTTATGTACATGAAGAAATAACCCTAGGAATCATCTCGATGAACTACCCTTGCATATCTTCTTACTCTCATTTTTTACCTTTTCTAGCTCCGTTTAATTTGCTCATTGTATTTATCATTTGATTTTATTGTTATCTGTCAACTCCTGTATTTCAGCATGTGGACGCTCCAGGAGTCTGGCAACCCTGGCTAAGATGATGCCAGACTCTCACCCCATCAAGCCCCTATATCACCTCAATGTATGTTCCTACTTACCAAGTCAAAAGAAGAGACTACTTCCTTAGTACAAAACTTATTTGTCTGGTTTTTGTTGGTTTTTTTGGTTTGCTCATTTTATTTTTTTAAATACTTTATTGTGATTAATAGAAGGGTTCCATTATATTCACCAGATAGAAGATGCATAACTTCACAAACATTGATACCCTTTCTCATGACATGGTCCCCATTTCCCATCCATCCTCCCCCCACTCATTTGATTTTCCCCCTTCCCTATCCAATTTCAAATAACCAATTAAGCACATATAAAATATATCAGATAACAAGGTGAAATATTGTAACAATATGAGATAACCAAGGGATGGCAAAAGAGATGAGAGATAACATAGTACATTAAGTACAGAGAAATGGGAACTGATGGGGTTGAAGAGGAAAGATAATCTCTGGAGTCAGACACACTACTATTGTGCCACGAGGTCACAGGCTATCCAAAAGCTTTCTGAAAAGCAGGAGGAGGTGGAGACTCTTGTCCTCATTAATACAAGTCTTAATCATACTGGTTAACTGGCCCACACTTCTTAGGTTCTTTGCACAGATAGGAGTGCTAAGGAGCACACTCAATGGCCTCCCAAAGTACAGTGATGAGACTGAAGAGCAGGAGATATTGCCATGAATGTCAGATGTCATTAAATGATTAAAACACAGAACTGTAACAGTCACTAGTATAAGAGAGATCGATCGGTGAGATTTAAAATATGCATGAGTATTGTTTATTGTAATGTTGTATTTTGATGTAGTGTTACCATATTTACTCACCAATATACTACCATAATCTTTGAATAGTAACTATGTGCTGTACTGTGCTTTCAGAGCAGTGTGGTCCCCAATAGAATTATAGTCTTTGGTTCTCTTCATCAAAGAAACTAAGAATATCAAGTATTTGTTATTCAGTGCTAACAGCACAAAAAAAAATGGCAAGGGATCAAAGTTCTTCCCTACTGTTAATTACTATGCAAATAGACTTAAAATATCATTACTTTGTAAAATAGATACTCATTAGGTCATCACCTTTGGACGAGATCAGTGAGTAGAAAAATAGAGAGAAAAAGTAATCTAAGAAGGCATAATTAGAAGAAAAATAAGTGATATGCAACTTGGTTCCCATGGGTTGATTGTTGAATCTCCTACCATCCCTTTATACAAATTTCTCCCATATTAGCAGGTAGCAGTTTTGTTTGTTTTCATTTCACTTATTTCCTTTTGGTGATCTTAAACACTTCTATTGATTCACATTTATATGTTCTTCATGGTAAGAACCAGCAATGTTTGTCTGGTAGGGGTTACAATAGAGAGAAAGTATCTCCCTACAAGCAACTATCATATCTTTCTCTCTTTTTCTTTACCTCTTTGTTTCTGTTTCATTCTTTCCTTCTCTTTCCTCCCTTCCTCCATTTCTCCCTCCCTCCCTCCCTTTCTTCCTTCCTTCCTTCTCTCCTACCTGCCTGCCTGCCTCATTCTTTCTTTTCTCCCTCCCTCCCTCCCTCCCTCCCTCCCTCCCTTCTTTCCTTCCTTCCTTCCTTCCTTCCTTCCTTCCTTCCTTCCTTCCTTCCTTCCTCCCTCCCTTCCTTCCTCTCTCTGTTTCCCTTCCCTTCCCTTCTCTTCCCTTCCCTTCCCCGACTAGCCTCAACTTTAAATCTTTTTGTCTCAGCCATCCTAGTGCTGAAATTTTAGGCACAAATTACCATGTCCAATTGAGTGGATCAACTGCTCTCCTGCACAGGCTATTCTGATCTAATACTGTAGGAAAAGGTGTATCACTACTATCAGGTTTGAGGAATGGCTTCTCTGACTCTGCTACTAAGTAGGTTGAGCCTCTCACACTTCTGGCCTCTGTCGATTTGTTGAGGTCTAAATTTTCTGAATAAGCCCCAATGGTTACCAAATAGATTTTATACTGGACTATTTATGGGATGTTCCTCAATCACTCATCATCCATAAGATGCCAGATAGATGTAGTCATTTACAATCTTTCCTCTGAGGAGCTAAGTTAAAAATTGCCTGCTTTATACTCACAGAGGACAACACAAAGATCCAGGATTTGAGGTCTGCTGTACTGATATTAGGGCTACATTGCCAATTTTATCATATTTTGATTGGCACAGAATAGAAATTTCTGGCCCTAATATGATGACACAATTAATATGACTTTCTCCCTTTGGAGAGTTCAATGGCTCCATGGATATGGCTTTAATCTTTATTCTTTTGGACCATACTATGCCTTATACCCTTCTGTCATTGTTTTATCTCTGGTTTTGATAAAAAAATAATCCTTCTTCTTTGGGTATATCACTTTATAATAATCCTTTCATTGGTACATAGCTTTGTATAGTATATCTAATTGTAATATTTATTTACAAATAGCCTAAACATGATGGTAGGTTAAAATTACTGGAACCTTGAAAATAAATCCATACACCAGTGACTTATCTTACAATCCTAACTACACAGGAGGCTGAAATCTGAACGTCAGGATTCAAAGCTTGCTCAAACTATCAGACCCTTACCTGAAAATAATCAGCAAAGAAAGGAAAGAAAAGAGGAGGAAAAAATGGAAAAGCAAAGGAAAGAGAAGAAAAGTAAAGTTGGAAGTGGAGGTGTGGCTGGAGAGAAAGAACATCAGCTGAGGAAAAAAATGAGTGAGAGATCCTGAGTTCAAACTGAAGCAAAAGCTTAAAAACAAAACTGCAGAGCTTCTGTATGGCAAAGGACATAGCTAGCAAGTTAAATAGAAATCACACAGAGTGGGAGAAGATCTTCACTAGCCAGACAACAAAGGCCTCATATCTAAAATATATACACATCTCCAAAAAATAAATTTCTCAAAAACAAGTCCTTAAAGAAACAACCATCCCTTTAAAAGGTGAGCTAAAGATTTAAAGAGAGACTTCTCTAAAGAGGAAATAAGAATGGCCTATAGATGCTCAAAATCTCTGAAGGCCATTAAAAAATGCAAGTCAAAACAACTTTGAGATTCCACCTCATTCCAGTTAGAATATCTGTTATCAAGAAATCTAATAACAACAGATGCTGGCAGAGATGTGAGCAGAAGGGAACACAACTATACTGTTGGTGGGAGTGTAAACTTGTTCAACCACTCTGGAAAACAATATGGTGGTTCCTCAAAAGACTAAATATCTATGATCCAGCAATTCCACTCCTGGGCATTTAACCAAATGTCCAGAAACAAGGCAATACTAAACCTCCTAGCACAACTTTGTTCATTGCAGCATTATTCACCATAGCTAAGATATGGAAAAAACCCAGATGTTCCTCGGTAGATAAATGGCTGAAGATGATGTGGTACTTATGCACAATGGAATTCTATGTTGCTATCAGAAAGAATGACATCATCCCATTTGTAAGGGGATGGAAAGACTTGGAAAAAATCCTATTAAGTGAAGTAAGCCAAACTCAAAGGAACATAGTCTCCACAATTTCCCTCCTTTGTAATAGTTAGTATACATCTAGGATTCTCCTAGCAGAGAATAATTGCTCAAAGCTATATGTCTATGGCCATATAGGATGAGGCTAAGTGAAATGAACCCCAGGATAAAGAAACAAGTGATTTATCTTTGTGATTACTGTTCTTAATGTACTATGTGAAGTTATTCATTTTCTCTTTTTTTGCCTCCCCTATGGTTACTCAGGTTGATACTATATCTGACTTTGGTACCTGGCGTGGTATATATATATATTTATTTGCTTACTTGAAATATGGAAGGGAAGTGAAAAACAAGATGATTGGTAGGGTATAGGGGGAAGGAAGTTGGGAGAAAAACATGGGAAAGGTATCAATGTTCAAGAAGAAATGGACCCACTACCTGACAATTTTAATTGGAAACCCTCTATACATCACCATACAGTAAAATACACTTAAATACAATTAAAAAACAAACAAATAATAAACACAAAAGCTTTGAAACAAAAGTTGTTGCATGTTTTTTTTCCTTTCTTGCTCATAGCTCTAAAATTATTTGATTTCCTGAGAGAACGTTGGTTCTGAGAGGATCATGTGAGTAAGACAAATAACTTGGACCTGGAATCCAGTAAGTTTTCCAATTTTACTTTTACTCCCTAAACATTTGGAAATGTAACACTGGCCAAGTTATGTATCATCTCATCCCAGATCACAGCTTTGTCATACTTAAAAGATAAGACTGGACAATATGACAGCTAGTGTTTGTTCCATATCTAAATTCCATAGACAAGGCCAATAATTAAACATAAATACCATTTCATAATTTCATGTTCATTTTACCAACTGCATGGGTTGATTTATTAATATTAGGCTTAGTGATTGCTAGAATTAATTAGTGAAGCTGATTATTACAAACTTGTACCAGAATTATTATAAGATATGTAATAAATCAGATCTGCCACCAGCTAGCATTCTTTTGCCCGTCTTTTCTTTGCAATAGTCTAATGAAAACAGCTAACTATTATTCTTCTTACATCCTACTGAACCATATCCTTGGCACATAAAATCTACACTCAAAAGGAGCTGCAACCATGATGCATGAGCTTGCCTGTGACAACCTTCAGGGAAGGTTGTGAATGACATATAGTATCTAATAAATTATTTATAGTGGTAAGAAATGAGCTGAAACATGCGTATCAACCATGAGGAAGAGTGAACTGAGATAGCACTTAGAGCATTGGGCAAAATCTAGCTGGCAGGCCCTTGTTGCACTTGGAAAATTATTTTTGCAGGCAATCTGTGACTTACTAAGGCTTTAATCTTTTACAAAAAAAATATAACCAGACCTTCTGTCTCAATTCATTCAGACAGCTATAACTAAATACCAAGAAGTGAATAGCTTATAAACATCAGAACTTTATTTTTTTTTTCCAGTTCTTGAGACTGAGAAGTTCAAGATCAAAGAACACGTAGTATCTCCTAACGGTCTTCTTTGTGCCTATTTTTCAAGACCACTGTCCAATTCAACAGTGCTCAGTTCTTAATCATCACCACCCCAAAATCTAATGTGGATAGTCATTTTGTGAGTTAGAATTTTGATGCAATAATTCTGCAGGAAGCTGGACACTGATGACTCAGGGACAGGACCCTGCCTAGGCCCTGAGTTTAAGCCATAGAGCTGACTGACACACACACACACACACACACACACACACACACACACACACACACACACACAAAAGACACAAATACACACACACACACACACACACACACACACACGTCCTTATGTTGCTTGCCACTGGAGCTTGAACATTGGAGGATTAGGAGACACTTTCTTTCTGGCATGTTATCACTTGAGCCGCAACTCCACTTTTTGGCTTTTTGATGGTTAGTAGGAAATAAGAATCTCATAGACTTTCCTGATGAGACTGGTTTGAATTGTAATGTTCACAGCTCAGGCCTCATGGGTACCTAAGATAACAGATGTAAACTGCTGGTGACCAGCTTGAACAATATGTTTTGACAACCAGAGTAATTATATCTCTCATACCCTTTTGAAATTGTCTTAGTAGACATACTTTTAGATTCCTTGCTGCACCAGAGGCTCATTCTCATCCTGAAAAATCACTCTCAGCATGAAATTTTGCCATGTTTAAGCACCTAATTAAAACTTAAGCTCCCAGCACCAAGCAATGGTATCCTTCCAATCTTTTTTAGCTCTTTTTCCCAAAGTATTCAGGAAAATCTAGCAATCAATAATATAACTGATCAAATATATAGTGAATTGGCATGGCTGAGCAATTTACCTTTATGATAAGATTTATGTTTTATTTATCTTGAAATCAAATTAGTGATACATAACAAGGACAAAAAATGAGTATGTGCAACCACTACCATAAAAGGAACATCGGGATATGTGACTTTTTTCATTTGTGTGTCTTATAAGGTATTTATTTAATCTATTCCAATCCCATTGGGGAGACATATCGTTGTGATATGTAATTTAGAAAATGTATGTGAGACTGTCAGGTAAATCACACATAAATATACCCCATTTTACTCCCAAGTTCTTACGAAATTTTTCCAGAAATATAGACAAACGGTACACAACCAATAGAAATATAAAAGCTCATTTCTTTGTTTTGGGTTTGTTTGATTAATTCTCTATAGCCAAGTTTGTCACTACCACTTGCAAGATATATTTTACAAAATGCCTTAATCTGTTTATTCATCACTTCGGAAAACATTACAGAGACTGGGAACTTGATCTTTATTTTCCTACTAACAGATGTTGTTTCTAAGAAACATGTAATTGAGCACTTCGGGGCAATTATTTTAAAATATAATGCTCACCTTTCCAATAACTTTCCATGTGGTTTCTTGAAATTAAGACACATTTCATGTTGACTCATCAAACAGATCCATGCTCCCTCCTTGGAGACAATCCTATACCAAAAAGTACTGTTTGAAATTGCCAACTCAGTACAAAGAGGGAGAATGTCAGGCCTCCTACATATTCAGAACCGTCTGCTACCAGGTCTGGAGCCACTTACTGAGATTTTTTAAAGCCTCACTTCAGTGTTTCTCTTCCTTACATCCAGGTGATTATTGAATCCATAAAGCATTTCTCTCCTCTGTAGAAATGGTGCAATCTTAAAATACACCTGTATTAGGTAGGATGTTGAAAGATAATTTAAATACTCAGTACAATTACTGGATTTCTGCACATGTGCTCTGGGAAGGTCTTTCTAACTTTTTTTAAATATATTTTTATTGCAATTAATAGAAGGGTTGCATGATATTTGCCAGATAGAAGGTGCATTAATTCACATACATTGATACCCTTTCACATGTCTTGGTCCCTATTTCCCTCCCCCCACCCCCACCCCTCATCTTGTTTTCTCCCCTTCCCTATCCAATTTCAAATAATCAAATACAAATATATCCGATATATCAGATAACAAAGTGAGATACTGTAACAATATGAGGTAGCCAAGGGACAGCAAAAGAGATGAGAGACAACATAGTACATTAAGAACAACAATCATTCTTTATATGGCTTTTGTTTCTATATCCTAGAGGTCCTTTCAATTAGCTTCACATTATATGGCCTTATGTATCAAGGTTTTGCTCTATTGCAAATCTCTGCTAGTAGAGCCCAAGGTTTCTACTGATTATGACGGATGAGCAAAACCATTGAGCCTAAGTTCTGTTGAGTCTGGCTTACTTCACTTAATATGATTTTTTTAAGTCTTTCCATTTCTTTCTAACTTTTTATCTGCTGTTCTTGTTACCTAACATGTTGCTGCCTTACACACACAACCCATTGTGCCAGAGAGGACAAGATTCCAAGTCTATACTTGCAACAAACAGTAGGTTGAATGTCTGATTGCCAGTCTTCATCATTGACATCCACCTCATCATCACCACTTAATTTTTCTTAAAGCAATATTAAAATATCTCAGGCTTCTGCCTTAACCCCTGAGCAGATTATAGACAGATCTTTCTGTGTATAATCATGTATGATAGAAATAAAATCAGCGGTGGTCCATTTTCAAGCCAAGGCATCTGATCATGAGTTTAAATTTATTGGGAGCTTACTTGCATAGCAATTTGGGAATAAAGTAAAATTTATACACTAGAAAGTCTCTAAACGAACAAGGTAAACAAACAGGAGATTAAAAGGAGGCTGGCTAACAGGAAAGGAACAGATTACAACAAAAAAAGAAAATAGGCAAAAATCACAAAAAGAAAACAAAATAAGAAAACAAAAAAACAAAACAAAACCATGTACATTTGAGATAGGACATACTCCCAAAAGCCTTCTCAACACAAGAAAAAAAAAAAATGGTAGGTGGAGAAAGCTGCAACCTGCTTAAACTTTAAACCAATCTCAACAGTTTTCTCTACTCAAGTCACCAAGTAAGCGATCCAAAAACATAGGTACATAGGGGCCAGGACTTGCCAAGCTTACATAAAGACCTTGGTTCTATTCCTCAGTACCACGTACACAGAAAAAAGGCAGAAGTGGGGCTGTAGCTCCAGTGGTAGACCTCTACCCTTGAGAAAGCCCAAGGACAGTGCTCAGGCCCTGAGTTCAAGGCCCAGAATGGGAAAAAAGCAAAAAAAAAAAAAAAAGCATAGGCACATTTATAATACACATATAGTAAGCAGCCAGTGGGAAATTGTAGGAGGTACTTTGTGTACTAGGGATTCATTGCCAAAATCTTGATCCATTCCTCTATTGAGGGGCATCTGGGTTGGTTTCATAACTTAGCTATGGTGAATAATCCTGCTTGTTTAACTCCCCTGGGTTCACGTTGACCAAAATTCACGCCATCTTATAATACCACAATTAGAGCCACACTTTCATTGCACTTATATTTTTGCAGTTCATTCTTGGCATTTGTATGGAGGAGCACATTTCTCACAGTTTATTATAATAATATGCTACCATAAAACCAAATGAACTGGGCCCGGGAGTTTGGCCTAGCGGTTAAAGTGCTTGCCTAGCATGCACAAAGACCCGGGTTCGATTCCTCGGTATCCCACATACACAACCAAGCCCGAAGTGGCAGAGAGGAGACTGCAACAAGCCACAGAGAGCGAAAGCAAGCAAGCGGAGCCCAACCGAGTGGTGGCCGGAGCGAGCGGGGCCGGAGCATGCGGGGCTGGAGCATGCGGGGCTGGAGCGTGTGGGAGCGAGCCGAGCCAGAGCCAGCAAGGTCGGAGCGAGCGGGCCGGAGCGAGGGGGGCCAGAGCGAGCGGGGCCAGAAAGAGAGAGAGAAGGGGGCAAAAAAAAAAAACCAAATGAACTAAATCTTCTTTCTAGGCCTTGATTGGTTTTTGATGAAATGATATAATCTCCCTTGATATATATATATATATATATATATATATAAAACACATACAATAATGTAAAATAAATATACATATATACAAACATATATCTGCATATATATACTTGTATATGTCTATATGTGCATAGATGCATGTGAATGTTTACATATGTCTGTATATGTGTATATATGTATGTATGCACAATCTATAGTTATTAAACCATCACTCTAAACCAGTAAATCGTGAGTATCAGATACACAGGAGCTGTTTGGAAAGGAGACAGAACGTGGGGAATAAGTTCCCAGACACCTACTTTTATCACATTACTTGAAGGTATGTGGAAAATCCAGTAACTCTTTGTCACAGTACATCTGCATTAGGAAAGTGAGGCTAATAAAAAGGATAGTACTATGCATGAATGGAATAATCATATATTGCCCATCTACCAATAAATCAGGCACACAACTAGCATCACCAACAATAACCACTCATTTGTGAAGACAATGGGAGGGAAAAAGCAAGCTTTCTGTCTGAGGTGGTAAGATATAAGGAGTTATAAGTCCTCCCTCTATACATTGAAACTTTTCAAAGACTGAAAATCAGCACAAATCTCTCCCATTCCCATGCATTAAGACAGTATGATACATGTCCCCCTCTCAAACCATCTGCCTCATAGCATGGAGCAATAGTTTTTGTTGTTGTTGTTTATGTCATCACTTTGAAGATAGAACACATGAGCAAATCAACTTAAAGGTGGAGGACAATTTGAGTTGGCTTATGTTTGCAGCTCATGCTTCAGATGGAAGTCTGATTTTTGGTCTGTGGTGGTGGGGCATAATATCCTGATAGAAAATAGGTGGAAAAGCAGACAAGGAGATATTTGTTGTGTGAAGGAGAGAAATGGAAAAAGGGAAAAGGGACATAGGAGAGCAGAGCGGAGACAGGGAAAAGGAGAAGGGAGAGAGCAAAGGAGGGAGGGTGGTGATTTACATCTCAGAGGCTGCTTTCTCCAATTCTAATATCTCATTTAGCTATGATCTCATGCAAGAATTAATCCACTGGCTATACTAACATGCTTGAGATATGTCACCTCTCAATCGCGCCAACATCAGATGATAACATTTTCAACCCTTGACCCTTTAGGGACAACATTTCATAGCCAAATTCTAACATTCTCAACAAGGAATGTTGGAATAAACTTTAGCAATGTCTCCCAGCAATACGATATTTTTCAGTTAGAAATACAAAAATGTCAAACTGTACCTTGGATTAACAGAAAAACTTGGCAATTCAGCTCAGTGTCTTACAGTTTTTAAAACAACTGTGATAGCCAAAATTAGTCCAACAGCAAAGAATATTACAATTGGAGTCTTTAACTCTCTCTCCTTAGAGATAAATGAGGTCTTCTGTTCTTTAACAACATATAGTCATAAATCCTGACTGTGGGATGGACTAAACACGTTGTAGCTTTTCAATGTGAAAAAAGGAAACTAGACAGTGAAGATTAAGGAAATGGATGCAAATCTTGACTTCTTCAATAAAGGAGAGAAACATTTTTGCTAAATATACAGAGCTTCCAATCATTTACTTGGAAAGTATTTCAGAGAATGGAAGGAGAAGGACAGCATTTAACATACTTTATTTGTTAAGCTAGTCTCACTTTAGCTTTGGGAGGTTACAATTACCAAGAAAACAGACAACAGAAAAACCAAAAGGAAAGTACATATGAAATTTAAAATTTTTGCTTTTTCAATGCAATATGCACTATTGTTAGGCTGACAGTACTTTCTTAATGTTGACTAACACAAGAATGTACCTAGTTTGGATATAGAAGTTCAAACATATTCAAAATAGTTCAAAAACAGTGCAATTGTTTAATTAATACTCATTTTCTTTCCATTGGAGAACATTTCAGTCATATAAGCCCACAGACCATGTAATTTTAATTACCAGAGAAAAGAAGTAATGACACTGGAAGTATGAATACCACTACTCACAAATTGAATAGCTAGCCCTAACTTTCAGGCAGCACAAAATAATCAGCTCAGTTAGGCAGCCATATAAGCTTTACGTTTTTTATTCCTTTTGCTCATATCAAATGGTTTCATAAGGTTCTCGTTATAAGTGCAATGAAAATGCTGAAAAGTTTCTAAGCTATTCAGAGCAAAATATTATAAGCTGCATTTCACAGTCATTATAACTTCTTTGGGCTCACAGGACAATATGTTATGCTTCAAAGCCTGAAGAGAAAAAAAATGAGTCAATACCCATTTTATTATGATCTTCAAACTCCTTCTAAAATAAATGCATGATCTCCCTTGAAAAATTCTCTAAAAGTATCGATACCAGTTGCATATAGTCTATGTACACTGCTCTGTGGAACCAGGTGTCCTTTATTTATTTGTTAATTAACAGAATGTAAAATTATTGAGGTATGCTTAAAACTATTTCATTTTCAATTTTATTTCAACTGGTTTACATAATATTTGTGTGTGTGTGCGTGCGTGTGTGACTAAGAACTGGACACATAGCCTTGTGACTCCTAGTCTTGCTAGGAGCTAAAAAGTGGGCTACTTAAACCACACCTCCCTGCTTTTTTGCTGGTTTTCTTGGAGATGGAATATAGCAAGTTTCTTTCTTTTTTCTTTCTAGGCTGGCAATGACTCCCAATCTTTTGGATTTCAGTCCTGTAATTGGGACTATATCAATGAAGACCATGAACAAATTTGTATTTGAAGATGTACCTGTGAGATGTTGTAAATTAAAAAGAAGTTATCAAAATCAGATTCTCCAATCTCTCAAAAATGCATCAAAAGGTTTGTTTGCTCTGCCTCATGTTTGCTGTTTGATACTTAATACTAGCATTGGGGCTGCTTGGTAACTCACCATGTATTATACCAAGGCGCCCCGGGCTCCTTGGCCAAATGTAGCTACATCCATGCCATTCTGGGGCAGCAGATCCAAGAGCAACTGGACAGTTCCATCTTGATGCTGCTCTCGGATGCCAACCTCAAGTTGATGGGCACCAGTAGCCACATTGGCTCAGCAGCCAAGAGCCAGAAGATCCAAGAGCAAATGCAAATGATACTGCCCCAGAATAGAAGTGGCTTAGTGGTCAAGTGCTGGCTTTCAACCATGGTGCTCAGATCTCGGAGCTACCAAGCACCTAGCTTTGCGAGCTCTTGTACCAATGTTGGTGAAACCTCCAAGTGTCTGGGTTCATCTATAGATCCTGGAAGTCCTTACATCTGCCCCCAACCCCAGGGCATCTGGACAGAAAGATGCCTCTCCCTGGAGAGGGGCCTGGGGCCTCTTTCAAAATAAAATTAGTATCCCAGGCAAGCTCCCAGTTGTGGAAAGCACACAATTCTTCAGTGTTGAAATTAGATACTTAAAAAATTAACCTTCTGTGTCAGAAAAAAAATAGCTATGCAAGAGATAAAGGCGATCTGATCAAGATAATTGACTTCCTGCATAGAAGGACATACACACATTTAAGTAGGTAGAGTATAGGTATACGGAATAGGGCAGCCATCTTGTTTTTCTTTTTCTTTTGAATAAAACCTCCTTGACAAAACTTAGAAGAATTTATTCCTGTCAATCACCTATATAAAGAGAAAGATCAGGATTAAGTGAGATAGCTTTGTATGTAAAGAACTTTCAAGTTGTTTATTGTATTTTCTAGTTTACACTCAAACCTGCAATAAAAACACTCATTTTAGTATCAGCTACAGGTGCTTAATCACATTTTTATTAGAAGTAGGAAGCTCAGTGGAATGTGCACAATGTGATGCCATTAGTGAGTCATAGGTAGTTATTAAGCATTTGAACTGTGATCAGTACAGATGTTGGTTGGGGAAAGACTTTGAAAAGAGCTGAGATGGGTGGGCTCCAGTTGGGTTGTGGTGGAGAGCAGGGCACATGTAATCATTGTGTATTAAAAGACTCTTGATAATTTTTCAATTCTGATTCAGCCCTGGACTGAAGTCACGAGAGAATATCTGATAGGATTCCATGTCCTTCTTATGAGCAAACAGTACATTAAGGTGGGAGAGGTGCAATAGCTAAGAAATGTATCCAGGACTGGATCTAGCTTGAGGAGGACAAATACATTACCAAGAACAGGAACTTTTCAGGATGAACTGGGGGCTTGTAGAGCTGGATAGTCTGGAAGGCTGGATGGTCACTAAATTGGAGGCAAATCCCAAGACCTGAAAAATGGGACTAAGTTTTGAAATGAGGGGAGGGCTGGTAAAGTGATGCCTATCACTCACTCACTCAGAACCCAAATATGGGGTGTGGTCCCACACCCTGGTTTTTTAAAGCCTACAGCACAAGAGGTCCTAAGGAATTGGCCTGAGAGAACCTCTTAGGATCACTCAGTAACTGTTCATAGTCTTGAACATTCTCCAATGCAGCTGTGAAGACACTCCCTGGAGCTAGCCTTGTCCTGTACCCAAAGTGGATGGAGTAGATAAAGGAGAGGTTGGTGGTAGGGCTGTTCTAATGCAGACTCCACCCAGTCTTCCTGGATGGCAATGAGGTGGTCACGCCCAATGTCCTTCCTCTGTCTATCTCTGACCAATGGGATACAGGAATGGAGGTCACGCCCATGTTCCATGTTGCCTAGCACCAGTGGTTTTTCCCCCCGTTTTGGCTCAAGCCATCATCAGTGGTTGAGGGTGGCGAGGATTAGGTGTGGTGACTGGGAGAATGCAGGTGGTTTCAGACATCCTGTAAAGAGGAGGAGATCTTGTTAGTGGTGATTCTGAGAAATAGAGGTGATTTCAGTGAACTTGAAACGTGGCCCCATCACTTTCTAAGTCCCAACCTTGGGCTGTCCAAGCAAACAAAAATAGGAAAAAAAAGACAAATATCACGGGATTATAAATTGAGCAATGCAGAGACCAAAGACCACACTGTCCCTGAGCCTCCCTCAGGGTCTTTTGCTCTGCCAGGGTCTTTTGCACAGACACTGAAATCCGTAAGAGCATGTCCGAAGTCCCTCTTCTTCTTCAATAGTGAATCCCAAGTAATGGACGAGTCGGTACTGCTGGAGAAAGAGAACTGGAGAACAATGCTGGAGGAAGTGAGGAAATCAGGGTGGGAGAGAAACAGTATTGCAGAGGACCTGACTGTGGAGAGACAAGATCTAGCAGCTTTTGGATGAGCCATCAGAGAGGAGAAAGACCAAGAAATGAAGCAGGTGTGTTAACCAGACACCAGCCTGGTGGGAATAAGAAAGTGGGCAGAGTTGCCATCCCTACACCTAGACTCCTGAATGTCCATCTCAGGCCCAGGTACAACTGCAGGCTGAAGCCAGCCCCTTGCATAAGGTAGAGGAACACCATTACATTCAAATACAGGAAAACCCAGAGCTTCAGTCTCCAGAAACTGGGGCAGCAGGAATGGCTGGGTCTCCTGGCATAGTAGCTTGAAGTATGGAATCAGTATAGCCAGGATTCTGGAGCATTTTCAAAAATCACTGCATAGTTTAAAATGTCATATTGAGAATACTGAAATGAGAAAATAATAATAAAAATCTATGTTAAGTAAGAAACCATTATTTTGCTGAATGTTTGAGTCAAGGGAAAGAAAAAAAAAATATTGAAGACAATTAGTGTCCTGAGACTGGAACAAATGCACCAAATGGAACACAGAACTATAATCCAAAAATAAAAAATATAAAACTATGAAATATCACATATCTCAATTATTTCAGTGATATATATATATATAGTGGTGTATGTTGGATATTATTGCTCAAATAAAATTTAAAAATCAGCAAATTTCAATACTTCAAAAAAAAAACCTGAAGAGAAAAATGATATTTTTAGTGTAGTTGATAGAAAAACTCTACTTTAAATATATTTACTAATGCTAACCTCATAATTAGGCTCCTGGAAATTTAAAGAAATCAAGTAAGAAATAAATAGCATTTTAAGCAATATTCTGTTAACATTAGTGAAATTCCATGTACATTTTGGGCATAGTTTAATCATTTTTCCTACAATAAGTTGGAATGTCAATAAACTTTTGATTCAAATAAACATATGAATATTTAAAACTATTCTGGATGATGCTGTTTTGTGATTAAAATGGAGTGATGCATCTGGTGAGCAAGTATTCTACCAAGTGAGCCTCAACACTTATTTTTTGTATTCTGCCTTTAAGAAATTTTCTCCCTAATTAAATCCAAGCTAGACACAAATCTCAGTTTTCCCATTCCCCATTTTCTGGGATTACAGGTAAGTATACCATCACACCCAGCTCATAAAAACCCATTTTGACAACATGAAAATAATTTTTATTCATGTTCATTATCTTTAAAACTGTGATACTCTAGTGTGAATATCTGAATTTATTACCCTTTTTTCCTTTGCTACTTAATAGGCATCTTGAAATATATGTTATTTTTAGAGTTGTTTTATAGTCAGAGCAAAATTGAAAATACAGCTCTGACATATCTCAGAGCCCATGCACACAGCCTTCTCTATAATCACCTGTGCTACATTTGTTACAATTGGTTACCTGCATAAGCACTTCAGTATCCCCCATGTCTTAAAAAATTTGTTATCCTTTTAAATATTTTAATTTTTCATGTCTTATATATATGTATATATATAATGGATGATAGATATTTCGTGCCTTATATTCTGTATCTCTACTTGTAACTTACCAGAGATTGGAGCTTAAGAAGTCATGCAGAATAAGTAATTCAATATTCATATTTGTGTTTTATGTTAAAGGTACTTAAAAAAAAACTCTAAAGAAAAGAAAGCAAGTATAGTCTCCCTTCTGCAGTAGTTCTTATTTACTTATTTTAGGGAAGGTGTAAAATGTTCCATATTCAAATTAAGTCTCAGGATATTCATTGTCTAGTGTTCTTTTCTATTTATCTAGACTATAATATTGGTTATCAAATTGTGCTTGCAATGATATAGCTATCTTTATTAAATATCAAAGTATTAAAAATAGCTGATTGCATTCTGGGCAATGCATTATTTTCCTTAGGATTTTTTTAAAAAATTGTCTCAATATTGAATTCATGTCCCTGCTAAATAATAACTACAGATGGTAATATGTTTCATTTATTTTGAAATAGAACTTCCTTTTATTTCATTATCTGATTATTGTATTAGACAAACAGCTACCCTTCCCCACTGTAGCCTTCATGTTTAAATAATAGAATTTATTTAGATTTGAGCCCACAAAACATTTTCAATATAATATCATGACTCTGAATATCAATGAGAGGTAGTTGTTGAATAAGGATTTCATGATCTTGTAGGTTTAAAATGTATTGATTCATGAGTTCTTGGATACTAATTAATATAGAATGCAGTGACTTCAACAAGACTAGCATAGCAGAAAAACTTGTAAAGCAAGATGATATAAATGCTGTGCATGTAATCTATAGTGGTGCTATTTGGAAATACAGATGTCATTCGCCTTGTTTAAAAGAAAGATGAAAATGTAGAAATGTTCATGTTAGGTAGAGAACCATCAGATAAAGTCCCTCTTGGTGGTCTAAGAGACATAGCTGAAGAAATCAGTGTGAAAGGCAGTCAAGCTGATGTGATCCCTAGAAGGCAGCCTCCCAAGACATGAAAAGAATGAAACAAGCATCAGTTGGTGGAATATATCCAGTATTTGAAACACCTCCAGAATGTTTAAACCTATTTGCATTACTTGTGAATGTATTTTCTCTCATATAAGATTTAAAATTCACTATCAGTGTTTTCTCAAAATGTATGACAGATCTCTATGTTGGATTGGCACTCAACATATGGTTTATTCTGAATGCATTAAAACTGTATAAAATCTAACCATCCATGACTATGGTATGTAGCTGCTCATGATTAAGTCTGCTTTTATGTCCCTTGATTGATTGCATTTTTCACTCCTGTTTTTCACTTTTGTCAAAGTAAACTATATAGGAAATGAGAAAATCAACAGATAATATAAAAGTACAGTTATATTAAATACCTCTGGATGTCTGAGAATAATTCATGGATTTGAAAAATTAGGTCCAAGTAAACCTATAATCCTCATTATAATATAAATCTCTAGGTAAAAATTCATATATGGTGGTTATGTACATCTCTCTTTTCTCCAGTTAATTATAATTGCTGTACATATTCTTTGTCTTCCTTTCAGTGATTACAATCTCTGAGGTTGAAGAAAGGACTTTGCCCAAGAGGATCAACTGTTTCCATTTCCTTTGCATCAAGGATTAATAGCTCCAAATACACTTGTTATGTCCCCACTATTCTCAGGTATTTTTAGTTGTTTCTTATGCTCTGAGTTTGAATTATTTGAAACATGAAATATGAAGCGTTTGCCAATTCCTACAAGTAACTTTCTTCCCATAGAGTTCTGTATCTGGCGTGCTATGAACTTCTGATATCTTAAGGTAATATTTAGATTAATATCCCCCCTCTCCCCTCTCTGTCTCTCTCTCTGTCTCTCTCTGTCTCTTTCTCTCTCTGTCTCTCTGTCTCTCTCTCTGTCTCTCTCTCTGTCTCTCTCTCTGTCTCTCTCTCTGTCTCTGTCTCTCTGTCTCTGTCTCTGTCTCTGTCTCTCTGTCTCTCTGTCTCTCTCTCTCTCTCTCTCTCTCTCTCTCTCTGTCTCTGTCTGTCTGTCTCTCTCTCTCTCCCCCTGTCAACTTGTTGAACACAGGGATTGACCATTGTCCACATTAACCCTGTCTCACTCTGGAGCCACATTGCCACTTCTGGTTTTTGAGGGTTAATTGTTGAAAAGAGTTTCAAGGATTTTCTGTTCTGGCTGGCTTTGCATGGGAATCTTCAGATCTCAGCCTCCTGTGTAGCAAGAATTATGGGTGTGAGCCACTGGAGCTTGGCAAACTATTTCTTTAATCAGTTAAGTTTCTCCTCTCGTCATCAAGGAAACTTTGCACTAATCATGTTCATAAACACATAACACACTGACAGTGAACTTATTATTGTATCCTTTATCTATTCTATTGTCAGTC